>NC_083226.1:150402056-151042890 GCF_032191835.1 Heteronotia binoei | reverse complement strand
CCCTCTCAGCCCCACCCACCTCACAGGGTGTCTGTTGTGGGAGGAAAAGATAAAGGAGATTGTAAGCTGCTCTGAGTCTCTGATTCAGGGAGAAGGGCAGAGTATAAATCTGCAAACTTCTTCTTCCTCTTCTCCAAGGGGAACTGGGGATCAGTTGTAACCCAGGAGACCACCAAGCAGCACTTGGAGGTTGGTGACACCAGCTGCAACACACATAGAGGTTGGTGACACCAGCTGCAACACACATAGAGGTGCAAAGAGCAGATGTCCCAAGTGCAGCAGGTGAGCAAATGAAGCAAGCAGCAGCAGGGCAGCTCCTAACTACCACGGCTGCTTTCTGACTCGCCCCGAGGCAAACAAACAGGTAACAATGACAACTAGAGGGGCACCAGATCTGGACACTAGGTCTAATGTCCATTGACATCAATAAGAGTAGACCAGACCTTCAGAAATATACTCCTCACTAAAATCCAGGGACATAGACCTGGTCTTCAGATATTATTGTCATTAATGGGATGAGTGCAGGTCTTCAGAGAACAGGTCTAGCTCTCTTGGAAATCAATGGAAGCAGACTTGGCCTATGCACAACAGACCCACTCACACACTTGGGTGGCAGCTCTGGAATAGCAATCACCTGCTACACAGGAGAAGCTACATACACAAATGGATGGACAAGGACTGTTTCCACCCATTTATGTGTGTGTACCTGTGTAGAAGCTCATTAGGGTTGCCACACACCCCACCACCAGGCCCCACTGCCCTGCTGCTGATCAGCTGGCTGGTAGGGGGACTTACCCCCACAAAAGAGCAGGTCCAGCTGATGTTGCGGTGACATGTTTACTTCACTTTTGACATGACCTGGAAGTGACATCATCATGTCAGCAACACTGGGGTGATGTTCTGGTATTTGGGCAAAAACTCTATGATCAAAGCCAAATTTACCATAGAGTTTTTGCCCAAATACTAAAGTGTCACCCCAGTGCCACTACAAGTCACACTGGAAGTGACATAGACAAGTCACTGCAATGTTAGCTGGGCCTCTCTTCCACTCCCACTAAGTCCCCCCCCACCACCACCACAATCTCCCACCAATTGCCAGGTAGGCCCTGGCAACCCTAATAACTGCCACTGTGTCTTTCTTCTGTAGTCTGGCTTTATGTCAATGGTGCTGCAATGGTAGGTGGACTGGGGTCTCTGAAAGACTGCCCTCTTGTCCGTGGTGTCACGCTGAGGATACATATCCCCTGCTGCATAAATCCTCCTCCTCTTACTATTTCTGTTTTGTAAGACAGGAGGAGGAAGCAGCTTGGATGGCTGCTGAAGGTAACAGATGGCTTCTGCAAGAGCAGGGTGCTCTGGGTTACCAACTTCCAGGTGGAGCCTGGAGAGTTCCCAGAATTACAACTGATCTCCTGAGTACAGAGACCAGTTCCACTGGAGAAAATGCCTGTTTTGGAAGGTGGATGCTGGCCTTACACTATGCTGAAGTCTCTCCCTTCCCAGGTTCCATCTTGAAATTGCCAGGGATTTCTCAACCTGGAGCTGGTAATGGTAAGGGTGTAGCAGATCAGCTGGCAGTGGAAATTTGGTTGCCCAACAGTCCACTGCTAAAGCAAAGATCCTTAAGCTTCCTGGATAGGAAGTTACTGGAAGATAGTTGTATAGCTCTGCCCAGCCTATCTTCTTATTCCCAAGGCCATTTAGATAATCATAAATTAAATAATGTAATAAAGAAAAAAATACTAACATGCCAATAGTGGATGGTGTGGATATATTTTCATATAACTGATATCATCTTAATTTGCTTAGTTATTACACTCAACATGTTCAGACTGGCTTACATAAGTTGACAGAGCTGAGAAAAGCCATCGTGATGGTTTCATCCAGGGAGGGTTGCGTGTTTTAGCAAATGAAGGGTGAGTAATCCAGGTTTCAGAAATTCTCTTGATGCTGAAGTGTCATCAAATTTAGCAAAATGTCTGAATGAATGTGTTACCCAAATGGATGGACAATGTGACTCCCATGATTAGCTGTAATTTTATCACAGGTTAAATGTGATTCCTCCCCCCCCCCTGTTGTGAAACAATGAAATGCTAATCACATGAACATGCAAAGCTGCTTCCTACTGAGTCAGACCCTCAGTCTATGGAGGCCAGTATTGTCTGCTCTGACTGGCAGCAGCTCTCAAATGTCTTTCCCTTCACCTACTACCTGACCCTTTTAATTGGAGAGGTCAGGGATTGAAGTTGGGACATTCTGCATGCAAAACAGATGCTCTACCACTGAGCCACAGTCCCTTCCCTGTCACTTTTCAGAAAGTCAATTAGGATTTTTGCCTTCCACAAACATCAGTGTAACTAAACTACTCCTGTGGGAAGTGAATATATTTACAGCTCAAGTGCAGGTTTTCCCAAAGATTCTTGCACAACTCTATCACCATGACTGTGCATCTAAGGTAACACATCATTAATATATGAGCGGCATTCATCAAGGTGCATCACTGTTCTATAGTTAGTCACATTTTAATAATTCAGCAACTTGCATCTTCAGTCAAATATCTTCTTGCATCAGGGTACCTTTATAAACTATCCCATTTCAGAGAAAAAGGGAGAGCAGCAGTAAAAACTGTTACCAATCCTGTGCCGATTGGAAGGAGTGAGCAGAAATAAAACAGAACATCAAGTCAGAAAATTAGACAAGACTCAAGGAATCGCTATAAAATTTTAAAAAGGCAGTCATTTTTTTTAAAGGAGAAAAAGAGAGTCCTGCATTCAGTACAGCGCATATCTTTATGAGAAATGGGTCTTATTCTTACATTCTGCTTTGCTCTGACTGGCATGCATGTTTTTGGACCTTCTGTTATTCTGGATCACCCTGGCTCCTGGACCCTGCTAGAGCATATCTTTGTATTATTTTCATTTGGAATGGGAACAACATCACGCTAATGAGCTGTAGCCACCTAATGATAAAGCTACACATTTACCTTGCTGGTTCACAGCACTGAGCACTTTTCAATAAGCAAGATGCTTGTAGATCTCTAATGCAATTAATTTTATATCTGGGCCAAGCAGCAATCACTGACCTCAAGAAACAGAGTTTTGCCCTTGAGCTCAGGCCACTGAGCCATGAAGTACAGCTGGATGGCCTTGCCAAATGTCAATATTGCTCAGCTTAATCTGCCTTACCAGTTCACGGGGGAGACAATAGGAAGAACTCCTGTGTCTGCCACCCTGAGGTTCTTGCTGGAAATGTAAGATGCAAACTGAATTAAGTATCTGCTGCACCACAAAGACTTAAAAACAGAGCCTGTAATAGGGCCATTTCAGTTTTCTTAAACACTTTAGAGATGTTTTTCACATTTTAAGTTTTACCTGTTGCCTGTATGCACACCCCATCCCTGAAGTGAAGATGCCAGATGTATAACTTGAGTTAAATTGGGTTTAATTAATAACAGCTGTTCTGTGCCATAATAATCACCCCCATAGCACCCCCAGGTTTCTATAATAGCATTTTCATTTCACTCCCTGTAGGGATATCTACATGGAGGTCCCCCTACATAGATGTAGAAGAGAACAGATATATAATAATAATAATACCTTGGCCATAAGAGAAAAGCGCAAAAAACAACAACAAAACAAACCCAGAGAGTAACATAATGGGACACCACCATATAATATAATATATATGTGTGCATGTGAATTACTCATTTAAAACCTAAATTTTTTTACAATAAATTGCAATTAGGTAAAATATTTTCCATTTCATTCACAGTGGAAAATGCAATCCAAACTTCTTCATTTCAGTGGAATGTCCCTAGTTCAACACCAGTGTCACAAACCATGGTACAACTGGATTGTATATCAGACTTAAATCTTTTTATTTCTCCTTTTGATGATTTCTTGCTTAGCAGTAGTGTTCTGACTTATTTTATTTTCTAGATTTGGACTCTAGATTCTATTAGTAAATGCCCATTGGCATTACTAATCCAGTACAAAATCTAATCAAATAAGGTTAATATGAATAAATAATAGCATAAAGGAAGCAACACTGTGGGATCTTACCTCGCACATTGAATTTGCCTTCAGCATTTTGCTTCGTTTTGAAGACACATGTATAATTCCCCAGTTGGGTTCTGTTTTTGATCTCTGCCCTGAAAAGAATAACGAATTATACCACTATAACTGGTAAAAGTAGAAATATAATAGGCAGACTTGAACTATAAAAGTAAAATCTAAAGATCTAGATGTTCTCCAGGGTCTCAGGTGGAAGTCTTTCACATCTCCTGCTACCTGGCTCTTTCAATCAGAGATGCCAAGGATTGAGCCAGAACCTTCTGCATACCAAGACAGGGACTGAGCCATGGCCCTTCCCAGCAGTTGCCACAACACCTAATCAGTGTTTGTTTTAAAAAAAAACTTGGAGGAAGGTGGGCACTGGCTTTGGCTGAGGCCTGGCCAACTCTGCCTCCAGTGGGAGGCAGAATTCTCACGATGGGACAAGGATAAGAGAGGGCATGCATAGCTAGTTAAGCCATGTTTACAAGCAGCTGGGAGGTGACAAGTGGGGTGGACACCTGTCTATGCCCACAAGCTGTAAGGAAGGGATTTCTCAAGACAAAGAGGAACAAAGTGCCAGAACTCTTCTTCACTCATACTGTCAAGGCCAGTAAGTGAAGCCAGTGGCAGACATTGGAAAGTGCCCTGATGGTAGGATTGCCAATTCTGGGTAGGCAAATATTTAGGTATTTTAAGGGTAGAGTCTGTGGAAAGCAGGGTTGGGGAGGGAGGGTGCTGTCTTTGGTCTGGAGATCAGTTGTAACTCTGGGACATCTCCAGGCCTCACTTGGAGGTTGGCAAACCTACCCAATGGTGTGGCAGGCTATGATGGACTACACTTTTATAAAGCTTCAAAATGCTGTACAAACAGGTTAATTAAGGACTGTGAAGGGTTAAATCTTCACAGAGCCAGAGAGCCTTGAGTGACAGACTGCTGTAAGAGATCTGGTTGGTTAGCATCAGATGAACAGAGAAAGTCTTCTGAACTGGATGCTGAGGAGGACACAGTCTGAGACTAGAACTGACTGAGTTGAGTCTAGCACTGAGCATTTTGAATTCAGCCCTGACTTAGAGAAGTTTAACAAAGATGGAGAACTGGAGGAAAGTTGACAAAAACAAGTTGGTAGTTAGGCAAGGACTCCCATTCAGGCCAGGAAAGGGGATAGGTCTTCTAGAGAGAGAATTTTCCCTACCCAGTTGGAACAGGGAGATCACTCTGAGGAGAAGAGATATCCCTGATCTGATATAGTTAGAAACTGCCTTGTGAAATCTTCAAGAGTTAAATAAATGTCAAGAAGACTATGATTATAGAAGGAGTTTGAGTACAGGATAGGGTGTAACAGACTTCTGGAAACCAAAAGAGCCAGTGAATACTCAAAGAAAGTGTACTGGAGTGTTTGGGAAACACTGGAGCAAAAGTCTCTCACCTTGAAGTTTCTAAGTCACTGGGAAAAGCTTATGAAATTCTCAGTAGCCTGAAAAACATATGAACTAAAGTCTGTGCATATACTGTTTTCCCTCAGAGTTATTTGTTCTAGTTACCTCAGAAATTTTACCCCTGATTTCACTTGATTTTTCCCATCTGTTAAATAAAATATTTTGTGATTTTTGAATTTCAAAATGCCTCGAGTTCTATTAAGTTTTTTAAGTTAAAGGGGGCTCCTGATCCTTCCCTCAGGTTCCTGGGCTGAGCTAACAGCTAAAATATCAGACTGTAACAGGTGGGACAGCTAGAGTTCTTCAGCAAACAAGAAAGCACATTACTAGGGTGGCTCAGTCAGTAAAGGGGAATAAAAATGGAGGGAAAACCTTGCCTCTGAGGGAGGGAAGCGGACAGGGCCATCATAAAGGCCTTCGGAAACCACCTGACATATGATGTCATAACAGTGGATTTCCTCATTTGGCAAGGAAAAGAAGGTCATCATGAGTCCTACGTTGTCAACTTCCAGGTCTCTCCCCTCCCCAGATCTCATCCTCTCTGGGTTCCACCCTCAAAATCTCCAGATGTTTCCCCACCCACATCTGGCAACCCTGATCATGATACAGAGTACTTGTTACTGGTTATGGGCAAGGGTGGAGACATGGTGATACCATTTTGGACAGCAATCCTACCTGTCCTTTTGTTTCAATTCACTTCAAATGGTTTGGATCCAAAAATATCCTTTCTTACTTTTTGAGTAGAGTCACTTTGCACATTTGGCCAAGAAACATTAGACGCTAGATGAAGCATGCATATTACTCCCATTCTGCAGTCACTGCAGTTAGTGACTGCACATGTACAGGCTCAATTTAAGGTATTAAGCCCTCCAAGGTCTTGGTCCCTCATATCCTCAGGACTGCCTCTCCTTCTATGATCCACCATGACATCTTTGCCCATATGAATACAGCCTTCTAAGGGTGCCAACCTGCAAATGGGCAAAATCAACAACTGCCTCGAGTTCTTTAAGTTTTTTAAGTTAAAGGGGGCTCCTGATCCTTCCCTCAGGGGTAAAATCAACAACTGCTCATACATGTGCCTTCTCTGTCATGCCCAATGCCTTGTGAAACGGCCTGGCTGAGAAGGTCCTGGCTTTCTGCGAACCAAATTATGCAAGAGGGCTTTTATAAACAGGCAACAGTGTTGCATTGTACTAAATTATTCACAGTTATTTGGATAACTTTTTAGGGACTATAGGCTCCTGTGTATAGCTTGCTGAAACTAGGATCCTACTATAGAATTTTGCATAATTAAAGTTGTCATGTCAACAATTGCTTTGATTCAGTTTTTTTTTTTTTTAATTCTGGTTGGTTTTACAACCCAAATCCTATTGCATTTTTTAAACTGAATGTCCCATTGTGTTGATTGGATTGACTTACTATGTGTAATTCACCTAAAGTCCCAGGGAGAAAGGCAGACCATAGATAATGTAAATAAATAAATAAATAGGCGAATGAATGGATGGGATTGAATAATCACCCCCCCCCCAAAAAAAAAAAAAAGTAATTCAGAGGCACATATCTGTATTATACTTCATTCTCTACATATTTCAGACAAAATAGCCTTGAAAATATGCCAGGCAAATCATAACAGCCACTCACATATACTGAGTGCTCCAAATATTTTGGTGTTCATCCTTGGTGGCATTGTCATCTCTGATTGTTGTATTATCTATCCTCCATGTGACCTCAATTGTTGTCCTGTCAGGGGAAGGGTTAACTTCTAGGGTGCATAGTAGTTCAAGGACAGCTGGCCGCACCAATGTGATATTTTTCACCACAGCTTTAGTAGAAGATTCTGTTGGGAAAAAGGAAGACACAGATGACTTAAAATGTAAGTTGTAAAAAGTTTCAAGCATTTGTTTCAACTATTGGCACACAGTCTGCTGACCTGAATTTGGAAGCCAGCTTCAACCCATCCCTCCTTTGCTGAAATGCATTTAGAGTGAATCAAGCAGTGCATAGACACATGAAGACCTTGAACCTATCAAGGGCAGTATTATCTACTTTGGATGGCAGTAGCTCTGTAGGGTCTCAGTAGTGTTGCCAGCTCTGGGTTGGGAAATATTTGGAGATTTTTGGGGTGGAGCCTGAGGAGGATGGGGTTTGGTGAGGGAAAATACTTCAATTGGGTATAGAGTTCAGGGCTTTTTTTGAGCAGGAACACACAGGAAAGCCGTTCCGGCTGGTTTGACATCAGGGGGTCTGGCCTAATATGCAAATATGTGCAAAACAATGGTGATGTCAGGGGGTGTGGCCTAATATGCGAATGAGCTCCTGCTGGGCTTTTTCTCCAGGTGATCTCCATTAGCTGGAGATCAGTCATACTCCCAGGAGATCTCCATCTATCAACTGCATGAGTCTGCTCATTCTTTCATACTTCTTTTTGGGCGCAATCCTGAGCAGGCCTACACACATCAATTGAATGGGGTTTATTACTAGGAAAGTGTTCTTAGGATGTCACTGTGTTAGGCAACACAAAGAAAGGAAAAGTAGCTGAAGCTGATTCCAGTAATTCAAAAGCCGTCACTATTGTACTACTAGCGTGACTGGGACTGAAGAAAGCAGAATGTATTTGAGTGGAGCTGTATAGTTGGGTGGGGCTTCAGCAGAACTTATAGCAGCACCACTTCTGGAAGGTGCCAGCTACCACTGGAACCAAGTATTTCCTAATATGTTACAGGAGAAAAGTCTAAATCATTTTGTCAGACTTACATCAAATCAGTTGGAATTCCATTTTAAAAAATGTTAAAATAATTTTGCAGATAGATATGTTCAGCTGTGATCACACACACTAAATAATGCACTTTCAATCCATTTTCAATGCACTTCCAACTGGATTTTACAGTGTGAACTGGCAAAATCCAGTTGGACAGTGCACTGAAAGTGGATTGAAAGTGCATTATTTAGTGTGTATGATCACAGCCTTAAGGCATTAAAAACCTTCAATACTGTCCATGAAAACTTAATCTTAAAAAAAAACCCTGAAACTTTTCCGCTACTATTTTTCCAAGGCCTTCTGTATGTGCTCTTGAACACAGAGGTCATTTGCTTCAACCACACTAGAGATTCATGCTGCACAGTACACAATAGTTGCAGATGAACAGCACAGGAATAAACATAATAAATAAGAGGCTCACTTGTCTTTTTAATGTCACTGGCTTAAGAACATGCCTTCTTTTGTGTCACTGGTTAAGATTCTGATCAGAAAAAGAAAACAAATGTTCTTAAGTCCTTTTGAGAAAGCAGGAACCCAAATGAGTAATTCCATCTCCTCTTTCACTCCAAGTGGGGCACCTGCCAGGTTGAAATCTGATGCAAGTCTCTCATGCACTGCCAGGCCAGAGGTAGTTTCCAGTCTGGCATGTATCCATAAATGAGAGGTCACTTGTATTGGGAAGGGTGCTTGCCATGGGAGAAGTGGATACTTCCCATAAGGTTTGAGGGGCAAAGGGCCACAATGCCTGCCATCTTACAATAGCATCCAAACTGTATACCTAATTTTTCCAACACATGTAGGGTTGATATTTATCCTTAATAAGTTGCAATGGAAAGTTCTGTCCCGCTCCTCCCGCCCCCCGCTATTTGTGTAAATCGGTTTAGTCTTATCAGGTAGAGTCCCTGTTTTGTTTGTTAGCTGGAAGAAGTATAAATGGTATAAGCTCCCTTGTTCTGAAACCAGTTGCTCCCTTCCCTGTACATAAAAACATAAGAGAAGCCATGTTGGATCAGGCCAATGGCCCATCCAGTCCAACACTCTGTGTCACACAGTGGCCAAAAACCCCCCAACCCCAAGTGCCATCAGGAGGTTCACATGTGGGTCTAGAAGCCCTTCCACTTTGCCCCCCCCCCCCCAAGCACCAAGAATACAGAGCATCTTGTTAATCAATGGAAGATGTTTTGAGCTAGTGTGGCCAATATGCTTTGGCAGTCAGTCTCCTACACTTGGTCTCAGGCCTCCAACACCGTGCAACGGGGCAGCAGAAAAATGGGGGGAGGGGTCAAAACAGCATTCCATAATGTCACTTCCGATGGTGTAACCAGAAGTGAAGTAACTGCCTCACAGGATGCTTAAGTATTCCTTCAAAATTTACACAGCCAGAAGTTATGTCGTGGTACTGCAGGACACCGTTGGGTAAGTCTCCATCCTCCCCAGGATCATTTTGGTAAGTCTCTGCCACCCATCCCCACCCAGCAAACCCATCTCCACTGTATGGATCTAGGAGCAAGAACATTACATGGGTGAGGGAAATGAAACCCTGCCTCTTTCTCTGCCATTCTTTGCTATAGCCCATTGCTTTTACCAGGGTTAATTTCTATGAGGAGAACCAGAACTGAGCCTGCAAATGCTGTCACAATCATATGTAACTTGTGTGTTCTTCTTTCTTCCTGCAGTCTGTTCTAGTTATGATTATGAACACATGCTCCTAATTCATTCCTTTCATCTGAGAAATACCTCTTCAAGTACTTAATGGGACAAAAGTAGAATGAAACTGTCTTTGTGTTCATCTGGGCAGAAGGAGGGAACAAGACAAACTAGTTTCACAGAAACTCCTATGGAGTGGCCCAGAAAGGAGAAGAGGAAACAAAGGGGGATAACAGAGAAGACCCAACTCCTGGGAGCCTTAAAAAAAGTTACAGCTACAGGTATGCTGTAACTTTGCATCCTGGACTGGAATGAAAATAGCAGCAGCAAAAAAACCCAAACAACCCTTCCAAAAGAGAAAACCGGGTTTAGCTTTCATGTAATTTTCATTTCTGCTTCACAAAAAAAAAATCTCATGTAAAAAAGAAATGCAAACTTCAACATGAAAATCTTGACTCACAATAAACAAACAAACAAGCTTGGCTTTAAAGGAAAACATATCCCCCTCCCCTTTGAGTTTGCCTGGGATTGTCACCAGGAAGCAAGACAAGGCTTGCTAGTACTACCTTAAGGTAATGGTAGTCCCCTGTGCAAGCACCAGTCGTTTCCAACTCTGGAGTTGGAAACCTAGAGTTTAAGTTAACCTAGAGTTTAATAGAAACTCTAGGTTAACTTGCTATATGTAGTTTTTACTATGTGTTTCATGTCCTACACATTCACTGGCTGATGTGGGACAGGGAAGGGAAAATGAAAGGTCCCCTGTGCAAGCACCAGTTGTTTGCGACTCTGGGGTGACGTTGCTTTCACAACGTTTTCATGGCAGACTTTTTATGGGGTGGTTTGCCATTGCCTTTCCCAGTCATCTACACTTTCCCACCAGCAAGCTGGGTACTCATTTTACTGACCTCAGAAGGATGGAAGGCTGAGTCAACCATTGCCTTCCCCAGTCATCTACACTTTCCCCCCAGTAAGCTGGGTACTCATTTTACCGACCTCAGAAGAATGGAAGGCTGAGTCAACCTTGAGCCAGCTACCTGAACCCAGCTTCTGCTGGGATCGAACTCAGGTCGTGAGCAGAGCTTAGGACTGCAGTACTGCAGCTTTACCACTCTGCGCCACGGGGTTGCTTAGTACTACCTTACTGAGGTATAACTGGTACCTGGCAAGGATGAGACCCCTGAGGGCTCTTTACATTCACATTGCTATAAGTGACTTTGAGAGAAACTGAGAGATGAATTAAGGTTGCCAGCTCTGGGTTGGGAAATACCTGGAAATTTTGGTGGTGGAGTTTGGGGTGGTGGGGTTTGGGGAGAGAAGGGACCTTAGCAGGATACTATACAATAGAATCCATCCTCCATTTTCTTCAGGGGAACTAATTCTGTCCATTTGGAGATCAGCTGTAACAGCAGATCTCCATGTTCCACCTGGAGATTGGCAACCTTGTGTATGAATGCTGAAGACACTACTGGAGGATAGTCCCCATTGAATAACATGAGAGCTACTTATGAATGGCCTAAGCAGTTGCCCATATCTTCTCATTTTAAGATTTGGCTTTATTCTATAACTTTGTGGTGTTTGAGGAGACTTTGATCAGATGTTTTGACACTTACCTCCATAAGCAGGAGAACTAGAAACTTGCTGGTGAAAAGTTAAAGGACAGAACAAACCCCAGCTCTCATGAAGCCATAGTTGTAGACATCCAGGGTTTTTGTTGAGCAGAAACGCACAGTAACGCAGTTCCAGCTGGCTTGGTGCCAGGGTGTGTGGCCTAATATTCAAATGAGTTCCTGCTGGCCTTTTTCACAAAGAAAGCCCTGTAGACAACTGATAGTAATGAAAAACATACCCTTTGTGGTGATATTATACTTCACTACTTCTAAAACAGGGCTTTTCTCCGTCGGTTTCTTAGCATCTTCTGTAGTAGATGGACCTGACAAAAAGAGACCTTGAGAATTAATTTTATTATCCTATATATAAGATTCAGAAAAGCATTATTTTTGTTCTTTTATGTGTTCTTTAAATTGTACAGTAAAAGCATGCTGGAAGAGACAGCTACACATTAGCAAGACCAAGGAGCTATCATTGAAAGTAGAAACTCTAGGTTAACTTGCTATATGTAGTTTTTACTATGTGTTTCCTGTCCTACACATTCACTGGCTGATGTGGGACAGGGAAGGGAAAATGAAAGGTCCCCTGTGCAAGCACCTGTTGTTTGTGACTCTGGGGTGACGTTGCTTTCACAACGTTTTCATGGCAGACTTTTTATGGGGTGGTTTCCCATTGCCTTTCCCAGTCATCTACACTTTCCCCCCAGCAAGCTGGGTACTCATTTTACCGACCTCGGAAGGATGGAAGGCTGAGTCAACCTCAAGCTGGCTACCTGAAAACCCAGCTTCTGCTGGGGATCAAACTCAGATCATGAGTTTGGGGAGGGACGGTTGCTCAGTGGTAGAGCATCTGCTTGGGAAGCAGAAGGTCCCAGGTTCAATCCCTGGCATCTCCAAAAAAGGGTCCAGGCAAATAGGTGTGAAAAACCTCAGCTTGAGACCCTGGAGAGCCGCTGCCAGTCTGAGAAGACAATACTGACTTTGATGGGCCAAAGGTCTGATTCAGTATAAGGCAGCTACATATGTTCATGAGGAGAGCTTAGGACTGCAGTACCGCAGCTTTAACACTCTGCGCCACGGGGCTCTTGTGGGACAGGGGACAGGTGTATTAATGGTATAATTACATCAGGACACAGTGTAGGTTGTACTATTATTGAAAAATTGAGCCTTAAGTATCTAGAATGCATTCTGGAAGACCAATTGCTTGATGGGTCATATAAGAAGATGAAAGAGTTGTGTGCCTTGGATGAAAATAGATTTATGCTGGCTGTACCCCTTAGTTCTACCCCTGAATAAATGAACTCCACCTCAGGTTCAGGTTCCGCCCCTTGCCCAATTTTTGCCTTCTGAGAGGTTGCCTGTACATTTCCCAAGTAAAGCAAATTGGCACTGTGTGGGGCCATGAGAAAAACCATATAGGTCCAAATCAAAGAAACGTTTTGACAACCTTGCAGCATTCCGTCTCCCTCCATAAACACTTCAAAGATCTAATCATGGATTCTCCAGTGTCTTGTCTAGCTTAGCTCTAATTTCAGTTCAGCATCTTTGACCAAGTATAAGTGCTGATCAGAAGATTTTGAAAGCAGCAGTGACCTGAGGCTAGAATATGACTTACAGTTTAACTTTAGAGCACTACCTTCTAATTGCATTGCTCTTCAGAAGAAGACATTTGTGAAACTGCACATAGCTATGGAGAATAGGAGTCATTCTTGTTTAGAAAAAGACAGTTTGGGGCATTTTCTGGCTTGACTCCTTGCTCTGCAAGAGGTCCTTTCCATCTAATATTTGGATTACAGTTGAAGGCTTTACTGCTTTATCATTGAGATGGAATGTTAGGCGGCCAGGAGTCTGAGTTTTATCTTTGGAGAATTTTGAATGGAAACTATTCAGGCACCTTGGCAAACAACGTCCACAAGAAGGGAGAAACATACTGGGTTGCAGAATGTGTTTTAAGAACTTAAGAAGAACCCTGCTGGATTGGAACAAAGGTCCATCTGGTCCAGCATCCTGTTTCCACACAGTGGTAAACCCAGATGCTTCCAGGAAACCCACCAGCAGGGCAGGATGGTAACAGCCCTTCTCTGCTGCAGGAAATTTCTGCAGTAAACCTCCACAATGAGAAACAAGCTGCCTGAATTTCTCTAAATCTAACTCAGGACAAGTTTATACAATTAGGGTAAGTGGTAAGCATTTGCATTGACTGTACCACTTTAGGATGTTGATGAAGCGAGGCCTAATTGAAGCCACTGCAGATGGGGTCACGGGGTTGCCAGCCTCCAGATGGGGCCTGGAGTTTTCTCAACATTACAACTGATCTCCAGGCTGTAGAGATTATCTTCTGCTGGAGGATATGACAATGTCAGAGGGTAGACTCTATGACATAAGGTTGCCAGTCAATAGCCCCCGGAGAAAGATAGGGGTGGAGACTTGAGGGGCACCATCATTGTGCATGATGCAACATCATTTCCAGGGAAAACCCAGAAGTGAAATGTCACATGTAGTGATGGCTATTTTCTTTTTTTAAAAAAATTCCTACCACCCAAGGGAATTGCGGTGGCAAGCACAGGGTGCTGGCTGAAAGCAGAGCCGGATTTAGGGGGAAGCAAGAGGGAACGCTTGCCCTGGGTGCCACCAAAGGGGGACACGCCAAATTGGGTATGGAGTCTATTCTGTTCTATGGGCCCATAAGATAGAATGGGCCTATAAAGGGGCGTCATTTTTTAAATTTTGCCTCCCCGTCAAAAAACATGTAGCTCCAGTCCTGGCTGAAAGTCTGTGGTAGGAGATCTCAGAGCCCTACTTTGTCTCCCCTCCCCAACTTTTCCCGCTTCATCCAAAAATCGCTAGAAATGTCTCAAGCTGGAGATGGCAAATCTCTAAGTTCTGGTTCATATCTAATAAAGTCACTGAAATCCACTGTGACCTAGAAACTTCCAAGTCCAACCCAGCAAGGAATGCCAGGTTCCAGGTGGGACCTGAGGATCCCTGGAACAACAGCTCATCTTCAGACTACAGCAATCAGTTCCCCTGGAGAAAACAGATGCTTTGGAGGTTGGACTCTATGGCATTGTATACCACTAAGGTCCCTGCCTTCACCAGGCTCCCTCCCCAAATCTCCAGTTGTTTCCCAACCTGGATTGCTCAACCTACCTCCCCACCCCTCCCTACTAGGGAAATCTGGCAAGCTTAAACCCAACAGATGTCCAAGTAATAAATGGTCCTTTCTAAAGAAGGGGGATTTGACCAGGGGTGGGTGAGGAATGTGCCCATCCCTAACTAAGCATGCACGAATCGCAGTCTGGAGAATGTTGGTATGTGCTGCTTTCAGTTTGCTGAGACCTCTATTTGTATATTTTTTTTCCCTATACGAATGGAGCCAGTGCACCTGGATTAAAACATGCAACTGCATCAACACACACAAGGCAGGCATTTCTCCTAGCATGCGTATTAATATTCTTATAGGAAAGTCATTGGTTAAAGAGTATTTCCTGAGCATTTTAGCTTCACTTGAAGAAGGAGGAGGAGGAGTCTGTTTTATACCTTGCCTGTCACTACCTGAAGGAGTTTCCAAGTGGCTTACAATCTCCTGTCCCCCTTTCCTTTTCCCTTCCCACAACAGGCACCTTGTGAGGTAGGTGGGGCTCCAAGAGTTCTGAGAGAACTGTGACTGGCCTAAGGTCCCCCAGCAGGCTTCATGTGGAGGAGTGAGGAATCCAACCTGGTTCTCCAGATTAGAGTCTGCTGCTCTTAACCACTACATCAAAATGCTGTAAAATTTATAGTTATGAGGTTACCCTGCACCAGAGCTGCCACTCCCCACAGCAGGCACTCCCTGCCTCTGCTCAGGTGGATCCAATGCATGGTCTGACACACTGATGCCACTCCTGTGCACCCCCAAATGATGTCAGCACAATGTTGGGGGATGCTCTAGCATTGGGCAAAGTTCTTACGAGTTTTGCCCAAATGCCAGAGGGTCTCCCAGGAACACTTTGACATCACTTTTGGGTGCAGAAGGAGTCATGTTAGTGTGTCATAAGTGACATCATTACATTGCTGGTAAGCCCCTCCCCCCAGGTTCCCCCTCTGGTTGCAGGACCATTCCAGGCAATCCTGCCCCACATAGCCACTATCACTGCTAGAAAATTAGTCACAGCACCCACTGAAGGGGGGGGGACCCAGATCATTACCTGTGCTATATGTTGCATATTCTGATTCTGTGCTGTGTGAAATGCTCACTGGAGTCCTCTGGCTGGTAGTTTCTGACGTGATTTCTGTAGTGGTGGTAGGAACTATTTTAAAAAAGAATAATAATAATGCTTTAATGATAACACAGAAGTAATAAAACAGTTTATACAATGCAAATGTATCCCAGGATTGTGCCAGAAGTGAGAGCCAGTTTGGTGCAGTGGTTAAGTGTGCTGACTCTTATCTGGGAGAGCCGGGTTTGATTCCCCACTCCTCCACTTGCACCTGCTGGAATGGCCTTGGGTCAGCCATAGCTCTGGCAGAGGTTGTCCTTGAAAGGGCAGCTGCTGTGAGAGCTCTCTCAGCCCCACCCACCTCACAGGGTGTCTGTTGTGGGGGAAGGAGATAAAGGAGATTGTAAGCCACTCTGAGACTCTGATTCAGAGAGAAGGGCGGGCTATAAATCTGCAGTCTTCTTCTTCTTCTTGGCATCAGCCTCAATCCCCTCCCCCAATCTAGCTCTGACCCCTCCAGCAGCGTAGGAGGTCCTTCTGTTTCAGAGAACATTTGGTGGCAGCTCAGTTGTTTTGGCAGAATTTTCTGCATGTCCTTGACCCTGTGTGCTTTAATTCTTGCATGTTTGAAATCTGGAGTACTTTTAAATGTGTTGATTTGTATATTGTAATCTGCTTCAATTTTGTTAAGTGGGCTATGACAATTTATGTCCTCACAACTTGGTGGTTGTGTTGATCTGCTGTCTTGACCAGAGGAAATAAGGCAGAGTAGAAATGTTTAAAATAAACTAAATAATTTCCTTTTTGTTAACAACAACAAAAAAACCCTCTATGACATAAAACTACCCCAGAAGTGTACTGATTTTGCCATTGCAGTGCTTTGTTTTTGTTATGCTACCTCAAAAACGTTTTGGGGTACAAAAATACCCCAAGAGTCATCCCAAAAAAATTGATGGGACAGACATTTTTACATTCTCCGCAGTGATACAACCCCTCCTAATGACTTTTGCTCATAATATGGAGCACATCTAGTTCTGTGATTGCCAGTTTGGGAAATACTTTGGAGATTTGGGGGCAGAACCTGAGGAGCAGGACTTTTTTTTTTCTTTAGTGGGAACGCACGGGAACACAGTTTTGGCTGTCTTGGCATCAGGGGATGTGGCCTAATATGGAAATGAGTCCCTACTGGGCTTTTTCTACAAAAAAGCCCTGCAGAGGAGGGGAGGGGAGAGACATCAATGGGGTATAATGCTATAAAGTCCACCTTCCAAAGTGGTATTTCTCCAGGTGAACTGATCTCTATCATCTGGAATTCAGTTGTAATCCCGGGAGATTTCCAGCTACCATCTGGAGGTTTGCAACCCTATCTAGTTCACCATAAGGAGCAAAAATACCCCAGATATAAACAGCATTAGCAATGGTTAATGTTTCCTGCTTCATATGAAAGTGTGGTTTCAAACTCCGTCCGGGTATTGCAACCAATGTCTTCTACCACTGCAAACAGATTTACCTTTTTTTTTTTTTTTTTTGCCAGGGATTTCTCTACCTCATGAAACACTGACATTTGGTTTGGGGTATGGATATATTCCATAATACAATTTGTGGAAGTTTTTCAGAGAAAGTTAGCAGTGTTAATATGCTATATGGTAAGATCTGATAACCTCCCATTAGTAATGAATGTATCTGATTAACAATATGGAAAATGTAGCATTGAAACTGTGACTAGCTGTAATGG
The DNA here is from genome assembly GCF_032191835.1 of Heteronotia binoei. Lineage (NCBI taxonomy): Eukaryota > Metazoa > Chordata > Lepidosauria > Squamata > Gekkonidae > Heteronotia > Heteronotia binoei. Next base: position 151,025,452 of record NC_083226.1, on the reverse strand, counting down.
TGCCAGGAGGGGGGAGTGAAATGAGTTTTCCCCATTTGTCAACACCACATTTTAAAATGAGTGGGACTGGCTATTTTTGGACTTTCCTACCGATTATGATCACTATGCGCAGAAATGAGTCAAGACATATTCCACATTCCTCACGTACAAGGTAAATTCTAAAGTTCAGTTGATTCTTTAAAACACATTTTCTTCCCAGTTTTCATAACACTGTGTTCAGGGAAGCTAACTAAGGCATGAGGCATGACATTTTCAGACCACAAGCCATTGATAGGCCAATCATAACCATGCCCCATCAGTTGATATCAACCCTGAGATCAATCATTGCTGACAAATGGCTACCCGTGAAGAGGAAGAAAATTTTTAACAATACATTCAGAGGTGACTATTTATGGTTCCCATTCTTCTACACTCATCATAAGCACCCTGTTTTCAGTGTTAAAATGAAACAGAGAGCAATCTAATGCACTTTACCCTACAACCAATGTTCCCTCTAAGCTGCAGAGTCTTGTGAGCAAAAATTCTACTTTGTGAGCTACTGGCATTAAAGTTGTGAACTACTACATAAATTAGTGTGCTCTGGGGTCATCCTTCCTGAACTAAGACAAAAATGTGTAAACTGGAAGGTAAAAATCTGTGAGCTAGCTCACGCTAACTCAGCTTAGAGGGAACACTGCCTACAACTGACCAACTTTGGCAGGGACTGCCCCAGTAAATGTCCTGGGTTTAAAGCAGTGTTTCCCAAAATGGGCGATATTGCCCCCTGGGAGGCGCTGGAATGATCCAGGAGGGGCGGTAGTAGCCTTGGGTGCAATGGGGGGGTGAATAAAAATAAAGGGGCAGTGGAAGCATTAAGGGAGGAGAGGAGAGGAGAGGAGAGGAGAGGAGAGGAGAGGAGAGGAGAGGAGAGGGTGGTAGGTGTCAAAACATCACATTTCTGGGAGGTATCCAGAATTTCTAATTTAGAGAAAAATTCCCATTAACAAAAATAGAGGGTTCCTTTTTGTCTGCTACTTAGTGTAAATTCATCCAATTAGGCTACTGCTGAGGACCAGAACTTCTTCCACTTAAAATATAAGAAGGATGCAATTTATTTACAAGACAGAATAAAAAAATAGAGGTGTACAGACAAACAAGAAACACAGAAACAAAAAACCTTACTACCTATCCTAGCCAATATTTGCTACAGCTAGCAGCTTCTCAAGGTTGCTTGCAGTTTCTCTCTGAGCAATACAGTTCAAGTCAGGACAGTGGAAGCACTGAGGCAATTGCACAAACTTCTCTGAAGAGTTCCAACCTGCAGCTTTCTCCTCACAAGGTTTTCTGCAGAGCATCAAGCTTCTTACAATCTTCTGGTTACCAGGTGGTTGCTTCTGTTGATTTTAGCCAACTGCAATGCCCCAGACACAAGAGTGTTTTCTGCAGGGGCCGTGCATGGGAGTGGGCAGGATAGGCGACTGCTTCCCATGTGGCATGATCTTGCCAGCCAACAAGCAAGCCGAGAGCCACTTTTCTTTGCAGGGCAAATGTTGCCTGTGCTTGTCGGAGGCTTCCAAAGAAGCCTCCAAAGAGAGCCCCATTTTACCGCTGCCCGCTACTTTGACGTTGAAAGTGGCTGGGTCGCAGCACTTTCCCATTGCACTAGTCAGAGCTGATGAGTGCAATAGGAAGGTGCCACCCACCCAATGGCTTTCAACCCGAATGCAGTGGGCAGCAGTAAAACGGGGCACTCTTCGAAGGCTTCCTTTGAAGCCTCTGAAAGCACATACAACATTTACCGTGTGAAGAAAAGTGGCGGTGCGGCAGCAGTTGTGTGCGCCGCTCGGGGCTCTCGGCTTGCTGGCTGGCACAATGATGTCATCACCAGTGTGCAAAGAATATTGCCCCCCTTTGGAGCACACAGGGGGGGGCATGCCTAGGGCGGCAGAACCCCTGGCGCTAGCACTGATCTTCTGCTCCTCCTCTTGAGTTTTGATATTTTACTAATCCACTTGTATCCCTGACTGGCTGTCAAAGTGCTAGAATTGTGCAACCAATCATTGGTACAAAACAACCAATTTAGCTGGGCCCGTCTAGATCTTCTCCTGTCAAATACATATGTATGCAAATATTACTATGGTTGATTTTATAAAATAATTTTAGAATTTCAAGCTTCAAAGTGTCTTCTTTACAACATCTTTGTTTACCCTGTGTGCAAATATACTGCATTTCGTAGTCCACTTCTTGAAGGTAGATTTCCGGGGGGGGGGGGGTGAGTAATTTTTTTCCTGAAAAGAAGGCCTTAGGCCAAATAAGTTTGGGAACCTCTGGTTTAAAGCGTCCATTTCCTTTAATTTTTAAGATACTGCATAGGTACCTACATTAGCTAAAGTGGAAGCCAAAAATTAAGTGCTCCAATAAACCTTTCTTTCAAAGAGAAACATATGGTCCTGAATTTTGATGTTACAAAAGTTACAGTGACAACAAAACTTATAATTTTTGGATTGCATAATTATCTAATGGTGCAATCTTAAACTGCTTTCCATTTTTGGTGAAGTTTCTTTTTAATTTTTTTTTAATACATCTGTTTTGTGAGGTGGTTGGTATAAAGGAAAAGATGCATAGAGAGGAGGACTAACCAAAAGTGGAATTCCCCACCATCAACCACACACACACACAAGGGAAAGACTGTGTTAGGTTATACTTCAAAACCTCACCTAAGACTCTGCTCAGAGATAGCCCGAGAGAGATACACTCCACATATGGTTCATAAATTCTTATATTTCCATGGTCTAAGCATAGGATTGAAAATCCATTCCTGGGCTATGCCCTAGTAAGGTCTTGGCATAAATTAAGAGTTGGATAAACAAATAACATTTTATTATTGTTATTATTTATTAAAACCTAACGTGTGCCAGACCACTACGCCCCTAGCTATGCCTGCTCATGAATTATCCTTGTTTCCATCTGTGAAATACTGGCTGGTATGCACTTCTTTTGAAAAAGTCCCATTGATTTCAATGGCACAAGTAAGTTTTTCTTGACTGCCAGTCATAAGTTATGACTGGCAGTCAAGAAAAACTTACTTGTGCCATTGATAAGCATCAGTACAACCCTGAACATGGTGGACTCATTCACATTTGCACAAAACATGCTTGCATAAAGTAGGCTCTGCATTACACTGGAATTGGGCTGGATATCTCTAAGGCAAGAGTCCTTGATTCTTTTTGAACCTGTAGGCACTTTGGGAATTCTGACACAGTGTGTGTGTGTGTGCAGCCACAAAATGGGTGTCTTAGCTTAGTTTCAAGTCACATGAAGAGGAGGAGGAGGAGGAGATTGGATTTATACCGTGTCCTTCACATGGAGACTCAGAGCAGCTTACAATCTACTTCCCTTCCTCTCCCCACAACAGACACCCTGCGAGGTAGGTGGAGTGGAAAGAGCTCAGAGAGAACTGTGACTGACCCAAGGTCACCCAGGTGGCTTGTAAGCCACAAGAGGGAATTCCCTGTGGGATTCAGCCAGAATAACCCACATAGGACAGGTCAGTGGAGAAAGGATATTTAAAGCTTTATTGCAATGAAGTGAGAGGGAGCATAGAAAAAGCCAATCGCTCTATGAAGCTGGGAGGGCTTAAAACTGTACATATACATTTCAGTACTTCCTCTTTATTCCATACATAGAACTTTAGCAAGCATTGATTGGTTATTTAGCATCATAACACCACTATTACATATGAATATATCAGTATACCTAAAATTAACTGGACACCTGTATTCTCACGGATCCGTCCTCTTTAGCATCTACTTATCTCTAACCATTATGTGATTTCCTAATATAGCTTTAAGAGCCCCGTGGTGCAGAGTGGTAAAGCTGCAGAACTGCAGTCCTAAACTCTGCTCATAACCTGTGTTCAATCCCGGTGGAAGCTGGGTTCAAGCCAGCTCCAGGTTGACTCAGCCTTCCATCCTTCTGCGGTCAGTAAAATGAGTACCCAGCTTGCTGGGGGGGAAGTGTAGATGACTGGGGAAGGCAATGGCAAACCACCCCATAAAAAGTCTGCCATGAAAACGTGAAAGCAACGTCACCCTAGAATCAAAAATGACTGGTGCTTGCACAGGAGACTACCTTTACCTTTAATATAGCTTAAGACCCTCAGTGGTACTTTTAGGCTTCCCAAACCTCCCGCCCTGGCGGGGGACCCCAGGATTAGCCCCCTTTTCTCCCGCTTTCCAAAAAGCTGGAAGCGGGGTGGGGGGTATGGCGTCTGGGAGCAATTCCGTTGTGAGCAGTTGCTTAAGGTGGAGAACTCAGTTCCTCTGCATAAGAAGAGCCAAGCCGAGTCCAGGAACACCTTAAGAGACCACCAAGATTTTTAGGGTTATACACAGCTTTCAAGATTCAAAGCCCCCTTCGTCTGATCTTCTGAAGGGAACTTTGGTTGCAGTCACGCACACAAAGGTAGGAGGGCCTCCTGGAGCGGGGCAGGGGGGGAGTGGTAAGTTAACTGCATACTGCCTAGCCCTTGTAGGATTGCCGCCGCCCCCCTCACCCGCTTTCTGGCTCCTCTCTTTCACTTCGCAATCCCGGCGTTTACACAGAGAACCTGCTGGGATCAATTTGCAGCCGCTTCCGTCATCCCACTTCTTCATAATCTTCTTCTTTTTGCACATTTACTTGGAAGCAAATCCCAGTGTTTCAGCTGAGCTTACTCCCTACTAGGCGCAAGAAAGATCGCAGTGCCTCTTCCTGCTGAAGAGAGCTGCCCCAACCTTGTGCATGCTGATTTGGGAGCGCTCTTTGAAGTAACTGGGTGAACTTGCCTTCTGAGCTTAGGGTTGCCAATCCCCAGGTAGGGACAGGGGATCCCCTGATTTGGAGGCCCTTCCCCCACTTCAGGGTCATCAGAAAGCAGAAGGGGGGGAAATGTCTGCTGGCCACTCTATTATTCCCTATGAAGATCGATTCCCATAGAATAATGGATAATTGATCTGTGGGTATCAGGGCTCTGGGGAGCTGTTTTTTGAGATAGAGGCACCAAATTTGTATCATAGCATCCAGTGCCTCTTCCCAAAATACCCTCCAAGTTTCAAAATAATTGGACCAGGGGGTCCAATTCTACGAACCCAAAAGAAGGTGCCCCTATCTTTCATTATTTCCAAAGGAGGAAAGACATTTAAAAGGTGCGCAGTTCCTTTAAATATGATGGCAAGAACTTCCTTTGGAGTTCAAATATGCTTATCACGCCCTTGTTGCTGGCTCCACCCCAATGTCTCCTGGCTCCACCCCCAAAGTCCCCAGATATTTCTTGAATTGGACTTGGCAACCCTAGGTACTTTCCCCATCCTTAGGGTCACTAGATAATACAAAAGTCCCTTGCAACATATTTCCTCAGCAAAGCTAACCACAAGATGTGTTAATCGGGGTAAATCAGACCTGTGTGTTCTCACTGATAGTTACTCAAAAGAGGAACTGCTCTATAGCTGCAGCTCTTGACCTGTCTTCTTAGACTCTAAACTTTTTGTTTAATTTAGGGGCTATGAGTATTATTAGCTCTAATAATTATTAGATTTAGGGTGTGGCCAGCAGGCTTCATGTGGAGAACTGGGAAATCAAACCTGGTTCTCCCACATTAGAGTTCATACACTTAACCTCTACACGAAACTGGTGGTGACACAGCTGGTGACAATTAAAAAAAAAAAAAAAAGAAATATTCACAGCCAATCAAATCTCCCGTGGCTCATCAGAAACCTCACTGGGTAAAAGCCCCACCTGGCCCTGCCTCCTTTCTAAAACCACTTGCTGGGTGCCAGAAAAGGTCTCACTGGGCACCATGGCAACCACAGGCACCATTTTGGGTTCCCTGCTCTAAGGGATAGCTGTTAGTGTGGATTGAGTTTGCACCAGTCCAACTCTGAATCTATCCTCAGTGCCCTTGTCTTGAGCTGACACTGCGTGTACCTAATACATTCAAGCAATTCTTCCCCTGCAGACTGTGTGCTAATGGCCTGCTCTTCTGTTTTGTGGCTGCTTCCGGAAATGCCACCAGAAGACATTTACATAAACTGAGAATTGGGTAACACCAATGCCTGTAATTTAAAAGGGGGAAATAGGTTTCATTTGCTCTGCTTGAAGTAAACGTGCTGACACGGCAAGCAAACAATCCCCTTTTGTATTGCTTTTGGAAGGGAAAGACCACACACTAACAGGATTTAGATACAAGCTGTGTGTTTTGCAGTGAGGCAGGAGGTGAAATGATTACCCTCTTGTCAGATGGAGTCTCTCTCATATCCCACTGAGGTCAGAGAACCTGCTTTTCTCTTGCTCTGCTTGTGCTTTGCAGTTCACAAAGAACATTCTGTGCCAGCACCAGACTGATGAGATCATCTCAGTTAGGTCTCCGAGGTGGACAAGGAAGACAGAGTGTCTTATCTGAGATCATCATAGCCAATGATGGCTTTGTCAATAACGGGCTGAGAAATCAATCACTTTGATGCTCTACTCTGAACTGAGTTAGCCATCCTTGCATAGTCTCTAAGGAAATGTGGAGCCAGCTATCTACAGATTGGTTTCACTATTGTTAAAACTTAACTGAAAGGAATCAGTATAGCAGATGCAAGGGTGCAAAACACACAATAGTGGGAATCCAAAATGCAGCCAGGAAAGTTCCAATGGGTTGAGCACTTCACACAAGATTAGCTTTGGGGAGTGGCTGTGGCTCAGCGGAAAAACATCTGCTTTGTATGCAGAAAGTCCTAGATTCAATCCCCAGTAGCTCCCATTTAAAGGATCAGGCAGGAGGTGACATGGAAAACTTCTGTTTGTTCCCTGGAGTGCCACTGCCAGTCAAAGTAGAAACACACACAGAGAGAGGCAGAAGGCCATCATTCTATCCAGATCAGAATTGTTTGTTGCCCACTGGCAACTTTCCTGGTGCCTGCCAAGTGCTTTAAGAATGTGTGTAAGGCCAGGTGAGGCTTTTGCCCAGCAAGGCTTCTGTTTGGTTGTGCAGATTTTTTTAAAAAAATTGCTTTGGCAGCAACTGCTACCACAGCACAAGGATTTCCACAATGTGATGGAAGGTAAGCCATGGCAGCCATTTTGTGACTGGATCTGTCTCCTGGAGCAGCCATTTTGTGCCCACCACACTGTATCAGAATTCCAAAGGGGCCCGCAGGCTCAGAAAGGTTGTGGAACCCTGTTCTAACATCTGGCTCTGGTCTTCTTGTTTCAAAGCATAAATATAGGGTGCATTTTGAGCAATGTGCCTGTTTCAAAGCTATCTTTGCTGTATTCACTGCAAATATACTAGTTGATCTCTCATTTTTTTTTTATTAAATTATTCTAGATATGGAGAGGGGCTGTGACTCAGTGGCAGAGCATTTGTTTTGTATGCAGAAGGTCCCTGGTTGAATCCTCAGAATCTCCAGTTAAAAATAAATAAATGCAGTTGGTGATGTGAAAGATTTCTGCCTGAGACCTTGGACAGCTGCTGCCAGTCTGAGTAGACAATACTGACCTTGATAAACCAATGGTATAACGGACAGGGAAATACAAATTTGATTGGGTTCAATTGAAGGGGTCCAAATAAAGAAGCATTAACCTGTAGAAGCAAGTTCTTTATTAGATGATCATATTCAAGGAAAATATCTATCCCAACAAGTGTTCAAGACACTATCCCCATTATATTGTTCCCCTTTGTATTTATAGCTTTCCTTATATCACTGTAATGTAATAGCATGTTGCCAATTACTGTATATCGACTCATTATTGCAGCAAATTTTAGCCAATAAGCAAGCAATCTATACTTCCTTCTTAACATATTTTTAAGAATATCTATCTCACTCTACTAGCGTAAGAAGAATTGCTGGCTATTATGTCTAAGAAACAGGACATAGGTTAAAGACTAGTTGGCCAATATAAGGCAGAGAATGCAGATTTTTGCTGAAGGCACAGATAACAGCGCAGGTTCAGCACTTCAAACAATTCTTTACATGGCCTTCATACACAAGGCTATACAATGGTCTATTCACATCTCACCTTTTTCCCCTTCCCTAACTCAGGCAGCTTTATGTGAAGTTTGCAACTGGAGTCAGCTAGGCAACATACTGATTGGCTGATGCCCAAGGTTACCAGCTTCATGTTGGGAAATACCTGGAGATTTTGGGGGTGGAGCTTGAGGAGGGTGAGGTTGGGGGGAGAGGCTTCCTTGGGGTATAATGCCATAGTCAACCCTCCAAAGTGGCCCATTTTCTCCAGGTGAACTGATCTGTCACCTGGAGATCAGTCGTAATCCTAGGATATTTCCAGCTACCACCTGGAGATTACAACCAAAAACAAAACAGAGAGTTTTACTATTTATGTTAATATATTATTTACTGTTAGCCGCCCTGAGCCGCTTTGCGGGGAGGGCGGGGTAGAAATAAAATTTATTATTATTATTATTATTATATTACTCTCTGTACTGTGAATCTATTTTGGTGCCTAAGACTTCCCTCTCCTAAAATCTGCAGGTTTGCAGTTTGAAAATAAGTAAGCACATATACCGAGGCAATAAATAATACATGCAAGTGCAGTGCTTTTTAAAAGAATGTGGTGGACAGGCTGCCAGCAGCATGGAGGGGGGGAATGCTAATAGCTGGATGGGTGTTCAGTTGCTGATATGTATGTCTGTAGCTCAAACTGTGCTGGATAAGGGAAAATGGAACTAGCACTGCAGTGATTTTTTAAATGGATTCAAGGACAGAGTCAAGTGAAAAACAGCCAAAGATGGGAGTCTTCTTCATCATGCTGGAAAGTTCACATCAAACCTTCAGTGGGTCTGAAGTTTCATATGAATAGACACACACGAAGCTGCCTTCTACTGAATCAAGGTCAGTATTGACTACTCAGACTGGAAGCAGCCTTCCAAAGTCATTCACTATCAGATCAGATCCTCTTAACTAGAAATGCCAGAGACTGAACCTGGGATCTTCTGCAGGACAAGCAGATGCTCTACTACTGAGCAATGGTGCCTTCTCCACACATCATAAGAACATAAGAGAAGCCATGTTGGATCAGGCCAACGACCCATCCAGTCCAACACTCTGTGTCACACAGTGGCAAAAATTTTTATATATACACACACACTGTGGCTAATAGCCACTGATGGACCTCTGCTCCATATTTTTATCTAAACCCCTCATGAAGGTGGCTATACTTGTGGCCGCCACAACCTCCTGTGGCAGTGAATTCCACATGTTAATCACCCTTTGGGTGAAGAAGTACTTCCTTTTATCCGTTTTAACCTGTCTGCTCAGCAATTTCATTGAATGCCCATCGAGTTCTTGTATTGTGAGAAAGAGAGAAAAGTACTTCTTTCTCTACTTTCTCCATCCCATGCATTATCTTGTAAACCTCTATCATGTCACCCTGCAGTTGATGTTTCTTCAAGCTAAAGAGTCCCAAGCGTTTCAACCTTTCTTCATAGGGAAAGTGCTCCAGCCCTTTAATCATTCTCGTTGCCCTTCTCTGGACTTTCTCCAATGCTATAATATCCTTTTTGAGGTGCGGCGACCAGAACTACACACAGTACTCCAAATGAGACCGCACCATCGATTTATACAGGGGCATTATGATACTGGCTGATTTGTTTTCAATTCCCTTCCTAATAATTCCCAGCATGGTGTTGGCCTTTTTTATTGCAAACGCACACTGTCTTGACATTTTCAGTGAGTTATCTACCACGACCCCAAGATCTCTCTCTTGGTCAGTCTCTGCCAGTTCACACCCCATCAACTTGTATTTGTAGCTGGGATTCTTGGCCCCAATGTGCATTACTTTGCACTTGGCCACATTGAACCGCATCTGCCACGTTGACGCCCACTCACCCAGCCTCAACAGATCCCTTTGGAGTTCCTCACAATCCTCTCTGGTTCTCACCACCCTGAACAATTTAGTGTCATCCACAAATTTGGCCACTTCACTGCTCACTCCCAACTCTAAATCATTTATGAACAAGTTAAAAAGCATGGGACCCAGTACCGAGCCCTGCGGCACCCCACTGCTTACCGTCCTCCACTGCGAAGACTGCCCATTTATACTCACTCTCTGCTTCCTATTACTCAGCCAGTTTTTGATCCACAAGAGGACCTGTCGTTTTACTCCATGACTCTCAAGCTTTCTAAGGAGCCTTTGATGAGGAACTTTATCAAAAGCTTTCTGGAAGTCAAGGTAAACAACATCTATCGGGTCTCCTTTGTCCACATGTTTGTTCACCCCCTCAAAGAAATGTAACAGGTTAGTGAGGCAAGATCTTCCCTTGCAGAACCCATGCTGAGTCTTCCTCAATAACCCGTGTTCATCAATGTGCCTACTCATTCTGTCCTTGATAATGGTTTCTACCAACTTTCCCGGTATTGAAGTCAGACTGACTGGCCTGTAATTTCCCGGATCTCCTCTGGAACCCTTTTTAAAGATGGGGGTGACATTTGCTACCTTTCAGTCCTCAGGAACGGAGGCAGATTTCAATGAAAGATTACAGATTTTTGTTAGAAGATCCGCAAGTTCAACTTTGAGTTCTTTCAGAACTCTCGGATGTATGCCATCCGGACCCGGTGACTTATTAGTTTTTAATTTGTCTATCAGTTGTAGGACCTCCTCTTTTGTCACCTCAATCTGACTCAGGTCTTTCAACACCCCTTCCAAAATTAGTGGTTCTGGGGAGGGCAAAAAGTTCTCGTCTTCCACAGTGAAGACGGAGGCAAAAAATTCATTTAGCTTCTCAGCCATTTCCCTATCCTCCTTCAGTAATCCTTTTACCCCATGGTCATCCAAGGGCCCCACTGCCTCCCTGGCTGGTTTCCTACTTCTAATATATTTGAAGAAATTTTTATTGTTGGTCTTTATGTTTTTTGCAATGTGCTCCTCATAGTCCCTTTTTGCCTGCCTGATCACAGTCTTGCATTTGATTTGCCACAAGCTGTGTTCCCTTTTACTAATCTCACTTGGACTGGTTTTCCACCGCTTAAAGGAGTCCTTTTTACCTTTTTCAGCTTCCATTACTTTGTTTGTTAACCACGCAGGCCTTTTCTTATGCCTGTTTGTGCCTTTCCTAACTTGTGGTATGTATTTTATCTGAGCTTCTAGGATTATAGTTTTAAATAGTGTCCAAGCTTCCCCAAGGGTTTTGACCGTATGTACCTTTCCTTTCAGTTTCCTCCTCACATGCCTCCTCATCTCAGTGTATTTACCCCTTTTAAAGTTAAATGTGGTTGTGGCGGTCTTTTTGGGCAACTCCCTATTTATACAAACGGTGAAATCAATAACATTATGGTCACTGCTCCCAAGAGGCGCAATCACTTTTACATATCTCACCAAGTCTTGGGCATTACTTAGGACCAAATCCAGGATCGCCCCACCCCTGGTAGGTTCTGAGACCATCTGCTCCTTAGCACAGTCATTGAGAGCATCTAGAAACTCAATCTCTTTCTCTCTACCAGAACACATATTGACCCAATCAATCTGCGGGTAGTTAAAATCACCTATTATGACACAGTTTTTACATTTAGCCGCTATCTTTAAGCCTTCCATCATATTATAATCGTCCTCTCTCTTTTGATTTGGTGGGCGATAACAAACTCCCATAGTTAAATTTCCTTTTGGGCCCTCTATTTCAACCCAAAGCATTTCTAAAAGTGAATCTAATTCTCTGACCTCAGTCTTACTGGACCGTATATCCTCTCTGACATACAGAGCCACCCCACCTCCAACCCTTCCCTCCCTATCCTTCCGATATAACTTATATCCAGGAATCACCGTGTCCCACTGATTCTCCTCATTCCACCAAGTTTCTGAAATTCCCACAATGTCTATGTTTTCTCCCAACACTAAACATTCCAATTCACCAATTCATTCATGTTGTCTTGGTCTATCAAGGGAGGTGCTGACTAGTCTGGCTAGCAGCGGTTCGCCAGTGTCTCTCTTTCACCTACCTAACTCAATTTAACAACATCAGGAATCGGACCTAAGACTTTCTGAGTGCAAAGAAGATGCTCTACCATTGAACCATGGCTGTCTCCTGAGATCTCTGTGCCAGATTTGTGTTTAACCTTTCTGCAAATAAAGTCTAAAAATACACTGAAATAAATTAAACCACTTAGTGAAGTTAATGTCTTCCTTTTCTTTTTTGCTGTTCCTTATATGCTGTCTTAATTCAACCAAAGCACATCAAAAGTTCTGAGATCAAATGTCTGTATATTATTAAAGACTAACAAATCATTCATCATTATGCTGGAAAGATGGGGGCTACTAGCAATGGGTGGGGTGGCTCAGAGGTGAAACATGTACCCTGCATACATAAGGCCCAGGCAATTCCGGTAGGCGCCAGCCAAAGGATGTCAAGCGGCACGTGCTTGGAAACACCCCAGAAAACCACCCAACTACAGGGTAATCTCAAAGGCTCATGAATACTCTAACAACACCGCTATTCTCATTGTGCATTTTGTCATTCACTTGTATTCAATGTATATATTTGAGAGCACTGCAAGAAGGGCAGGTTGTTTTAGCCTCTCTAAAATGTAATATGGACTGCAAGATCTATACAACATAGAAACCCAGTCTTCTGCAATAGATGGAGTCTTAGGCTAGAACTAAGATTGCCAAGTCAAGCCTGGCAATTAATGGAAAGGGTGGGGGTGGGGGCCAGCATCATGAGTTTGATGCCATCATTTCTGGGGGAAACCCAGAAACATGGCAGGAGCTCTAGGTATTGCCAGAAACTCTAACCATGGGGTTTCTGGCATTTCCTAGAGCTACTGCCATTGGTTCTGGGTTTCCTGGAAGTGAAATCATCATGCTCACAATGGTGGAGAGATAGGGAATGGGAAATGCCCCAGCCCAACTGGGGACTTGGCAGGCCTGAAGAACAATTGGGTTTAAACCCCATTTAAAATGAAGCTCACTGATGGCCTTGAGCCAGTGTTTGTCACTCAGCCTACTCTACCACACAGGGCTGGAGTGAAGGTTAAACTGGAGAATGATGTATGGCCTGAGCTCTGTAAAGAAAGGATGAGAGAAGAAGAAGAAGAAGAAGAAGAAGAAGAAGAAGAAGAAGAAGAAGAAGAAGAAGAAGAAGAAGAAGAAGAAGAAGAAGATATTGGATTTATATCCCACCCTCCACTCTGAAGAGTCTCAGAGCGGCTCACAATCTCCTTTACCTTCCTCCCCCACAACAGACACCCTGTGAGGTGGGTGGGGCTGAAAGGGCTCTCACAGCAGCTGCCCTTTCAAGGACAACCTCTGCCAGAGCTATGGCTGACCCAAGGCCATTCCAGCAGCTGCAAGTGGAGGAGTGGGGAATCAAACCCGGTTCTCCCAGATAAGAGTCCGCACACTTAACCACTACACCAAACTGGCTCTCCAGTTTGGAGAGAAAAACATATTTAATGTGTTTCATTTATATAAGCCACCTGCAGGTGGAAGATTGTGGGGTTTGGAGAGGGGAGGGGTCTCAGCATGGTACAATCCCTTAGAGTCCACCCTTCAAAGCAGCCATTTTCTCCAGGGGAGCTGATCTCTGATAGCTGGAGATCAATTATAAAAGCAGGAGATCTCCAGGCTTCACCTGGAGGCTGGCAACCCTATGATGTGACACTCCATTGACAACCTGATGGGTAGGAGGCTTGCAGAGGAAAGCATGTTTGGCACAATATCTACTCCAAGGCAAAAGCCTTGCGCACAATGTAGTTGGATAGAACTGGGACCAGAAAACGCACAGGATGTTTCCTGCTCCAAGCTGACCAATTCCAGCCACCAATTGCCAGCTGATCACATTCAGGCTTGGAGTAGAAAACATACCAATCAGCTGACTGTGGTGGTTGTAGGGGGAAGGTGGAACAGAAAACACACCTTGCTATTATTGGCTAGCTGAGTGGGAGGGGCTTATGAGGGAAAGCATGTCCAAAATGCTCCACAAGTCCAGCCCTAATCACTCTAGCTTGTGGTTGATGGGGGAGGCAGCTTGGAGCTGAAAATATGCCACACATGCTTTCCACCCCCCCCCCCACCCTCAACTCCTGTCTATTGTATGGGAGGCCTGGGGGTCCTCTCCCTATTAATGCCTGCAGACTTATAAATTAAGAAAGAGGTTGAAAATAGAATAGCCAGTATTGGCATGCCTTTATGAAAATTTATAGTGTTTTCACACCCTGTGTGTAGTTTTCACACTGTGTGGAGTTTGGCTCACCTCCTCTTAAAATGGATATTGTGGGAAAGGTTCAAGAGAAGGGCAACCAAAACTATTGAGGGCCTGGAGCACCTTCTGAGTTAGGAAAAGCTACAAAGGGTTCGGAGCTTTGGTGGGGGAGAGGGGTTTAGAAAACATATAGCTAGAGAATTTTAAAGTTAAACATGGGGGGAAGACAATCAGTGGAGAGAACTGTTTCTCTTTGTCCTGTAAGACTAGAATTTGGCAGCACCCAATGAAATTGGCTGGCAATAGACTTGAGGGGGGGGGACAGAGAAAAGTCTGTGGTATTAATACCCCAAGTATCAGTTGCTGGGGGAAAGAGTTGAGGAGAGGTACAACTGCCTTCACAACCTGCTGTGTAGGCTTCCTGGAAACTACAGGAAACAGATGCTGGGCTCAGCAGACCTCTGATCAAGTCAGCCTTCTTATGTTCTTAAATATTGTTAACAATAACATCCTATAGGAAACTGATGCCTTATCAGTTTTTAAAGTCATTCAACTCACAATCTAAAAACTCATGACTGTATATACTAGTGGTACTTTGTGTGTTCTTTGTATACTTATGCTGTGATCTTCGGCCAATCAGCTGGGGCCCCTCGAACATGCTGGGTTATGACTAGGGGTGTGCGTTTGGTTTGGCTGAACCGAATAAAACCCTGAATAACAGTTGATTTGGCTGTATTTAGCCCTTAATAGAGCCAGATCAGATTATTTGGGGGCTGAATACGGCTGGCTGAATACTGAATACGGCTGGCTGAATACTGCCAGATACTAATTCAGCAGTATTCAGCTCCATTATACCCTATGGGTCACTGAAATCAATGACAAAATAGGGTATAATGAATTGCTGCTGGGGGGCAGAGGGTAGAGACCTGAAGTTGGAGGAGGGCTTCCAAATCAAGGGATCCCCTGCCCACATGTGGGGATTGGCACCCCTGTGACTTTCAGTCAGTCACCTTCTCTCTGCCTTACCAGTTTGGTGTAGTGTAGTTTGGTGTAGTGGTTAAGTGCACAGACTCTTATCTGAGAGAACCGGGTTTGATTCCATACTCCTCCACTTGCAGCTGCTGGAATGGCTTTGGATCAGCCATAGCTATCACAGATGTTGTCCTTGAAAGGGCAGCTTCTGAGAGAGCTCTCTCAGCCCCATCTACCTCACAGGGTGTTTGTTGTGGCGGAGGAAGATAAGGGAGATTGTGAGCCAGTCTGAGACTTTGAGTGAAGGGCGGAATATAAATCCAAAGTCTTAACCTACCCTACAGGGCTGCTGTGAGAAGGACAAACTGATGTAAGCTGTTTTGGGTCCCCTTGTGGAGGAAAGCAAGATATAAATATGTTTTGTAGGCTGGCATCACCATATCCAAGATGGCAAAACCCTAGCAGTCAAGAGCAGTCAACCATCTTATTACTATACCATCACCCATTGTATTTTTAGACCATCAGTACACTGAATTGTAGAACATGCCCAATTGAAACTGCCATCTATGGTCTATAACTTGCCTATTGTTTTATTGCACTGCCTCATATTGTTTTAATTTTAATTATAAGTTTTAATTGCTGTTTTATCCATGTTATCATCTGCCCTGAGCCCATTTCAGGAAAGGACAGAATATACGTAAATTAAATAAATAAATTTGGAGGGCACTGGAAAAACTATCACATTTTTATCTTGCACTTCCTCCATGGTGGTGTATCTGCTCCTCCATTTCTCCATCTGATCCTCAGAGACACTCTGTGAGGTTGGTTAGGCCCAAGGCCTCCCAGCATGCTTCATGGCCATGCTTGCTAACTCTTGCTAAAGAAATATCTGGAGATTTGGGAGATGCAGCATGAGGAGGACAGGCTTTGGGAGGGAAGGACTTCAATGGGATATAATGCCACAGAGTTCACCCTCCAAAGCAGCCATTTTTTCCTGTGGGACTGATCTCTTGACATCTGGAGATCAGTTGTAATAGTGGGAGATCTCCAGGCCCCATCTGAAGGTTGGCAACCATATTAATGGCAAAGGAGGGTGTGCAGCCATGTCTCCCAGATAATAGTCTGTGGTCCACAATGCTGTTTAAGGGACTACAGTATCTTAAACCCCAACACTTCAGTGATTTGTGGAGCAGGGCCTCAACCTAACACAAAGTCCACTGCAAAAGGAGAATTATTTCCCACAGATTATTCTTGGCCTTTCCTGAAGCTGCTGAAAGTAATACATTATTAGAGGCAGAAAATAACTTGTAAAACCAAGATCTTATTTCATCTGGGGCTCTCATTAAAAATGCACACTGTTCTTTTACTGAGAACTCTGCCGCTGCAAAGTGCTCCTTGGTTTTCCCAATTTAGGATACCACTGTAAATGTTATGTCTGTAAATAGCAATGAGCTGGGGTAGCATTGTGGCAAAGGGTCTGACCTACAAGCCAGGAGTTTCCTGGTTCAAATATCATTTCAGCCACTGATTTATTATGAACTTTATGCAACTTTCTGTCTAGCTTACCCTCTGTTCTCTTGCAATAATTACATCATCCTACCTTATAGGGTTGTTATAAACTCTGCAACTAGCTAATGTATGTGGAGTGCTTCTGATATGAAAACCACTGTGCCCAGTATTGAAGATTTAATTAATCTACATCATTAAGCAAATACAAACCCCATGGATTTAAACAAGAGAGTTATGCATGCACAGAATGTTAGACTAGATAGACTAATTTATTCATAAATGGTCGGGAATTAGGTTTGAGTAGTGTAGTGGCCAAGTTTCCAGATTACAAGAATGATTCAGGATGGTGAAAACCTAGGCTGACTGTGAAGAGCCCCAGAAGGACCTCCACAAACTGGGTGAATGGGTGATAATGTGGCAAATGAAGTTCAATGTTGGCAAGAAATGCACATTGGGAGAGAGAAAAATATTAACCTCAAGTCTAGGCTATTGGGGGTGGGGTCTGAATTTGCTGAGATTGAGAGAGAAAAAGATCTTGGGACTATAGTGGATAGCTCAATGGAAGTGGTAACCCAATGAGTTGCAGCAAATTCTATCTTAGAGAGTATTAGGAAAGGGGTTAAAAATAAAATGGCCAATATTATAATGCCCCTCTTTAGATCTATGGTGCACCATCATTTGGAATACTGTGTACAGTGTTAGTCACCGAATCTCCAAAAGGACACTGCAAAGTGAGAAAAAGAACAGAAGAGGGTAACAAGAGGATTAAAGGATTGGAGCGCCTCCCCTATGAGGAAAGGCTGAAGAGCCTGGGACTTTTTATTTCAGAAAACAGACAACAAATGAGGAACATGATAGAGGTTTATAAAATTATGCAGGGGATGGAGAGAGCTAACAAAGACACAGTTTTCTCCCTCTCTCAAAATACTACAACTTGAGGGAATCCAATGAAGCAGATGGTCAATAGATTCAGGATGGACAAAAATACTTCTTTAGAAAGAGAGTCAGGCCTCAGATTCAGCAGGAGATCACAAGAGCACAGCTACTGAACCTTTCTAAGGGTTCCCCCTCCTCTTCCCCACCTACCTTGTCCATTGAATAGTAGGTGCAGCTGCATAACAATCCCTGGATTAGGAGAACAGGCAGCCAGCCACCCACCAGGAGCTTTGTCACACCCCCAGCAGCCCTCATTAGCCCCTGGAGAAGCCCACACCACCCTTTCTCCACTTCTTGTGTGATGTGGCTTGTTGACCATTTGACTGTGTGTGTGTGTGTGGGGGGTCTCATTTCTTGTGTTGGGTTGCTTTTGGCTGGTGGGAGGGCAGCATATGCTAATGAGCTCCACCACCTATTTTTCTACAAAACAACCCCTGCAGAAAGTGATTAAAATGTGGAATTTGCTACCAAAAGATATAGAGATGGCTACAAGAATAAATAGCTTTAAAAGGGGATTAAATTGATTAATGGAAGATAGGTCTATCAGTGGCTACTAGCCATGGTGACTGTGGGGAACCCCACATTCAGAGACATTAAACCTCTGAATCCCAGAACCAGAAGGCAATAGAAGGGGACGGTCTCAGCCTCTATCCCATGTTGGCGACCCTCCAAAGGAACTGGTTGGCCACTGTGTGAGACGACGCTGTACTAGATGGGCCTCTGATCTGATCCAGCGCCTGCAGCCTAATGCTTATTTAATGACTACTTTTTGAGTCTCCCTAATGGAGAGTTCTGGTTAGCCAACCCAAATCTTGAACTTAATGGAAGCTGTGCCCATTTTTTTAAAAAAAGATTTGCAACTCAGATTCACCCTACTGCTCATTAAGCAAGAGTTGGAATGGCCCATAGCAACTCTGAATCGACAATGTTTTCATCTAAGCACTGCAACGCTTTGTACTCTGTAGATGGATTTTCTCAGGCATCTGGATTTTCTGGTATCTTCCTCCCCACTTCTGCTTTTTGTCACTGTGTATATGTCTGCCAACTGAACATATCACTGCATGCATCTGACAAAGAGGGCTCTGGACTGGACAAAAAACTCACTTCATTAGTTCTTCAGATACCACATGACTGCGTTATAGTGAAGGAGTGATGATAGCTAGTAAATGCATGGGAAACAGATTCATGAGTATCAGAGGCCATCATTTCCATGAATATCAAGGCCATTCATTCATTTATTTACTTGTGGCAACTTTTTTTTTTAAACAAATTACTCAGTTTCAAACCTAGGCCAAGTCAGGAATTGGAGCTGGTGATGAGGAATAAAGACATAAGAACATAAGAGAAGTCATGTTGGATCAGGCCAATGGCCCATCCAGTCCAACACTCTGTGCCACACAGTGGCCAAAAAACCCAGGTGCCCTCAGGAGGTCCATCAGTGGGGCCAAAACACTAGAAGTCCTCACACTGTTGCCCCTCCCAAGTACCAAGAATACAGAGCATCACTGCCCCAGAGAGTTCCAACAATATGCTGTGGCTAATAGCCACTGATGAACCTCTGCTCTATATGTTTATCCAACCCCCTCTTGAAGCTGTCTATTCTTGCAGCTGCCACGACCTCCTGTGGCAGTGAATTCCTTGTGTTAATTACCCTTTGGGTGTACTTCCTTTTATCCCTTCTAACCCAACTGCTCAGCAATTTCATTGAGTGTCCACGAGTTCTTGTATTGTGAGAAAAGAAGTTCTTTCTCTGCCTTCTCTATCCAGTGCATAATCAGAGCTTCCATTCTTCAGAGGTAACAGACGTAGTCACCACATGTATTCAACTGGCTCTTATCATGTATTCAACTATGCTGGTTCTTATCATGTCACCCCTCAATAAATCAAGAAGTCTGTGAGAGTGCCATTCTGTTCCACCAGCCAGAAAAGCATTGCAAGGCAAATAACTTTTTCAGGGCACGGAAGATACTTTTGAGTTTACTCTCAGCGCTTCGTTCCCTGTGTTCTCTGCTTTCACTTTACAGTACCCTACAAAACCACAAATTCCACAAGCGTAGGTGTATTAGCCTGTTGTAGCACAAACTGCTGTAGACAGCTGTGCTGGCTTATTTTTTTAAAATACAGTCACAGTCACATAGTGCTTTTCTTATGAGTAGCCACCTAAAATGGTACAAAACAATGAGTGAGGTACTGAGTTCCCCAGAAGGAGAACTTGAAAATCTGGTCCCTGTTTTGTGTGATTTTGACTGGTCCTTATGAAAAGATGCCCTGACTTGGATAGCCCAAGCTTTTCAGAACTCAGGGGCAGCCACAACCAGTATAGATGGGAGGGGCAGCCACAACCAGTATAGATGGGAGACCACCAAGGAGCAGAAACAGACAATGGCAAACCACTTAAGAAGGTCTCTTGCCTAGAGAACTCTATGGGGTGGCCATAAATCAGCTGCAACTTGATAATAATTTTTTTTAAATGTGTTAAATGTCTGGGTGTCTTGCAGCAACATAGAAACATGCTGTGTGCAGTGTTCCCTCCAAGCTGAGTTAACATGAGCTAACTCACAGATTTTTAACTACCAGCTCACACATTTTTGTCTTAGCTCAGGAAAATTGACCTCAAAGCGCAGTAATTTATGCAGTAGCTCACAACTTTAATCCCAGTAGCTCACAACTTTAATACCAATAGCTCACAAGTAGAATTTTTGCTCACAGGACTCTGCAGGTTAGAGGGAACATTGGTCGTGTGACCTATGCTTTGGTGGCCCAGAGTCTGCTTCACCAGGTGCCTGAATTGGGTCCCTTGTCTCCAAACACGCAGTCCAAAGCAGAGGGGAAAATGGTTCCCATTAGTTGTGTACCCTCCAAAGAGATACCTAAGTTGGTCTATTGTATCAAAATAAAACTGAAGTGGAGTGGCACCTTAAAGAGCAACATTTATTGTGTGTCACGAGGCACTTTCATGAGTCAGCTGCCATTCTTCAGAGGTCACAGAGGTAGTCACCACATGTATTCAACTAACAACCATTTATTCTATCACAAGCTTTTGTGAGCTAGAGGAATTCACAGCTAGAGCATCTGAAGAAAAGAGCTCTGACCAATGTTCTCTCTAAGCTGCAGAGTCTTGTGAGCAAAAATTCCACTTTGTGAGCTACTGGCATTAAAGTTGTGAGCTACTGCATCAATTAGGGTGCTCTGGGGCCATTTTTCCTGAGCTAAGATAAAAATGTGTGAGCTGCAGGCTAAAAATCTGTGAGCTAGCTCACACCAATTCAGTTTAGAGGGAACACTGGCTCTGACTGACCCAAAAGCTCATGTTGCTAATCTTTAAACTGCCACTTGTCTTCTGTTTTATCTTCTGGTGGGCAGCTTGTCAACATTTCTAGGCAAAGTTCAAATACATACAAGATAAGCCCAGGGCCCTGTCTGAGGAGCGCAGACCAGGTACCAAAGGAAAGAAAATGACTCCACGGGAAATGTGGCCTCCCTGTCTGACATCATCTTTAGTTCTTTTGCAAACTACTGAGCGTCTTCACACTGCACAGTTCGCACCTTTGCGTATGGTTCTCCCCACCATCTCCCAATTCTGATCAACTGTTCAGAAGACAAGGACCGGGCTTTTCATGAGAGGTGGATTCCAAAACAAAGACAACATGATTAAAAAAAAAAGGGGGGGGGGATAATTTCCAGGCAGATGGGTTACATGCACCCCCCCCCCTCCCTGATGAACGACAGATATTCCACAACCCGTTAGTTTGTCCAGCTCGGGGAAGGGGCGCGCCGGGGGGGGGGGAGTTTGTCTTCAGAATGCCTCCAGGCAGACAGAGCAGCTGGATCGTGACCCAGGCGGAGCATCAAGACTCCTGAGCGCCCCTTCCTCCCAAAATAAACTCAGGCCCCCGCCTGGTCGGGGAAATACTTTCCCCCTTGAAAAGAAAGCTTCCCAAGGTGACTCTGGACTCCTTGGGAAGAGCACTCCCCCCTCCCTTAAAGATCGTCCTCGCTGGAGCGCCAGCGGATGCGAGAAGAAGCGAAGGCTCAACCGCGTTACCTGCAGTCTCAGCGGCGGCATCCGAGAGGCAGAACCCGGCCAGGAGGAGAAAGAGCGGGATGGAGCGCGCCGCGGAGAAGCTCATGTTGCTGCCGGACAAGCCGCACCAGCTCTGCAATGATCTCTAGCCCGAGGGGGTGGGGTCTCAGCAGCGCCCCTAGCGGCCGACGCCTGCTCAAGCAACAGGCTTTCGTTCCCCACCGAGAGGGGCAAAAGCCGAAAGGAGCGAGACGGCAGCAGAGTTGACTACCGTCTTATAAACGCTTTCCTGCCGCCCTGCGCTTGTTCGAGAGACCTGAGCCTTTTCGCAGATCTTAATGGGAGCGGTGATACGAAGTGTGCAAAACAAGCGGAAACTCAAGTCGCCGAGCAACCCGCTTCCAAAACTGTTGCCTGCATGGATGACATTTGTGCACGCTTAAGTAAATACAAACGTTATTTGTTGGATCAGATCTATAAACCCCCTTCCCAGCACAGTATGAAGTCAACGCTCCTTCTCCCCTCTCTCCCCGCAAGCGGATTCTCCAAGGATTGGTCTAATACAGAGGTGGGCAAACTTGCTTAAAGAAAGATCCTCATAGAATAAACACCAGATGCTCTAGAGCCCCAAAATATGAACACCAGATGTTTAAGGGAAGGAAGGGAGGGAGGGAGGGAGGGAGGGAGGAAGGAAGGAAGGAAGGAAGGAAGGAAGGAAGGAAGGAAGGAAGGAAGGAAGGAAGGAAGGAAGGAAGGAAGGAAGGAAGGAAGGAAGGAAGGAAGGAAGGAAGGAAGGAAGGAAGGAGAGAGAGAAAGAGGTGGAAAGAAAGCAACTTTAACTTTAAATGCATTTTCCAAGCCATTTACTAGCTTGGCTTGGAGAAGTGATTTAAAGAGACAAATGACTTCTCCAAGCCAACCAATGGGGCAGTGGGGCTTTGTGAGCCATACAATATGTGTGAAAGAGCCACATGTGGCTCCCAAGCTACAGTTTGGCCACCCTTTAATATATGGTCTCCAAATCATAAGAACATAAGTGAAGCCGTGCTGGATCAGGCCAGTGGCCCATCCAGTCCAACACTCTATGTCACACAGTGGCCAAAAAGACTTCAATTCCACTATGACTCTTTAAAAAAAAAATCCAAGCAAAAGGAACTAAGCTTCCACTGGAAAATAATTGTTGATTTTATTAATGTTTGAAAGCCATCTTGAAACTTGGAGTTGAAAGCATGTGAGATTTTTTTTAAAAAATGAAAAAAAAAAACCAAAGAAAATAGCTGAATCCATTCCTTTGGAGGGTGCAAGCAGAAAACCAACAGTATACATAAGAATCTAACATGCCAGAGAGCAGACAGGGGGTTGGATCCAGCTATCTTTTTTTGCATGCAATCTTCCCCAGTTCTCCTTACTACAGCAGCCCTGTCCTATACAGGTTTCATCCATGTAAGTCCCATGATCCCATGCACAGCAATTTTGGGTAGTCAAAGGGATCAGCTCTTCTCCTTTTCACCAACAGAAAAGATGGCTGCATTGAACCCCTGGCTAGAAGTCTTCTCCATGACATTTAGTGTTTTGGCTACAGGGAACTATTCTTACTAGGGGAAGTGTTTATTTCTGCAGCTCCCCTGCTGGCTGGCTGCATCTCTCACAAAAGGATACTTTGTGTGTCAGGCCTGTGTCACAGTGGGGCAACTGGCTGAGCCTGCAAGAATGTGGATCTGATCTTTTGCTATAGATTCATATTGTATTTAGTCTTAAAGGCTTGTGATCCGGTTGTCCTAAATCTGACCTAAAGGCAGATTTTTTTTTCTAGTTTGAAAAATAAAAGGCTTACTAGATGCTGAATTATCTGTCTATTGTTTGCACAATCAAAGATCCCATTAGCTGGCAACACTGCTTGTTAAAGAGAAGCTATTCTACCTGTAGAATCCATTGTTGTGGAGATTCCTGGGTCATGCACTTATCTTTTGTGTTGGGGGAAAGATACACATAAGCGTAGTCCTCAGTCCTTGTAGTGCTCCACAACTATTTTTCAGTTCATTAAATCATTGAAGAGTTTACCAGTCTGTTCTCAAGTTAATATGTAAAAGTGCTGGAGAGCAGAAAGTATTGTCCCAGCTTCTTGCTTCTTATTTGTCTTCTGGCTTAGTTTTTCTTTTATTTGCAGGAAGGCGCCTCCAAAGGGATTTTAGGATTAAGCTTGACCATTTGAAGTATCTGAGCACTGATAGAGCATGCTCTATTCATTACTGAATCATCTATTTGTTGCAAGCTTTGGTTTGTAATTTTAATATGATATTGGTAAAACCAACATTCGAATGTTTCATCAGCATGATTTCAGGGGATAACCAAACTATTCTGCGACATGGGTGGATGTCCACAAGAAATGGCTAATTTTTCCTTCCTGTTCTCCAGATGAATTCTCCTCCCACCCCCATGTCCTTTCTGACCTTCTGGAAAGTTAATTCTCAGGCTTGGAGGACCTGGATGGAGTAATAGCTATTCAGGTGGGGGACCATTGTTCTGTGGAGTGAGACAAGGACAGAGCTGCCCCATTCCCCTTCCACTAGCACAGCTGCACTGGCAAAGGAGGCAAGAAGGGGAATTTCATCCCCTTGTACTTCAGTCCCCTTACCCACATAATTCCACGAGTATTCTGAAACTCCAGGAATCATGTTAGAGTAAGATGGAAGTGATGTTGGGAGGGGGAATGCAAGAAAATTTTGTGACCACCAGCAATTTCTGCTGAGGGATCACTGGATTTGGCCTGTCGTTTGCCATTAATTCAGCCGCCCTGAGCCCATTAGGAGAGGGCGGGATATAAATCTGAAAAAATAAAATAAATAAAACGATAAAATAATAAAATAATGAGGAACCCACCCTAGACCTTAAACTGTAGAGGAACATGCCATCTTCTCAGTGGTCTTTGTAATAGCCAAGCGGGGTATTAGGTTATAGCTATGTACTAGAGATAAGGGCCATGATCTCCACAAACATGATAGTAACCCCACTGTATCAATCCTATATAAATGCCAACGCATTATGAGAGAGGGCATTTTGCAGTTCTCATACTAAGTGTCAAAATTTGGATCTAATACCAATGAACTTGCTGGTGGGAACAGGTATGTTGTTGTCATATTACCTCTAACTGAAATACAGCATACAAACATCTCTCATATCTATTTTCATAGATACAGGTGTTCAGTCATAGTTTTTATGCCTATTTTCATGTTTATAATCTCCACCATCAACAATAAAGTTGGTAAGCATTTTCATTACTAAATATATAGCATTCAATTGCACAGAAGTTGAATGCCATCTCTATGCACACTTTCTGGGAGTGCTTACACACGACCATGCAGTTAATGCATTTTAACTCCAGTTTGGTGAAGTGATTAAGGGTGTGGACTCTTATTTGGGAGAACCGGGTTTAATTCCCCACTCCTTCACTTGCACCTGCTGGAATGGCCTTGGGTCAGCCATAGCTCTCATAGAGGTTGTCCTTGAAAGTGCAGCTGCTGTGAGAGCCCTCAGCCCACCCACCTCAAAGGGTGTCTGTTGTGCAGGAGGAAGATAAAGGATTGTGAGCCACTCTGAGACTCTGAGATTCGGAGTGGAGGGTGGGATATAAATCTTTTTAAACAATTTTATTGATAACATATGGTAACAATTTCCATTAATAACTTCTTTTCATCTATCCCATATGCTTCTTTCTAATCACCCCTCCTCCCTCGTTACTTGACCCCCGCCAGTGTTATTTACTCAAAATACTAACATTAAAGGGTACCCTTAATTCCTAAGAACTAAAATTAATATTCTTTTTTCTTCTAAAGTTTAATCATTATCAAAAATTGTCCAAAGTCCTTTTACTTTCCACTTGTCTTCTACATAACTTCTAAATTTTTCCACTCCCTTTTAAAATCTTCTAAATCATAGTCTCTTAAAGTTCTTGTTAATTTGTCCATCTCACTCCATGTCATAACTTTTACAATCCAATCCCATTTTTCTGGTATTTTTTCTTGCTTCCATAACTGCGCATATAGTGTCCCAGCAGGAGAAAGCAAGTACCAAATTATAGTTCTATCTTCTTTTGGAAATTTTTCCATTTGTAATCACAACAGAAAAGTCTCTGCAGCTTTCTTGAATTCATAACCCAAGATCCTAGAAATCTCTTGTTGGATCATCTGCCAATACTTTTTTGCTCTTTCACAAGTCCACCACATATGGTAGAAAGAACCTTCATGTTTTCTACATTTCCAACATCTGTCTGGCATCTTGTTATTCATCTTTGCCATTTTTTTAGGAGTCATATACCATCTATACATCATTTTAAAACAGTTCTCTTTGTTGAAAGTTTCATAGTGTTCTTCCATAAATATTTTCATGTATCCATCTGTATGTCTTTATTTACATTTATTGCCCATTTGAGATTTCACTACTTCATCTTCTGTAGACCATTTTAAAAGTAACTTATAAGTTTTTGAAATTAATTTTTCATTATCTCCAAGCAGAATTGTTTCCATTTCTGTTTGCTCTCGTCTTATTCCTTCAGTTTTAATATCATTTTCCACTAAACTCTTTATTTGTTGCATTTGAAACCAATCGTATTTGTTATTCAACTCCACAGCAGTTTTCAATTCTATTTTGCCACTTTGTATTTTTAATAGTTGATTGTATGACAGCCATTTTCCTCACCTGTCTCAGCTGTTATTTTTATCACTTCTGCTGGCACTATCCATAATGGTTTTCTTTCATCACCATATTTCTTATATTTCATCCAGGTATTCAACAAATTATTTCTTATATAATGGTGAGAGAAAAAACTATCTATTTTTTTCTTCCCATAATACATATAAGTGTGCCAGCCGAATTTATTTCCATGACCTTCCAACGCTAAAAGTTTTTTATTCAACAGCATCACCTAATCTTTTATCCACACTAAACAAACTGCTTCATGATATAATCTTAAATCTGGTAATTGGAATCCTCCTCTTTCTTTAGCATCTATTAAAACTTTCATTTTAATCCTTGGTTTCTTCCCAGCCCATACAAATTCTGAAATCTTCCTTTGCCATTTGTTAAATTGTTTACTGTCTTTCACAATCAGAATGTTTTAAACAAATACATTATTCTTGGCAAAATATTCATCTTAATTGCATCTATTCTTTCAAGCAATGACAAGTTAAGCTTATTCCATTTTATCATATCTTCATCCATTTTATGCCATAGCTTTTCATAGTTATTTTTGAACAGGTCAATATTCTTCATTGTTATTTCCACACACAAATATTTTACTTTAGAGATAACTTTACATTCTGTTAGTCTCTGCAACTCCTTTTGTTTATTTACTTGCATATTTTTACATAACAATTTTGATTTTTCTTTATTAACATAAAATCCCGCCAGTTTTCCATATTCTTGCATTTTAGCTAACAACAAAGGTGTTACTTATATGGGATTTTCATTTATAAACATTATATCATCTGCAAATGCTCTATATTTGTAAATAAATCCTTTAACTCTCAACCCTTCTATTTCTTTATCCTCTTGTATTTGCATCAATCTCAAGAGTCATTATAAACAACAAAGTTGAAAGTGGACAACCTTGTCTTGTACCTTTGCTGATTATCATTTCTTCTCTAAGATCTGCATTTATACATAACCTTGCATGTTGTTCAGTATATATTGCCTTTATCATTCTTATAAAGTTTTCCCCTAACTCTATTTTCTCCATTACTGCAAACATAAAGTCCCAGTTCAAATTGTCAAAAGCTTTCTCTGCATCCGCAAAGAATAATGCCACTTCCTTCTCTGGATGTTTTTCATAATATTCTACAATATTTACAACAGTTCTAATATTGTCTCTTATTTGCCTTTTAGGGAGAAATCCCACTTGGTCTTAATTTATGAAATTTATCAAATATTGTTTAAGTTGTTCTGCCAAAATTCTTGTATATATCTTAGAGTCATTTAGTAATGAAATTGGTCTATAGTTCTTTACATTCATGACATCTCTATCTTCCTTAGGAATCAAAGAAATTATAGCTTCCTTCCATGTATTTGGTATTTTCCCTTTTATTCTTATCATATTCATCAATTTTTGAAGTTTCGGTACTAATCCTTCTTTAAAAATTTAAATTTTTTTTCCATATATCCATCTGGCCCAGGTGCTTTTCCAATTTTCATTGCATTAATCGCTGCTTCAATTTCTATACTTTCAATTGGATCATTGAATTTTTTTTTCATATATTCAGTTAAGGGTGCTATTTTAATCTTTTGCAAATATGCTTCCATCCTTTCCTTCTTTACTTTAACACCTTTAAATAATTTAGCATAGTACTTGAAAAATTCTCTCTTTATTCCTTCTTGATCTACCATCTCTCTTCCATCAACCACAATTTTATTAATAATTTTACTTCCTCTCTTTTTCTTCACTTGCCAGGCCAAATACTTTCCAGGTTTATTCACTCCCTCAAAGGACTTCTGTTGTAATTTTTTCAAATTCCATTCCAATTCCTTATTTAACAAATGCCTCATTTGTGCTTGTAGTATTGTAATCTCCCTTATAATTTTCTTTTTCCCTGGCATTTTCCTCAGTTCCCTTCTTTTTTCTTTATTTCATTTTGAATGTCCAAGATCTGTTTTTCTTTTCCCCTTTTGTCCTTATTGTTTAATGTAATCAATATTCCTCTCATTATGGCTTTATAAGCATCCCACACCATCTGAAATTCTATATAATCTTTATCATTTATTTGGAAGAAAGCTTTAGTTTCATTTTCTAGAGATGTCACTAATTCTTTATTTTGTAGTAAATCTTCATTTAATCTCCATCGTCTCACTTTTTTAGACAGTTTTGTAATCCATAATATTGGGTTATGATCTGTACCTATCTTCGGTAAGATCTCTATTTTCTTAGTGATAAGGCCTAAGTCCTTTGTACCCCATAACATCAATTCTGGGAAAAATATTATGTCTTGCTGAAAAAAATGAATAATCTCCTACTTCAGGATTAAATTTTCTCCATATGTCTTCCAATTTTTTTTGTTTAACCAGTTCAAAGAAGGATTTTGGCAATTTTCCTTCTTTATTGTTATTTCCCCCCCATTTCCCTTTATTGTTATTTTTTTTTACCAGATCTGTCCAATGTATTCTGAATTGTTCCATTAAAGTCTCCCATAATCATGACCTGGTCATATGTCACTTCATCAAGTTGTTTTATAATGTCTTTAAAAAAAAACATCTTTTGCACCATTTGGTGCATACAGTCCCAATAATAAGGTTTTTTTTTCATTTATTATTACTTCTACTGCCACAAATCTTCCATCTTTATCTTTAAATATTATTTTTCGGTCCAATATTTGTTTAATATAAAAAATCACACCCCTTTTCTTCTGTTCAGCCAATTTAAAAAAATCCAGTCCTAATTGTTTATTCCATAAAAATTTATAATCCTTTTGTTTAATATGAACTTCTTGTAAGCAAATTATATTACAGTTTTGTTTTTTAATCCAATGCATTTTGCCTTTCTTTTTTGTGGTGAATTTAATCCATTTACATTCCAAGATAATAATTTATAATCCATCATGGTGCAAATTCTTTATTCTTTGCCCTTTACTACCCCAAACAGAAGCTCCAGTCTGCCCCCCCTTAGAGAGGCAGGTCAGCTCAGCATTCTCCAAATCCCAGAAGTCAGGGGTGGGATATAAATCCAATATCTTTTTCTGTAGCTGAAGTTACTAGACAATTATTGTCTTATGGATGATTTTGTTTACAGACAACCCACAGCTAAATTTCATTGGCCCACTACTTTCTACATAAATCTCAAGACAACAGGGCATCATTCAAGTTTTATTTGTAACCACAATTCATTAAACCATTCATTTTGGCATCCATTGGAGTCAGTCTCTCGTGACATCAAATACACAAGCAGAATAACAGTGGACATAAAACAAAGCAAACTGGAAAGGATTACTGAGAAAAGACAAGCAATTAAAGACTTCTAAACTTGGGGTTTTAAATGGCTTGGATCCAGATTGAAATGCCTGTTAATTTGTCCAGGAAGACTTTGTAGGCAGTCCTAAAGATCTGACACATCAGTAAGAGGTTGGTTTTTTTAAAGAAAGTAGTTTGGTTAAGAACAAACATATGCTAAATAACTGAGGAAAGCAGACAGAATCAACTTAATCATGAACCATGAGCTTGGTGCAAGAGCTGTGTTTGTCTCCATCCTGTAGAACAGCACCAGCTTAACTTTAAGTGGATCCTCAGAGTCTGCTGACACTGAGGTTGAGGACTCTGCTCTGCACTCTTTGTCTAGCTACAGCTGGAGCGGGGGTGGGGGGAGTACATGAGGGTGACTGTATCACCCTCTAATGTTGTCAGCATTTTATCTTTGTTGCCACCTGTTGGTCA
The DNA here is from genome assembly GCF_032191835.1 of Heteronotia binoei. NCBI lineage: Eukaryota > Metazoa > Chordata > Lepidosauria > Squamata > Gekkonidae > Heteronotia > Heteronotia binoei. Next base: position 150,995,444 of record NC_083226.1, on the reverse strand, counting down.
AATGATAAAACGCTTATTTAGCTAAGCAGACAAAACTCATTTCTGGTGATGGAAGTTATTTGTCCCAACTATAGGCCTTGGTAAAACTCATATTAAAGTAAAACCCAGTGGGTTGCCTTTCAAGTCTAGTGCAGCCTCTATGCTTTGCAAAAATACAAAATGTCACATTAGATCAAGGTCAACTCGAGGGGGACGGCGGGGGGGGGGGGGAAGGGCTCTAAGCAAGCTTCTCCAATCATGCATTTGCACACATACCTCCTCTGCTGGCAGAGGGAGCAGATTATAAGATTTCTAGAAGAAGACTGCAAATTTATACCCCACCCTTCTCCCTGAATCAGAGTCTCAGAGCGGTTTACAATCTCCTTTACCTTCTTTCCCCACAACAGACACCCTGTGAGGTGGGTGGGGCTGAGAGGACTCAAGGACAACCTCTTTGAGAGCTATGGCTGACCCAAGGCCATTCCAGCAGGTACAAGTGAAGGAGTGGGGAATCAAACCCAGTTCTCCCAGATAAGAGTCTGGACACTTAACCACTACACCAAACTGGCTCTCCAGTTGTAACCAATGTATGTAATCAAGGGTTCTATGATCCTTTGCAAGGCTAAAAAGAAAGACAGTGTGGTATAGTGGTAAGAATGTCTAATTAGGATCAGGTCTGAATCCTTACTCCCTCTTGGAAGTGTGTGGGTGACCACACATGAGCAATCAGCTTGAGTCTTGGCTTGGACAGCTCCCTGCTGAGGAGTTTTCAGTTTTCCTGGCCCTTGCCTGCCTCCTTGTGTCTTTTCCTAGTTCCTGCTCCTTTTCCTGCCTTTGCCAGTAGCTCTGGCTCTGCTTTGTCCACCTGGGACTCTTGTGATTGTACTAGCCAGGTACAAAAAGGGGACTATCAGGAAGCCCAGAGTGGAAACTTCATTGGCATGTACACACACACACGCACACATGGGATGAAGGAGACAATAAACAGCTGAACTGAAAAGCCATGAAATGCAAGAAATCCAGGGCTTATCCGCATGTGCAAGCAAAAATTCAAATGTAATCAAGGGCAGCATAGCACCCATTCAGAGTAGCAGTCTTGGTAACAGCATCATTTTCCTAGCTGATTAATACTGCTAATGAATGAGGAACCTCCAGTCTTTGTTCACACCTTGGGGAAATTGCAATCAGATGTCTTGATCAGTTCTAATTCAGTGGGTTTGTGCTACAGCCTTGATATAGTAAAGTCTAACAGGAGGGAAAGCTCAAACCACCTCAAGATGGGTTCAAGCAACCGAGTCCTGTCTGAGCTCTATGGGCCAGCCTAAATCACATTTATTCAGCTTTATCTGGTTCCCACCTAAGACTGCATTGAAAAGCCAAGCCTAATTGAAATATTCCCAATATCTCAATGGGAGAATAACAGTGCAATGCTAAACAGAATTACACCCTTCTAAGCCCAAGACTTCAATGGACTCAGAAGAGCATGACTCTGCATAGGACAATGCTGTTACTGTCAAGGAAATCTAGTGGGTTGGATCTAGCCCTCTCTTTCCCTCAGTCTTGCCCAATTTTCCTGCCTATTACAGCCCCCCTTCCATGCGACTTTCATTCATATTGGTCTCATGATCCCTAACATAGCCTTTTTGGTGGATAAGGGGGACACTCATTTCTCTCTTTTTAGTGCTGGAAAAGCTGGTTGGATCCAGCCCCTGGAATTCAGGGCACCAAAACAGCCACCTCAAAGCCCTTATCCTAAGATGAAAGCTAAATGAAGGGAGTAAGTAAAATTTAAAGTCCTCATCATTGGATCAATAGAGTCCTTACAGTGTAATTTTATACTGTGCCCAAATCATACAGAAATCAACCCAAACTTTTTTTTGTGCAGTTTGCAAAATGGACAGTATTGACCAAATGTCAAATATATCAATGACACTTTGTGGGGTCCAGCTCTATTATGCTTTATATGATCAGGAAGTGGAAGACATCGTTGACAGAGCATCTCTCTGGAAGTTACTGGAGATCTTGGACTGAGATGGTGGAAAGGTGTTCCCTTACTGTGCATGTGTTATGTGCCATCAAGTCGCTTCTGACTTATAGAATTAGGACCCTGCTGACTTATAGAATTAGGACCCTGCTAAGACCTCTAAAAAACCCTATCCATTAACAGCCTTGCTGTGGCCTTGCAAACTGAGGTATGTGTAGGGTTGCCAGAAAATAACTGGAGACTTTGGGGGTGGATCCAGGAGAGGGTGGGTTTGGGGAAGGGGTGAGACCTCAGCATGGTACAATGCCATAGAGTCCACCCTGCAAAGCAGCCATTTTCTCCAGGAGAGCTGATCTCTGCCAGAAGAAAATCAGTTGCAAAAGCGGTAGATCTCCAGGCCCCACCTGAAGACTGGCAACCCTAGGGCTGTGGCTTCCTTGATTGAATTAATCCATCTCATACTGGGTCTTCCTTTCTTCTTTCTGCCTTCATCTTTCCTTAACATTATTGTTTTTTCCTTTGACTTTTGTCTTCTCATAATGTGACCAAAGTACAATACCTCAGTTGGGCCATTTTAGCTTATAGGGAAAGTTCAGGCTTGACTTGATCTGGAACCCACTTGTCTTTTGGGTGGCCCTCCATAAAACCCTCCTCCAAGACCACATATCAAATGAATCAACTTTTTCCCTGTCAGCTTTCTTCACTGTCCAGCTTTTACATCCATACATAGTAGTGGGAGATGCTATAGTATGGATTATCTTGATCTTGCTGTGGTCATCTTCCAGGAGAGGGAGCTGCTTGCCCACTCTCTGCTGCACTTGAGCACCACAAGCACAGGTGCATCAGAGCTAGAAGCTCAGCAGAGATCAGGTGACACAAGGGCCAATAGAGACCCACCAAGTGCTAGAAAGGTTCTTACCTCAGCCAGGCTCTGCTGAAGAGCTCTTAAGAAGGCAGCTGGTTCTTTGGGCAAATTGTTGGCAGGCACCCGTGCAGGAAGCATCCAGAGTTAGCTAGTAGCTGCCAAAGAGACACCAAGCAGGTACTCCAGGCATGTGGTGCAGTGGGAGGAAGTTTGAAAAAGAGAAGAGATTGAAAGGGAAAGGAAGAAACTATAGCTGGTGTTAGGGTGTTGTGGATCCTTATTTTGCAGTTTGGCAGGCTGCACTGCAATTGCATTCATGTCCTGGTGTTTTGTCCCAGATCTGCACAACTACCAAAGCCTGTTTTTATGTTAGCTATCTTGCATGCTTTACGTGGCAAGTAAAATCCTGCATGCCTCTCATTGGTGTTTATCAGGTTATGGATATTGAGTGGAACTGACTGCATTCATGTTCACAACCAATCATTCCATAGTTCAAAACTCTGTGATTGCAGAATTTGTGATTGCAGAATTTGTGCGGATCTTATTGCTGGATGTCAGAATTTTAGTCTAGATGGACCCATGTCAGCCATATCTTTGTGGATGGGCAACTTTCTGTTTTTAATGATCTTTCTTATATTCATGAAGCAGAGCATCTTGTCTTCAGAGATGAGGGGAGTGAGGAAAGAGTGAGGACAGAGAAATATGAGTACTATTATATTAATAAGATTTTATTATTTGAATAGAGAAATAATAATATATTATTTGCTTCAGTTTCACAGGTGGGCATCCCAAGTGTAGTTTCATCCCTTGAAGTCAATGGGTTTAGAAGGATGTAACTTTGTTTGGGATGAGTTTTGATAGGGGAAGGAAACTAAGGGGCTGTGCAAAGGGTCTTACGGGGAAAGTATATCTTCAGGAAGGATTGGGAATAAGTGGGAGAAGTAGAATCATGCAAGTTTTGGGGGCCGGGTCAGTTCCACATACAAAAGGCAGCAAGAAAAAAAGGGTGGTGTCATGTTTATTTGTTATTCATGAGGGAAAATCCTGAGAATTTATTAGTTTAACTAGTGGTATGGTTGCTAACCCCAGTCTAGGGAATTCCTGGATATTTGGGGGTAGAGAGCGGAGAGGACAGGGTTTGGGCAGTGTAGACTTCAGCAGGGTATAATGTCATACAGTCCATCCTCTGAAGCAGCCATTTTATCAAGGGGGTCTGATGTCTGTATTGTGGAGATCAGTTGTAATTCCAGGAGATTTCCGTGCCCCACCTGGAAGATGGAAATCCTAAGTGGTTTTGTAGGCATTAAGGGAGAGGGAGAAGATTGTATAGTAGTTACAACTTTGGATTCGGAGTGAGTGAGAACTGGACCCCAAACTCTGTTGCCTTGAAACTTCTTGGGTAATCTTGGGCTATACAGTCTAACCTACCTAATGGGATTGTTTTGAGAACAAAATGGAGGAGAGGAGAACCACATAATCTACCCTGAGCCCCTTGGAACAAGGGCAGGATAAAACTGCATTTAATTAATATTATCATACTGAGGGCTGATGAATTCATAAAATACAATCTGAAGAAGTGTTCAGTGCCAAAGAGATAGCTGAGAACAAACTATTTATATCTGTCCAATTAGGCAGTGTGCTTTTGAGATGACAAATCCCCCAAATGAATCAGTGATGTGGGTTACGAAGAGGAACAAAAACCCTTGGTATCTTCATTTATGTATCCACACAACATTCTTTATACAGGCATACTGTGATATTTATAACTGTAATATTTATTGTAATTAGCTAATTCATCAACACGTAGATTAAAAACAAGAGAACTGCTTGACTATACATTTTAATTGGACTCTCCTCCTAACAAATGAACATGAGCGTGTTGTGTGAGCTTAAAATCTCCATTTAGAGGGAGGGAATGCAAACAGAAAACAGGAATTAAAGAGCTGTATCTGAGCCAGTTAAAGGCTAGGCATAGCTCAGACATATCTTTCCTATGCATTCATGTGGCCTAAAAATTATTTCTTTTAGTCATCAAATATCTGCCCAATGCAATGTGAGGTATGGGTTCTAGCCCTGTTTCTATTATACTATGTTGTTTCTATTATACCTTTCTCGCATCCCTTCCTCCAGAGAGCTCAGAGAGACCTGTATGATTCTCCCTTTCCTTATGTTCATCCTCACAACAATCCAATGGAGTAGGTTAGGCTGAAAAAGACTGGCCCAGTTTATTCCCTAGTTCAGCAGGCCCAAAGATGCAGAAAGGGACAGTTTTGCAGTAGTCAGCAATCTCATAATTTGCACATAGTTTAATACACCTGTACCTTCACTCTCTCCATTTGGCTCCTATCTAGCAACTATCAACTCAAAAATAACAAGATGATCTACTGAATCCTCAAAGATTAAGTGGGGCCCCTAAAATACATGTTTGTGTGTGTGTGTGTGTATATATATAAAGGACTATTAAGTTGCAGCTGACTAAGTTATGACAACCCCATAAAAGGATTTCAAGTCAAGGGAGAAGCAGCAGTGGTCCACTATTGCCTTTCTCTGCACAGATGTCCTTGATGGGTCTTCTATCCAAGTACTGACCCTGCTTGGCTTCCAAAATCTGATAAGCTCGGGCTATACTATACCATTCCACATACTAAAATGCAAACAAATCGTTAAAAATTTCTAAATTACCATTTTTGGTAGTGTGATGGGGGACCATGATACTTGGCATATTTTACAATCTCGGCATGTCCTAATTAAGTTCTGAGGGTGTACACGTATAAGTTCCATGCAAATTTGACCCTTGAGCAAATTGAGGGCAAGGGTGGGCTAGGAGGCATGATCAGTCCACACAATGAATTCAGTTGTACTGTGACAAACACATTAACAGGGAACATGTGTTGAGTAATCAAGCAAGCAGAGAACAAGTGACATGAAAGCATGAGTAAACCAGCTCAAGCTAGTGTGGTACTTAATTAAATCAATCCCCCTCCCCTCCACGGACTGTTTTAGAGCATGACATTCAAAATAGCTGTGTTCACTATAAAACATTCAGCTATTACTTACTGACAATATAATGAATTCTTGTCCTCCACTAGGTCTTACCATGTTCTTAATAGCTGTATCTGATCATGCCCCTGGGTACCTATTGGGAAAGATCTTAACGCATATTTGTTCTAAAATTACTCTTAAACAATTATAGGAGGGCATTTCAAATACTGTATCACACAAACAAAAAGCCCAATATAGTTTGGGACCAGGCATATTTTAAGGACCACCTACTCACATATACACCCACCCATCACAGGACTTATTTTCTAAGGCTCTGCTTTGGGTGTTCCTGCCTTCTTAGGTTTAGTGGGAAGACTCTGCTCTTCATAAAAAAGCCCTAATTAAAGCGGCAACACAGTACATAACAGCAGAAAAACAACCAGCAACTGTGTACAAAACACTCGATAAAAAATCAATAATATAAAGTCTCTCTTTGTGATTTTTTGTATGCTCTGTATTTAGTATCATCCTTACATTTACTGAAATAACAAAGAGAGACTTCATATTATTGATTTTTATTGAGTGTTTTGTACACAGTTGCTGGTTGTTTTTCTGCGTTCACAAAAAGCAGCTGAGCCGTTTAAGCCCTCCAGTTTTCCTCCCCAATGTTTCAGAGTGGTTGCACTTAAACCTCCAGTTCTACTCTTCCCCTTGAGTGTTTGTGTGTGTGGAGGGGGGAGCAGATCCAGAAGGGTTGAAAAGTTTTAAGTTATCAGAAATCTGGGGGTGAAGTTCCTCTCGGGGCATTTTGCCCCCTCCTTTATGCTGGCTGCAGCTCTCTCCATCCAGCAGAAAGGAAGGGGTGAAGTGCCCCCTGGGAAGCACTTCAACCCCATATTTTACCCTCTGATTTTGCTCCCCCCATTTTGAAGCAAAACCCCATTTGAAGGGGGGGGAAGGAGTGGAACCTGCTTTCTGCTGCTATACAAACCAGTCCTTTTCTCCAGGGGATCTGATCTCTGTAGTCTGGAGATTAATTTTAATAGCAGGAGATCTCCAGGTGCTACCTAGTGGTTGGCAATCCTCCCCCACTAGATTCCTTTTTCTCCTCAAGCTTGGGCCATTTGTGCAAGGTCGTTACAAGAATGTTTTAATGCAATTTTTTAGAAATTACATTTTAATGGTAAATTAGGGTTGCCAAGTCCCCCTCGGCCTCCGGAAGGGGACTTCTTCTGCGCGTGTGATGACGTCACCCAGAAGTGATGTCATTGCGCCAATGATGCTGTGCACCGGCTGCTCTAGGCATTTCTGGGGGAATTCTATGGTTTTTCTGGATGCTCTAGCAGTTTGGGAGGGAAAAACTCTATGGTACCTATCATACCTATGGGAGGGGAAATGCTATGGTACCTGTAGGGCTGCCAAGCCCCCGGGCCGGGTGGGGGAGAATCCCCACCCGGCCCGGGGGCTTGGCAGCCCTATGGTAAACATTTCAAATGCAGATCTTCCAAAGATGCCATTCAGCTCTCCATTTTATGTCTCCTTTCAACTAATGAAGTAAGGCCTAGGAACAGTTTGCTCTAGTTTGCTTCTTCTCCTCACTCTGCAAAATGCAGAGTAGCAATCCAGTTATGTGTTTAAGCAGCTGCAGTCTCATTCAGTGAGTAATTTAGCATCCAATATAATAAAGGCAGTGACAACAAAAGGCAGATTCTCCTCTCTTTGCCTAGAAAGGTCAGATTTTTCGACTGGCAGGCTGAGTCAACAAAATATGGGGCTTTCAAATGCTCATTTCTCAGCTAGCTGCACGGCTTTACAGTCTGGCTTCGGTAACGCCATTGGTACATTGCATTTCCCCTCTCATGTTAAAATCCAGAGGTGTAGGTCTTTCAGAAAGAGAGTTATGATATCATAATGAATGTAAATCTGGTCTGATTCATGTGGAGTGGGAAGGTATGGATGGCCGACAGATATTTAAAGATGACTCACATAAATTCTGCTTGCATATTCTCATTCACTCTAGGTGACAAGAGCTCTCCAAAATCTCAGAAAGAAGCTTTTCCCATCAATGCTTTGGCAGACTCTTTCTGACAGAGCTGCCAGATCTGTGTTGGAAGATACCTGGAGATGTTGGGGGTGGAACCAGGAGAGCGCAGGGTTTGGAGAGGAGAGGAGCCTCACCATGGTACAATGCCATAGAGTCCACCTTCAAAGCAGAAATTTTCTCCAGGGGAGCTGATCTCTGCCAGCTGGAGATCAGTTGTAAAAGCAGGAGATCTCCAGGCTCCACCTGGAGACTGGCAACACTATTCTAACAGGAGCTGCTAGGGACTGAACCTGAAACCTTAGCCAGGAAGAGAATATGTTGGGAGGCTCTTCTACATAGATTATCTATACACAGTGTGTTAGCTTTGTTCTTTCCTCTCTTAGGGGTTTGTTAGCTGTTGAAGCAGGAAGTGACACCCAGTAATCTCCATCTCCCCCAGTGCTCCCAAGGATGGCTAGTCAAAGGCTAGCCACCCAATGACAAGGGATGTTTGGTGTGGTGGTTAAATGTGTGGACTCCTGTCTGGGAGAACCATGTTTGATTCCCCACTTGGGTCAACCATAGCTCTCACAGAGCTGTCCTTGAAAGGGTAGCTTCTGGGAGAGCTCTCTTAGCCCCACCTACCTCACAAGGCATCTGTTGTGGAGGAGGAAGGTAAAAGAGATTGTAAGCCACTCTGAGATTCAGTAAATGGTAGGATATAAATCCAATATCTATTTAAAAAATCCAATATCATCATCATCTTCTTCCTCTTTTTCTTCCTCTTCTTCTTCATTCTAGGGCCTGGGGCAGAGTTCAAGGATGCCATACAACTCACTAAACAAGAATAAAGGGAATGATCTCTCCAGACCAATGGTGGCTGATGGAGGGTGGCACCCAGCACAGCTTTCTTACTCCCCTTGTCAGCTTCTTTGGCCCACTGTCCTTCACCCAAAGATGATGCAGAATTATACCTTTCTAAAACCAGGGCTTTTTTTCTGCCAGAGCCCAAAGTAATGGAGCTCTGCCTGGGCTGGCCAGGGCTCCAGCTGGCCAGACTCACCATGCGGCAGCCACATGCTCCCAGGCCAGGCAATGTGCATATGAGCTCCTGTGCTTTTTCTACAAAAAAAAAAAAAAGTACTGTCTTAACACCATTGAAGGCAATAGGCTAGAAGGATTATCTCTACTTCTAACTGCACTAATAATCCAAACAGGTTCTTGTATTAGCAAAAGAACCTGAGCAGTGTCTTTTCTAAGCAGAAATATGATTAGCTGTTACAAGAACTTGTTAAAGCCCTTAGTGAAGTCTTCTGCAGCACCTGTGTTAGAATTAGCAGAATAGGACTAGATTGCATTTTGCCTTTAGTCCACCAGTCTTTTGTGTTCAACCCCATCTTGTGAATCAGCTTCTTTGCAAAGGCAGAAGGTTAGAAATGATCATCAATTTGGATGGGAGGCAGAGACTATATGTAAAAGCTAATGCACAATAAAGCCAATTGTGCATGTGATGCACAACAATTATTCAGATCAGCATTACACTGTTGGTTAGAGAACCGTCTGTGCTTCGGAAATGGGAAACATAATGTGCAGTTAAGCCAGCTGTGAACAGTAATATGTACACGTGAATGCAACAGTGATTTGAATTGGCATTGAGAAAATGGTATAGCCACTTTTACAAATAAGTGACTTGGACATACAACATAAATATCTGTGGAAATAAAGAAATGAGTTCTGTACGTTTCTACTTACAACTGACCCTCTTCTGAAATTGCCAATGCTTATTCTAAAAGTTTGACAATTAATTGATTAATGCAGATATCACTATCCTGCTTTTGTCCCCAGTAGGGACTTCAAAGAGCTTACAGCATCCCCTTAACAACCACCTTGTGAGGTAAATTATACTAGCTCAGCAATCTAACCACCACAGCAAACCCATCAGGACAGAAGCTTCTCTCTTGTCTAAGTGTTCATCTTGATGAGTAGGAAAAGATCTATGATCAAACCTCTAGATGTCTTTCTTTAGAATAGGGGTGGGGAACGTCCAGCCTGAGGGCCATTTACGGTCCTTGAGATCACTTGGTCTGGCCCTTGGGGATTGCTGGGCCAAGCCAAGCCACATGGCAGCCTCCCTGGGGCCCAGCTGGCCAGCAAGAATTGTGGGGCCCAGTCACGCCGTGCAGCAGCTTCCCCAGGGCCCAGATGGTGGGAGCTACCACCAGTTCAATTTGCACTTGATTATCCCAGATGGTATGGCCTAATATGCTACTGAGTTCCTGCCTGGATTTTTCTACAAAAAAGCCCTGAACCTAGGCATTTGCCTAGGGCAGCAGGTCAAGGTATGTGTGTGTGCCAAATTAGGCTCTTCCCACATGACTTCAAATAGAAAAATAATTATTTACATTAATTTTGCCATGCTGAATCATTCTCGTTCAGCAGAGCACTGTTTTTTAAGTTGATAATTTTGTATGGCCCGCAAATGATGTTATAAATATCCAAATGGTCCTTGGCAGAAAAAAGGTTCCCCACCCTTGCTTTAAAAGCAGATACAGGGATAGATTGAGGAGTGTGGCTCTGGGGAAATATTTGCATGCCCCTTCTGTATACATGTAGCCCCAATAGGACAAAAACTGGCCCCTGATGCTGTTTAAGATTGGGAAAATGGCAGAGGGGAAAGCCATGTCCTTTCTCCCTTTGATTCAGCCTGAATCAGGCCCCTCATGCCTAACTTGAGTTTCCAACAAGCAACTTGCAAGAGTATGTCTGATCCTGTAGACTCAGGGAGGACTGGAGAAAAATGTAACATGTAGTAGGCTTTTAGGGCCCCTACTCTGTGTGACTCTGCCTGCCATGGTTGCCAGTCTCCAGGTGGGGTCTGGAGGTCTCCTGGAATTACACCTGATCGCCACAGTACATCAATCAGTTCCCCTGGAGGAAATGGCTGCTTTTAGGGTCCCCAGGTGGCTACCCCAACAAGCCCTTTCTTCTTGTACTATCCTGGTCATGTAACTCCTTCCCTACAAACTAGGGAAAGCTGAGTTGATTTCCTCCAAGGAACAATGGGGCAGACACACAACATTTATGAAACAATCCCGATTTGCATTTCAGAAATACCAAAACGTGGATATGTCTTGGTTAGTTTCCAGCCTGGAATAAAATGGGACATTTTGTAAACTGTTTAGGATTGGAAATATTCGAATGCATGCCCTTTCTACAAGTATTGCCTTGCCATGTAGCTTTTTACACTCTTAGTCTTTTTATTGCTAGTATTATTGTTATTTTTATGTCTTTGTTATTCCACAGCTGCTTTTACTGGTCTGGGCTTTGTGCTATAATCTTTGTAGAATGTTGACATTGGTTGCCCTGGGCTCTATCATCCCAGCTGTTCCACCACTGACAGACTGAGGAGGGCCTCTCGTTTGACCACTGAAGAGCCTATGCCAAGGACTGTGCAACCCGTGTACACAAAAGTCACATGGAACTGAGGCTAAAGTAGAGGACAACTGGAAGAGATCAAGCAGAAAAACTGGTAGAAGCCAACCCATTGTTGTTTTGATTGATTGTCGTATTGCTTTATTGTTTTAACTATTGTGTTTGGAAGCCAGCATTCCTACCGTCTGTGATATAAATATTTGAAATAAATATAGACATGTCAGGGAGCCAGCTCAGCTGCCTTTTGCATAATTCGTGCACTGATTCTCAGCTTCTCATCAAGAAACTGCAGTAAGCTTCTGCAGCTTCTGCTGTGTACCTTACAAGGGACTTGTGCATTCTGCCTAGATATGTCCAAATAACTGCCGACTTCTGTCTTTTGAAAGGGAGAGCACCCATTGATTCTTTGCCCCATTAAACTTCGGAGCAACCTGTGATGGGTTTTGGACAAGCCCCATCTAATCTAATTCAATTTAGCATCTCTTCCATTCCACTGTAAGACTGTTAACATGCTGCAGATACCGTGTGGGCTTTTTCATTATGTCAAGAAACATCTTTTTCTCTGCCCTTGTAGAGTTCTGGTGAACTCCTTTTTAAAGTTCAGCCTAATAAAAAAAAATATTGTGATACTGTTGCTGTTTGAAAACTCTGCAGAGTTCTTGCTCACTGAAAACGTCTATATAGTATAATGGTTATGCCTTATTTCTGTACAATCACTATGTGAACAAACCTCAGAGAAGGGGTGTCAAACATGTGGGCCCAAGGTCTGGATCAGGCCCCCAGAGGGCTCCTATCAAGCTCGCAAGCAACTCACTGTCATTTTTTTCCTTCTCTCTCTTTTGCTTCCTTCTGCATCACAGCTTGCTTTGCCAGGCTTGCTCAATCAAGCTACAGAGCAAAGTCTCTATTTTCTCCATTGGCTGACCAGCATATGAAGCAGCTTATGTACATAAGCTTGCAATGCCCAGCCATTTCATATTTTCCTCTGGGTCTTAGGCTCAAAGCATTGACCATAAGATTTCTGTAATGAATGTCAATAAATTAAAAGTAAGTTTGCAATCTGCAGATACACACCTGAACAACACCTGAACAGAATAGTCAAGATTGCTACAGCACAGACATTGTCTCCAGAATCTAATGCAATAATTCAGAGCAAGAGGTGTCAGTTATCAGAAACTGTTAGATAAACAAAATATTGCAGGAGTGCTAATCTTTTAGGCATATTTTGAGTTTTTAAAAAACCTTTAATTGTGTTTGTGTCCTTTATAAAGTGTATATCTGCTACCTGGCATTACATTTTATGACACACATAACAAGGTCTCATTTATGTCAGATCCGGCCCTCATAACAAATGAGTTTGACACCCCTGCCTCAGAGACACCCAGACTCACTCATTTCCAATAGCTAAACTATGGTTTACATTTACCCTGCACCCCAGAATTGTTAGCAGTGGTTTGCAGCGAAATCCTAAACATGGTAATACTTTTCTTAGCCCACTGGCTTCAATGGACTTAGAAGGATGTAAGTCTGTTTAGGATTTGCACTGTTGATTGTGCTTTGGAAATAGGAGTGCCAAGCCCCCGGTCTGGGTGGGGAATCCCCCGCCTGGGAGGTTCCCAACCCGCCTGCCCACATTGGGCCGGCAGGGGGAACCTCCCCCTACATTGCTGGCACAATGGCATCATCCAGAAGTGAGTCATCAAACTGGTGCTGTGCATGTGGGGCCACTCTAGGCGTTTCTGTGAAAACTCTATGGTACAATAGGTGCCATAGAGTTTTAACCTCTCAAATGGCTAGAGTGTCTGGGAAAACCATAGAGTTTTCCCAGAAACACCTAGAGCAGCCCGCGTGCACACTGCCATTTTGATTATGTCACCTCTGAGTGATGTCATTCCCACCAGGACTTGAAGACAACTTGGCAACTCTATTTGGAAACTTGGTTTGCAAGTCAAACACACATCATAATCTGCTGGTCTGAATGTAATAACAGGCTATGGGTGGGACCCAACCAAATTTTTCACTGGTGAAAATGGGAGGAAAAGGTCCCATTTGTACACCAAAAACATTATGCTTAGACCTATAGGCTACGTAAGAACAAAAGCCATGCAAGACAAGGGATATATGAAGGAGGAGAATTGGGTGAGATTGAGTGAAAAAGCAGTCTGGAAGGGGACTAAAGAGTGGGATACAGGAACAGGCAGCATATGATCCCAAGCTTTTTCCAGGACCAACTGTGTCATAACAATCTACAGTTTGTCATTAGGCACATGTGATCATAGCCAAAGTGTCTAACCTGCAAGCCAGGAAGTTGTCAGAACAGAGGGTGACTCGTGCAGACTACTATCCCAAGGCCCATTTGTGCAATGTAAGGATAAATAATATTGGCCTACTTGGCAGAGGTTTTGTAAGAGTTACAGAGAAACTGTGTGCCAAGCAATTTGAATGCAATCTCATGCTCTAAAAAAAGAATCATGAGAAATGATTCCCTATTGTTTATATTCTCCCTGTAGGGTACTGGCTTGGAGGATAGTTTCAGAGGGGTAGCTATGTTGGTCTGAAGTAGAAGTGCTAGATTCATGTCTGATAACATGGGATGATCAGGAGACTATCCAGCCCCTAAAAGGAAAAGAAGCTAACCAGCGGTGTCATTTCTGAGCCTCTGGGAGTGCAGCTCCAGAATTCCTTCACTTTGCACAGAGGGGATGGACTGTTGAAGGGATGCCCAGAGGCAGCATTAGTTCAGCCCTGCATGGTCATAATTCGGGTCTGCTTTAGCAGAAGAACAGACAGTTTGAAGTATAGCTCTGCCTGACAGTGTGCTGAGGTGATTTAACTCTACCTATAGAAGACAGAGTGCCTAGTTCTGAGGCCTGTCTCTGGTGATGAGCAGACATCATACAGTTTAGTTTGACTCTTGGGAAAGGGCAGACTGGTATGGGTGGAAACATGTGTATGTGAAAGGATCTAACCTAGGGTTCCTATCCCTCCAATGGGGGCAGTGGTTCCTCTGATTTTGGGGCCTCCAATCCACCACCACAGAGCTGGCAGGCAAGGGAGTCCTGCCCCTGAAAGTCCAACATGTGTCCAGAGTGTCCAACATGCCCAGCGTAAAGACATCACCTGGAGACATCACCTGAAGACATCATTATCATACCAGATGATCGAGCAGGGGATGCTCTGGCATTTGGGTAATGCTAGACGATGGAGTTCCCCCCCAAATGATAGAGCATCTCCTGAATGATGTGCCTAGTGTGATGATGTCACTTCCGGGTGATGTCATCATGATGCATGCTCTTCGCACGCGCACCGGGAAGAGGACTGGGGTCCCCTGCTGGCAGCCAGGTAAAATCTGGCAATCCTAATCTTACTTAATTGGTGAAAGTCTGTTTGTTCCTGTAAACTTTAAAGAAAATTCAAGTCACACTTTAAAGCCATAACTAGCTTAAATTTATGCTTCAGCCAGGCTTCTCCTGTGACTGTGTCTGGAGTCTGTCTGTGCTGCTGACCTGTTCTCTAAAAACAATCTGTAAATAAATAAATCTTTGTTCCTTCCATACAACTCCTGCCTCAGTGATCTCCTGTTCTTCTTGGTCACCACAAAACTTACCTCACAGCAGTGAACCCAAAACCTTTAAATGTGCTACCATAAGAACACTTTTGTAACTGAGGGAAAGGCTTTCAGTTCTAAAAACCAAACAAAAAAAAACTGGCAAAACCCCCACCTTGTCTCCCTAAATCGGACTGTGTGGGTTCCCACAGTTGCTAGAAATGGCTTGTGACATAGTGCTTTGCAGACCCACAAGATTTTGGGGGGTATAAGCTTTCAAGAGTTAAAGTTCTCTTCCTCAGAAACAAGTAGGAACAGAGATTGCTGATCCTTTATATCCCATTCAGAAGGTGGGAGGGGTATTGCAAAGAAGGGAGTCAAGGTACCTTCTTTGCATCTTCTGTCCTGCTTTCTGACCAGGATATAATGGCTCAGGGATATCTATTCCTACTTGCATCTGAAAAAAAGAATGTTGTCTCTGAAAAGCTTATATCCCCACCCCTACTCCCCCCCCCCAAAAAAAATCCCCCTGTAAGGTGCTACTGGTCCTGAATCTAGCTTAGAAGAGGCTCTTTCTTCCCACTTATGACTTGTAGAAAATTATCAATATATAAGAAGAGAAAAAGAGATTGGATTTAAAATTATAGAATCATAGAGTTGGAAGGGATCTGCAGGGTCATCTAGTCCAACGCCCTGAACAATGCAGGAAAGTCACAAACATCTCCCCTTAAATTCACAGGATCTTCATTGCTGTCAGATGGTCATCTAGCCTCTGTTTAAAAATCTTCAAGGAAGGAGAGCCCACCACCTCCCGAGGAAGCCTGTTCCACTGAGGAATGGCTCTAACGATCAGGAAGTTCTTCCTAATGTTGAGTAGGAAACTCTTTTGATTTAATTTTAACCCACTGGTTCTGGTCCTACCTTCTGGGGCCACAGAAAACAATTCCACACAGAAAACAATTCCACACCATGACTTGCGGGTCAGCCGAATTTATCTTCACTCAGAGTCTCAGAGCATCTTAAACTGTCCTTCCCTCCCCCCCCCAAACAGACACCTTGTGAGGTAGGTGGGGCTGAGAGAGCTCTTTCAATAACTGCTCTTGAGAGAACAGCTCTGAGAGAACTGTGACTGACCCAAGGTCACCCAGCAGGTGCATGTGGAGGAGTAGGGAATCAAACCCAGTTCTCTCAGATTAGAGTCCGCACACTTAACCACTACACCAAACTGGCTCATTAAAACAAACCAAAATGGTTCACTCCTGCCCTTTGGTTAACATAAAACAGGGATTTAAAACAGGATGACAAATACTTCAGAGGATCAAACATCCTGGAACCCACCAGTTGTGAATGGCAGAACAATTGTTTAGAAGCTGCAGCAACAAGCAAGGTCTCTTCAAAAGACTTATGTAGATAAGAGAGTAAATATCACAACTGAAGCCTGTTCCAATTCCTTGGGCACCCCCTCCTCCAGCCCAGTGTCTGGCTTAAGAAGAACAAATATGAGAGAGATGAGTTCCTGTCAGTGACAAACAAGGCCCCGTGAAAAGACAGCAATAACCCACCTGATTCCAAGGATAAATCATAGCCTTTCCTCATAAAATTCTGTCTTGCAGGAAGAGCCGTAATAAAAATAAAAGACGTCCCTCGCTGATGCCTCTCAATGAGTCAGTTGGGGAGTTGCGTTTCACTAAATCTGGACAGCCAAAAGAGAAGTCACTTTCACTGTTACTTCAGTTCACTTGCAGGCAGGCCATGTTCCAGCCTGATGATCTGTAGTCACTTTCCGTGCAAATGAGAAACATGTGAGCTAATACCACCAGCTTCCATCCAGACAGGGTCTGGAGCTCTCCTGGGATTACAGTTGACCTCCAGACTACAGAGATCAGCTTCCCAGAGAAAATGACTGCTTTGGAAAGTGGACTCTCTAGGACTATGCCCTGTTCCCTCCTCTTTTCAAGCACTGACCTTCTCAAATTCTACCCCCAAATCTCCCAAGACAGAGTTGGCAAACTTAACATCATAAGCACACACTAATGAGCAGGCCTCATTTTGGGCAACAGCTCACAGGAGTGGAGCTCCAGAACCTCTAAATTTTATAGTGCTTTCTTTCTTACCACCCCCTCACCCCCCCAAAAAAAACCCCCTTGCTTCTGGGCTCCATTGTTCAAACCCCTTGTGAGAATTTTGCTGAACTCTAAGATTTGACAAAATTTCTAATATTTCCCCCCAACAAAAAATGGGGAAATAACCAAAACATATAAAGTAGACAGATGGAAATCTTTCTCATGCCACTATGGCCACATAGGAGAAAGTAATTTAAAAAGTATGATGGAAGCAGTGTTCCCTTTAAGCTGAGTTAGCGTGAGCTAGCTCACAGATTTTTAGCCTCCAGTTCACACATTTTTGTCTTAGTTCAGGAAGAATGACCCCAGAGCATGCTAATTTATGCGGTAGCTCACAACTTTAATGCCAATAGCTCACAAAGTAGAATTTTTGCTCACAAGACTCTGCAGCTTAGAGGGAACATTCGATGGGAGTAAAGTTTTATTATGACAATTATAATTCAAGAAGCATTTTAAGGTAGATGCTGAGCTGATATAATTTAGTTCACCTTCTGGTGATGTCAGGGGTGTATGGCATATCTAAGTCAGTTGTGCTAATGAGCTCCGACACCTCTTTTTCTACAAAATGACCCCTGCTAATGAGTAACCTTGCAAGAACCAGAGGAGGAGGGAAGGTTTCAGTCTTTCAGAATAAGCCATGCAGTTTAACTCTCTGTACTATGTACCCTCTGTACTCTCTATACTATGTTTTTGATTTTTGTTGTACACGCTCCTGAGCCCTGTCCCAGAGAAGACCAGCTTATAAGCAAGTAAGTAAATATGTTCAGTGGGGCTTACTCTCAGTGAAGCATCACAACCTTAGGCTAACGTTTTGGGGAATGCCCAGCCTGCAATGGTGCTTATTTTACCAAATGAGAGATGCTGCGCTCAAATCATAGTCTTCAACAAGTGGTCTACAACAATTGTTTAAAGCAGTATCACCAAAAAACAGAGCTTGTCAATATAAAACACTGTGGAACACAGACATAAAACTCAAATGAATATCAATAACATGACCAGATAAAAAGGTAGCAGCAAAATCCAATGACTGAAAGCTCAGTGAATGCCAAGTACATATGAACATATGAACATATGAAGCTGCCTTATACTGAATCAGACCCTTGGTCCATCAAAGTCAGTATTGTCTTCTCAGACTGGCAGTGGCTCTCCAGGGTCTCAAGCTGAGGTTTTTCACACCTATTTGCCTGGACCGTTTTTTGGAGATGCCGGGGATTGAACCTGGTAAACAGAATACCTTTTACCTGGCCCTTAAAAGCTACCACAATGGGCACCAGACACATATATAGGGGAAGGAACTCCCACAAATGGGACACCAGCATAGAAAATGACCCATCAGTGCTTCCACCCATGTATCCCACAGCTGCCTGTGCACCCTTCCCTGGCCCGCTCGTGATAGGGTTGCCAACCCTAGCACTAATTATCTCCCTAACTCAATGAAAACACCAATTATCTCCCTTGCCCAATGAAGGCATCACCCACAAGTATACAAAATATTTATATAAAGGTACTACTTCACAAGAAAAGCTTTATGGTACAATATAAATGCTAATCCCAATAAATACAAAAAGTAGCTTTATGGTAAATGACGAAGTTATTGGTGGCTAGACTTGTAGGGCTGCCAGCCTCCAGGTGGAGCCTGGAGATCTCCTGCTTTTACAATTGATTTCCAGTTGGCAGAGATCAGATCCCCTGGAGAAAATGGCTGCTTTGAAGGGTGGACTTTATGGCATTGTACCTTGCTGAGGCCCCTCCCCTCCCCTCCCCAAACCCTGCCCTCTGCTAGATTCACTCCCAAAGTCTCCAGGTATTTTCCAGCACAGACCTTGCAACCTTAGGCTGGAAGTCTCTCAGGATTACATCTGATTTTCAGGCAACAGAGATCATCTGGAGAAAATGGCTCCTTGGAAAGGTGGTCTCCAAACTCTACCCTCCTCAGGTTCCACCCCCCTCCCAAAGCTCCAGGTATTTTCCAACCTGGAGCTGGCAACCTAGGCTTCCCAATCCCCAGGTCCCAGAGGGGGATCCCCTGATTTTACAGGCTTCCCCCCTCCCCCAGCCAGCTGGCCGGCGGGGGAAGCCCCTCCCCCACAGCCATCATGCACCTCCATGAACGATTCCTATTGGGGATGGGGAATTGATCAGCGGGTATCGGGGGCTCTGAAGGGGCTGTTTTTTGAGATAGAAGCACCAAATTTTCAGTATAGCATCTAGTGCCTCTCCCCAAAATACCTCCCAAGTTTCAAAAAGATTGGATCAGGGGGTCCAATTCTATGAGCCCCAAAAGAAGGTGCCCTATCCTTCATTATTTCCTATGGAAGGAAGGCATTTAAAAAGATGTGCAGTCCCTTTAAATGTGATGACTTGAACTCCCTTTGGAGTTCAAT
Source organism: Heteronotia binoei (assembly GCF_032191835.1). NCBI lineage: Eukaryota > Metazoa > Chordata > Lepidosauria > Squamata > Gekkonidae > Heteronotia > Heteronotia binoei. Next base: position 150,976,125 of record NC_083226.1, on the reverse strand, counting down.
TATGCTTGTCACACCCTTGCTCTTGGCTCCACCCCCAAAGTCTCCTGGCTCCACCCCCAAAGTCCCCAGATATTTCTTGAATTGGACTTGGCAACCCTACCACCCAACCTCATTTCCTTTCCTCAATGGCGCTAGCCAGCGTGTGACTGCAAGTGTTGCTGCTGTGATTATTGGGAGCTAGGCAGCCAAGGGAGCTGGGAGCACAGGAAGCGAATGCTTATAAGCAAGTGGGCAGGGGCCTGAGATGGTAGGCCATGCCAGAAGCCCCGGGGTGTCCAAACTTGCTTAATGTAAGAGCCACATAGAATAAACATCAAATGTTTGAGAGCTGCAGGACATGAATGTCAGATGTTTGAGAGCTGCAAGACAAGGAAGGAAGGAAGGAAGGAAGGAAGGAAGGAAGGAAGGAAGGAAGGAAGGAAGGAAGGAAGGAAGGAAGGAAGGAAGGAAGGAAGGAAGGAAGGAAGGAAGGAAGGAAGGAAGGAAGGAAAATAGATAGAGGGGAGGGGAAAGAAAGCAACTTTAAATGCATTCTCCAAGACAGCTGACGGGGTGGTGGGGGCTTTGAGAGGTACACAATATGTATAAAAGAGCAGCATGTGGCTCCCAAGCCACACTTTGGCCACCTCTGCCCTGGGTCCTGGCAAAAGCTCCACCTCTGGGCATGCTGCTGGGACCAGTCTTGGCCATTAGAAGTGCTGAACCCAGTGAGGCCTGTCAGCCTGCTGCATCCCATCTTCCTTCAGGTTTATATTCTAAATATGCAAAACACCCAACTCTTTCTAATCATGCTGTGCTCTGCCTTGCACAAACCTATCTGCTTAATAATGAAACAGTGCCAGACTCTGTAGAGGTTCAATAAACACATCCCTTTATCTTTGGGCCTTCTTTTGTTCCCGTCTTTCAAAACAAAACCCAAAACAGCAACATTAAATTTGTTATCTGGCCACACTTTCATATTCCCAGAAAGGGCACAACGCTCCTTTAATCTTCTTTTGATCATTTCCAGCTTCTCTTTCCATAAAGGGTCAGGAGCTGTTGAGCACAACAGCCGAATATTGACTGGAGATGTAAAATGATACCTCTATGGGTAACAGCGACAATTTAGTGACTCTTATAGCAAAACAACACCTGCATTGGAAATTCTGCTCACTGACTATTTTTAAGCATCTCTAAAATTTGCTGAAGTGAGCCTATTGTCAGCAGTTTGCCTGAAATTTTATGCATGCAATTTGTCATCCGTTTGCTTCTCGTTTAGATTTTGGCAATGATTGTTAAAATATTCTTTTTTTCCAGCAGTAATGATCATTTGAAGCGTGCTCTTCTCCCTCCTCACCCCCCCCCCAAAAAGCATTCTCTGGCAACTAGCAGAATGAATATGGAGCGATGGTGGAACGATTATAAACTAGGACAGGTGGCGTTCCAGACGCCGTTTATAAAATGAATGTTGCATTCCATGTCGCAAAGTTAAACTGCCCTTGTTATCCATTATGCTTCTCGCTCAACATAGAAGAGCTGTCAGGCTTTTCAAGGAGAGGAGGGTGGTCCCCCTGCCTCGGAGGATGGGCAACTGATTTAGCTGAAAACAGAATGACCGAAAATGAGGAATGGTGGGATTGGAGAGATCTCAAAACAAGTTATTCCAGCAATGTGCAAACACATCTGTCAACCTACCCTAGATTCCTAGACCAGTGCTGATGGTTTCAGCAAGTCTGCTGTGTAGAAGGAGCCCAAACATGGCCAGAAGGTAAGATGGAAGATATTGCCAACTCCTGAAATAAAAGAGTACTGGTACACACACATGAACCCATGATGCTGCCTTATACGGAATCAGACCTTTGATCAATCAAGGTCAATTTGGTGAGAGCCAGTTTGGTGTAATGGTTAAGAACAGGGGATTCTAAACTGGAGAACTGGGTTTGATTACTCCCTCCTCCACATGAAGCCAGCTGGGTGACCTTGGGTCACTCACAGTTCTCTCAGCCCCACCTGCCTCAAAAGGTGATTGTTGTGGGGAGAAGAAAGGAAGGTAAGCTGCTCTGAGACGGCTTCAAGTAGTGAAACCAAACCTCCTCCTCCTTCTTCAGTATTGTCTCAGACTGGCAGTGGCTCTCCAGGGTCTCAGGTGGAGGTCTTTCACATCCTCTACCAAATCCTTTTGAATGGAGGTTCCAGGGATTGAACCTGGGACCTTCCGCATACCAGGCAGATTCTCTATCTCACTGAACCACATAAAGAGCATTTACAACATGTGGTTTGAACCATACCAGTTTTGGATGGTTTTAGCCATACAAGCATAAGTCCAAATATAATAGCAAACCATAGTTCGAAAGCCACAAAATTTTTCTAGAGCAATGTTTGAGTTCAAATGCTTCCTTGTCCCTTTCCTTTCTCTCCCTGTAGATGGCCAACTGAGTTGTTTTCACTTTTGCAGTAAACCATAGTTTGCCATTATATCCAAACTGTGGTTGTGTCTTCTTCACAAAGCTCAATTCTAAATCAAGAATATGTCCTTTCCCAGAAAACAACCTATGTAATAGTTGGATGAAATAACAAAATGAAAATAACTCATTGGCTGGCTATTTGTGAAGACAGGAGAGAAAGGGAGAACAGGAAGCTCAAAGGGCTCACTTATGTGCCAGCAAACCATGGCTTCATGTCATGTGTGAACCATGCCGTAATCATGAGAAAGTCTTACTGATTAAGAGATATAGTATAATAAGGTGGTGAAGACAGTGAGCAGATGTTAGCGGCAGGACTGCCAAGCTCCCGGGCGGGGCGGAGGTTCTCCTGCTTTGAGGGTCCCCAACCCACCAGCCTGCAGCAGGATGGTGAGCGGATCCCCTCTTGATGTCACCAATATGATGACATCACTCATAAGTTACATCATCGTACTGGTGACCTTGAGCACCGGCTGCTCTAGGAGAATCTGGGAAAACTCTATGGTTTTCCTGGACACTCTAGCAATTTGGGAGGAAAACTCTAGTTTTCCCAGATGGAAGCTAAGGGTCGCTGTGCAAGGCATAACTCATTGTGGGGCGGGGAGAGGACATCATGGGAAAAAATTACATGGATGGAGGGAGAAATGAATAAGAATAATATGGGAAAGATACTGTGAAATTAAGAAAAAGAGAGGGGAAAGTTATTTTATCTTGCTGCAATACACTACCGCTTTGCAAGATCTGGCTGAGTTGGGTGAAAGGAAAGAAAAAGAGAAAGGCTAGACTGCTGGAGAAAACGATAGCAGGCTGCAGGCTAGCATTACTGTAGCAGCCATCAGAGTGCTGTGTTGTCTTGCTCCAGTGCTGGATTGGTTAGGCAAATTTGCTTCAGCCTTGCAGAAAATGGATTCTAGCTCATAGTCAGGGTGTCTTTTACTGTGCTAAGACTTCCCTGCATCCCTTGTGGCTGCATCCAGAACTGCATCAAAAGGAAAACCTGAAAAGTAATTGGCTGGATGCAGCCAATGAACCCCCAAATGACCCTCCATCTGACTTGGACCCCCAAATGTTGCACCACAAGTCCCTCTGTCCTATGGCCCTGCATCTAAGCAAAGTCTTCTGTCCTATGGCCCTGCATCTAAGCAAAGTCTTCTGAAGTTGCCACCCTGCAAATGGGTGACATTGGCAATTGACAGATCATGCATATCCCTTGTGCTGGCTCCCACCTTGCAGAGTAGCCTCCTGAGGGAGCAGGGTTGCCAGATTCAGGTTGGGAGACTCCTGGAGATTTGGGGATGGAGCCTGGGGAGGACAGGGACCTCAGTGGGGCACAATGCCATAGAGTCCACTCATTAAAGCATCCATTTTTTCCAGGGGAACTAAACTCTGGAGTTTGGATAACAGCTGTAATTCCAGGAGCTCCCCAGGTCCCACCTGGAGGCTGGCATCTCTATGAGGAAGCCAGGAAGTCTCCCACAATCCCATCATCCTGCAGAATGTACAAAACAGAAATATTCAGGAGAGCATTTTACTAAATGGATTAAAGCTGTATTAGAATGGACCAGTTCACGAAGGTGCATGTGATGGAATACGATTGCAATCTACTAAAATGGTTATTAGTCTTGGTTTCACTGCATTGTCTTCTGCCTTTTGTAATTCCATTGTATCTTGTCTAGGCAATTTCTTTGTTTTCATTGCCTTTTAATTCTATAAGCCTTGTCTAATTGCATTGCTTATTGGATGTCATATGTTGTATGATTTCCTTGGGTTTCACCCCCTGTAATTTGCCTTGAGTCTAAGTAAGAAAGTTAGTCTACAAGAAAGTAACCTGACCTGACCAGGATAGTCCAGGCTAACTCAATTCTGTCAGATCTGAGAAGCTAAGCACTGTCAGCCCTGGTCAGTATTTGGATGGGAGACCACCAAGAAAGTCTAGGGGCTGCTCCGGGCAATGGCAAATCATTTCTGAATGTCTCTTGTCTTGAAAACCCCACAAGGTTACCACAAGTTGGCTACCATGATAGCAAGAAGGGAGGAAGGAAGGAAATGCATTTCATGTGAAACCTTCTCTTACAGAGGACAAGCAGTGGAAAGTGCCACAGGACAGGAAAAAGCAACAGATTTTCATTGAAGTCAACAGAATGTCTCCTAATGATTTTAGGAAAGCCACATCATACCTTTGCACTGTAAAACACAGGGCTGCATTGCAAGAATGGCTCTTTTTTGAAGCTTGTTGTTATGTTCCTCTGCAATTAGAGATTTGCATTCAATATCTCTTTTCTGGACTTGGCTTTTTGCACTGGCTTTGTTACAATGTCTAATGAGGGAATAAATTCAATGAACCACTTAGCTCCATTGCAAGGGCTACTGTATCCACAAACAAAATTACAATCAATCATGAATAATGTCCCTTGATTCTGTTTTAGTCTAGCCTATAATCTTTCTTTCTTTCTTTCTTTCTTTCTTTCTTTCTTTCTTTCTTTCTTTCTTTCTTTCTTTCTTTCTTTCTTTCTTTCTTTCTTTCTTTCTTTCTTTCTTTCTTTCTTCTCATTTTGCACTTGTGTCTAAGAGACTGTGACAATTTTGATGTGCCTTTGGATGCGACACAAAAGATGGGAAGAAGGCAATCATGATGGCCTTGGCTAGATAAAGAAGTCTTTAAAGTAACTTATGGGCTTGATCATTTTGCTTTTTCATTCAGGATCATAGCAATAAATTGGATCTCAGAGCTTTACTGTGTTGCAAATATCCATTCCATCTTCAAAAGGCTGTGGCCAGTAACTGAACAAAGTTTTACTGACAGCAGTAATGTGGTCCAAACTCTATTGTTGTCTGTGTTCAAAGTTAAAGATTAGCAAACCCCCCCCCCCAAAAAAAAACATAACCCAGCTTAATATGAATCTTAATATAAATCTCTGAAGGCCAAAGCTGATGTGCTTTTCCGTTGCAGCTCCTTAGGGTTGCCAGGTCCAACTCAAGAAATATCTGCGGACTTTGGGAGTTGAGCCAGGAGACTCTGGGGGTGGAGTCAGGAGCAAGGGTGTGACAAGCACAATTGAAAGCCAAAGAGAGTTCTGGTAATCACATTTAAAGGGATCACATCTTTATGCGCCCCCTTGCCCAGATTGCACGGAGGTATGGGCTGGGTTGCCATCAATATGCAGATGACACTCAGCTCTATCTATTGATGGGTGACCGGGCTGGTGATGTCCCAGCAAATTTGGACCGGGCACTACAAGCCGTGGCTGACTGGCTCAGGCTGAGCGGGCTGAAGTTGAATCCGGCGAAGACTGAGGTCCTTTGCGTGGGCCGCGGCGGACCGGGAGGGGAGATTACTTTACCGGCCTTTGACGGAGCGCCACTGGTACCGGTGCGCAAAGTCAAGAGCCTGGGAGTGCTACTGGAGTCCTCCCTATCAATGGAGGCCCAAGTAGCTGCCACTGCTAGATCCGCCTTCTTCCATCTTAAGAGGGCGAGGCAGCTGGCTCCCTTCCTGGAGCGCGTCGACCTAGCAACTGTGATCCACGCAACGGTCACTTCGAGGTTAGACTACTGCAATGCCCTCTACATGGGGCTGCCCTTGTACCGAACACGGAGTCTCCAGGTAGTCCAGAACGCGGCGGCCAGGCTGTTGGAGGGACTACCACGGTGGGAGCCTGCACGGCCTGGGCTGCGCAACCTGCACTGGCTGCCAGTTGTCTACCGTGTTCGCTATAAGGTGCTGGTTATTACCTTTAAAGCCCTATATGGCCGAGGACCTGCCTACCTAAAGGACCGCCTCTCCCCATATGTACCCCGGAGAGCACTGAGGTCTGGTTCCCAGAATTTATTAACAATCCCTGGGCCAAAAGAAGTTAGGCTGAAGGCCACTAGGGAGCAGGCCTTCTCGGTGATAGCCCCTCGCTGGTGGAATGACCTTCCAGAGATGGTGCGAGCCCTGTGGGACCTGAACCAATTCCGCAGGGCTTGCAAAACATTTCTTTTTCAGTTGGCATTTGAGACATCTTGTGGTATTTGAGACAGAACCTGATAATGAACGAACAGATATTTAGCCATCTCATATACATCAGGACTATATTATTTTAGCACCTATTTTATATGTTTTATGTATTTTAAATAACTTATTTGTAATTAATGTTTAAATTGCTATGCTTTATGTGAATCATGGGACTCCCATGCCTGTTATATTGTTTATTGTTTAATGTGAATCATGGGACCCCATGTCTGTTAGCCGCCCTGAGCCCGCCTGGCGGGGAGGGCGGGATATAAAAATAAAATATTATTATTATTATTATTATTATTATTATTATTATTATTATTATTATTATTATTATTATTATTATTATTATTATTATTATTATTATTATTATTATTATTATTATTATTATTATTTAAATGCCTTTCCTCCATCTGGAAATACTGGAGGATAGGGGCATTTTCTTTTGGTGCTCATAGAATTGGACCCTCTGGTCCAATCTTTTTGAAATGGGGGGGCAGTTGAGCAGAGGCACCAGATACTATGCTTAAAATTTGGTGCCATTCTATGCTATGGGTATAATGGAGTGCTTTCTGATAACCCTGATGTGGGGGGAGGGCCTCCAAACCTGGGGATCCCCTGCCTGCCCCCAACTGGGGACTGGCAGCCCTACCTGAACTCCTAGACCTGACAGAGGGATGTGATGTAGGATAATTAACATTCCTATCCAGAACATGCTGGGCCCAATTGGCCTGGGAACAAGATGTGGCAGGAGGAAGTGATTCACACTCCCCCTATGCTATTTCTTGAGCTGAAACAGCTGTGCAGTGACTAGGGTTGCCAATCCCCAGGTGGGGGCAGGGGATCCCCCGGTTTGGAGGCCCTCCCCCCGCTTCAGGGTCGTCAGAAAGCGGGGGTGGGGAGGGAAATGTCTGCTGGGAACTCTGCTATTCCCTATGGAGATTTATTCCCATAGAAAATCATGGAGAATTGATCCGCGGTTATCTGGGGCTCTGGGGGGGGGCTGTTTTTTGGGGTAGAGGCACCAAATGTTCAGTATAGCATCTAGTGCCTCTCCCCAAAATACCCCCCAAGTTTCAAAAAGATTGGACCAGGGGGTCCAATTCTATGAGCCTCAAAAGAAGGTGCCCCTATCCTTCATTATTTCCTATGGAAGGAAGGAATTGAAAAGGTGTGCCGTCTTTTTAAATGTGACAACCAGAACTCCCTTTGGAGTTCAATGATGCTTGTCACAGCCTTGATTTTGGCTCCACCCCTAATGTCTCCTGGCTCCACCCACAAAGTGTCCTGACTCCACCCCCAAAGTCCCCAGATATTTCTTGAATTGGACTTGGCAACCCTAGCAGTGACTACAGCATATGGACCTGCAGGCAAATAGGACCTTACCATGGTTATTTGGCTTGGAAAAATGGCACCATGCTATGCTCACAGGCTTAATTGAGTCCTGGCACAGTCAGGAATGTAAGTTCTCCAACCTCTGTCTATAAATTGGGTTGGAGAGACCTGACCCTAATCTTGGCAGATATCACATCTAGTTTGACCTTAAGCATTATTCTAAAACTAAGATTATGTGGTCTTAGAGCAAGTCCTCAAACTACCAGTTCCCTAACACTGGTATATATAAAAGAATGTCTTTTAATTTTAAATGATTGATTTTTGTAAAAAAAAATGCTGTTTGAAGAATCTGAAAGAGAGTTATAAACTCTCTATTACTGTATGTTTGGGGTGACCAACGTGCATGTGTATGGTCTGGTACTTCTACGACAGTTTGTACTAGAACTGGACCTCTCCTGATCACTGATCTTTGTTTTAGATAAATAAATGGAGTGATGGATTTCATGGATCCTAAAAATTCTCTCCTCTCACATTTTAAAAACCCTGAGAATGCATGGCCATGGATTTCTCAGTGTTTTTTTTCAGGGCCAGCTCAATTATACAATGGGGTTTCAAAGGAATCTTTCTTACAAGAGCTAAAAGTCCTAAAAGTTCTCCCCTAATTTATTAGATAACTAGAGGAGAAGAAGATCACAGATCTCCCAGCATCTTTAAAAGGCAAGTTTCAGTCATGCACAGGCCAAGTTCAGATCAAAACTACAGGGGGAGGGAAGAAGGGGTTTAATCCTGGCAACCCATTGAACTTCTTCCTAATAACCATAGAAGGTGGTGGGGGGGAGAGGCAGGCAGTGATGTTTTGTATTTTTGTACTTCTGTACTTTGTGTTTGTTTCTGCAGATGAAATTCATGGTGACCTTCTGGTAACTGATCCCTACTGGGAGCCTGGAGGATATTCAGAGAGGTGGCTGAATAAAGCCTGCCCCTGTCCTCTCAACTCCTGGTATTTCAAGGAGGTCTCCCATAAAAGTACTCAGCAGCAGGGCTTTTTTTTGTAGTAAAAGCCCAGCAGGAACCTATTTGCATAATTAGGCCACATTCCCTGACAGCACCATTGTTTTGCAGAGGGCTTTTTTGTAGAAAAAGCCCAGCAGGAACTTATTTGCATATTAGGCCACACCCCCTGACAGCACCATTGTTTTGTAGAGGGCTTTTTTGGTAGTAAAAGCTCAGCAGGAACCTATTTGCATATTAGGCCACACCCCCTGACAGCACCATTGTTTTGCAGAGGGCTTTTTTGTAGAAAAAGCCCAGCAGGAACTTATTTGCATATTAGGCCACACCAAGCCAGCTGGAACTGCATTCCTGCTAAAAGAAAAAAAAGCCCTCCTCACCAGAGTTGACCCTTCTTAGCTTCCAAGATCTGACAACATTGGACTTGCCTGGGCTATCCAGGTCAGGGTGACAGCTGATGATCTTTTGATAGGAAAAACCATGAAGGAAGTATTAACTCCTCTCTCCTTTCAATATGGCCTTGATTTGAATTGTGTCCAGGCATACTTGCAATTCACATTTTAAAAACTCTGAGAACATCTGACCATGATCTCTTAATGTTTTGTCTGTTTCGAAAGCCTACATTGGAGCAACTGGTTAACTTTTTTTTCTTGATCAGAAATCAGGTAATCTGAGGATAGATCATTTCTTTCCTTGCTTAAGATACTGACAATTCTTTTTGGTTTTATCAGAATAGAACATGTTGTACTTTTTCTTCTGTTTGCATTTTATTATTTTGCAAGCAAGTTGATCTGTGGGAGGGAAAAAGTGAATGAAAACTGCTCAGTGATCTACATAACAAAATATATATATATATTGTTCCAAAAAGACAGGCACAGTTTGAGCTGAATCTGGAGCTTTCATGATTAACTTTTTACAAAATAAAATAAAATAAGCAAGTAGTCATAAATGTCAACAAACCCATCGAAATGCAAGGAACGCTCTCTTCTAATGGATATTTATGGGACTCCAGGCTTGCCTTTAAGTTAGGTTAATTTTCAGGAGGAATGATGCAGGCAGTCCAAGGTAGGATTTGTTCAGCACAGGAAGGAAACAAGTGGAAAAGTTATATCACCAGGACATTTCCTTTATTCATATCCCACATTTCTCCTCAATGGGGACCCAAAGCAGCTTACAGCATTCTCCCCTCCTTCGTTTATTCCCATAACACCCCTGTGAGTTAAGTTAAACCGAGAGTGTGTGGCTGGCCCAAGGTCAACCAGCAAACATCCCTGGGACATGGGAGTCATGAGAAACCAGGATAGATCAGAGGACTGTAAGGTGCATTCAGCCATTATGTTTCCCATTCTGTACTTGAAACTCCTTGTAGGGCACCTCATATCTGAAAATTTCCCACTTCATACTGATTCACATCATTGACCTATCAAGGTCAATATTACCAACTCTGACAAGCAGCAGATTTCCAAGGTCTCAGGTGGAAGTCTTTCACATCAACTGCTAAGGCTGATACCGAGGACTGAAACTGGAACCTTCTGCATGCAAGCAGATACTCTGCCACTGGACCCACAGCTCCTTCCCAGAAACCTATGTAGGTTGTAGATTGTTGCTTTTAACATTTAAATGATGATGGGTAAATTGTCTATGGGTATGTATTAATAAAAAAATACCCTCCACATAGTCAGTACTTTAGAAAAAGGGCAGGTTGCTTGAGAAAAGGGAAGGTGAGCAATGGTCCCAACCATTAAATCCTTCTGTGATCTCTTTCATTGCATATAGGCACAGTCACTAAACAGACAGAATAAACACCCATCCTTGAGAAGGGGGTCTATCCTGGCTGTGACCGATCAGCATATTAGGCCACACCTCCTGACAGCACCATTGTTTTGCGTAGGGCTTTTTTGTAGAAAAGGCCCAGCAGGAACTCATTTGCATATTAGGTTCCACCCCCTGACACCAAGCCAGCTGGGATGGTGTTCCTATGCAATCCTGCTAAAAGAAAGAAAGAAAGTCCTGCTCCCAGGTATGCTAAAAACAAACAAACAAGACTTTACAAATGAATCTAAATTGGAAGAAGCACCTCCCTGAGCATGCCCAAGAAGCAGTTGAGACTCAGTTCAAGGGGGGGGGGGGGAGGAAGGAGGGGGAATTTGCTTGCTCAGGCCCCTGAGTTTAAAAAAATCCTCTAGGGGGAGATTTGGAGAATCAGAGATTTCCAGCTTGTCCTCTAACTCCTTGTGGGCATCAGCTCACTCTGAAATCGAACATTAGAAAGGATATGAGAGTTGGGAAAGCATAGAAAAGAGTAAGTAGTATGTTCGAACTTTCATATGAAGAAACCCCCCCCCCTCTAAAATATATTGTTGTTCTAAGCCCAAGTCTGCAGAGCTTCCTCGTGGGGTCACCCAATTAAACAATTCAACCAGGACATAACAAAAAGGGCATTGCCCAAAATTAGTTCATAATTTAGGCTGCAGTCTTTAGAGCATTGAATAAACTGGTGTTTCCTTCTGAGTACACCTGTGTAGGATGGCCCCCTTATGTAAGTAGCCAACATGAGAGTATTGTGTGCAGTTCTGGAGGCTTCACTTCAAAATGGATGTGGACAGAATGGAGCGGGTGCAGAGGAGAGTGATAAGGACGAACAGGGGCCTGAAGACCAAGCCCTATGAGGAAAGGCTGAGGGTGTTCAGTCTGGAGAAGAGGAGGTTGAAAGGGGACATGACTGCTCTCTAAGTATTTGAAGGGCTGTCACTTAGAGGAGAACGGGGAGCTGTTCCTGATGGCAGCAGGGGCGATGTCTCACAATAAATGGGTTTAAATTAAAGCCGGGAAGGTACCAGCTAGATATTAGGAAGAACCTTTTTACAGTAAGAGTTGTTCAACAGTGGAATCAGCTTCCTGGGGAGGTGGTGAGCTCCCCCCTCACTGGCAGTCTTTAAGCAGTGGCTGGAAAAACACTTGTCAGGGATACTCTAGGCTGATTCTGCAGGGGGTTACACTAGATGGCCTGTATAGCCCCTTCCAACTCTGATTCTGTGGTTCTATAAGAGGTGGTAATAGTCAATAGCCTAGATGTCTTTTAAAAAAAAGAATTAAAGAACATCAAGGAGGATGTTGTAATCAGGGCTTTTTTGTAGAAAAAGTCCAGCAGGAACTCATTTGCATATTGGGCCACACCCCTTGACATCACCATTGCTTTGTACAGGGCTTTTTTTTTAGAAAAAGCCCAGCATGAACTAATTTGCATATTAGGCCACACCCTCTGACATCACCATTGTTCCGCATAGGGTTTTTTGTAGAAAAAGCCTAGCAGGAACTCATTTGCATATTAGGCCACCCCCCCATCACCAAGCCAGCTGGAACTGCATTCCTGTGCGTTCCTGCTCAAAAAAAGCTCTGGTTGTAATCAACAGCTGCTGGCCATGGTAGTAAAATGAAATAAAACCTCTAGTCAATATATTTTTGTTTCTCATATCCAGAAGGGGCATTTCTGCTTGTGATCTCCCAAAAGCCGACCTCTGATGGAAACTGATCGGTCTTTGGTTAGATTAATCAGGGAATTCTTTTGTTGTTAGGTTTCTTACTATGCTTCCCCATCTGCCTTGATTAATATCCTGGCAAACTGTGGTGTTTCATACTGATAGATCATCTGATCAATGAATATTAAACATTTAGAATCTATATTTGCAATCAGAAGAGAATTCTCTCCCTCTCCCCCCCCCAAAAAAATGTTGTTTTAATTTCATTTGATCTTGTTTATTTGATAGTTCTTGAGAGTGGGTCTTTATAGCTGAAGAATGGCCATTTATATACTGTCAGACATATAAATACCGTGACTTCTGTTCAGAACTTGGAATTCCTTAGCTAGTTTATGAGCTAACTTCTTAGTGAAACCATTTTGGGGGTTTACTAGAAGTTCAATGGCTTCCTACAGATTAACACAGTTCATTCCAGCACATGGTTTCATGGGAAAATAAAACAACTAAGTAGTTTAGCAAAACTAGTTAGGAGAAGAATGTACTAGGTGTTAACTAGTTTGGCAGAGCAACAGCAATATGTAAACAGTTTCTGTATTTTCTTAATTACCATGGGATGTTGCATAATTACATGACAATCTGAAATGCTTCTTATATTGCATGGCCCTTTGATCCTGCTGTTTATATAAATATAAGGGCCCGCTTAGTGAGGGTCCCTACATACATCTAAAGTAAGGTTGCCAGGTCCCCCCTGGCCTAGAGTTGCCAATCCCCAGGTGGGGGCAGGGGATCCCCCAGTTTGGAGGCCCTCCCCCCACTTTGGGGCCATCAGAAAGTGGGGGGGATGTCTGCTGGGAACTCCATTATTCCCTATGGAGACCAATTCCCATAGGTTATAATGGAGATTTGATCCACAGATATCTGGGGCTCTGGGAGGGCTGGTAGAGGCACCAAATTTGCAGCATAGCACCTGATGCCTCTCTTCAAAACACCCTCAAGTTGCAAAAGGATTGGACCAGGCCGTTTAATTCTATGAGCCCCAAAAGAAGGTGCCCCATCCTTCATTATTTCCAATGAAGGGAAGGCATTTAAAAGGTGTGCAGTTCCTTTAGATGTGATGGCTAGAATTCCCTTTGGGGTTCAAATATGCTTGTCACAACCTTGCTACTGGTTCCATTGGGGCCAAAGTCTCCTAATTCCACCCCCGAAGTCCCCAGGTATTTCTTGAATAGAACTTGGTAACCCTACCCTACCCAGTTGGTCCCCTACCTTGAACGCAATGACTTGGGAACAGTGATCCACACCACAGTCACCTCAAGATTGGATTACTGCAATGCCCTCTACATGGAGCTGTCCTTGTCTCAAACCCAGAAGCTTCAACTAGTGCAGAATGCGGCAGCCAGGTTGTTACTGGGTTTTCCCTTATGGGAGCACATTCAACCTGTGCTGAAAGCGCTGCACTGGTTGCCTATTGCATACCGGGTTTGTGTCAAGGTGCTGGTTCTCACCTTTAAGACCCTTTATGGCCAGGGCCTGCAATACCTTAGGGACTGCCTTTCCCAACATGTTACCTGGAGAGCACTTTGGTCTGGATTACAAAATCTACTCTCAATCCCTGGCCCTAAGGAGGCCAGGCTCATGACTAGAGCCAGAGCCTTCTCTGTAGTGGCCCCATGCTGATGGGATGAGTTGCTGGAAGAAGTTAGGGCCCTGCAAGAGCTCATACAGTTCCACAGGGCCTGTAAAATGGCATCTTCACCAGGCATTTGCAAACTTGACTGCCGGCCACTACAGTATTTAGGCAACATATGGACCACTTCTTGCAATCTGCTTTATAGCAGCAGCGGAGAGGACAATCTAAGATCTGCTTTGCAGAGAACTTGGGATGGGTACAAACCAGAAAATGCTGGTTAGGTTCATGAACAAAACCAGACCGATTCCTGGACCAGCTTGTGAACCGAACCACAGCCTGGTTTGTGAACCAGTTCGCGAAACGGTCCGGCTTTTAAAAAGCCCCCCACAGGGCTTCAAGGCTCCAAAATGGCAGGTTGTCTCCAGATCACTCTCCTCAATGTACCCACCAAGTTTGATCCACATTGGACTTCAGGGGGCTGAGTTACAGACCCCTTAAAAAGGTCATTCATTGCAATGCTTTTCAATGGGATGTCACCTCTGCTGGTTCAGGAGTGACAAAAACAGACCTAGGTGAGCTAGAGGCCTTCAACTCACATAGTTATCCCTTGGGGTGACCCTCCACATGACCCACATATTACATGCATGTCAGATTTGGGGGGATCCAAGTAGCAGACTACCAAGCAAGGTGCCTCCAGGAAACTGTTTTTGGGGGAGTTGAGACACTACAGTGTGGACCTGGAGGCATCAGACTCCCAGAGTACCTCCCCAGGGACCACCAACATGGCCGCAGGTGGCTGTGTCTTCCTGGGACCAGCCACCCAGCCCTGGTGACATGATGACTGATTGGGGCCAAGCCTTCCATCCTACCTGGGAGGGTGACAGGGACAACCAAGCCTGGCAACTAGGGCTCACTGCACAGCTGTGGGAGGGGGCACTGGTGGACTAGCTAAAGGAATGTGTGGGAATATGTGGAAGAGGAGAAAGGATGCTTTTTTGGAGGAGCAGAAAGGGTACCCCACTTCCGTGGAAGAGGGCAGTTAGCCAAGCCCCCCAGAAATCTGTAGGTAGTTTGGGTGCCTGAGTGGGAGAGGAGAGAAGATACCCCCCAGGCAGAGACTCAAGCAACACAGGAAGAAACAGGGTGCTTTTTGGAGGAACAGAAAGGGGACCCCACAACCAGCATGCAGAGAAAGGGCAGTTTTCAGAACCCACAAAAGTGAATAGCCCACCCCCAAATCAAATCAAAAACATGTTTTAAAAGAAAAAAAAATCTATCCGTTTCCCACTCCTCAGAGCAAAGAAAAAGGGGGTGGGGGGATGTAGCTCTGAATGCAAGGAAAGGAGAAAAAAGAGAGAGGTGATGCTTTTACTCTGGTAGTTTGTATATAGGCCAGGAGATTCAACAGGTTTCTCCACCCACCCCATTAATCTCAACCCCCCCCCCCCACTCAGTCCACCAAAAGATATTCTTTCATGTGCAAGGAGAACAAGACTGGCAAAAACCAGATGCAAACAGAGGACAGGAATGCGCCTCCAGTGATTATATACATTTCCCCCCTCTCCATCCTGAGAAAATCAGATCGATGCCTGTCATTGGAAATCAGTCTTGCCTGTCAGCTTCAGACTGTCACTATTGGTCCCTCAATGGCTGGAAATATCCCACCCATACCCACTTTTTGACGTGAAATTCCGTGGTGGAGTTTCTTTGCCAAGAGTGCACAAGACGTTCTGAACCGGGCAGAAAGTTTGGAGACTTCCTGGTCCGAACATGTGACTTTTGAACTGAACTGTCCAAACCTCGAACAAGGTAAAGTCCAGGACAGATTTTAGTTTGGTGTTCGGGTCTGTGCCCATCCCTACAGAGAACATTGATCTGAAACTTAAGATCATAGCACCAAAATGTCAACTTTTCTATGTTTTTAACTGTTTTATGGTTTTTATGTCCTATTATATGTTTATATTCATGCACATGTATGACCATGTAAGCTGCTGGGATAGAAATGGAATTAAACCAACCAACAAACAAATAATACCCTGGCCACTGTCAGGGGATACAGGGTAGGGTTGCCAGATCTGGGTTGAGAAACTCCTCGAGATCTGGGGATGGGGCATAGGGACAACAGAGACCTCAGTGGGTACAGTGCCACAGAGTCCACCCTCTAAAGCTGTTATGCCATGGGCTGCTGAGGTTGTATCTGGAGGCTGGCATCCCTAAATTCTGAGGAAGTGGGTGCTAGTCTTCAAAAGCTTAGGAAAGTCTAAAATCTTGTTAGTCTTTAAGGTTGCACTAACTCCTGTCCTGAACTTGTGCACAGTGGCAATGCAAGGATCCTCTCTGGGCCGAGAGAGGTAAAGCTTCAGAGCACCCGTGATCGGGCTTTCTCTGTTATGGCTCCACGCCTATGGAACCAGCTTCCGGAGGAAATGCGGGCCCTGCGGGAATTTGAACAGTTCTGCAGGGCCTGCAAGACCACCCTTTTCCGATTGGCCTTCACCGACTAAGGGGGAAACTGCTAATGAAATTCACCATTTGTATAATAGCACCAGCATATTAATTTTATTGATTTTAGAGTTTTAGTAGAATTTTAATTAAAGTGTTATAAATAAAATTGATATGATAGGATAGGATAGGTGTCAAACTCATTGGTTATGAGGGATGGATCTGACATAAATGAGACCATGTTGGGCTGGGCCAATATGTATCATAAAATGTAATGTCAGGTAGCAGATATATAAACTTTATAAAGGATAAAGACAAGCACAAAGATTTTTTTTTTAAAAAAACCTTAAAATAAAACATGCTCAAAACATTAGCACTCGGTCTTAAAGGGGCTTTCTTTGTATCTCTCCCATTGGATCCAGGGAACTGAGCAAAGGAAGCGCCGGCTCTTTCCTTCCTTCCTCAGGGGACCAGGAGGGGGAGGAGCCTCAGTCAATAGAAGGGAGACAGGCTTGGCTCAGTAGATCAGCAGTGCAATTGAGACAGCCTGCCAAAGTAACCTCTCTCTCCTCCCCTCCCCAAAGGAGGAGTCTCAATCAATGGAGAAAACAGAGGCTTTGCTCTGTATCTCCTATGTGATTGAGCAAGCCTTGCAAAGCAAGCAATGATGTAGAAGGAAGCAAGAGAGGAAGAAGGAAGCAGACGAGAGCCAGTTGCCAGATAGGAGCCCTCCGGGGACCTGATTTGGCCCCTGGGCCGCATGTTTGATGCCCCTGACTTATAGTGTTTTCCAGGGGGGGTTTTGTAGAAAACACCCAGCAGAAACCCATTTGCATATTAGGCCAGACCCCCTGCTGCCAAGCCAGCTGGAACTGCATTTCTGCTTTTAAAAAAAAACCCATGGTGTTTCCCAAGCCACAGAAATCCACCATTCCTCAGCATATTCTATATAATCAGAATGGGTAATAACATAAAAATTAACAAGGTTCTTGCAAATATGTTTTCTTCTTACTTGTAGAATTATGGGATTGTATCTCAATTTACTAAATCCATAAATTGTATTCCCCCCTCTTTTAAAGATTCATGTCAGTAGACAACATTGTGCACACAGCCTGATCTGTAGAGTTTGGAAAATTTAGATAATTACTTTGGAGGGTATGAAAATTAATTTCATATAAAAACAGAGTTTATAGTACTGAGCCGTATTTGTTGATGCACAGCAAAATTTCACCACAGCCTAATGACTGAGATAAATCTTCTTATGCAACGTTTTATCACTGCTATGCATGCTACAGCCTATGCTCCAACAAAGAGCACCTTCCAAATACCAAAATAGTTTAATGATGACAATTGACGTATTAATAATTGATTTAAAAGGAGCTGCGGATTTATACAGAGAAGCCAGAAACAATAAAATTGCTAATAGCTCATTTCTCTCCCCAAAGAGCCACTTAAGCAGGATTGGGTCACATGAAATTCTATTGAACAGCATTGCAAAGATAGGGTATTACACATACATACCTAGATGTGCAGTGCAAGAAATTTATGCGATGGCAAATTTTTGTTGGTGCAACTGCAGATCAGAAGGCCAAAAATGAACCAAGAAGAAAGCAGAGCACTGTATAAAGGAATCGCCTATCTATATTCCCAGAATTAAGATCATTATGCTGGTAAAGTACTGAATGTGATTTATCATGAGTGATTAACATGAGCGTACCTTTGGGGCACAAGCCCAGAATCTCAGTTCTGCAAATTACAAAGAAATGGAGATGCAATTATTTCACATTGGTGTAAAGATGCCAGCCTCCAGGTGGGACCTGGGGATCCCCTGGAATTAAAGCTCATCTCCAGACTAAAGAGATCAGTTCTCCTGGAGAAAATGGATGCTTTGGAGGGTGGACTCTGGCATTGCACCCTGCTGACTCAGGTCCTTCCCCTCCCCAGGCTCCATCCCAAAACCTCCAGGAATTTCCTAATGACAACTCTACCCTCCCACCCCTCTTGGTGCCAGGTCCTCTACATTGGTGGGAACTGATGGCTCTATAATGGAAGAATGTGGAAATGCAGTTCAGACAAAAAATGCCACCTCACCAACGGAAGTGTAGTTGTAGCAGTATCAGATTAGGATTTGGGAGAGCCAAATTTAAATCCCTCTTCTGCCATGGAAGCTTGCTGAGTGCCCTTGGGTCAGCACACCCGCTCAGCCTAACTTAATTCACTGGGTTGTTCTAAGGATACAGTGGAAAAGAGAAGAATGATGTAAGCTGCTTTGGGGCCCAATTGTGGGGAAAGGTGAAGCTTAAACAAAGTAATAGTGCTAAGCAGGCCTTGGATTCAGCAGAAGCTCACAGAAGCACAGCTCCTGAACCTTTCTGAGAGTTCCACCTCCTCCAGAGTTCCACCTCCTCCTTCCCACCTTGTCCACTGAATAGTAGGTGCAGCTGCATAGCAATCCTTGGATGAGCTCCACCACTATTTTTCTACAAAATGACTCCTGGTGCTAAGGAAAACTTGAAGGCAGCAGGAGAAGAGGAAGACCCTGAGATGGAAGGGCTCAGTCAAGGAAGTCTCAGCCCTCAGTTTGCTTTGCAAGGCCTAAGCAAGGCTGTTAATGATAGGACATTTGGGGTGGCCATTAATCCATAGGGTCTCCATAGTTGAAAATAACTTGATGGCACTTAACACACACACACACACACACACACTTACAGTATATCTGAAAGCCTGGGGAGGCAGATAAAAGGCATGCTGGGTGATGAGTGGGAAGGAGAGAAGGAAGCAGAGAAGGCTGAGTACACAGAGACGGGAAAGAGGAAATAATGTGGGGAAGGGGAGTTTCTCCAACATGCAAATGGACCCACCCCAGTAGCTGGTACGGCACAACTGGGCCACAGTTTTTTCCAGGAAAAGGCTCAGGGTTCTTTTTTGAGCAGGAGCACACAGGATCACGCAGGAGCACATCAGGGGGCGTGGCTTAATATGCCAATGAGTTCCAACTCCTACAAAAAGTCCTGTGTGAAACAATGGTGATGTCAGGGGTGTGGCCTAATATGCAAATGAGCTCCTGGTGGGCTTTTTCTACCAAAAAAGCCCTGGAAAGGGGAGGGAAGGAGGGAAAGTAGAAGATGAGGAAGGGAGATTGGATGGTGGGTGGGAAGGAGAATATTGGCAGAGAGGAAAATGAAATGCCCCCCACAAGTCCTTAAAGGACTCCAATCTGTTATAATAGATAAGATTCTTATGTGTCTACATGACATATATGACAAAAATAGCGAGGATCTTGTCATCTAAAGTTTGACTGCAAAGAATACAGCAGAGGGAGGGGGGCAATGGGAGAGTCCCAGACAATAAGAATGCACCAGGCGGAAGAGATGAGCATTTGAAAGGAATCAGTTTAAGGAGACTTGCTACAAAAACCTCTGGCCCAGAGCAATGCTAAAACAAGCATCTTGAAGTGGTTTTCTGGCTATTAGTCAGATTCAGAACTATAGCTAAATGGATATACATCCACACATCCACACACACACACACACATATATACACATAGCTTCTATGGCTAGAAAGCTATTTGACATCACACAAGTAATGGATGGCCAAATTTGAAGAAAAAGAAAACATGGAAGGAAGCTGAATGATGAATGTTTTTAAAGGCTTTGACTTATGCAGTGACTGTGTTTGATTATGTTCTGATTGCCTTGAAGATTGAGAGCACAAATAAATCCTTTGTAATTTTAGTGTATTACAGCTGTGAAATATTACTCAACTCTGAATCGTCTGGTTTTTTTAAAATATAACAACCCCAGCAGTGGCAAAAGAACACTGTGATGTAATGAATGAGCCTAAAGGTACAATTGCCAGTTCCAGTTTGGAAAAATCATGGGCATTTGGGAGTGATTCCTATGGTTGCCAACATCCAGGCTGGGCCTGGAGATCTCCTGGAATTACAACTGATCTCCAGACAACAGAGATCAGTTCCCTTAAGAAAAAACAAATGTAACGAAATAACTGCCTGAAAAAAAACTATCCACACAATTTCAGTGAAAATATCTAAAGTTTCTTAACAGTGAACAATCACAAAAACAGTAATATTACTGATACTGTTTTTGTGATTGTTCACTGTTAAGAAACTTTTGATATTTTGATTGAAATTTTGTGTGGATAGTTTTTTTCAGGCACATTTTTTTTGTTACTTTGGTCTTTCACTGTGCTGCCACTGTTCTCCCCTTAGAGAAAACAGCTGCTTTGAAGGGTGTATTCTATGGCATTATATCCTGCTGAGGTCCCTCCCCTCCTCAAACCACACCCTCTCTAGACTCCACCCCAAAAATCTTGAGGTATTGACCAACTGGAGCTGGCAACCCTTGCAGTCCCTGGGCAGGGTAGAGTTTAGGAATGGAGGGAGCTCAGCAGAAATCTGATGCTATGGAGTCCACCCTCTGAGGTTTTCATTTCCTCCTGGGGAGACTGATCTCTGAAGTTTGCAGATCACATAATTCCAGGAGAACTCCAGTAGCTCCACCCTGAAGTCGGCCACTTAGAAAGTTTGGCCTAGGGTGGGGTGATGCAGGATGATGCAACACAAAGATTTTGTTCTCCCATGATCTCCACTCCTGAAGTTCAAGTTGGCACTGGCCTCCCCTCCAACATGGGCACAAGGCCAGGAATATAGTAGGAAGTTGGTTTAGAGGACCACACTGGAAGATGAGGCACAGTTGAAGAACATAGCCCAGAACTTTCAGAAGTCCCTTGATCTAGATGTAACTTGGAGCTTGGCTTGTGCTGCAGAATGGGATTTCTGCTTATGGAATGAAGTCCGCATAAAGCTTGTTGCTTTAGAAAAGACCCAGAAGTACATTATGAAGAGGCACCATGATGGACAGGAAAGTGCTTTACGTTAATTTTCAGTGTGGTCAAATCTGTGGGTGCTGAAATCCAGACACTGGAGCCATGAATAGGGAAGGAAAAGGAAAGGTCCCCTGTGCAAGCACCAATTGTTTCCGACTCTGGGGTGACGTTGCTGTCACAATGTTTTCACGGCAGACTTTTTTTTTACGGGGTGGTTTGCCATTGTCTTCCCAAGTCATCTACACTCCACCCCCCCCCCCCCAGCAAGCTGGGTACTCATTTTACCGACCTCGGAAGGATGGAAGGCTGAGTCAACTTGGAGCCGGCTACCTGAAAAAGCCAGCTTCCACCAGGGATCGAACTCAGGTCATGAGCAGAGTTTAGGACTGCAGTACTGAAGCTTTAACACTCTGCGCCACGGGGCTTTCTATAAATGTACAAAATCTTTCTATAAATGTACAAAACGTCCCAAAAGCAGTATCTGTAGCTTTAAGAAACGAATACCCTCAGTAGTTAGCTATTGCTAGGCAATCACAACAGTACTGCCAGTTGAAGCTTTGATTTCTGACAGTAAAATGTAGAGAAGGGGGGCAGGGCCCTTTCCGGGATTGTTTGGGTTTTTGAGGGAGGATTCATAATGGCCAGGCATGGCAGCAACCACCAGGTGACCTGCTGCCTCCCAACTTGCATGGTTCACTCAGGCTAGGATGCTTGCTACTGTTCATCAGCAGCTACTCCACAAAAGCCAGTGTGGGGCAGCAAGTCACCTGGTGGTTGCTTCTGCATGATGTCAGCATGTTGTGGCGGAAAGTCCCACAACCCACTGGTGCAATCATTGGACCTGGCAACCTTACAATGGCATCTTGCTGGGTGACTTTGGGCCAGTCACACCCTTTCAGCCTAACTTGCTTCTCAGAATTGTTGTGAAGGTAAAATTGAAGAGAACGATATAAACTACTCCGGTAGAGTTGCCAGTCCCCAGTTGGGGGCAGGAGATCCCCCAGTTTGGAGGCCTTCCCTCCACTTCAAGGGCCCCCCCTTTTTTTGAGATAGAGGCACCAAATTTTCAGTGTAGCATCTGGTGCCTCTCCTCAAAACCTACCCCAAGTTTCAAAATGATTGGACCCAGGGTACAATTCTATGAGCCCCAAAAGAAGGTGCCACTTTCTTTCATTATTTCTAAATGGAGGGAAGGCATTTAAAAGGCATGAGGTGCCTTTAAATGTGATTGCCAGAACTTTGGAATTCAATCATGCTTGTGATTGAAGCATGCTTCAACCTTGCTCCTTCCTCCAACCCCAAAGTCCCCAGATATTTCTTGAGTTAGACCTGGCAACCCTATACTCTGGTTCCCATTGAGAAGAAAGGCAGCTGATCTCCAGCTGGCAGAGATCAGCTCCCCTGGAGAAAATGGCTGCTTTGAAGGGTAGCTTCTGGCATTGTATCATGCTGAGGTCCCTCCCCAAACCCACTATCTCCTGGATCCACCCCCAAAGTCTCCAGGTATTTTCCAATACAGACCTGGCAACTCTATATTAATGTAAATAATATATTAATGTAAAGCTTGTTGTGTACTACTGCCTCTTTAAGAGACTATCCCAGTAGGCCTCAGAGCAAGCAGGAGAATAGGAGAGACTCAAGATGTGATTGCACATGCTAAATGTGGAATTCACTGCCACAGGAGGTGGCGGCAGCCACAAGCGTAGCCACCTTCAAGAGGGATTTAGATAAAAACATGGAGCAGAGGTCCATCAGTGGCTATTAGCCACAGTGTGTGTGTATATATAAATTTTTTTGCCACTGTGTGACACAGAGTGTTGGACTGGATGGGCCATTGGCCTGATCCAACATGGCTTCTCTTATGTTCTTAAATAATGCAGTTTCAACCCACTTTCAGTGCACTTTCCTACTGGATTTTACTGTGTGAACTGGCAAAATTCAGTTTGAAAGTGCATTGAAAGTGAATTGAAACTGCATTATTTAGCATGTGTGATCACACCCTCAAAGCTTCTTTTCCCATACTTCCTGCTGACAGCCTGCAGGAGTGCAGGGCGTACTACGAGTGTGCAGAACCAGGACAGAACAACCCTGAACCGAAGCATTGGAAACAGCTTAGTTTACTGTTATTCCTTATTCCAAGAGCCAAGCCACCTGCCCTCCAGTTACTGTTAATAAAGAGGCCAGCCCAACAGAACTGGGTGATGTTTGCTCCACTACACAAAATAGCTAAATATTGAGGGCAGATAAAATGTAGATGGGTGAGTGGAGGGGAAGGGAGCAGCGAAAGGGAGAGGCTATAGGGGCTTTCAGGGAAGGGAAAGAGAAAATAGTGGTGGAGGGGGAAAATGAGATGCCCCCCGCAAGTCCTTGAAGGTGCCCCACTTGTATTTACATATTTTTGAGCTTTGTCCTTGAAAGGAAAGTTCTAGGATTCAGAACTGGAAGGTTTTCGTTAGCATTAAACCTCACTTTTAGTGGAATACATTTCAACACATAAGACCTTTGCTTTTTCGCCTGGCTCACTGGATGGGGTTTTCCCTCCTCTGTGATTCTTCCTAGGCTTGATGAACTATATAAAAATGTATGGAATGTCCTTTTTTTAAAGAGCTACAACTCTAAGCTTTAGTAGATGGGCAAATTTCCTTGTGGTGTACAGTGGTTTATAAATAATGGATAATGGTAGGTAAAAACGGTATGGGAAAACAATGTCCTGTTATGGTATTGTGAGCTTTATAGTCATTAGTAGTTGGCTTATAGTGAATGATGGTACATTACTATAATTATAAGAACTATACACCGTGCCTACTAATGTGGGCCTAATATCTTGCCAAAAAAATTAATGAGCTATAACCTTAGCAGCTACCACTGGCACCATTAAAATGTAAACATTCACTGCAGTGCAGTAACAATCACAGAATTCGGCTGAACCTCTCAGCATACAATAGAACTGTGGTCAGTCAATTGCTTCACTTTAACCTTTGCATTTCTACTTTAAGCCATAATGAAAATCCCAGGCTTTGCCAAGGTAAGCAGGGGAGGGGGAATACAGCGGGTGGGTCGAATAAACACTACCTGGAGAGGCCAAGACTGGCTGGCATGGCTATTCATAGGGTAATAGTAATGTGTCACAAGCAATTCCTGCTGAGATTACCCAGAAGCACCTTTGCCACTGCCCAGGTATAACACAGATGCTTCCCCAGATGCATCTGTCTCCAGAGTCCTCTTTTCTTTGTTTAAAGCATGAATTTAAGGGGAATATCAGATTCCTCCCTCAGGTTTAGAAGAAGAAAAAGAGGAGATTGGATTTATATCCCACCCTTCACTACCCAAAGGACTCTCAGACCAGCTTGCAATCTCCTTCCATTCCTCTCTCCACAACAGACCCCCTGTGAGCTAGATAGGGCTGAGAGAGCTCTGAGAGAAATGCTCTTGAGAGAACAGCTCTGAGAGGAGTGTGACTGACTCAAGGTCACCTAGCTGGCTGCATGTGAAGGAGGAGGTAGTTCAAACCCGGTTGTCCAGATTAGAGCTCTCTTAACCACTACACCAAAATGGCTCTCTTGGATGGAAGGGGGACCTCCACAGGCCAGTTTTATTCTTCCGATGGTCATCTTCTTGTGGTGCCCACAGCCTTTCTTCTGTGGTAGGCAAAGGGTATCTTTACCCACTGCATTTAGAAAGGCCTATAAGACTGTTTTTTCAGAGGGTATTTGGTGGATGATAAACTGCTTTTGCAGAGTTAGCTGCATTTTAATTACTGCATTTTAATCACTGCATTGGTTTTATCTGTGTATTGGTTTTGTTTGTTTTGTATTTTGGGGGGGTTGCATCCTTGCAAAGGGTTACTGTATTGTTAGCTGTCTTGAGTCTAAGGAGTTAAAGTTGGGTGTAAATCTTTTAAATAAAGAAATGGATTTCAAGGAGGAAGTGATTTCCTGCAAGCTTCCAGGGTCCCTCCCTTGTCAGCAGTAACCTGCTTCTGCCTTCTTGCAGACTAGCTGGGCAACAAAGGCATCTGCAAGCAGGATGCACACTTTACAAATGGGGAGAGCAAAGTGAATGCGTATCCTTTCCTATAATTATTTCACCTTTTCCTTGCTGGAAAACTGCTGATATGCTGATATCACATACAATATTTTTTTTTACTAGAAACAGGACTGTATCTACATGTTTTTTGAGGGGGGGGGCAAAATTAGAAAATGACGCCCTTTTATGGGTGCATTCTAATGGGCCCATAGAATACAATAGATTGCATGCCCAATTTGCCCCCCTCCCGGCAGAACCCGGGACAAGCACCCCCCCCTCTGCCCCCCTAGATCCGGCCCTGACTAGAAATATCAAATCACATAGACTATTTCTTCTTATTAGCAAGTTTTGTGCTAATCTATTTGTGCTTATCTCCCACAGTCATTGAACTGCTGCTGTGAGGGTAGGTTTGCCAAGTCCACTGTGTTCCCCAGTGGGAGACCCTCCCAAATGGCTAGAGTGTCCAGAGAAACCATAGAGTTTTCCTAAAACTGCCCAGAGCAGCCGCGAGCAACGTTGCCAGTGTGATGACATCACTTCTGGGTGATGTCATCACACCAACGACATTGGGGGAGGTTCCCCCCCGCTGGGGGCTTGGCAGCCCTGTCTGAGGGTCATGAAAAATATGTGAACCGTCATCCCAGACAAACTATAAGGGATCAAAGCCAGGCTTTTGACTTGTTCATTGGCACCCTAGTGAAGGGGGGCACATGGAAGAGGAAGGGAAACAGAAGCAAACTGAATTTTTGTATCACAGATGGGATGTTTGGGTTTAGAGAAGCCACTGTGTGATTTAACTTTTTGTTTTTCCCACACTTAAAAATGTTGATCTATTTATAGATGATAAATCCATTTCTCAAGTTACCATGGCCTCCAGAACATACTGAAAGAGAGAGCAGTGAAGCATAATTTAGAGCAGGAAGAAAAGGAAACAGGAGACAGAGGAAACTAGGCTGCTCAAACACCTAACTGCTAGGGTTGCCAACCTCCAGGTGGGGCCTGATGATCTCCCAGCATTACAACTGATCTCCAGACTACAGAGATCACTTCCCCTGGAGAAAATGGCTGCTTTGGAGGGTGGACTCTGTGGCATTATACCTCGCTGAGGTCCCTCCCATCCCCAAACCTTGTCCACCATAGGCTCTACCTCCAGATCTTCAGGAATTTCCCCAGCTCTGAGTTGGCAACCCTAATAGATTATAATATCCTGGAAAGGAAATTAGTTTTGTGAGAGTGGGAACTTCCTAATTGTTTTCCCCACCCATTTTACCCTCATGACAACGGACACATGGAGCTTCCTTATTCTTCACAGGCTTGTACATATTACATATAAAACACATTTGTGTGTGTGTGTATTCCACAAAAGTGTAATTTTTGTTCTCTTTGTTAGGAAGCCCTAAGAGGAATTAGACAGAAATGTCTTTGGGGGCACCAATCTGGTAAGTGCTGTTAAGTGATTTGGGGCTCTGGACTAAATTCTGTTATAGGCATCACCCTTTGAATGGTAAGTTATTCTTCAGATGTGACATCACAGCTGCTTTGGGGGGGTCCCAAATTGTATCTCTATCTCTGCCCCAAAGTCCGGTTCTGACTGTGTTGCTGGTGCAAGTTGGCTAACCCTAACCATATGAAGATCTCTGTACCACAACATAACAACTTCCCCAAATGTAACATTGCTTTGATCTGCCATGTGTTTTACACTACTCTTTTGTGCTTCAGCAAGGATATTAGTAGTCATTATATTAAAAAGTAGACAGAATTATTATAATGTTCCAGAATGCTTAATTATTTAAACCATAACATTTTCTCCATATTGAAGGCATTTGGGCTTCTATGCTTAAAAATGTGGACGTTTGCATTTCATAACCAGCATCTGTTCTAATGTCAGCTCCTCTTTTAAACTTGTAAACTCTCTTGCCCCATCTCCTGGATGTGCAGAAAAAAGGTATGCGCAGAAAAAAGCTTGCTCTTGAATGTGTTGGAAGTGCTGAGCCTTGAGAAAGGCAGATGTATACACAGAGACATACCAAAAGCGTCAGCTATTCATCAAGGCTACCAGCATGACCAAGTTAAGTAAATGTTACCATTGTTGGTATATAGATTAACTGCTTACTGTCTCTGAAATTCATTTTTGCATAAACAGAGCTTGGGATGCTACATCATGAGCTAATATTTATGATAAAAATAATCTGCCAGCAGTCATCTAGTGCAATCCTAAACACAGTTGCACCTTTTCAAGTCCCTTGAAGTCCTTGGACTTAGAGTGGTATAACTCAGTGATCCCCAACCTTTTTGAGCCTGGGGGCACCTTTGAGCACAGCCATTTCCTTTCCATTCTTTTATTAGTGCTCACAGACCAACAGGTCATAAGCAAAACAGAGAAGAGGGGGGAAATACAGTACTATACAGGCAAACAAAGGAGAGGGGACAAAAAGTACAAAAATATGAGTAAATATACATTAAAACAATGCCATTAAATGCCATTGACAAAAATTTTGCAACTGTGAGAGTCACATTTGGGTCGTCAGCTAATAGTTCAGCTACAATCTCCTGCTTTCCAGCAGGGCTCCATTTTTGGATGTAAACAGTAATCCACTTGTCGGGGCCAGTGTTGTATTTGTTGAAATCAATAAAAAATGCCAAATGGTATCTGAATTCCTGTATTTGCAGCCCCAAAGCTGCTCAGAGAATGGAGTCCCTGCGAATCTACCTGCTAGTTCCCCTAGTGGCAAGACATTTAGTCTTGCTTTAGAGAATAGTATTCTATATTTGGAAACTGTTGAAAACTTTCAGTAAACAAGTAGAGTCTTTGGGGTTGCAAGACCCAAATAATATTGTGAGCATAGCTCTATGACCAGTGTCCCATTTATTGAAATGTAGCATTCTAGACTAATCAGCTTTTCAATCCATTTGATTGAAAAGCTCAAGAGAGAAGTCCAACCTCTGTAGCCTGTCATTGAATAATTTTAATCATGAGCTTTGAAAACCACCATTAGCAAGATGGTGCCGATAGTACCCCTCTGGAGAATTCTTTTTTAAATAGTTCAGTCTGAAGAGGAATTGCTCTCCAAGCTTTGGCCTCCAGGGATGGTTCAGCAAATTCCAAACAAATGGCTAGACCAGAGATACACGTTGGCAGATTGGACAATGAATACAGAAAAAAAGGTAAAACAATACTTATCATTAATCTTGGCTATGTTCAATAGTACACCATGTAGTAATGAAGGAACTACCTTAGCCTGAAAAGCCCAGATAGCAACAGGTTCATAAGTATCTCCTGAGGTCCAAAAGAATCTTAGGAGAGCCGCCAAGTGTATTAATGCTAACTTCTTAGCAACAGTAGCATGAGGTTCCTCATCCTCTTGGAGAGGAGTAATAAGTGGAGTGCCTCAAGGATCTGCTCTGGGGCCTGTTTTGTTTAATATTTAAAATATCGAAGAAGACAGAGGCAGGATACAGGATGATCTTTACAGGCTGGAAAATTGGGCTAAAATGAATTTTAACAGGGATAAATGTAAAGTTCCATATTTAGGTAGGAAAAATCCAATGCATAATTATAAGATGAGGGAGTCTTGTCTTGGCAGTAGTTTGTGTGAAAAGAATCTAGGTGTCTTAGTGGACCATACACTGAACATTAGGCAGCTATATGATGTGGTAGCTAAAAAGGCAAATGTGGTTTTGGGCTGCATCAACAGAAGTATAGCATCCAGATCACACAAAATGATGGTGTCACTTTACTCTGCTCTGGTTAGGCCTCAACCAGAGTATTGTGTTCAGTTGTGGGGCACCACAGTTTAAGAAGGATATAGACAAGCTGGAACCACTCTAAGTCCCAAGGACTTCAAGGGACTTGAAAAGGTGCAACTGTGTTTAGGATTGCACTAGATGACTGCTGGCAGATTATTTTTATCATAAATATTAGCTCATGATGTAGCATCCCAAGCTCTGTTTATGCAAAAATGAATTTCAGAGATAGTAAGCAGTTAATCTATATACCAACAATGGTAACATTTACTTAACTTGGTCATGCTAATAGCCTTGATGAATAGCTGACGCTTTTGGTATGCCTCTGTGTATACATCTGCCTGGAGACCTCTTAATGTCATAACCTAAAATTTTTGACATTTCTTTCTGAATCATTTGCCAAAATTGTCTTGCCTTTTCACAAGTCCACCACATATGGTAGAAAGAACCTTCATGTTTTTTGCATTTCCAACATCTATCTGACACCTGATTGTTTTTTTTTCCTCATATTTATTTATTTATTTTACACTATATTAAGACATACAACATATAACACCCAGTGTCACTTTTCTCCACACCTCGTGCATTTCGCCATTCGTAGACCTTTAGTTGTCCTTCTCATATCCTAAATGCTATTAACAAAAACTGACCACACTCGCTCGAATTTCGCCCCCTGTCCTTGTCGTACACAAAATACTTTTTCATGACATGCCAGTTGTAACATTTCATCTTTCCATTGTAGCAGAGAGCCAGAAAAAGGACCTTTCCATTGTCTTAAAATGATTCTTTTAGCTGTTATCATTGCCCGACATAACAACATTTTCTGTTCCCTTGTTAACCCCCACAGTGCCGGAACATAATTTAAAATATATAATGTCAAAGGAAACCAACACTGTAGGTTCAACACACGTTTAACATATCGAGTAATCTGCTACCAAAATTCTGATAATATTGGGCATTCATATAACATGTGTTTTATGTCTGCCTCTAAGTTATTACAGCGCCAGCATCTCGAATTCGGTTTCATACCACGTTTATAAAGCCGCATCGGCGTCCAATAAGTTCTAAAAATAATCTTTTGATGTATTAATATTAATCTTAGTTCAAATGCCGTTTTCTTTACATTTTGACAGATCGCTTTCCATTGCTGTGGCAATAAGGCGCTATTCAGCTCCACATTCCATTTATGTCTTAATTCAACCAGCTCATGTACATTTTTTATTAACAGCTTATTATAAATCTTTTTCCGACCATCCTGTTCATGTATTTTATCAATTACTGCCTGTAGTATCTCTGGACACTCTGGAGCAGCCAGTGCATCTGGTCCATATTGCGCTCTTAATAAATGTTTCAGTTGATAATAACACCAAAGCTGGTTATTCTTCAAATTAAATTTCTGCAAAAATTCCTGATTAGCTAGAAACTCATCCTGAGAATTTTTAATTTGATCTAATGTAAGTATACTGGCATACATCCATTGCTTCCATTTAATTTTCTGACCCCCAATTTTTACTAAAGGATTGTCCCACAATGTCATTTTTTCATGTGAAAATCTTTCAAACTAATCTAGCACTTAATCTTTCCCAGGCCGTCCTAGTTGCAACAATTGCAATTGGTATTTCATTGTCCCTATTTACAAACTGAGACCCCAGAGCTTGCCAACCCAATATTGGATTAATAGCCGCAGTTTCCAATTCACCCCAACTTGTTTCGGGTAATCCAGTTCGCCAATGCTTAATCATAGATATCATATATGTCCAGTGATATAACTGTAAATCTGGCAGCCCAAAACCGCCCTCTGAAATCGGAATCTGTAATCTCTTTAAAGAAATTTTCACACTTCCTGCACCCCATAAAAACATTCTAATTAACTTATCAATTCTCCTAAACCAGTAAGTGTTAATTACCACATGTAAACCCCTAACTATATAAAACAGACGCGGGAGTACATTCATTTTTAAAGCATTAATCCTGCCCCATAATGACAGTGGTAGCTGTCCCCATCGTTGCAAGTCCATCTCCACAGCAGACAGTATATTTTCCATGTTAATTTGAACAAACTTCTTAACATCCTTCAGGATCTGTATACCCAGGTATTTTAAACTTTCCGATTTAATTTGAAATTGCACACTAATTTCTTGTGATAATGGGGTTCCCTTACCAATTTGCAATAGGTCTGATTTATTCCAATTAATTTTGTACCCTGCCACTTTACCAAATTGGTTTATAATTTCCATAGTTATCCGCAGTGACTTTTCTATGTTAGTAAGCATTAATAAAATGTCATCTGCGTATAGCAAGATTTTATATTGGTACTCCCTAAACTTAAAACCCTGAATCAACCCATTCTGTCTAATTGCTAAGGCTAGTGGTTCTAGGGCAAGATCAAATAGAAGTGGTGAGAGCGGACAGCCCTGTCGCACTCCTTTTTGCAGTGAAATCACCTTAGATATCGCACCATTAACTTTTATTCGCGAGGTAGGGTCATGATATAATACCCGAACCCAGTTAATAAAATAATTTGGAATAGCCATTTGTTCCATTATAGCTATCATATAATCCCTAGGGATTTGATCAAATGCTTTTTCAGCATCTAGGGACAGGATTGCCACTTGCTCCTGAGTATCATTATATAAACTAATCAAATCCGTAACTAACCTAATATTATTAGTACCTTGCCTATTTTTAATAAAACCTGCCTGGTCGCGATGAATCAGCGTAGGGATGACACCTTGCAACCTCGTTGCCAAAATAGTAGCAACAATTTTTAAATCTACATTCAACAATGAGATTGGTCTGTAGTTTGTACATTTTGAAGATTCTTTCCCAGGTTTTAAAATGAGCGCTATTAATGCATCACCCAGGTGATTTCCAGGTTGATTCACATGAATCCAATATGTATATAATTTGAGGAGTTTTGGAGCTAGTATATCACTAAATTTTATGTAGAAGTTAGTCGTGAACCCATCGGCCCCGGGGAGGTCCCTGGGGCCAGTGCGCTAATCGCAAACTTAATTTCTGCTAACGAAATTGGGGTGTTCAACACTTGTTGTTGTTCCTGTGAAAGTCTAGGGATTGTTATATGTTGTAAAAATTGATTAAGATTCTGCTCATTTATTGGTATTGGGGCTTATAAAGCTCTGCATAGTAGTTTTGAAACTGCTCTGCTATTGTTGAGGGGGTTTTATAAATCTGGCCTTGTGCGTCAATAATCTGTGGTACCCAGTTACTTTCTATCTGTTTTTTCAGCTGAGCCACCAATATGCGACTAGGTTTCTCTGCTAATTCCCACCTTGTCTGTTTCATGTTAAACAGAATGCTTGATGCCTTATAAGTTCTGAGGGCATTCAACTCTAAACTGACCTGCTGAATCTTCCTATATTGATTAATAGTTGGGGCTTGGTACATAACTTCCCAAAGGTTATTCAGTTGTGCCTCCAGAGTTACCTCTCTGTTTGCTGCTACTTTCTTTTTAAAAGCAGAGTAGGCAATAATCCAACCTCTCAAGGTTACCTTTAAGGCTTCCCACAATGTAATGTAGCTTGATACTGTACCTTCATTCAACTCCCAAAAGTGTTGTAGTTCCCTTATAAATTGTAAGCAAAATTGTTCATCATTCAATAGCTGGTTATTAAACCGCCATATTGCCTGACTTTTAAATTGTTTGTTGGTTTCCATTTCCAAAATAATCATATTATGATCTAAGAAGGAGCTGGGAACAATCTCACACTTCTCTACCATACCTCTCAATACTTTAGGAATAAAAAAAAAGTCTATACGACTTGCCGTGTTATGCCTTGGGGAGTAATATGAAAACGCTTTCATATTTTTATGGGTTTCTCGCCAAGGATCTATTAAATTCAATTCCTTCATAGCACTTAATATTGCTTCTCTATTACTCCTAAGGCCTGCACTCATATTATTACTTTGATCTAAGACAAGATCTAAGGTTACATTAAAATCACCAGCCATATAGAGAAACATATATGATTTTCCTAACAAATATCCAAATATTTTATGAAAAATGTCTGGGTCCTCCACGTTCGGCCCATATATATTGATCAGAATGATTGTTCATTTTTGCCAGTTTCTTAGGTGTCATATACCACCTATATAGCATTTTAAAGCAATTTTCTTTAATATTATAACGTCGATATCTTCATAGAGTTCTTCCATAGATACTCCCATGATTCCATTTGTATTTCTTTATTAATATTAATGGCCCATTTTATCATTTGAGATTTAACTACTTCATCTTCCGTAGACCATTTCAATAACAATTTATAAGTTCTTGAAATCAACTTTTCATTGTCCCCCAACAGCATTCTTTCCAATTCTGTTTGTTCTACTCTTATACCTTCATTTTTGATGTCCTGATCTATCAAGCTCTTAATTTGTTGCAATTGAAACCAATTATACTTATACTGTAATTCTTCAGCCGTTTTTAGTTCCACCTTTCCTCCATGTATTTTTAATAATTGTTTAAATGTTAACCACATCTCTTCATCAGTATCTAATGATAACTTTATTACTTCCGTTGGCACAATCCATAATGGCTTTCTCTCATCTCCATAATTTTTTATATTTTGACCAGGTATTTAACAAATTTCTTCTTATATAATGATGTGAAAAAAACCATCCATCTTGTTTTTCCTATAACACATATAAGCATGCCAGTCAAAAATATTTCCATGACCTTCTAAGACCAATAATTCTTATTTAATAATGTCATCCATTCCTTAATCAACACCAAGCATACTGCATCATGGTACAGTTTTAAATTCGGCAATTGGAAACCTCCTCTTTCTTTTGCATCAGTTAGAATTTTCATTTTAATTCTTGGTTTTTTCCTGGCCCATACAAATTCTGAAATCTTCCTTTGCCATTTACTGAATTGTTTATTATCCTTCACAATTGGAATTGTTTGAAATAGAAACATAATTCTTGGCAGAGCATTCATTTTAATTGCAGCAATTCTGCCCAGTGTAGACAAGTTCAATTTATTCCATTTAATCAAATCTTCATCAATCTTACACCAAAGCTTCTCATAGTTATTTTTATACAAGTCTATATTTTCCATAGTAATTTCCACACCTAAATATTTTACTTTTGGCACAACTTCACATTCTGTTACCCTTTGTACTTCTTCCTGTTGGCTCTTTGTCATATTTTTACACAACATTTTTTATTTTTCTTTATTTATATAGAAACCTGCCAATTTTTCATATTCTTGTATATTACAAAGCAGCAATGGTGTTGCATGTGTGGGATTTTCATTGATAAACATTACATCATCAGCAAATGCTCTGTACTTATAAGAAAAACCTTTTAATTTCAGATCCTCTATTTCCTTATTTTCTTGTATTTGCATGAGCAAAATCTCTAAAGTCATTATAAATATCAATGGAGATAGAGGGCAACCTTGTCTTGTTCCTTTACAAATTACCATTTTTTCCATCAAATCTGCATTTATACAAAGTCTTGCTTGTTGTTCAGTATATATCGCCTTTACCATTCTTATAAAATCTTCTCCGAATCCCAATTTCTTCATCACTGCAAACATAAAATCCCAATTCACATTATCAAAAGCCTTTTCTGCATCTGCAAAGAATAATGCCACTTCTTTTTCAGGTTGTTTCTCATAATATTCAACAATATCTATAACAGTTCTAATGTTATCTTTAATTTGTCTCCTGGGAAGAAATCCTGCTTGCTCCTCTTTAATGAAATTGTTCAAATGCTGTTTGAGTCATTCTGCTAGTATCCTAGCATATATTTTATAGTCATTATTAAGTATTGAAATTGGTCTATAATTTTTTACATTTGTAGTGTCTCTATCTTCTTTCGGTATCAACGAAATTACTGCTTCCTTCCATGTATTTGTTATTTTCCCATCAATCCTTATAATAGTCATCAACTTCTGAAGTTTTGGTATTAACGTCTCTATGAGGACTTTATAGAATTTTGCTGTAAAACCGTCTGGACCCAGTGCTTTTCCCAATTTCATTGTATTTATTGCTGCTTCAACTTCAATTTTTTCAATAGGTTCATTTAAGACCTTTTCCATACTTTCTGTTAAGGGATTTACTTGAATTTTCTGTAGATATGCATCTATTTTTCTTTTCTCCACCTTTTGTCCTTGAAATAATTTAGCATAGTATTTATAAAATTCCCTTTTAATTTCTGCTTGGTCAACAATTTCTTTACCTCCCAATACAATTTTATTAATAAATTTATTTTCCCTTTTTTTTTCATTTGCCAAATCAGGTACTTTCCAGGCTTATTTGCTCCTTCAAAAGATTTCTGTTGCAGTCTCTTAAGATTCCATTCTACCTCTTTATTTAACAAATGTCTCAGTTGATTCTGCAATATTATAATCTCCCTTATTATTTTCTTTTTTTCCCGGTCTTTTTTTTAGTTCCTTTTCTTTTTTTCCAATCTCTTTTTGAATATCCAGCATTTGTTTCTCTTTGGCTCTTTTATCTTTATTATTCATTGTAATTAAAATACCTCTCATTATTGCTTTGTATGCATCCCACACAGTTTGAAATTGAATGTCTTCTTTTTCATTTATCTGAAAGAAAGCTTTAGTTTCTTTTTCTAGAGACTCCACTATCTCTGTCTTCTGAAGCAAATCTTCATTTAGCCTCCATTTCCTAGTCCTTTTCCCATTTTTTGCTCCAACTTTAGGGAGAATCTCTATTTTTTCCATCATAAATCTAAGATCTTTTGTAGTTCACAGCATATCAATTCTTGAGAAAGAGTTCTGCCTAGATGAAAAGAAAGTATAATCACGCACCTTAGGATTAAATTTCCTCCATATATCCTCCAAACTTTCTTGTTTCACTAAATCAAAAAATGACTTTGGTAATTTCCCCTCATTATTTCTTTTTCCTGATCTATCCAAAGTATGTATAACTGTTCTATTAAAGTCTCCCATTACCATTATTTGTTCATATGTTACTTGATCTAATTATTGCACAATATCTTTAAAGAAGGAGTCTTTTGCCCCATTTGGGGCATACAGTCCCAATAACAATGTCTTTTTATCATTTAACATCACTTCCACTGCTAAATATCTTCCATCATTGTCCTTAAAAATCAGTTTTGGATCTAGTTCTTGTTTAAGAAAAAAAAAACACTCTCCTTTTTTTCTCCTTAGTCAATGAATAAAATTTCTTACCCAATTGTTTATTCCATAAAAATTTGTAATCCAATTGCTTGATATGTACTTTTTGTAGGCAAATTATGCTACATTTTTGTTTCTTAATCCAATGAAATGTAGCCTTTCTTTTTTGCGGTGAATTTAATCCATTTACGTTCCAAGATATTCATTTGTAATCCATAATGGTTCTTCTTTTATTCTGTATCCCCAAGTCCTCTATTTTCTTCAAAGAATCTCCTCAGTTCTTGTACATTTGTAATTGTAATCCTCTTTCGTCCATATTCAAAACTTAAGACCTTCTGGCAATATCCATCTGTATCTCACTTCATTCTCCCGCAGCTTGTCAGTTAGTTTTTTATACAATCTTCTGTCATTTATAACCTTTCTTGGCAACTCTTTCATGGTTCTTACTCTGCTTTCATCAACTTCCAGTGCTTTTTCAAATTGTTTACTTAAGATCTTTCCCACCATGTCTCTTGATAAAAATCTTTTTACCACATCTCTTGGTAACTTATTTTTCTTGGCATACAATGAATTGACCCTATATATATATATATATAATCATAAAGATAGGTAGATTCATCAGGGTCCATCTCCAAAAACTCAGTAATGATTCTTATTATATATGTCCTTAAATCAGATCCTTCATTTTCAGTACTCCTCTCAGACGTATCTGGTTTTCCATCAACTTACAGTCTTGAAGAACTTTCTCCTGCAATTTATTAATAATGTATCTTGATCTTTCACTTTATTTTCAACCACATGTACTTTATTTAATGTTACTTGGGAGTCCTTTCTGAGAGCCTCAGTTTCTTTTTTAATTTCTGTCTTCACCACTTCTGCACTTGATTCAATATCTTTTTTTAATTCTTTAATTAATTGCTTCTTATTATCAGTTATTAAGTCTTTCATCACTTTGACCAATTTTGCCTCATAGCATCCAGTTGTTCTTGTATTTTAGCCATTTTCCCTTCCTCAAGTGAGCTGGCCCTTGCACGTGTCAATTTCGGTCCTGGCTTATGTTCAGACATTACTGTCTTCTCATTACATAAACTGGCTCTCAAGTTGGTCTCTCCAAATTAAAATTGAACCACAGGGTCTTGTAGATTAGGAGATGCCCTTTTCAATGAGCCCAAAATTGCTGTTCTCAGGGCTTCCTAACTCAAGATATTAATTTTTAAAGTTTTTAAATTACACAAAATGGCATCTGCAATTTTTCTAACCCTTTTGAAAATTTTTCCCTTTTTCTCTAAAAGTCCATCAAAATTAGTTCCAGTTATATGATCCAATGAGTTTCACCCTATAATCCTTATACCTGCCGGCTCCACTGATTTTTAAAGTCCTGTTCCTTTTTATTTAATTTTTAAGGTATTTTTTTTACCTTTCTTTAATGGCCACCGCAATTTTTCTATGGTTTTAAAATCCTAGAGGCCAGGAGGTTTAAAAAATTCCCTTCTTCTGATGCCATTCCCCGCTCCCCCCCCAAAGAACTGATCTCTGGTCTGGAGATCAGTTTAATTCTAGGAGATCCCAAGGACCCACCTGTATTTTGGTGACCATAGAACAGGTCTATGGGCTTCAGCATTGTGTATGAACATGGCCAGGGCTTTTTTTTTAGCAGGAACTCCTTTGCATATTAGGCCACACACCCCTAATGTAGCCAATCCTCCAAGAGCTTACAGGGCTGTTAGAACAGGGCCTACTGTAAGCTCCAGAAGGACTGACTACATCAGGGGTGTGTGGCCTAATATGCAAAGGAGTTCCTGCTACAAAAAAAGCCCTGAACATGGCACATGATATTGGCCAATGTTTGAAAAAAATGTGCTTGTGTGACACATTTATGTGAGCCTCCTATAGCTTTGGACTAGAGTAGATAATGCAAACTGCCAGTCTGGGACCTATAATGAGGTAGCTCTTGCCCTACCTTGGTGCCTGACCCACAGTTTGACCACCACTGAAACTAAAAATACTTCTGCAAGTCATTTGCTGCTGCTCGCTGTCTGTTATGGTGTGGAAAAATTCAGCAAGAACAGAGAATAAATATAGAACCCAGCTACATTCAGTTCTAATAGTCTGCTAACAGTTTGCTTGTCACAGCCTACAGGTTAATAGTTTTATGATCGAATTCTACAACAGCCAGCTAAACAAATGTCAAACAGAAGTAATAGTTTTCTCCCCACCTTAATTCAGTGGTTTTAAGTGCTAAGTATTAAAACAATACATTTGTTCCCCTGCATGTGACATTAACAATACATGATTAATACAGACTAGCCTAATGGGAAAAGTACTAAAGCAATAGCACTCAATGATGAATAAACTGTTAGAGCTGATTAGAGTAGGGTGTTTAAAAAAGAGAGAGAGAATTCGACAAATATTCTTTTGAATTCTTAAACAAATCTCCTTCTGGTGTACTCAGACTCATTTATTTGCCATGAATTATTCACTGACCTCTAGGGCCGATGGGTAGTAATTGGTTTTGCGGGTGTCAAGCCAGATTTAAGGAGCCCATTTGAATTCTACTATGAAATATTTGATTATTTGGACACTAGCAGGATTATCAATCCCCAGGTGGGTGCAAGGGATCCCCCAGTTTGGAGGACTTCCACCTGCTTCAAGGTCATCAAAAAGTATGGGGGGGGGAATGTCTGCTGGGCACTCCTTTACTCCTTATTGAGACCAGTTCCCATGGGGTATAATGGAGAATTGATTCAAGGGTATCTGGGGCTCTGAGGGGGCTATTTTTTGGAGTAGAGGCACCAAATTTGCAGCATAGCATCCAGTGCCTCTCCTCAAAATGCCCTCCATGTTTCAAAAGGATTGGACCGGGGTCCAGTTGTATGAGCCCCAAAAGAAGGTGTCCCATTCATTATTTCAAATGGAGGGAAGACATTTAAAAGGTGTGCGGTCCCTTTGATGGCAAGAACTCCCTTTGGAGTTCAATTGTGCTTGTCACAACCTTGCTCCTGGCTCCACCCCGAAAGTCTCCTGGGTCCACCCTCTAAGCCCCCAGATATTTATTGAATTGGACTAGGCAACCCTAGGCACTAGACTTTTCATGGACTTGGCAGCCCTAGGCACTAGGCTTTTACATTTCACTAGACTGGGATCGTGGGCATCCTCCACTGAATGGCTTCTGTGCCATTTTGCCCTCCATTTTAAAGGTATTTGTGGCCAAAATATAACGTATTCTGTAGTATCTTATTGCAGTGTCATCTGTCAGCATGAATTTCTCTTAGCACGCTGCCATTTGTATTGCTCATGTAAACTGGGAGTGCAGTTGAAAATCCTACATCCAGTGTTCAAAGGCTTGTTTGGATGTATCTACATAGCAAACATACAGTCCTTTCCAATGGTCAATATTGTCAGCACCAACAAACCCAGTTGCCTGTTAGGCTGTGATGGGAAGGGAGAGTACAGTGACTACCAAAAGAAATGTGGAATTGGTAAAGGAAAACACAGTGCATCTCTTCTTTGATCTTCAAAATAAACTTCAGAAATGTCAAGCTAATCTAAACAAGTTTTTATTTTTAGCCCACTTTTCACCCTAGGTGTCTGGTGAAGTGAGCTTTGACTCACAAAAGCATATGCCCTGGAAAGTATTGTTGGTTTTTGCTGCTACCAGACTCAAATTTTGTTTATCTTTCTTCCAAGGAGCTGAGGTAACATAGTTCTCCCCATCTTTTCTGGTCTTTCTTATCTTATCCTCTTCCCCAGCTTATATGGTCCTTCCCATTTTATCCCCACTCCCCATTGTAACTGATCCCTCCCATCTTATCCTCACTCCTCATCTCATAAAGTTGAACCCATCTTATCATCACTTCCCATCTCATCTTGTCCTCCTCTCCTTACCCTCATAAGTATTCTGTGACAGGCTAAGAGAAAAAAGAGAGAGACTGATTGTCCATTGAGGGTGGATGGTTCAAGGCTGCCCGTTCTGTTACCTTCTGCTATAGTCTAGATGTCAGTTTGATCTACATGTGCCTACAATTTAGTGAAAACATAACAAAAAAGAACATAACATAGGGAGCTACATTCATGGAACTCCCAGCATTACATCTGGTTTGACCCTGATACTCTGACCCTGGCCACAGAACTTGGGACCTTCCAAGCTGAAGACAACCCTCTAGCCATGAATTGTAACCTGCCAGATGATTGACATTGCCTTGGCTTTTGCATTTTCAGGTATGGGGGGGAGGCATGAGATGTAATGAGTCCCTAGTAGGCCTCCATATATGTATCGTTAGCTACATTTTGCTCATTGAAGCACTCATTATAGAAATCTGCCTAACCACAACTTTACAAGACCAAATTACCAATGGATTCTGCCTTAGGTAAAATTACAGGCATATTTGGAGATTTGTGCTTAGAGAGACATCTGAGAAATTTCCACAAAAGTGAAAAGGTATTTTATATTTTTTTTTACTCAGATTTGATAGATATCTATATTTTTAATCAACTTTTTTGTGTGTGTCGTAATCACCTAAAAGTGCGGTCAAAGATCACTATTCCCCCAAACAGGAAACTGTGTGCTTGCATTATCCCTTCATCCAGGCTTCAGATTCAGCAGGAGCTCACAGGAGCACAACCTTTCTGAGAATTCCACCTCCTCCTTCCCACCTTGTCCATTGAATAGTAGGTGCAGCTGCATCACAATCCCTGGATGAGCTCCACCACCTATTTTTTTCTACAAAATGACCCCTGCTTTCATCCATATAACTGGAACTTCAGAAAACTAGGCTGGTCTGTTCCCATCGGATCACAGAAGCTAAGCAGAGTCATTGGTTGGTATTTGGAAGGCCAACCTCCAAGGGCTGTGACACAGAGGCAGGCAATCTCTTGCCTTTAAAAAAAAGCAAGTCTGGCTTGCCACCTAGTGGTGCATAATGCTAAAAGAGCTAGAACATCTGACTGCCAGACACAATCTTAGAATTTCCTGGCTATTCGGCACACAATAATTATTCAGAAAACTTCACTAATCTTTGGTTGTTGTTGTTGTTTGCTCTTAAAACTTTTCTTGTTTTAGGGAAAGACTACAAATCTAGACCAATGATTGTTGGGGTGTGTGTGTGTGTGGATATTGGCGTCATGCAGTCAAAGTTAAGCATTTTTTAAGTTGCATTGATTTCAGTGAGAGGAAGGATTACACATATCCTCAGCTCTCTAGTATCAAATCAATAGAATTTAAAAGTGATGAATTTTGGCTACATTGTCTTTGAAATTATTTCAGTATTAATGGATAGATGTAATAAACAGTCATACTAGTCCATGAAAGATGATGATTGTATTAATTAGTACTTGCTGTGATTCTTGTTTAGTCTGTTGAACGAGAGCAACAACAGTGCATCTCTCCCCACCTTCTTAGACATGTTCATTTAGTGGATGCCGTGGTTCTTTTCCTGGTTTTCCAAGCAGAGGTCCTCATTCTTGTTGAGCCTGTAGGCACATTTGGAACTTTGAAAACAGAAAGTGGGTATTACCACAAAATGGCAGCTGTGTGTATGCAGAATCAGAGGTCACAAAATGGCTGCCAAGGGATGTTAGGAGGATGCAAGACAAACTCACTTTGCAATTATGAAGCACTTACTTCACCAGCACTGGTGATGGTAGAAAGTACCATCAAGTCACAGCTGATTTATGGCAACCCCATCTCAAGGCAAGAGATGTTCAGAGGTGGTTTGCCATTGCTTGCCTCAAAATAGTGACCCTGGACTTCCTTCATTGTCTCCCATTAGGATTGCCAGCCCCAGACTGGGAAATACTTGGAGATTTTAGGGGTGGGAGCTGAGGAGGTTTCAGGGACTTCAATGGAGTATAGTGCCATAGCAGCCATTTTCTCCAGGTGAACTGGTCTGTGTCACCTGGAGATCAGCTGTAATCCCAAGAGATGTCCAGCTACCACCTGGAGGCTGGCAACATTGACTCTCATCCAAATACTAACTAGAGCCAGTCCTGCTTATCTTCTAAGATCTGAAGAGACTAGGCTAACTTGGACCACCTAGACCCCAAAAACTGCAGGGCCCAATTTGTGTTGGAACAGCGGCACTGGGGGAAGAGGGCTCCAGCCCCCATCCACCATTTTCCTTCACTGAAATGGCCTGAGATGGAGTGCTTTTGCCCCATTGTAGGACTGCACATGCAGTATTCAGCTTTCAAAAGGACAAATAGTTTCTAAGGTGAAGTCCCTGAACACATTTTATGTTCAATTCAATCGATTTACATCTGAGTTAGGCATCTTCTAACTCAAGCTGTCAGTTCCCCTTGCTTTGAAAGTCTAATTTGGTTGCTCTTCTGTGAAGAGGGCCACCCCAGGTCAAGACAAAGAGAGGCATCCCGTTCAAAGAGATCATACTTACACACACTTAGAGTGTTGTAGCACCCCCCCCCCCTCCATGTCCAGGCATGCTGAGTCACTCACTTCAACAGGTAGTGCTTTTCACTCCGTATAAATAAAGTGATTAGTAGCACAGCACCAGCACATCAGACAGCTCTGGGGCAATACAATGTTCACTGCCATGGAGATAAAATAATGCTTTAGTTGTTTATGGAGGTGTTATCTCTATGGAATCCTTTGTTTCGGAATCCCAGGGTGCCCTAAACCTAAATTCTTGGGCTGCTTCTTGAACCTTTCTTGACATCTGGAGTTTTTTTGTACTTGCATATCACTCATAAAGATTGATCTTGTGTTCTGCTG
This sequence comes from Heteronotia binoei, assembly GCF_032191835.1. Taxonomy (NCBI): domain Eukaryota; kingdom Metazoa; phylum Chordata; class Lepidosauria; order Squamata; family Gekkonidae; genus Heteronotia; species Heteronotia binoei. The sequence goes on along the minus strand of NC_083226.1, from coordinate 150,933,319 downwards.
CTGAGAAACTGGATAAGGTTAGCTGCAAGGGTTCTTTCACCAGACGGGTGCAACACTACAAATCAAAGTACCCAAAATATTTTCCCAGCTAAACGAGAGGGGTGGAGAGCAGGAAATGGGAGAGAGCTTGCTGTCCATATCAATAGGGCTTGCTATAAGCAGATTTTGAAAGCAGGAGTAAAAATATACAAAAATCAATGGGGGGAAAAGATCTACAGATAACTACTTCAGAAGATCCTTGGCTGAAACTGCATAGGAATATTTTTGGGAGGAATCAGTTAATACAGGTATAAGAGAAAATATTATAAAAATCATATATAGATGGTACCTCATGCCTGATAGAGTTGCAAAAATATCAGCAGGTGCTCCTAGAAAATGTTGGTGTTGCAACAAAAGCACTGGCACTCTCTTTCATGTCTGGTGGCATTGTCCACTAACACATAGATCCTGGACCAACATATTCAAAGAGATTAACAATATCCTAGATTGCAAGTAAGTGCGTGAACCTAAACAATGCTCTTCTAAGCATTCTGCCTGAATAGATATTGCAGGGGAAAATGCTATTCTATTGGTTGCAGCTAAGCAACTGTTAGCATAGGCATGAAAACAGCCAAGTGTACTGGGTGTTAATGAATGGCCTCTCAAAATATGATGTGCTGTGTTGATGGATATGATCGTGGCTTATGTGAAAGGGGAAGTAAAGTCCAAGAGATATTGGTGGAAACATGGTTCCTGATCATTACGTATTGGAATAGAAATAAACCAAAGGAGTGGGTAAAAGAAAATATCTGAAGATATAGCTGAGCAAAGGACTATTAGGAAAATAAATTGGACATCAGTAGGCACAAATTTATGAGTATATTATTAGGAGCAGTAAATGTAACAGATTGTAAGAGCATAGGTTCTTTCCCCCTCTTTTCTCTCTTTTAAAATTGAATTGGATGTATGATAATTGATGTGTGGAATATTCTTTCCATGTTTTGTTCATTGGTGTATGGCAAATAAGTCTAATAATTTTATAAAAAATATATTTGGGTTGCCACAGACTCCCAGCTATGTGATCCATTAAGTGTATTCGTACGGGGACAAGCTGGTGTAATTTCCCTGTTGCTGTTGTTACTTCAGCACAGCAGCAACAGGACTTTGAGATGACAGGTTTCCTTGCTGTTTTCCTGTCCCAGTTCCCCACCTGTGGCCATCCCCTGACGAGTAGAGGAGGAGGAGGAGATTGGATTTATACCCCACCATTTGCTACCCAAAGGAGTCTCAGAGCAGCTTACAATCTCCTTTCCCTCCCCACAATAGACACCCTGTGAGGTAGGTGGGACTGAGAGAGCTCTGAAAGAAACTGCTCTTGAGCAGAACAAGCTTCTGTGAGAACTTGTAACAGGCTCAAGGACACATCAGCAGGTATATGTGGAGGTGTAGGGAATCAAACCCAGTTCTCCCAGATAAGAGTTCACACACTTAACCACTACACCAAACTGGTTCTCAGTTGGTTAGCCATTAAAGCCACTCAGAAGGCCACCCCCCCTCGCAAAGTCACTTTATCCCCAAGTGAGGGGCAGCCTTTGTCCTTTTCAGGACGAGTGTGAACTGCTCTCACATCATGAGGGGCAGGAAAGGAGGCCCCTGGCCCAGCTGAGTTCCATACAGTACAGGAAAACAGGTACCTGACCCAGCCCAGCCCCATGTGGCAAATGAACCCTGCCAATCGGCACATGACACAAGGATGACTGGCTGGCAAGGCTTTTTTCTCAGTTTTCTTTAATATCAGCATTTGAATATAATAATAATAATAATAATAATAATAATAATAATAATAATAATAATAATAATAATAATAATAATAATAATAATATAAATTTTATTTGTATCCCGCCCTCCCCACCTCGGCAGGCTCAGGGCGGCTAACAACATTTCATAAAAACATACAATAATAGATAAAACCTTTAAATTTAACAATATAAAACATTAAACTTAACAACATTAAATCCAATATATACAATTAAATAACTTCGTCTGACAGTGCTGATGGTGTTTGACGCTAGTTCTGCCAGTGTTTTGAGTGCTTTAAATTTCCAGTTTTCATTTAAACAAACAAACAAAATCTTTTAATTGTGGAGGTATGCTTTCCCCCAGTTTCATGTAATGGTTAGGAGAATGGACTTTAATCTGGGAGAATAGGAGTTGATTTCTGCATTCCTCTACACACGGCTGTTGGTGTGACATTGGGTCAGTCACAAGTTCTCTTGGAGCTGTTCGTTCAAGAAAACTTCTCAAAAGAGCTCTCTCAGCCCCACCTACCTCACAGGGTTAGCCAGTGGAGAGCCAGTTTGGTGTAGTGGTTAAGTGTGCGGACTCTTATCTGGGAGAACCGGGTTTGATTCCCCACTCCTCCACTTGCACCTGCTGGAATGGCCTTGGGTCAGCCATAGCTCTGGCAGAGGTTGTCCTTGAAAGGGCAGCTGCTGTGAGAGCCCTCTCCAGCCCCACCCACCTCACAGGGTGTCTGTTGTGGGGGAGGAAGGTAAAGGAGATTGTGAGCCGCTCTGAGACTCTTCGGAGTGGAGGGCGGGATATAAATCCAATATCATCTTCTTCTTCTTCTTCTACAGCAACAGAAGAAGATAGAGACTTACTTGTTAAAAAAAAATGAAAGTTGGGAATTAAGAGAACCCAATACACAAATTGAGATAATGTTATAACAATATACAGTTGTTTTAAAAAGTCCCTATGTGGCAGGGAAGGAAATGGCAGTCACAGAAACAGTGGCAGAAAAAAATGGCGAATGTGCAAACAGCACTGGGAAAATTCAGACTTCCCCAAGCATCCAGATTTGTCTGCAAACTTTCCCAAAACTTCAGGAGGTGCACAGATGCACTAGGATGAGCCCCTAAGGCTGGCAACGAGGGGGAGACTGGTGGGCAGAGTGTCCAGCAACATGGTGAAGATGTCACTTTTGGCATGAGACAGAAGGATGATGTAGAAGGCTGATGCATCATCACATGGGGATGATGCTTTAGCATTTGCCCAGTGCTACAACATCATCCCCACAGGGTGACACCACTTCTGCATTATGCCCCAAGTGGCATCATCATGTTGTTGGTGCCAGTGATTCTACATGAGAACACATGAAACTGCTTTATAGTGAACCACATCATGGATCCACCAAAATCAGTATTGTCTACTGTGACTAGCAGCAAGTCTGCAGGGTCTCAGAAGTCTTTCACATCATCTACCCCCTGTTCATTTTAACTGGAGCTGCTGGGGATTGAACCTGGGACCTTCTGAATGCAAAGCAGAAGCTCTTCCACTGAGCCAAAGACCCTACCCTATCAGCCTACTGAGCAGTGGCAGAGGAAGAGGATTGCCAGTGGAAGGTGTCCTGCTAATTCTGGAGATCTTGAGGACCTAGATCAGGGGTGTCAAACTTGCAGCCCGAGGGGCTCCTATCAGGCCCCGAGCAACTGGCTGTCATCTGCTTCCTTCTCTCTCTCTCTTGCTTCCTTCTGCATCACAGCTTGCTTTGCCAGGCTTGCTCAATTGCACAGGAGCTACAGAGCAAAACCTCAATTTTCTCCATTGGCTGAGGCTCATTCCTTGGGGAGGAAGGGGAGAGAAGGTAGAACTTGTTTTTCCAGGCTTTCTCAATTGCAAGGCAGAGCTACTGAGTCAAGCCTCTCTTCCTTCTATTAGCTGAGGCTCCTCCCACACCAGTCCCCTGGGGAAGGAAGGAAAGAGCCAGAGCTTCCTTTGCCCAGTTCACTGAATCCCATGGGAAAAATACAAAGAAAGCACCTTTAAGACCAACGAGTGCTAACATTTTAAGCATGTTTTAAGTTTTTTTTTTTTTTAAATATTTAATTGTGTTTGCGTCCTTTATAAAGTTTATATTTCTGCTACCTAATCTGAAATAGGCACACACATGGCGTGACCCAACATGGCCTGGCCCAACAAGATCGCATTTATATCAGATCTGGCCCTCATAACAAATGAGTTCGACACCCCTGCCTTGGATATATCACAACGCTATGAAGAAACGAGGAGAAAAGTTTCACAGGAGCATTGAACCTGGGGCAGATAACCCATGTGAAAATGGGTCCAGATCCTACAACATCAATACCAACAGGAAGTCCATTGAAGACCTAAGCATCACCAGATCAGGCTGTCATTGCTTGTTTCCCATCTCACTCAACTGAACACAACCCACCAGCTCTTAATATGTGGCTTTTCCTGTATCAGTGATTCACCACAGGGATGATTCATCACTTGAATTTGAGAAGATGGGTGACATTTTGATTGGCTTTGCCTACCGCTGGAAGAATCACCTGCTGTTTTGGGATTTGGATACCTTAAGCTTTGTAGTCGGCGCTTATGGGTACTACTCTTTTTCCTCTTTTCCATCTCGGAGTGAGTCCTTTGGATGATGCATTTAGAAGTTGGTCAAGAAAGCTGATCAGTCATACTCTTTATGGCCGGATATACCCATGGAAGAGGACACAGCTGAGACTGCACAAAGGTTACTTGTATCTGTTTTATTCCATGCTGCAAGTTCAATGTCCAGACTTTACAGGGAGTAGATGGTGTGTCTATAGACACACCAGCAAGATGCAAAAGGAAAAGATGTACTTCAGTATTCCAGACACAAGAACAGCCCATCTCCTCCCTAATGTCTGTACAGAAATGCCCCTGCCTGCTAGAGGAGGGTCCATTCTTGAAGGGTGTAAGGTACTTGTGCACAAAATATGTACACAAACTACTCAGTGACATTTAACCCCCTCCCTTCTCCCCTGGAACAATCCATTGTTATACAAAGTCAGCATGACCTTTCATTAACAGCAGCTCAGAGAAACAAAGAATGCCCATGCTGGGCAACTTCACTGCAAGCTTTGATCCACATTTTCTCCCTATTTGATAACAGTGGAATGTTAGCATGTACCTTTAGGGTTGTTCATTTGTGCTCAGAGCAGGAAGCCAGTACTGATGGCTCTTCCCTGGTCTGGATCAGAAAATTAGAGAGAGTTTGGAGAATTTCTGTTTCCATAGATTGGCTCTCTGAAATTTGGTTTTGAAGCACTTCTGTTGAGAAAATCTGTCCTGACAACAGCCGGCATAATGTAGTGACCAGGTTTTGAGTAACCCAGTTTTGAATCCCCCAATCTGCCATGGACATTTGCTGGGTGCCCTTGGGCCAGTCACACACTCTCAGCCTAACCTACCTTACAGGGTTGTTGTGAGAATAAAACGAAGAAAAAGAGTTGGCTTTATACCTCGCCCTTCACTACCTGAAGGAGTCTCAGAGTGGCTTACAATCATCTTCCCTTCCTCTCCCCACAACAGACACCCAGTGAGCAATGTTTCCTTTAAGCTGCAGTGTCTTGTGAGCAAAAAATCTACTTTGTGAGCTACTGACATTAAAGTTGTGAGCTACTGCATAAATTAGTGTGCTCTGGGGCCATTTTTCCTGAGCTAAGATAAAAATGTGTGAGCTGGAGGCTAAAAATCTGTGAGCTAGCTCATGCTAACTCAGCTAAGAGGGAACACTGCCTGTGAGGTAGGTGGGGCTGAGAGAGTTCTGAGAGAATGGTGACTGGCCCAAGGTGACCCAGCTGGCTGCATGCAGAGGAGGAGTGAGGAATCAAACACAGTTCTCCAGATTAGAGTCTGCCACTCTTAACCACTGCACCAAATGGCTGTCACAGTGGAGGAGAGGGGAATGATGTAAGCTGCTTTGGGTCCCCACTGGGGAGAAAGACAGGACAGAAACAGAGTAAATAAATAAATAATAAAAATTCTCCACCCAGAACTGTCCTCACCAGCACAGATTGCCCCTTTCTCTTTCAATCATCTTTGCTAATTTTTTCTCTCCCCTGCATTGGGATTCATGGAAAGACTTACAGTCATGGTCAAAGCAATCTGGTCAGCATCCAAGCATGGAAAAAGCCAGGGGAGCTTTTCACATGCACAGTTCAGTGGTAATAAAATAAGATTTACGCAATGTAAGAAAAGCTTCCTTGGAAAAGATGGCCACCTGTCTAATCTGGCCTTCTGTTTCCAACAATGGCCAGCTTCTAGCAACTCTCAGAAAGAGCATGAAAATAATGGCCTTCCCATATGTTTGTCCCCTAATCAGAAGTAGAGTGCCTCTGTACTAGGGATGTGGGGAAAAAATAAAATAAAATTCGGAATTAATTGGATTTGGAAATATACAGGGCCAAAATATACGGAATACCATATATTTTGGAACACCGGTATTTGGAATAGCCATATATACAGGAGATATACGGCTGTTTCCAAATATACGACCCCATTATACCCTATGAGCCACTGAAATCAATGGCAAAATAGGGTATATTGGAAGCCGCCTGGAGGGGGTTTGAGGGAGAGCACCAAATTTGCAGGGAACCTGCAGGGGACTCTCCCCTATGAAAGTCCCAAGTCTGAAAAAGGTTGGGCCAGGGGTTCCCATTCCAGGGGCACCCAAAGAAGGTGCTCCTATCCCACCATTATACCCTATGAGCCATTAAACTCAATGGCAACATAGGGCATAATCAGAGGCAACTGGGGGGCAGGGGGTTTGTGTTAGAGCCCCCAAAACTGAATGGAATCCGCAGGGGACTCTCCCCTACAAAACCCCCAAGTCCCAAAAAGATTGGGCCAGGGGATCCCTGTCTTTGGGCTCCCCAAAAGGCCCACTGCCACCAATGCTGGGGAAAGCCCAATTAGCCATTTCTTCCACTATAATTGCTGTGGGAAAAGTGGCTCTGGCCAGAGGGGGGTTTGAGGGAGAGGCCCCAAAACTGCAGGGCAGCTTCAGGGGACTCCCCCACATGCAACCCCCTGGCCCAAAAAGACTGTACCCATCTGTGGGCACCCCAAAAGGAACACTGTTCCCAATTGTGAGAAAAAACCAATTAGAGCCACTTCCCCCACTGTAATTATCATGGGAAAAGTGGCTCTGGGGAGCAGGGGGCTTTGGGGAGAGCCCCCCAAACTGCTGTGCAGCTTCAGGGCACTGTCCCACACAAAACCCACAAGGCCAAAAAAAAAATTGGACCAGGGGGTCCAATTCCTGGGGCACTCAAAGCCAAACCTAACTTCACACCAGAGAATCTCTATATGACCCAAATGCACTACATCCATCTACCTACTCTATGAACCCTGCTGGCCTGGAACCAATATAAACCCAGCTGCCAACTTTACTGCCACACAAAACACAATCTGCTCAAGGTCTGCTCTGTAGACCTGGCTGCAGCAAACCCAGATGCCAGCTCTCCAGCCCTGCCCCAAACAATGCGGGGAGAGCTGGCCAAGCACAACAAGCATGCTGGTTCTGAGTCTCTCACCCAGATGCCAGCTTTCCTGCCACAGAACATGCAATCTACAGATGCCAGCTCTCCAGCCCTGCCCCAAACAACACAACTCTCAAACAAGAGAAGCGGTAGACCACACCTAGCTCCACATCATTCTGTATCTGACACAAAGCAAGAAGCATTTAGACTTAATTGAGTGATGGATGGTTGGCTCTTTTGCGTTACCCAGGATGCACCATGAGGAGGCGAGCCAGAGTTGTACCCCAAATGAGGAAGATCACTGGGAGGACCTCAGATTGTGTGAGAGGAAGAGAACCATTCCTTCTCTCTCAGCTCAGCAGCAACACACCAGCTATCACTGTCCCATTAGAGGGACTTCAGCATTGGTATGGCTGCTGGCTGCCTGTCATCATCACTGGAACCTCCCTCTTCCTTCCTCCTGCCCCTGAAAAAAAAACCTAGGTTATCCTGGCTGGGCCTGTGGGTGCTGTTGGTTATAGTGGGGGATGCAATAGCTCTTTCAGTATTATTAGGCACATGTGGAGGGGGACTGGGGAAATTTGGATTGCTTTGCAGATTGTAAATCAGCATTCACTTTTGGTTTGGGGATGGATAAGGGGTGTGGGGGTGCACTGCCAATCAATTTGTGAGTACGTTTTTGGGCTGTCTTTGGACTCTAGTCTATGTTTACTGGGAGAGCGTTTTACAGCCAACTTCCAAGCGCAGACCAAGAGAGGATGCAGGCACAAGTAGGTGCTTACTTCATTCACTCTCAAAGTCTACGTTCGGGGAGCCGAACAGAGGCAAGTTGACCTTCAGGAAGACCAACTGCTCAACTGTCCAGGGTAGCAGGTGACTGCAATGTGGGCAGACAATGTCGCCCATATGTGAAAAGTCGCGCTTGCTATGCACGCTCGGCGGTGCACATGAGAGGAACGCCTTGGCCATGGAGGAGAGGGCCGGTCAGACCACCTCCTTCGTGACCCAATAGTCCAAAGGAGACGTTTCCTGCAACTCGTTGGGCTCCAAAACATAGTTCCTCACCATTGCAGCACCTGTCTCCGCTCTCAGGGGCCTATCGCTCCCAGAGGGGCCAATGAGCCACCCAATGTGTGTCATCTCGGCACTCTTCTTGGTGTGAGTCCGTTGGGAAACACTGCCTAGCTGGGGAGGTTGGGGATGAATAGCAGTGGAAGTAGCAGATGAGCTGCTTCCACTCCCCTCCTCCTCAGCTACCGGCACTCTGCAGCGCTCGACCTTCTGGGAGAGCTCGTCCCACCAGTGATTGAGCTCGTTGGCCCACTCGGCGATCGTGCCCTTAAGGCCCGGGTCTAATATGGTCACCATCATGTAGACCTTATCCTGGGTGAAGTCTGAAAGTGGACCTCAAGCCCTTCCTGCAACCTAACAACCAGGGCGCACACCGCAGGAAGAATGTCTGCACAGCCTTGAGCTGAAACGAGGCCAGGTCCTCATGGGCCATGTGGACCATGGGGACGACCAGGGCGATGCTCGACATATCAGATGAGAGCATTTCTGTGTGGGTCTTGAAGGGCCCAAGAACCTCCACAGTCTGAGAAATGACCACCCAAGCCTCTTGGGTGAGACAGTTCTCATCCCAAAAGACCCTTGTCTCAGAGACAAAGGTATCCAGGGCTGCTCTCTGCTCCACCATGCACTCCAGCATGGCACAGGTGGAGTTCCAGAGTGTGCTGATGTCACTGATCAGGCGGTGCCCTGGCATGCCTGTCAGTGTCTGTTTCTCATGCAGCAGATACGAGTCCGTATTACTGTGTGAGAAGTGACCCGTGATGTGCCAACACTTCTGGAGCAGAAGTCGGTACTCATGGGTTGCGGCTAGATATCGACAATCCTGGCTTTTTGTCTGGCCCAATGCGTTCTTAACCATGAGGTGGAGAAGGTGGGCCACGCAAGGAAGGCATTTTAGGCCCTGACACCTTGATATTGGAGCCACCATCAGTCACCATGAAGCCCATGGCAATGTCCCTGCCTACCCAGCCCTCTAACTGCTATGAGAGGATGGCAAATGTATTCTTTGGATTGGCTGCTGGGGCTCCTCACCCCTTTCTTCTCTCTTACTGATCCCAGGGAGGCTATGGGAGAGGCGGGAAAAGGCTTCCAAAGGTGGGAAAGGAGGCAAGCAGCTTCCCTGAGGCTGCAGAAGTTTGGTGTAGGAGAGCAAGTTTGGTGTAGTGGTTAAGTGTGTGGACTCTTATCTGGGAGAACCGGGTTTGATTCCCTTCTCCTCCACTTGCACCTGCTAGCATGGCCTTGGGTCAGCCATAGCTCTGGCAGAGGTTGTCCTTGAAAGGGCAGCTGCTGTGAGAGCCCTCTCCAGCCCCACCCACCTCACAGGGTGTCTGTTGTGGGGGAGGAAGATAAAGGAGATTGTGAGCCGCTCTGAGACTCTTCGGAGTGGAGGGCGGGATATAAATCCAATATCTTCTTCATCTTCTTCTTCTTCCCGCCTTTTACATTAAGCTCCGTATACTTCCAAATATTATATAGATTATATAATATATTATACGGTTCCGTATAATGCATGCGAGCTGGATTCGGAAGCATATGACGCCGTATACTTCCGAATCAGGGGATATTTGGTGGTCTATTCGGTTCAGCTGAACCGAATGCACACCCCTACTCTGTACATGAAGGACCCATTTAGCAAGGTCAGCCAAAGAGCAATTATGCAACAGTTCACCCAAACTGAAAGGGCAATCCTATGCAGAAGTACCGCAGTCCGAGTCCATCCAAATAGACAAGCTTAGACTAGAGTAACTTTGAATAGGATTATAGTGTGAATGCCCTGCATAGGTCTGGAAGGCACAACAATTTAACGAGCAGCCCATATGCACTGCTTTCTGTCAAACAGCTGAATTTGAGTTCAGTAGCACCTTAGAGACAATCAAGAATTAAAAGTATCTCTTGAAATCTTCAATCCTGAAAATCTTGTTGTTCACGAAGGTGCTACTGGACTCAAATCCAGCTCTTTACTGAAGACCAGCATGGTTATCCCCTGAAACTGCTTTCCGTAGGACTGTGTCTAGTCACTCTAACCTCCCACTTCTCTTTTATTAGCTTCCAAGATGTTCCTAAGATTGGCCAGCCCTAGCTGATCTTAAGCGACAACTGTTGTGATGCGGAGCAGATGGAGTGCACAGGCTTTATGTGCACATTACAGTGACCCAGCCAAAGCACACGGAGAGAAGCAAAGCCAAGAAATATCAAAGCAGAGAACTGAGTTCAGGAAGGTGGCAGCAGAAGAAGTGGAGACTGATGTGAAGCAGCAGCAGATACGGTCAAAGAGAGTTCACCCAGTGAGAGAGAGAAGAGGCATGGAAGGCTGAAACAATTTGAAAGGAAACGAAAACTAACCCTATACAACAGGTTGTGTAGTGTAGCCTGCAGGGCGTTTTTTGTAGCAGGAACTCCTTTGCATATTAGGCCACACTCCCCTGATGCAGCCAATCATCCAAGAGCTTACAGTAGGCCTGTAACAAGAGCCTTGTAAGCTCTTGCAGGATTGGCTGCAAAAGAGGGGAGTGTGGCCTAATATGCAAAGGAGTTTCTGCTACAAAAAAAGCCCTGGAAGCCTGGATGGCCCAGGCTAGCCTGATCTCATCAGATCTCAGAAGCTAAGCAGGGTTGGCTGTAGTGAGTGCTTGAATAGGAAAGAAAGTCCAAGGTTGCTATGTAAAGGCAGGCAATGGCTAACCACCTGTTTGTCTCTTGCCTTGAAAACCCTATGGGACTGCCATAAGTCAGCTGTGACTTGATAGTACTTTCAGCCTCGGGCAGTGGAAAGGGGCCATGGCTCAGTGTATCTGCCTTACATATAGAAGGTCCCAGGTTCAGTCTTTGGTAACTCCAGTGAAAAGGGTCAGTGGGTGATGTGGAAGACCCTTGGGTCCTTGGAAAGTCACTGCCAGTCACAGCAGTCAATATTGACCTGGATGGACCCGTTGTAAGACTCAGTATAAGACAACTGCATGCGCTCATGTGGAGTGGCAGACTAGGGCAGGAGAAATCTGGGTTCATATCCTCTGGCAGTCACAAAGTAGAATGGAACTGCAGATAACATTTGGTCAGCCACCCTCTTTTAGCCTAACCTACCTCAGGGGTTGTTGTGAGGATAAAACAGGGGGAAGGGGGAAACGTGCTGCTCGGAGCTCTCTGGGATAAACAGATTGCATACATACTGATAACAGAGAGGGTGGTTATCTGTTATAAGTATGCGTGTAATCTACCTAGCCTCAGGGCTTTTTTTGTAGAATTGCATATTAGTCCACACCCCCTGATGTCATCATTGTTTCACACAAGGCTTTTTCTGTAGAAAAATCCCAGCAGGATCTAATTTGCATATTAGGGCACACCCCGATGCCAAACCAGCCAGAACTGTGTTCCTGCTCAGAACTGTGTTCCTGCCCAGCCCTACAGAGAATGTATTTATTTTATCTACAGTTCACTTTTATCACTAAGACTCAAGGTGGATTACCCAGTGTGGTCAATTTTGCACTGGGTGTTTAAAAACCTCCAGCTACCCAGAGGAAATCTATTCCTTAGAACTTAGTTTTTGAAATATTGAAGTTTAATTCCAATTTCTCTTTAGAGATATGATCACTGACACATTCTAGCCGCTGCACCAACATGGCTATCTGTCTATGTTACCTTTCTCTCAGGGGGTTTTTTAAACAGGAATGCTGTTCTGGCTGGCTTGGCATCAGGGAGTGAGGCCTAATATGCAAATGAGTTCTTGCTGGGCTTTTTCTACCCAAAAAGTCCTGTGTGAAAAAATGGTGACATCAGGGGATGTGGATTAATATGCAAATGAGTTTCTGCTGAGCTTTTTCTACAAAAATAAACCCTGCTTTCTCCAATCAATCAACCAATCAATCAATTATACCGTTGTATGATATTATTTTTTATTATTTTCTATTTTAATATAATATTTTATGATATAATTTTATCATTTCTATTATTTATATTATACTCCACCATTCTCCCTCATGGGGATCCAGATTAGCCTACACAATCTCCTCCTCCATATTATATTCCAACAATCCTGTGAGGTAAATCAGGCTAAGAGACAGTTACTGATCCAAGGTCATCCAATGAGCTCCTCTCCCTTTTAATTATGAATATATAAATTACAATTATCATTGGGCTTACAACAAAACACTAAAAATCCAAAAGCAAAATTTACATATTCTGAAGTGTCAACACAACTACCAAAAATTAGGTTAACAAGAACACAATACAAGAATTCAGACACTTATACAGCAGGAAGTTGACATAATTTAACATTATCAGATGCAAATTCTAAAACTGGGAACCAGGTTCTCAATCTAGTGAGCTTCCATGGCAGAATGGGGATTTGAATCTGAGTCCCCCAGATTTTAATGTGACACTTTAACCACTACATCACATTGGTTCTCTAGAACATAAGAGAAGCTATGTTGGATCAGGTCAATGACCCATCCAGTCCAACACTTCATGTCACACAGTGGCCCAAACCCAGGTGCCACCAGGAGGTCCACAAGTGAGGCCAGAACTCCAGAAGCCCTTGCACTTTTGCCTCCCAAGCACCAAGAATACAGAGCATCACTGGCCTAGACATAGTATTCCATCTGTATGTTGTGGCTAACAACCACTGGTGGACCACTGCTCTGTATGTTTATCCAATCCCCTCTGTTCCATTGCCTCCCTTAGCCAATGTTGGGTTGTATCATTCCTCCAGCCTTTTCACTCAGAAGACTCACAACCTTGTTATGCAGTCCTCTTACAAACACCTACTGGGCTTGCAAATCAATTGTACTTAATCTCTTTTCCACTTACTGTCCAAGTGACCTTCCTATGGGTACATTAATGGCCGGAGGTAATCTCTGAGGGCCTCTTCACACATTACTGAGATAGACGTCTAAAAATATAACTGTAAATTATTAATGTTTAAAACATTATTTGACATGTTTTACTGCACAGGTGCACTCAGCAGAAAGTGGCAATTGGCAACAATACCATTATGAGAACATCTTGATGGCAATGACAGGATAATTTTTGCATAACATGTGAACTGACTCTAGTGATTTCCTCCCCCCCCCCATGCTATTTGCATACAATTTTAAGTTATCTTTTTTTTTTCATTTTCAAGTGTGAAACACACATGAACTAGAATGTGTATTTTATTTTTTTTAAATTGCTTTTTTCGCTGTGTTTCTGAAGAATGTTCACGTGTGCACACGAACAGGCCAGAGATTTACTGCATATTCATCTTTAGTTGCCTGCAAATCAAGGCAGTTTGCATATCATACAGGCCCAACTTCCACATTTCACCTCAACTGCAACTCTTCCCAATAGAGTGGCAGGGTGGCTTAGGCTGAGTCGTCTGAAGCTGAATCCAGCGAACACAGAGGTCCTTTGCCTAAGTCATGGCGGTCTGGGAAGGGAAATCCCTCTACCAGCTTTTGATGGGGCACCACTGATACTGGCACCCAAAGTCAGAAGCTTGGGAGTGCTGCTGAAGCCCACATTGGCAATGGAGGCCCAGATAGCAGCCACTGTGAAATCTGCCTTCTTTCACCTTAGGCGGGTACGACAGTTGGTCCCCTTCCTTGAGCGCAGCAACCTGGCAACTGTGATCCATGCAACGGTCACCTCGAGACTAGACCACTGCAATACCCTCTACATGGGGCTGCCCTTGTCTCGTATCCAGAAACTGCAGTTGGTGCAGAATGCTGCAGCCAGGCTGTTATTGGGTCTCTCTATATGGAAGCACATACAGCCAAGGCTGCAGGAACTGCACTGGCTGCCAATAGCATTCTGGATTCACTACAAGGTGCTGGTTATCCCCTTTAAAGCCCTATATGGCTGAGGACCTGTCTACCTTAGGGACCGTCTCTCCCCACATGTTCCCCAGAGGGTACTCAGATCTGGAACACAGAACTTATTGTCAATCCCCGGGCCAAGGGAGGCGAGACTGAAGGCTACCAGAGAAAGAGCCTTCTCAATTACAGCCCCCCACTGGTGGAACCAACTTCCAGAAGAAGTACGGGCCTTGTGGGACCTTGCTCAGTTCCGCAAGGCCTGTAAAACAGTCCTATTTCAACTTGCCTTTAGCTGAATTATAGTATAAGCAGATGCCCAACATCGCTGAACTTAATGAAATCAACACTAGTACCAAAATTGTTTTAAATCGTTTTAAACTGTTTAAAATTATCTAATTGGTATTAATTAATTGTTAAAACTTTAATTGTTTATTTACTGTTTTATTGTTTTAGTTTGACTGTTGTGAGCCGCCCTGAGCCTGCTTCAGCGGGGAGGGCGGGATATATAACTGTGAAATAAATAAATAAATAACCAGGCCTCACTCACATTCAGCAGCCAGTCATCAACTGAATAGTAACCACACACATGCCAAAACCACCTGGAAGATAGGCAGAAGTGGTCAGCTAATGGGCCACAGGGGCAGCTGCCCTAGCCCTGTACTTGGGGAAGCCCCAGCTGCCCATGCCCCCAAAGGGACAGAAAAAAGAGCCGCTGCCACTTCCACCTGCTCCACGTGGGGCTTGTGCAGCTGACCAAAGGCAGGAGCTGTGGCTTAGTGGTAGAGCCTCTGCTTGATATGCAGAAGGTCCCAGATTCAATTCCTGGCAACTCCAGTTAAAAAGGAGCAGCAGGCAGATGATGGAGGACTGCTGCCAGTATGTGCAGACAGTACTGATTTGTTATAAGGCAACTTGATGTGTGTTTTCTTGTGACTTCCGCAGTGGCTCCCACTTACTTCGCATGGGGTAAGAAGAACCGCTTCTTACTTGGCCCTGCTGGGGGACATCAGCAATGAGTGGAACTGATTCTGGGGCCTTCTCCTGGACTCTTGCCCCAGGCCCCTGAAACACTAAACCTGCTCCTGAAGAAAGGCTCAGATGACCCCTTAATGACCGCTGGCTTGCTATGGGCTTCCTTGGAATAAGAACATAAGAACATAAGAGAAGCCATGTTGGATCAGGCCAACGGCCCATCCAGTCCAACACTCTGTGTCACACAGTGGCAAAAATTTTTATATATACACACACACTGTGGCTAATAGCCACTGATGGACCTGTGCTCCATATTTTTATCTAAACCCCTCTTGAAGGTGGCTATACTTGTGGCCGCCACCACCTCCTGTGGCAGTGAATTCCACATGTTAATCACCCTTTGGGTGAAGAAGTACTTCCTTTTATCCGTTTTAACCTGTCTGCTCAGCAATTTCATCGAATGCCCACGAGTTCTTGTATTGAATGTTGCCCAACTGAAGGGAAACAGATGGGACGGTGGCAGTGCTTGGAACAGGTGGACAGGTCTTTCAGTTTACCGGGAAAGAGTCTGGTGAGCCATTGTCCCAGAGAGCTGTTGGCAGCCAGCAGCAAGTTGAGCCAGATGATCCACCAAGTCCAGCCAAGGTCAATCTGGCTTGGTTCGCGGTCCGGTCAGCCAGTTGCCATCGCTGCCAAGATCCTTTCCCACCTGGCCCGGCCTGCTCCAAGGTTGTTTTAACATCCCACTCCTTGACCTTAACATTGGGAGGATGTGCGAACTTGACAGGCAGCATCCGCCGCTTGGCACAGAGAAACGCCTTTCCGTGGGCCAGGGGGCGCACGGGTGTGCAACTTGACACGTGCAGGGGGCCCGGTGCACAGGACCGTGCGCCTTGCTCTGGGCCTGGAGCGCGTGGGCTGTTGGACCAGGGAAGAGCCCTGTCCCTCTCCCCCTAAGGACCCCCCCTCCTGCTTAGCTGCGGGTGGGGTTGTCTCCTTGACACTTGCCTGGAGACTGGAGCGCGAAGAGGCGGAGCTACCTTGTCCGGGCCACCCCCTCGGCAAGGTGTCCCCTGGCGGGTGGGCGGAGCGGTGGGCAGCGGGAGAGCAACAGTACGTGTGGCGGGCGGGCGGGCGGGCGGGCGGCGTGTCTGGGCTGGGAGCGGCGGCGAGGGGAGGGGTTTGCGGCTTGGCGTCGCTGCAGAAGTGCCGGCCTCTCGGGGCGCCGCCGCTGTTGTGTGCGCGTGTGTGGATGTGGCTGCGTGGCCGAGCCTCGCTCGTTGCCTGGAGCCGCCGCCGCCGCCGCCGCTGCTTCTGCTTCGTCTCGGGGGCTGCCGTCCCTTTGCCGCCGCCTCCTCCTCCTCTTGCCAGCAGCCCAGCGGGGGCGGAGGGAAGCCGGAATGGGAATGCTCCGCTGCTGATCCGGCGTCCCCCTCGCCCGGCCGTCCCCCCTCCAGCCCTCCTCGCCCCCGGAGCTCTATTGTCAAGGCAGCAGCCGGCCGGCCACATCTGGGCGAGCGCAGCTGGGCATGCAAGGGCGACCTGTCTCTTCTTCTCCCCGCCGCCTGGGATCGCTGCTCGGGGACGACGACGACGAAGCAGCCCGGGGGAGCTTTCGCCTTCGCTTTCCCCCCCGGCCGCGCTTCCATCTTTCCCCTGCCTCTTAACGCTGGAAGAGAAGGAGGAAGGCAGCCAGGGAGGGAGGAGGAGGAGGAAGAGGAGGAGGGGGGCGGCGGGGGTGGCAAGCCGAGGGCTGCGCGTTTTTTTGGCCTCCCCCCGGGATCCAGTTCATGGGGATGTGTTCAAGGCAAGAGAGGATTCAGAAGGATATTGACATTGTGGTCCAAAAGTGCAAGGCGGAGAAGGACTGCCTGTTTGCAGGTGAGTTGCTCCGCCGCGATCTTTCAAAGAACCCCCCCCCCCCCCTCCACCCGTTTGATTTCCGACGGGTTCTCTTGCCACCCCCCCCCCCCCCCCCGCCTGAGACGTCGATTATAGGTGGACTGCTCTCCTTTCGGCCTCTTAAAACAATGGTGGGTGATGCTTGGTATTTTTTGTTAAGCCTGTCTAATAAGTATGCTTCCCCCATTTTGAGCGCACGCATACACATACACACACACGCACGCACACACCATACATCTTAGACGCGCCACCCAGCACCCCAAGTGGGGTGGGAGTTGCTGCTGGGGCGAAGGAGGTTGCCCGAAATTGCATAGCATTGGAGTCAACATTTCCCCGCGCAGCCCTCCATGATCCACAAGATCCCCCCCCTTTTTTTTGTTTTTCATGTGATCAGCAGAGCGAAGCAAAAGATCTCTGCCTAAAAATGCTTAGATCTGACCGTTTCTATGCTGTGTATGTACAGAGGGGTGGGGGGGCCGGCGGCTTCTGGGCTCCTCTTTGCACAGCTATTTATCCTCATATGCCCAGAACTGGACGACTGCAATTAATTTTTTGCATCCCTTCCTCAGTTCAAAGCCTCTGCGAGTTGCTTTCCTCTGATCATTACTTACAATGTTTGACGTCCCTACAGCAGCTCGGCTTGTTGCTGCCTGTTGCCTTCCCTGACAATGGAAATTCCTTCCGTTGCCATAGCATCGAGTCACTTGTTGCAAAGAAAGGTGGTGTGTGTGTGTGTGTGTGGGGGGGGTTTCTGATGGATTATTAATTTTTTTCGTAGTTCAAAGTAACCTCTCTTCCCAGATCAGTGGCAGACAAGGAAGGGCAGGTTAGCCATGTCAAACAAAACAATGTTCACAAATGGCCATACAGCTCTTTCTTTGTGTGTTTTAGATTTCAGATACGCGGATTCCACTTTCACCTTCACCTATATCGGAGGAACCAAAAGGTAGGATTGTACATTCACCTCCCTCAGTTTCTTTTGACCCTTTGGGGATGCCATAGCCACAAAGTTGGGGATGTTGTGCCATGCCCTCCTATTGGAGAGGGTCAGCCAGTGACTTGGACAGATGTTCTGTCGGGTGAGGATTAGTCATCTTGGGCTCATTGATTAAGAGTTCTGTTCTGGGCTGCCTGTACTTGTTTTTGTCTTAACTTTTGATATGCAGAGTCCTTTGAATAGGGAGGGGAAAATAGCCTCAAGAATGTGACTGCAAGAGAAGTGTTTTGATAAGCATTTTGTTAAGCCTGGAGGTAACAATGACCAGTGTTTGCAGTGTTAACACTGTGGGAATTCAGTCTTCACTTGAGCACAGTGGGAAAACAGAATTGCATTATGTAAACACAACCCTGTTTGCGGTTTGCCATCTTAACAGATAATTGAAAATTTTAAAAGTCCATAAAGTTTATGGTGCACATAACAATCTTTTTTAGTAACAACCAAACATTGAATCAATGACATCTGGTGCATAATGTTAAGACATTCACACTTTCTTGAAGTTGGGTGGGCTACATGAATAAATCACTCAGTTGCATATATTGTTCCATTGAATGTATCTCTGCAATTTTTCAGGTGGTTCTCTCCCCCCGCCAGTTTATGATAGCCATTTAATTTCGCTGCATTCTTTGCACTGTTAATTAGCAAAACTGGCAGTAAAGTGAAAAGCATTTTAAAGTTAAAATCAGTTTATGTTGCATATATTATGTTGCATTTTTTCCTGCTGTATTGTTATGAGTCTGAACAATCTAGCTAGAATTAAACCAAGTGTCAGGAGTAAGTGCTTCATTTTGCAACAAAAGCACCTGTTTTGATAGTGTTAATGGTTTGTAACTGCTTTTCGTGGGTGAAATAGATACATAATCTCTCTCTCTTGCATACTTCTACATAGCTAGATATTAATATATGGAAGGGGATTTGTATGGAAGGGAAGAATTTTATAGGGTCAGATCCATCCAGATTTTTCATGCAATCTCACCAGTTCCTCTTGTTGTCACAGTCCCCATTCCACAGAGCTTTTGCCTTTCAGGTCCCAAGGTCCTCTTTAGCTGGTGATGTGGGAACACTCCTCACCAGCAGGAAAACTGGGTAGATCCAGCCCCATAATCTTATGAAGGTGTGATGCTAGCAGACCCTTAAAAAAATCAAAATAATTTCCCACCCTGGCTGTTTTCTCACCCAAACAGGGAAGGTATATAAGGACACTATAAGTAACATTGTGGGTGCAAATGCAGTGGTGGTGGTGGTGGTGGGGAAAGGCCTGAGGAAAAAGAGCTAAGCACCCCCACCTCTACTTGGATCAGATTCCCAGTGTGCTGAATTTGCATTTCAATAACAAAACAACCAAGTCCTTGGGTGACTGATCATGTATTCCTGATGTCCTCTCTGCTTTGGTCTTGTGCCTGGGTCCTGTATCTACTTTTAAAGCACAAATCTTGTGCTACCTAGGACTCTTGATGCCAAAGAAGAGAGCACCAGTCATGGGGATTTTCTGCTTCTGTCTTTTTTGAGCTTAGTATATAGGTTTGTTGTAATTTGGGCAAAAGCAATTGTAACCACCGGTAATCTCTCTGTTTAGCTTGTAGCTAGCCATTAAGGATGCTTCCATCTGGCTAATGAGCAACTGAACTGCATTGGTGAAAGACATGCGATCGTAGTTGCTTGAACAGTCTAGTCTTGCTTCCTACTACCCGTTTCTGACAGTGTGGCAAAAACACCGAGAGCCAAAGTAGATGTGACACTGTCTCTGAGTCCACCTAGGGGTCACCTCCTCCAGTTTAGGGATGAAATTCTTTCTGTTTAAAAAAGATGTGGGGGCGGCAATTCTGGGATGTGATGTGGGGCGCTCTTGTCCCCCTCCCCTCATACTGTTTCCAGAAGCCCAACACACTGAAACTTTAGAAATTTCGTTTACTGCTTGAACAACATAAAATGTATCATTTATAACTTAGTGTATAAAAATGGACTGTTTGGGATATTGATTGGATTATAAAGTTTATTTTCTATAAGATAAGATGGCTAAGTATACTTGAGAAAGAGCTGCAAACTGCTACACTGTATGCTACCCTAGCATGTTTAGCTTTAATTTTTGCCATCTGAGAGGTAAGAAAAAAAAATAGAAGTTGAAGGTAGAAAAAAAATTATAGCAAACACAAGAAAGTATGCTATTTGGACAGAAGCTTACATGAGTTGTAACAGGCTGGACTGCTTGGCATGTTTGGATATTACCTTTATGAAAACACCATACTCTGAATAATGTAGTATCACTAAATGTATTCTAGATCATTAATTTTGTCAAAATTATTACATCTAAACAATATGTACAATACTGAGTATATCTGTCGTATAAATGTTTTTTTTTAAGTGTTACCCCAAATGTCCTAAGTTTCCCTCAGACGTTTTCATGCTGTAGATTTGGAATGAGTGAAATGCTATATAAAATACTGCTTTTCTCACTCAAGGCAAGGTAATAAGTCACTGGAGCATTCTTTCAGCGCTCCTCAAAATTTCCCAAATTTTTCCATTGGCAAGACTGAAGACGTCGTCAAACCTTTTTATGCTATCCATTTTGAATGTGAAAATCCCTACTTAAGAAGCATTTTCCTCATTTCAGAAAATACCTCATAGAAGTTTCTTTTCAGTTTCCTCAGAACTTCTAATTTTTCACTCAGAAAAATTCAAAAAGAGGCTGGGGGGGGGGACCTGTTTCCCTCCTCCGATTCACTCCCCCCCACATCACATCCTTAATGACACTTGGAGCTGTGCATTAGGACAGCTGCTGAAGCATTTGTTGTCAGATGTAGAGCGCAACTCCTAAAATCAAGAGGGAATCTTCTTGCTACAGTTTCTAGGTGGTGCTTCTGTCAATGTTAGAAGCTCTGGATTCATTCCATAAGCCTTAGGACCAGCACTATACCAGAAGCCAAAAAAATTGGCGGTACCTTTCCAGATATTTCCTGTCACCTACTGTAAAGTACCATCAAGTCACAACCAACTTAGGACGACCCCAGCAAGGGGCTTTCAAGGCATGTGAGAAGCAGAGGGGGTCAGCCAGTGCCTTCCTCTGCAGAGCCTGCCTTGGTGGTCTCCCTTCCAAGCACTGACCCTGCTTAGCTTCTGGGATCTTCCAGGATCTATATATCTTAATAGTTTAATATTTTAATGTTAACATTTTATATTTGTTTGATTTTAATGTTTATATTATTTGATTTTAATGTTGTGAGTTGCTGTGAGACACTTTGGGTAAGCATGACTAAAAATATCTAACAAACAAACAAGCAAAGATCTGATGAGATCAGGCAATAGCATGGCACTTTCTCTCCTGTCACCTACCACCATATCCTTTTACTTGGCAGAATTTGGGACTTGTTTTATTTTTATTTATCTGTATCCAGCTTTTCTCCCCCAATGCAACCCCAGGCAGCTTATCATGTTATCCCCAGGACCCTCACCCTGCGTGGTGGGTTAGGCTGAGAGGCTCTCACAAAACCCCAGATCAGACAGTGAGCTTTGGCAGCAGATCTAGGATTTGAGCCTAATGGTCCCAGGTCGCGATCTGCCACTCCAACCACTCTGCAGCGCCTGCTCTTCTGCATGCAAAGTAGATGCTTTATTACTGAGCCACAACCTCACCCATCAAAACTACCTGATCTTGGAAGTGGTGAGGTGTTGTACATAGCTTACTTGCTACTCTAGGTCACTTTTTGATCATAATAAAAAAGTTTAGTTTAGTTTAGCTTATTAAATTTATACCCCGCCCTCCCTGCCAAGGCAGACTCAGGGTGGCTTACAACATTGGTCATAATAACAATAAAAGATTAACACATTAGTAATAAAATCAGTCAATTAATAAAACAATTTAAAACAGTTGGTGCTAATAACATTTTGGTATTATTCAGTTACTCTGGCGTCAATACTTCCTGGATTCCTCCTGCTGTTATAGGTCTCAAAGGTCAGCTGAAGAGTATGGTCTTATAGGCCTTGCGGAACTGAGTGAGTGAGCCTCTTATGGCAGCTGATTCCACCAGTAGGGGGCTGCTACTGAGAAGGCGCAATCCCTAGTAGTCGTCAATCTCGTCTCTCTCAGCCTGGGGATCACTAAGAGATGTTGAGTTCCCGACCTATATCCCCTCTGGGGAACTTGTGGGGACAGACGGTCCCTCAGGTAGGCAGGTCCTCGGCCATAAAGGACTTTAAAGGTAATTACCAGCACCTTGTAGCGAATCTGGTATACTATTGGCAGCCAGTGCAGTTCTTGCAGCGCCGACTATGTGTGCTCCCACCTGGGTAACTCCAGTAACAGCCTAGCTGCTGCGTTCTGCACTAGCTGTAGTTTCTCGGTTCGTGACAAGGGCATTCCCATGTAGAGGGCATTACAGTAGTCCAATCTCGAAGTGACCGTTGCGTGGATCACTGATGCCAGGTCACTTTGGTCAAGGAAAGATGAAAAAAGGCAGATTTCGCAGTTGCTGCTATCTGGGCCTCCATCGTCAAGGAGGACTCCAGTAGCACCCCCAGGCTTCTGACTTTGTGTGCTGTTGTCAGTGGTGCACCGTCAAAAATTGGTAGGGGAGTTCCCAGACCCAGACTGCCACAACTCAGGCAAAGGACCTCTGTTTTCATTGGATTCAGCTTCAGTCAGCTCAGTTTAAGCCATCCAGCTACAGCTTGCAGTGCTTGGCCAGGTTTACTGGGACGTCATCAGTAAAAAAAAGAAAGAAAAGAAAGCTATTATTCTACTATTAAGGACAGAAGGTGGAATGGTATAGCCCAATCTCCTCAGATCTCAGTTGCTGCTAACCAGGGTCTGTACTTGGAAGGGAGACCACCAAGGAAGGTTCTGTGGAGGAAGGCAGTGGCAAACCACGTCTGTTAAATCAACAGAAAGCCCCTTGCTGGGGTTGCCATAAGTCAGCTGTGACCGAACAGCACTTTACACACACATGCCCATTCTACGCCTGTTTCCTGTCTTCCCCCTGCCCCCCATGGCCTAGCACCTACAATGCCTTGTGACTAAGGGGGATTGGAATTCCAATTTCTCATCTCCAGTCCTATTTCTTTACTGTCACAAGGCATTTCAAGTTGAATACCCACTCATTCCAGTGCGAGTTGAGCTCCCAAGAAAATTAAATTGGGATGTAAAAACACAGCTTCCTTCCCATCAAATGATGTTTAATCTGGGAATTATATCCATATGAAAGACACCAGTCCTGCTCCCACATTACAGTCTACAGTCAGTGTACACTGTGCACATGTTTCTTGTGTGCACTGAATCTTTCTTACATAATATTTGTATGCATATGAATGTGTGATTGAAACCCCATATTTGATTTTCCTGGTACCATTTCCTGGTTTTATTTTTAAAGTGTAAATGCATGTTTCCTAAATGGATGTACACATGTACATTTAGGATATATGCTCATTTACCGTAATGTGAACAGAGGTAATATATGCTCTTAATAAACCAAATTGGCCATTAGCAAGCAAGGTGAACGTTAGTTAATTTTGCAATATATCTGTTCTGATCTTGGTCTTAGATTCCCAAATAGAAGTATAACATTCAGGTCTTTTTTGTAGCAAGAACTCCTTTGTATATTGGGCCACACACCCTTGAGTAGCCAATCTTCCAAGAGCTTACAAGGCTCTTAGTACAGCGTCTAATGTAAGCTCCAGGAGGATTGGCTATATCAGGGATGTGTGGCCTAATATGCAAAGGAGTACTTGCTACCAAAAAATCCCCCCTGATAATATTATATTTTCATTCATAGTTGTGGCTTTTGAATGGGTAAAGTTTCTCAGTGCCTGCAAGAAGGCACAATCTAAGGATGAATGGGCTCGATTATATTGAAATTGTGCCTGAGGAAAAGCAAGAGCTTAAAACACACGGGGCATTGGGTGTTCATTAGAAACATTCCCAGTGCCCACAGCTTCTTTTGTCTTTCACTAAGGTTTCCTGTGCCATGCTTGCAGTCTGAACAAGGTGTTGCAAAAACAGAAAGGAGAAATGGTTGTTTGCTTTGGACGTGATCCAAAGAGTTGAGCACACAAGCCTATTGAAATCAATGGGTTTAAGTATGCTTGTGGATTGTGACTTAGTTTTTCTAAGGATGTGCAGATATGTGCATGTATCTACAATAAAGGATAAATATGTCTATGTGTATATGTGTACAAATATATATATATATATATATATATATATATATATATATATATATATATATATATATATATATATATATATATATATGTTTACAAATGTTTTGCAAGTGGAAAAGAAAGTAGATTTCAGAAATACTTTTGGATTTTGCATGGTGTAGGTTGTACACTTTGGGAAGTTTAACCTTCTAGCTCAGGTCCATGAGCTTCAAGGAAGAAACAAATTAAAGTAGCATTTACAGTTCTATTTCATAACTAGAGAATTTAATGCATTTACTTTCTCATCAGCAATTTAAGATGCTCTATGCAAGCAATCGATAACTTAAAGCAGCAACTTGATGACCTTTTCTGAGCTCTGATTTATCGTGAAAACTCTTGCAAATTCCTAATGGCCAGATGGGGTCTAGTGCCTTTTTAAAGAGCCAAAATCTTGTGCATAAGGGCAATGAATCTTGTGTATCCAATAAGGTCATATCCAGGATAGTAGATCATACAATGCAATGGGATTGATACTCAAGATTGACAGAACTGTTTGAATGTTCAGAGCTATTTGCATTTGTTTTTGGTATGTCAGAAGGATTATGCCCACTTTACATATATTGAGTGAGGAGACTGAGGCTGTGGCTTTGCTAAGACCATATAATAAGTTCACTTAAACAGGTAACTTTTTTGGTTCCGCTTTTAGCCAGTTTATTGCTTATATCTGCCCATAGAAGACCTGGAATGTTTGCAGGGAGAGAGAGACAGAGAGAGAAGGCTTGTGAGAAACTGCCCCCCACCATTAATGAAATCTGCAGCTATTTTCATTGTAAAATTGTAGGGGCCTGCAAGAAGGCAGGTTTTGCTGACTGCATCCTTTCTCTTGAGAGCGTCCTCCCTTTTTAAGCCTTTCTGTTCCAGGACACATCATGTCTTCTAGAGAGCATGGTAGAGATTACTGTGAAGTTTAAGGACCTTCTTTATGGCAGTATGCAGAACAGAGATGTTTAAAAAAAAGAGGCAGCAGATTATATTAAGGACTGGTCAGTATGAACTGGTTCTGCTGTACCAGTTAATATACTTCTGTTGCAAGTCTTGCTGTAAGTCTCTCTAGAACTTGCAAACATTGTTTCATAGCTTTGGTGGTTAATTTGAACACTGCTAAAAACTGTATTAGAAGCATTTTTTTTTTGTAAATGTGGACATCCAGATTTACAATGACAACTTACTCTAGTTCAAAGAGTGTTTGTGCTTTTGAATACTAATGAACATCCTCTCCCTTTCCGTTATGGCATTGTAAGTCCAGTGTGTCAGAGGGAATGCATGAGAGAGTTGCCTCTTGAACAAGTGTATAGAAGAAGACTGCAGATTTATACCCTGCCCTTCTCTCTGAATCAGAGCGGCTCACAATCTCCTTTATCTTCTTCCCCCATAACAGACACTCTGTGATATGGGTGGGGCTGAGAGAGCTCTCACAGCAGCTGCCCTTTCAAGGACAACTCCTGCAATAGCTATGGCTAACCCAAGGCCATCCCAGCAGCTGCAAGTAGAGAAGTGGGGATTTAAACCTGGTTCTCCCAGATAAGAGTCTGCACACTTAACCACTACACCAAACTGGCTCTCTTGAGGCACTAGTAGATTTAGAAGAGGATACTTCCATTTTTTCCTGTCCTAAAGCATTTAATCCTGAGGTATTTGGGCTTCCAGGTGCTCTGTCTGGTATTTAGGAGTGGGAGTAGAAGAGGAGGCTGTATGTGTGCACTTTGTTGATTGGATACATATCAATTGTTTGTCTTGACCATCTTTGATGGCCCAGTGTAGATGTTCTCTAAGCTTCCCCAAAGGTGCTGTGTTGGCAAAAGAAATTCAAGGGAAGAGCTACTGTGTTGGCAAAATAAATTCAAGGGAAGAGCTACTGTCTTGTAATCAAGGCTGACTTTACCTGGGTGGTCCAGGCTAGCCTGATCTTGTCAGATCGTGGAAGCTAAGCAGAGTCAACCCTGGCAAGTATTTGGATGGGCAACCACCAAAGAATACCAGGGTCATGATGTGGAAACAGACAATGGCACACCACCTCTGAACATCTCTTGCTTGAAAACCGTATGGGGTCACCATAAATCAGCCGTGACTTGATAGCAGCAACAGCAAAGGCTAGCTTTCCCATGGAGTGATGGTAGCAGCAGTTTCAAGTACTGGACTGGGATACCCAGGGCTTTTTTTGTAACAGAAACTCCTTTGCATATTAGGCCACATACCCTTGATGTAGCCAATCCTCCTGGAACTTACAGTAGGCCCTGTACTAAGAACTCTGCAAGCTCATGGAATATTGGCTACATCAGGGGTGCGTGGCCTAATATGCAAAGGAGTTCCTGCTACAAAAAAGCCCCGGGGATACCATTTTAAGCCATTTAAGCTTAAAAAAAAATCTACCAGCTCTTAAATTACCAGAGAGAAGCACCTGCCCATGATATATTCTCCCTAGTACTATGGGTAATGATCCCACTGTATACAGCTCCAGGAATGTGAGCATAAAGTATGCATGAATTGCTGCATCCCAGGGGGCAGGTGACCAGGAGATTAGACAGGTGGTCAAGGGAATGGAGTGTACAGATCACACAGGTGATATGGCCCTACTCATAAAAAATACTTTAGAATGTTTGTTTTACTGCTAGCTTTAGAATAAGTATATTCTCTTCCAAAGATAACCTGTTGATGTTAATCTGTCCCTGGAGACCCCCCAGGTTGGTCTAGTTAAGGGCTCCATCCCTTGAACAAAACATGTTTTTCAAAATAAGCTTGAGTGACTCGGTTTAGGAAATATCCATTCACCGGAAACCCATTTTATGTAAAGATCTAAATTCAAAATTACCTGGGGTCTTCGTGGCCTGATTCATAGCTGGGGGAGACTTGTCTGGTTTTCACTTATAAACATGTGCCTGAGCTAAATACACTTTAAATTGAATAGATTTTCAGTGCCTGATGTGGAGGGAAGGGGAGAAATTTCAAACTAGCTGACTTAAAACGTTTTTATTAAGGCAGATGATGCTGACTGTCTGCAGAGACCTTGATGTCAAAACAAACTTAGTTGGTGGGCTTTCTTTTTGCATATGTCTGTGATGTAAACTAAATAAACCTTCCTGATGATACTGTTTAGTAGATGCATGGAGATCAAGGTACTCGGTTGTTTAGGAATGTGTAGGGGAAAATCACTGTGTTGGTAAGAGAGATGCATATTTGATAAGGGAGATGCATATTGGTTGGTAGATTGGCACACAGGTGCTGGACACTCCATTCCATGCATGTTTTCAAATGGATGCCTCTCTTTTTTGAGGTTATGATGTTTGTTGTGGAGCCATGCAGTGGACAGTTAGGAATTTGTCTTTCTGATTGAGGTTGAGATGGCTCAAAGATGTCAAGATTCACATCTCTATGATTTTGTTGTCCTTTCTTTTTTTAATGCAATAATTTTTCAGTTTTCCTGAATTCCATGTTTTGCTCTTCACTGTTTTTTACAAGATTGGGATCAAGATTGGGCAAAGTATTGATGGTGCGTTTATGACCATGGATTGACAAAATGAAATTTAACAGCTGCGACTACAGTCCAGCCTGACAAATAACCATTGTTCCAGAGGAGTTGGATATTCTGCTTTGGAAGTCTCATTAAGAAGGTGAGGCCATCTCAATCAGCATTTGGTTTCAAGTTCTGAGGCAGATGCCTGTGGAATCCTCGGAAAATGGCACATCAAAGAGATGGCCTTCCAGTGTTGTTTATCCATAGCAGATAGGACTCAAAAACATGCTTATCTTTCAAAGTGCAAATGCTGAGAACACACGCATAGCTGGTCTTGAGGACAAAAGGAGATTGAGGAAGAATCGCACTGCTACAGGACCAACCCTAAATCAGACTTTTCCCTGCAGCCGCTGTGGCCGGACCTGCCTGTCCCACATTGGTCTTGTCAGCCACCAGCGAGCCTGCAGCAAACGTGGACTATTGCACCCTTCTTAAATCTTCGTTCGCGAAGCCAAGCCGAGAGAAAGGTTTGCCAAAAACATTCAAATAGACTTCTCCTCTGTTTAGATTGGTGAAACTTTATTACTGAGATGTTGCAAGTACACACCTTCTTACCTTGAAGGCATTGTTAGGAATAAAATACATTGATACTTGTAGTTCTAAAATACCACTTTATTCTCTCTTTCTCCCCACAGTAGCCCATATTCAAACTATAGCAGAAGATGGTGGATTCTGACACTATCATGGCCAATAGCTATCAACGGATCTCTTAGTCCCTCATTAAAGCCATCAGATCTGGTGCCCATGGACAACTCTTATGGTAGTGAGTTCCTTAGTGAATTAGGCTCTTGCTGAGGAATGCCACAAGACATGTGCAAGGCTATTGATAAGGTAATCAGGCATTGTGTGAAAAGGGAGGGAGTGCTGATGGGTTGATAAGCATGGCTGTGATCCTGCCAAATTTTGGATTCTCTCATATATTAGTTGGTCTCAGCTTGCCCTCAGAGTAGAAATGCAGTAATGGGGAAACAAAAAGGGGAAGGTTTTCTTCTAGAATAACATGTGTAAGCACAAACTACAGGTGTAGTAGTACTGTCATTCCACATTTCCAGCCTCCTGTGGAGCCCACCATGAGATTTTGGTGCTCAAATCTATAAGAACATCTTTCCTCATAAATGGTATTGAACTATAATGTTGCAGAGATTACATGACAATCAGATGTTGGACTAACATATTTATGGACAAAGCAGAGTCATTTTTTGAAGGGCTTCATTTCCTCCCTACTTCAAATATAGTTGGGGGGGGGGAGAAAACCTCACAATGAGCTAGAGTATGTGAATTGCATGGATTATCATAAATAATCCTTTCCTCAGAGGCTCAAGTAATCATTTTTTGGCTGGCTAGTCGGGCACTGCTTCATTTTTCTAAAACGATCTGCATTCCCTTTTCTGAATTATTGGAGCTGTTTGACAAGGCTGGAGTGCCGGCTGGTTGAGGAGGACTGTAATTAGGAATTTATTAGTAAAGAACATCTTTGTGGTAGAATAGGTGCGCTAAATATGGAACAGACTGTACAGCAATTTAATAATTTTTCATTTTCATTTTGAGAAAGGCTGAAGACAAGTTGAGAGATGTTTCCTCATAAACTGAAACAGCTCAGTCAGATGTTCAGAAGAATCAAGATTTACTGTAACTGCTTCTGTCATGATGGCTTGTTTTATTTTATTTTTTTAATGAAAAGAACATTAGAATTCTAACAAATCTGTGATTTTTTTTCCATTTAAAAATCTTGTTTATATTCCCTTTCCTATCCTCCTCTTACGGTACCCTTGCTGTTACTAACCCTGTCGGACTCTCCTATTAATTCCAATGTGGTGCCTTTGTAAGGTTGCCGTATTATACCCTGGAGTCTGCAGATATTTGACTGGGTTTACAGGGACCAAAGGTTCAGAACTCATGCAACAACAACAACAGCACAGTTTTGTTTGCAAACCTGATTAGAGCAACAATTTAGTCTACTTTTTGGTATTGTTGTGAGATGCTGTGATAGTGAGGACTACAGAGGAATGGGAACCTGCCTCCCTTTCTGCACTTATTCACAGCCCAACTGTTTGGTAATGCCCATGCAGTTCCAGCCAATTAGGTGGTGCATTATATGAAGTGTCCCTCTTTGCTTGTTGCTGCTGGAAGGGAGTGTTGTGTGTTCTGAATAGCTTCTGATAGGGGGAGAGTAAATTGTGGAGGCGAATTGTGTGCAGGCTTTTCAGCAGTTCTTTGTAGAACCATTATTCTCAGAGGCTGTTTTTCGAGAATGACTGTTCAGAGAGGTGAAGTGGGTTGTTTACCACATAGCCTGTGTGACATGCATTCGTTAGATTTTGTTCTCACTTTGGTCTCTAGGTAAGCTTTTTTAAAAAACTTATTTTTGTGCTTTGAGCTGTAACCTGGAAAGGTGTGACCTCAACCCCCTGAAGTGACCAGTATTGCAATAAATACGTGTTTTGATGTGGATGTGGTTACTTAGTGGACAGAGCCCAGTGAGAAACACATTTTTCCACTTCCACTATGGAGTACTGGGGTAGATTCTCTCCCTATCTATGTCTCCACTGAACAAAGTTTACTAATCTATTCATTAGTTTGTTTAAACATTTATACTCCCTCTCCCTCATTTCCTTTTGAGTTAAGTCTGAAGCCTTCCTCTGATCTAAGGAGCCCTCTTAGGAGAGGCAGTTTGATGTAGTGGTTAAGAATGATGGTCTCTAATCTAAAAAACTGGCTTTGATTCCCCACTTCTCCCCCCCCATGCAGCCAGCTGGGTGACCTTGGGCTAGTCACACTTCTCTTGGAACTCTCTCCACCCCACCTACCACACAGGATGTCTGTTGCGGGGAAAGGCTGGGAAAGTGATTGTACACTGCTCTGAGACTTCTTCATGTAGTGAAGAGCAGGGTATAAAAACCAACTGAACCAACCCTTTCTAAAGCTTATTTTCTTTAAAGGAAAGGTGCCAGCCAGGATTCTTTTATCCAGTATGTATATATATATATATATATATATATATATATATATATATATATATATATATATATATATATAGGTCCTCAGTGTTTCTTTGTTGGGGCTGAAAGTAGAGTGGGGGATGATAAAGGAATGATCTTTGCCGGCAAATGGATTTTTGTTTATTTTATTTATAGCTTTCTTTGTGCACCTCAGTCAAGCTTACCTTTATAAGTTCCTGTTCCTCCTATTTTGTTCTTCTGTCTATTACTCAGTAAATGAACATTGTATCTGTGATGTTCGTTGTGGTCTTACCACTTAGAAATGAAATCATTCTTTAGATGTGAACTCTCTTGATTGCCATAGAGAGAAAGCTAGAGAAAAAAATGATAGCAGAAAGGCTGAAAGTGCCTAGGTAAGTACAGTGGAGGTGGGGAAAATCATTCTGCGCAGGCATTCCAAAACAAAGCAGAGAATAACAAAAGGGAAGACTGTAGCAGCTTTAAGGAGTGCCCCTAAGCAGGTCTACTCAGAAAGAAATCCCATATTGTGCAGAGGGCTTAGTCCCAGAGATGTGTCTTTAGGATTTCAGCCTCTGTGTAGTAAAAACACTTTGTGTCATGGTAGTTAAGGGTGACATCAGTTGCAATCCTAAACTCTCTTGTCTGGGAGTAAGCCCCATTGAAATAAAATAGGACTGTCTTCTGAGAAGATTTACTTAGGATAGCTCCCTTGTGGTATACGGCAGATGGAGCAGATTTATCTTGCTCGATCCCTTTGCTCTGCTTCTCCTGTATATTTTTGGCTTTTATGTAAAAATAGCACAGATTATACTTCCTGTATTTCATGGCCTTTTAACCTCACTGTTCTCATATCCCCCCATTTCTATACATCTGAGGGCCAAGGTTTCACTTCATGCATCTGATGGAAAGGGCAGTAGCTCGCAAAGGCTTATGTGTCAACAAATTGGTTAGCCATTAAGGTGTAACAAGACTCCTTTTTTTTGTTTTAGCTGCAGCAGCCTCATACAGTTTCCCCGCTGGAATTTGCTCTCCAGCATGCTTCTTGTTCTAGAGCACTGTAGGGTCATGTCACTCTTTCCTGGCACATGAGCCCTGCCTTGCTTGGAATGCCCCGTGTACAACATATCTGAGCTGAAAGGGGAAAGAAAGAGGGTGACTGAACACTAATATTGAAGGCGCTTTCCTCCCCGTCAATTTCGTTATGTGTTGGTCCGAGCAACAGCGGAAGCACCTGTTTCTCTGATCCCATGCTCCTCTATCTCATCACTTTGACTCATGGAATCAGGCCATAAGCCAAAACATTTTGAGTCTCCTAAACTCCTAGACTTAATTTTTTTTTTTTTTTGGTCGGCAAAAATTCTCTCTTAGCTCTGCACAGTGGCTTTTGACCATGATGTGCTTTTCTTCCTACACGAACAGAATGATAATGATGAGGGGAGAAGGCTGGCTGTCAGGCTGGAATTGCACTGAGGGGTTCCTGCAGCTGTGCGAGAGGATACTCTGTAAGGTGTCTTGCTCTCGAGAGATGGCAAATGGTACAAATCTACTGATAAATACACTGAGTCTGGTTTTTTTTATTAGTTTTTCATTTGAACAATCATTTTTTTTTTCATTTTAGCAGTACCAGGGCAACTTGCAAGGATCTGTGGAATCCTCAGATGAATAAATCTTCCCTCGTCAGCTTTTGCAGTGAGCAGCGCTCCATGTTAACATCTAGACTGGCTGCTAACCATGGTTGTGAACAGTGGGTTAGTGCCCATGGCTCAGTGGTTCAGTATCTGCTTTGCGTGCAGAAGGTCCTGGGTTCAATGCTCAGTATCTCCAGTTAAAAAGCATCAGGTAGGAGGTGATGTGAAATACGTTTTTCTGAGACCCTGGTGAGCTGTTACCAGTTAAGAGTAGACAAGACTGACCTTGGCTGACTCTATATAAGGCAGATTAATGTCTCCATGTGAACACCAGCAAGGCAGATTAAATGCTAGTTGTCTTAATGCTAGACTGAAAGGGAATGCCAGGTGAGGAAGGAAATCATGTTTTGGGAGTCAAGCAATATCTGCACAGCATGTATCAATAACCTGGACAGATCTTTAAGGTCTATCCTCCCTCTCTCATAATTAGAAGACCTCCTATCCAAACAACCTGAGAATAAGTGGATTCTAATTGGCTCATTTCCTCCCCTTTAATGGGATACTGAGAGGATTTTTTAGGACCATCCATTAACAACAGCTTAATTGAATTTACCATGTGATTGTACATGCAGCTGATAAGTGCACTGGAACAGAGAACCCTGTCATCTGTGCCGTGGTTACCATGGTAAATCAGTTCTTTAAAGGAGCCTCATTTAGTTAGGAGAGCTGCTCTACATGTATTGAAAAACACCCAGAAGGCCTTGCATTCAGTTCCACAGGGCTGTGTAGCAAATGTGTACATTGTTTAACCCCCTTTCTAGTTTCAGAATGGGGCGAATGAAAACTTCCTTTTTCAAACTCTGTTCTCAGCTCCCAAGTTTGTGGTTACTTCAAGCTGTCTTCTCTTGGCAAAGTTCTGTAGGAGCTTCTCCTCCTAGGATCAGCAAACCAAATCGGTGACTGGCAAATTATGAGTAGCTGAAGCATCTGAGGGCTGCTTTAATCAGGAATGAAGGAGCAGGGAAAGTGGATGCGTGTCCCCTATTTCCTCTCTCCCAGCATCTTGTGTAAAGAAGGGACTTGTCCATCTCTCCTGAGGGGCATATGTGAGTTTTTCAGGCAGCCATTTTATCCTCTTTTCATCAGATATGGAATCAGAACAAGAGGCACTTATGCACCCTCTGTTGCTTCCCACTTCTGGTGCTAATCTTCTCTCAGAGTGGTCTTCCTTCCTCAGCAATGATGGTGAAGCTGGTGCTAGATTTGTAGGGGTTTAAAAGTGTTCTGCATCTTTCTTTTCCATTTATTTGCCAAGGAGCTCAAAGCAAGAGTGTTGAGCAAATTCATTTTTATCCTATCTTAGTGATGATACCACCACCGACAATTTTCATTGAATAGCGGCCTTCAGTCTATGTTGGTAGAGGAAGGAGATAAACAGAATGAACATGTGAAAGCTTACTGAGGTAGGTCAGACTGAAAGAAAATGTGTATAGGAAGCCATTTTACTGAAGCAGACAATTAGTCAATCAAGGTCAATATTGTCTGACCAGCAGTGGCTGTCTGTATCTCAGGCAGAAGTCTTTCAAATCGCCACATGATCTTTTAAGCTTGAGATGCTGGGACTTTCTGAGTATAAGCAGGTGCTCTGCTGCCGAGCCACAGATCCTTCCCATATGACTTGCTCAAGGCTATCGTATTACTCTGATTTTTTGATCTTCACGTTGACTATTTTCTTTCAAGTTCAGTTCATGGTGCTGGGTTTTAACCTATAAAGTCCTCCACAGCCTGATGTCCTCATACCTTAAGGACTTCCTGACTCCCTCCCATGTGGCAGCATCAGTCATCCTCTCAGATGTTATTCATGTATAATCAGGACTTTTTTTGTAGCAGGAACTCCTTTGCGTATTAGGCCACACACCCCTGATGTAGCCAATCGTCCTGGAGCTTACAGTAGGCCATGTATTAAGAGCCCTGTAAGCTCTCAGAGGATTGGCTACATCAGGGGGTGGGGCCTAATATGCAAAGAAGTTCCTGCTACAAAAAAAGCCCTGCGTATAACAAATAGGAGTAATCCTTTGCTGAGTGGTCCATAGAAGAAAACAAAACATTTGCCTCTGGATTCAGCCCAGTCGAATCAGCCCTGCCATTAGTCATTTGGGTTGGTACGTACTTCTGACCACTCCTGCCACTGTACTAAAGTCCATGAAAAGTGAATTTAAAGTGCATTATTCAGTGGGTGTGAAAGCAAGTATTGGTCCAGTAATTGTCATGTATTTACAGCAATGATGTACTAGAACTGTAATAAATAGAGAGACTAATGCCAGTGATGAAACCCAAGTTAGTTAACTGTCATCATGATAAACTATTGTAATCAACTGTTATTTAATGGTTACAGTATAATGCAAACGTAATTATATGTGAATGATTTCAAGAGATTGAGCATCTCTCCTTGGCTTTTCTCCTGGAACCCCAGAAAAGAGCTGAAACAGTGAGAAAGATAGTTTTAAAATGAAATTGAACAAATAAAACACACCTGGTTATAAAAGTGATTTAGAAAACAGAAAAAAAGTAATGCAAAGGGAGGGAGTCAGATTTTTAAATGTGATTAAGATCATCATGTTGGCCAAGAGATGTGTCCTTAAGCAGTGCGCATGTGGCACAGGGAGCATAGTCTTCACTCCAGCTATATACTGAGTTGTCATTTAAAAGATGGGGTAATGCTTACACAAGGATGTTATTTGCTAGATATTGATGAACATAGGAACATAAGAACATGAGAAGCCATGTTGGATCAGGCCAATGGCCCATCCAGTCCAACACTCTGTGTCACGCAGTGGCCAAAAAAGCCCAGGTGTCATCAGGAGGCCCATCAGTGGGGCCAGGACACCAGAAGCCCTCACACTGTTGCTCCTCCCAAGCACCAAGAATACAGAGCATCACTTGCCCCAGACAGAGAGTTCCAACAGTAAGCTGTGGCTAATAGCCACTGATGGACCTCTGCTCCATATGCTTGTCCAAATTTGACTCTTGCTGACTGATCAGCATTCACCCAGGAAGGACCTGGGATTGGCTACAGTTCCTGATTTGGTGAACAATCTGGTCATAGATTAGTGGTTGTGCATGTGCCTTGCATTTGTCAACTGAGACTCTAATCACTCTAATCATCATTAGCAGAGCTAACAAAACATTCCTGTCTTGGCTATATCGATGCATTGTTAGATGTTGTTCTATTGTTGCAGCACGGTTATTGTTTGCAACTGGATTTTCCCTGTGTGGACATGACTGCAAATGGTTGCTCTATCCGATGTGCAGTATCCAATGATGCGTTGTTGCAGCCCTTGAAACATCACGGATAATGAAAGAAGCAGACTATATGAGATGATCGTGCAAGACAGCTTTATCTGTTGATCTGTAATGTGGTCTTTTGGTCTTTTTAGCATAGCTGGTGGGAAATATTTTGTTTTCAATTCTCTGGTTCTCTTCTGTATTGGAGAAAAATACCAGATTTCACCAGGAGTCTTATACTTCACTTTGCAGATGATAGCCATTGGATCTAGCTTTAAGAACCTGTTTACTATCAACATTTTTGAGAGAGTGAGGGACTTGTATGAGAAAGTGCTTAGTAGCACTATTTCCTGAATTGCTTGGTTGCTTTGTGGTTAGTAAATAAACACTGAGAACAAAGTTTGAGCAATTGGAACACAATTATTTTTGTGTGCATGATATAGGAAGGGGGAGAAAGCAGGGTGTTGAAATACCTGATCAAATAGTTGAAAAGATACTTTCTCCCCTCCATATCTGATTTGAAATGACACTTTCCTCTCAGAAGTTAGCCAGTAACAGAAAAGGAAAGTAGAGAAACAAGATTCTACAGGTTTCCTAAATAGCACAGAAAATAATACTGTTTGTGCTGGTTAAACAGCTGAGTGCCATGGTTACCTGTTATGTTTTTACACCCAGCAGAAAAGAAACCCAATTTTCTTTGTTCCGGAACATGAAATGTCTGCTTTAGAAATTCATTTTGCTCCTTACCATTGCAACAGAGCATCCAAGGAGGAACTCAAGATACCACAAAATCAATGCAAGCTTTGCAGATTGTGGCATGGATGCTGACTGGTGAATGAAAAGAAAATGGGCAGTGATTTATTTTTGAGTTGAATGAGTCTGAACATACCCTTATGCAAGTGAAATACATTATCATTCAATGCTGCCAATTTTCAACCCAAACAAAGCTGGAAGTGCATTAATAAAAATAGTTCCAACCCATGGCCCCTCTGTGCTATTTATTTTGCTCATTGTACTCCTCTGTTCTCACCACTGGGGGACCAAAAGCAGTTCACAACATTCTCCTGTCCTCTTTTTTTATCCTCATAATAACTCTATGAGGTAGGATGGGAGGGGTAGCAAATACGGTAGAAGACAAGAGTCAGGATACAGGATGAACATGACAGGCTAGAAAACTGGACTAAAGCAAATAAAAACAAATTTTAATAGGGATAAATGTAAAGTTCTGTATTTAGGTAGGGAAAATCCAATGCATAATTATTGGATGGGGGAGACTTATCTTGGCAATACTTTGTGCAAAAAGGATCCTAACACTCCCAGCAAAGAAATGGAAAGGGGGGAAAGGTATATATTTAAAATAAAGATCACATACCAATTGCACAAAGCCTACTATGACAACAACAGAGACTGATCCCAATGCAGGGTGCTCCAGTCACTGCCATGTCTGCCACTCATGGAAGAAGCTGACCTAATCATAGTGATGTGACCTAATCATAGTGATGACCTAATCGAGTGTGGCAGTGGCATTCTGCAGTTGTATAGACCCCAAAAGAGCATATCTTCAAGATGTACTGATGTTGAGACTCTGTTAAGATCCTAGAAAAGAAGCAGAACAGTTAGATTTATACTTCACTTGGAGTCTCAGAGTGGCTTATAATCCATCCCTTTCCCCACAACCGACACCCAGGCAGGTAGTGCTGAGAGAGCTCTGAGAACTGCTCTTGATAGAACAGCTCTGAGGGAACTATGGCTGACCCAAAATCACTCAACTGGTTGTGCGTGAAGGAGTGGGGAATCAAACCTGGTTCTGCAGCTCAGAGTCCACCACTCTTAACCAGTACACCCAACTGGCTCAACAGCCAAGCATAAGAAGAACATAGATTATTCTCTTAGACAACCAAGGATTGATTGACTTCGTTTATACATCACTTTTCTCCCACATGGAGATCAAAAGCGGCTTACATTTTCTCCTGTCTTCTGTATCATCGTCTCAGCAACCCTGTGAGGTAGGTTAGGCTGAGGTTGTGTGCCTGCCTTAAAGTCACCCTTCAAGCTTCCATGGAAATGTAGGGAATCAAACCTGGATCTCCCAGATTGTGGTCTGTCTTCAAATGCTGATTCATTCATTTTTAATTCTTTTTTGTTATGCTTCAGTTCTGCTGTTCCTCCAAAGAGATGAGGGTGCTTTGGGTATGCTTCCTGGTGACCTCCCCTCTAGGCTGTTTTGCCTGACCCAATGCAGCTTCAGAAGAGCTGCAACATAACTCCAAGTATTCTTGATCGGCTCAGTCGCTGATACCAGGAAAAAGAGTGTCTGAATATTGTTTAGAAGTGTTCTCCCTTAACGTAACGCACCACGGTTGTTTATCTTTGCTTCTGGTGGAAATTTGATAATAGAAAATATTGATGGGCTATCAGTCAAATGCAATTTACTTTGGGATGCTCTGTGACATGAATGTTTTAGGTTGACTTTTCCCTGCTGAGTTTTAAATAACCCTTTGGATTAAGAAAAGTCTTTTCCCCATAAATATTGGATAAGCAACAGACCTTATTAAAATGATTGGCAACAGTAGTTTTGAGATGTAGCTGTCCTCATGATCTATAAGTATCACAGGGCGATTCCACAGTTACTAAGGTCTCTTAAAATACCAATACAGCTAGATGATATTTAAAAAGATGATTAGAAACAGGGAAAGGAAGTGATTTAGATGTGATAAACAAAAAAATCTGTCTGACTTATATTTCGTTACTAATATTAAGCCTATATTTCTCAAAAGGTCTTATGTTTTTGACATGCTATTTGATTTATGTTTTTGTATTATAATATCTTTGAAGTAGATTAATTACTGTGAAGGTGGTTGAGGTAATGTTGAGTACACCATTAATAAAATATGTGCAAGAGGTTTTTTTTTTTTTAAATTTGCTTAGTGATGGATGGATCCTGAATATTTTGACACTTGGAATTATAGACTGAGGTGTGAGGAACAAGAAATAGATTTTATTTCATTATTTATTGTTATGCCTTTATCGATTTCCAGTGGATCCACTTGCAACAAAGGTGCCTTTGTAACTTTTAGACCCCAGTAATGCGCTTGCTCACTTTGGGAGTTAAGTGCTATTGGACTCATTTACCTCTGAGGAAATATTCTTTTCTAGGGTTGCCAAGTCCAATTCAAGAAATATCTGGGGACTTTGGGGGTGGAGCCAGGAGACATTGGGGGCAGAGCCAGGAGCAAGGGTGTGACAAGCATAATTGAACTCCAAGGGAGTTCTGGCCATCAGATTTAAAGGGACAGCACACCTTTTAAAACGCCTTCCTTCCATAGAAAATAATGAAGGATAGGGGCAGCTTCTTTTGGGGCTCATAAAATTGGACCCCCTGGTCCAATCCTTTTGAAATTTGGGGGGTATTTTGGGGAGAGGCACTAGATGCTATACGGAAAATTTGGCACCTCTACCTAAAAAAACAGCCCCCCCAGAGCCCCCAATACCCGCAGATCAATTCCCCATCATTCCCTATGGGAATCGTTGGTGGAGGTGCATAATGGCTGTGGGGGCGGGGCTTACCCTGCTGGTCAGCTGGCTGGGGGAGGGGGGAAGCCTGAAAAATCAGGGGATCCCCCGCTGGGACCTGGGGATTGGGAAGCCTATTCTTTTCTTTAACTCTGCCTTTGCATTCAGTGAAGGGGAATTTTTGAATGTTCAAAGGACTTTGATCATGGTCAAGTTGGCAGTTTTTGCAGTCTTGCTGAATTGCAGGCCCTGCTCTGTCTGTCAGCAGCTGCTGAGGTGAACCAGGCAGGATGTTGTCATCCCCTCCCATGGTTGCTCTCCTACTAGTCTGGCTGAGCTTTAGCTGCTCTGTGAACTTTTCTTTTTACTAGGCCTTTGGTTCAGGATTTTGTGTGTGTGTTCCCATTGTGTTCCATTTGCTCTAGCTGTTAGAAATGGAACTTTTAAAAGTGGATTTACTGCAATGGGTTTTTTAAGGAGGAGATTCTTACAGCTGCTATATGTATTACTGAATTTCCTCATTCAGTGAGAGCTGGGTTTATTGTTGAAATTGAAAGCCACCTGCATGCAGTCAGGCAGTTGAAAGTTCACTGTCTTCAACTGAAGTTAAATAGCTAGCTTCTCCAGAAGGAGGTGGGAGGCAGTTGCCACAAGCAATATATTTGGGAAGGTGGCAGCCAGACTCCTTGACAACTGGTGGGAGCTTTGGGAGTGGGACATAGAGGGGGCACCAGTATCACATACCCTGTGGCATCACTTATGAGAAAAAATGAGTTATATCACTCTAGGAATTGCTAGAAATTCAGTGGTAAAATCATAGAGTTTCAAGCAATATGACATCAGTTCTTGGTTTTCCAACAACATTACTTTATTATTTTTCTGTAGCTGCTGCTCAAGAATGGCAGTGCAGAACCAAGAGTTTCCAATGGGAGGGCTACCCTATACTCAGCTCACCCCTAACTTATCGCCATCTGGGAGTCAGTGAAACTGATGTCCCCCCCAAAAAAAGATTCTTTCCTCCCAAGTGTTTTTGAAACCAGTGCTGCAAGCTATGCATGCCATACAAGTTAGGTTGGCAACAGCCTGGAAGGGAGGGGGGATGTTCTGTCCCTTTGAAAGAGGCTTTATGTTTGGATAAGGGCAGGTGAAACTTTTCATGGCATGCACATAAATAGCATTACTTGGTAAATAACATCTCATTAAGTCTCTGTGAAAGAGACTGGAGATTTTTATCTCCAGGAGACTCCAGGCTGTTACCATCTTACCTAAAGGGCTTTTCAATTTCACATCAAATTCCTTACTCTCGCAAGAGCAGAAGAGAGCAATATTCCCTCTAAGCTGAGTTAGTGTGAGCTATCTCACAGTTTTTTAGCCTCCGGCTCACACATTTTGTCTAAGTCCAGGAAGGATGACCCCAGAGCAAACTAATTTAAAGTCAAGTCAAGTTAGCCTTTATTGGCATTATATATATATATATATATCTCAGAGCAAATTGGTTAAAAAAAGATAAAATGGAACGATTGCATACATGAGGAAAAGCATAAACATAAACTGTTTCTGTGAGATCCTCTGACATGCCTTTAAAACAGAATAAAGAAACTTAGCCACTTTCTCAGTGACACTAGATGAAGTATCGTTCAAAAGTCTATAGACCTTAAGTTCATCAGAACAATCAACCATGCTAACTAAAAGAGGATGTAAATACTTGTGACGAAGATCTGTATACAAATTATAATAAAGAAGAATTGACTCCACACATTTTTGCTTACAGAGACAGTATCTGAGTGAGTAGGCTGTCTTGTTAAATCTGCCATAAAGAATGGTCGAGGGCATGGCATTGCATCTGGCAAGGGAAAAAGCTCTACACTGCTGTGGGACCTGCAAGATGGATATATATGAGGCCATTTTTCCAGTATTAAGAGAGATCTCAAAACTCAGTGGGAAACAAATTTTCTTAGCCAGACTGTATAGCTCTTGGCTAGGGTTGCCAAGTCCAACCCCAGAAATATCTGGGGACTTTGGGGGTGGAGCCAGGAGACTTTGGGGTGGAGCCAGGAGACACTGGGGTGGAGCTAGGGGGAGGGGGGAAATGGTGCCGGGGAGCGTGGCGAGTCGCCGCGCCGCTGCCGCCTCTTCTCCGCTCGCCGTGGCTGCTCCTCTGAGATGGGCTCAGCCTGAGCCCATCTCGGAGGAGCAGCCACGGCGAGCGGAGAAGAGGCAGCAGTGGCGCGGCGGCCTCGCCCGCTCCGCCTCTGGGATGAAAGCGGAGGGGGGGGGGGGGTGGAGGCGGGCCGGGAGTGTGGTGAGCCACAAGTCCGGGTCCTAGAAGGGCCCGGATTCATGGCTTGCCATGCTCCTGGCCTGCCTCGCCCTCCCCTGCGCTGCTGCCGCCTCTTGGCTGCTTCTCCGAGATGGGCTCAGCCTGGGCCCATCTCGGAGGAGCAACTGCGGTGGGCGGGGAGGGGGCGGCGCGGCGGCCTCACCGGCTCCAGGATCGGGCGGCTCAGCGCCGTTCCCCCCCTCTCCCTCCGCTTCCATATTTTTGGGGAGCGGGGGAAGAGGGTGGAAATCCTGGGGTCCCCCGCCAGGGCGGGAGGGTTGGGAAGCCTAGTCTTGGCGCTCAATATCTAGCAACCTGTTTTTAATTTGTTGGACTGCGGTGGTGAAGGACAGCATGGACAGTAGTTCTAGGGATAAACCCATTGCGCTGATTTTTCTCTCAATATGTGCTGACCAGTTTGACAAATTAAATTCAGAGAGCATTTGAGAGATATAGCTCCCCAGTTCAGAGTTGCAGTGCAAGCATAGCCAGAATTTGAAGGTCATGAGCCATGCACTAGTAACCATTAAAGAAATGCCAGTTTCCAAGCAGATAACTGCATATGGGACACATTTTAGCATGCCCAGAATTTTATGCAAGAATTTGGATTGGACACGTTTCATGGCACATTCATAAGATCCAATCCAGATTGGGATGCCATACAGAAGTTCTGAAATCACTTTGGCTTTGAATATTTTTACTGGCACAAATTGGTTACCTCTGCCATTAAAAAAGCGAGCTATGGCAAATGCACTGATGTTAGCTGTCTTCACTGCATACTTGTGATGGGT
Source organism: Heteronotia binoei (assembly GCF_032191835.1). Lineage (NCBI taxonomy): Eukaryota > Metazoa > Chordata > Lepidosauria > Squamata > Gekkonidae > Heteronotia > Heteronotia binoei. Next base: position 150,891,090 of record NC_083226.1, on the reverse strand, counting down.
AGACACCTAAGTATTTAAAATACTTGACTTGCGCTATCTCTTTACCATCAGTAACCCATTTGTAAAGTCTCCACTTTTTTGAGAAAACTAAGATTTTGGGCTTCTCATAATTGAGCTGGAGCTTATTGCTAGTAAAATACAAAACACAATGGGACAACAGACGTCTTAAGCCCGCTCTAGAGCAGGACAACAGCACCGTATCGTCAGCATAAAGTAACAAAGGTACATGTGGCTATTAGCCACAGTGTGTGTGTGTGTATGTGTGTATATATATATACATAAGAACATATATATATATATATATACATAAGAACATAAGAGAAGCCATGTTAGATCAGGCCAATGGCCCATCCAGTCCAACATTCTGTGTCACACAGCAGCCAAATATATATATATATATATATATATATATATACACACACACACACACACACACACTGTGGCTAATAGCCACTGATGGACCTCTGCTCCATATTTTTATCTAACCTCCTCTTGAAGGTGGCTATGCTTGTGGCCACCACCACCTCCTGTGGCAGTGAATTCCACATGTTAATCACCCTTTGGGTGAAGAAGTACTTCCTTTTATCCGTTTTAACCTTTCTGCTCAGCAATTTCATGGAATGCCCACGAGTTCTTGTATTGTGAGAAAGGGAGAAAAGTATTTCTTTCTCTACTTTCTCCATCCCATGCATTATCTTGTAAACCTCTATCATGTCACCCCGCAGTCGACGTTTCTCCAAGCTAAAGAGCCCTAAGCGTTTCAACCTTTCTTCATAGGGAAAGTGTTCCAGCCCTTTAATCATTCTAGTTGCCCTTTTCTGGACTTTCTCCAATGCTATAATATCCTTTCTGAGGTGCGGCGACCAGAACTGCACACAGTACTCCAAATGAGACCGCACCATCGATTTATACAGGGGCATTATGATACTGGCTGATTTGTTTTCAATTCCCTTCCTAATAATTCCCAGCATGGCGTTGGCCTTTTTTATTGCAAATGCACAATGTCTTGATATTTTCAGTGAATTATCTACCACGACCCCAAGATCTTTCTCATGGTCAGTCTTTGCCAGTTCACACCCCATCAACTTGTATTTGTAGCTGGGATTCTTGGCCCCAATGTGCATTACTTTGCACTTGGCCACATTGAACCGCATCTGCCACGTTGATGCCCACTCACCCAGCCTCAACGGATCCCTTTGGAGTTCCTCACAATCCTCTCTGGTTCTCACCACCCTGAACAATTTTGTGTCATCCGCAAACTTGGCCACTTCACTGCTCACTCTCAACTCTAAATCATTTATGAACAAGTTAAAGAGCATAGGACCCAGTACCGAGCCCTGCGGCATCCCACTGCTTACCGTCCTCCACTGCGAAGACTGCCCATTTATACTCACTCTCTGCTTCCTATTACTCAGCCAGTTTTTGATCCACAAGAGGACCTGTCCTTTTACTCCATGACTCTCAAGCTTTCTAAGGAGCCTTTGATGAGGAACTTTATCAAAAGCTTTCTGGAAGTCAAGGTAAACAACATCTATCGGGTCTCCTTTGTCCACATGTTTGTTCACCCCCTCAAAGAAATGTAGCAGGTTAGTGAGGCATGATCTTCCCCTACAGAACCCATGCTGAGTCTTCCTCAATAACTCATGTTCATCAATGTGCCTACTCATTCTGTCCTTGATAATGGTTTCTACCAACTTCCCCGGTATTGAAGTCAGACTGACTGGCCTGTAATTTCCTGGATCTCCTCTGGAACCCTTTTTAAAGATGGGGGTGACATTTGCTACCTTCCAGTCCTCAGGAACGGAGGCAGATTTCAATGAAAGATTACAGATTTTTGTTGGAACACAATTTTTTTTTTGGCCACTGTGTGACACAGAGTGTTGGACTGGATGGACCATTGGCCTGATCTAACATGGCTTCTCTTATGTTCTTATGTTCATGCAACGCACCAAGTTTTGAACTATGGCAGTCAGGACCAGACAGCTGAATAGCCAGGTCATTGAGGAAAAGATTGAATAAAAAGGGAGCTAAAATGCAACCCTGTTTGACACCCTTATTGGCAGCAATCTTCGATGTTAGGTTGCCTGCTAATGAGCATTTGATCTGGCAGGTGGTACTCTGGTTTCTCTTCAGAGTGGGCCTTTCGCCTTTTACTAAGGATGTCCGTGGAAACTAATTTATGTTGCAGCCAAATCACTCACAACTTTAATGCCAGTAGCTCATGAAGTAGAGTTTTTTTCTCACAGCTTAGAGGGAGCATTGGAGGAGAGTGCAGTCTGCAGGGCTGGTTTTGGAGAGTCTTGAGGGAGAACAGGCAAGAAACAATGGCTTCCCAGGCTCCCAGTGAGAGGCTGGGTCAAGGGCTGGAGTGGCGGGAGGGACAGTGAGTGGGAGATGGTAGTAGTGAAGCAGCAGTGGTTGGCTTCAGATAACAAAATGCCTTGAGTGTCCTCTTTAAACTGCTGTGTGTACGATCGCCCCCCACTAACAGTAATCATCACCAACATCAAGCTGTTAAGGCCTGGTCTGCACATAAACTGAAATGATACTACAGATCTCAAGGCCGATAACCTTGGGAGGATCTTTCTCTATAATGAGAACAATTAACTGTGATAAGACATATGCTATATATTGTACTTCATTTTCTAAAGATCATAAAGTGATAGGATTGCAACACACATAGAAGCAGAGATTCTCCCTTGGACTGGTTTGTTCACTGTTAACCGTAATTCTGGAGGTATGGACTGGGTTGCCATCAATACGCGGATGACACCCAGCTCTATCTATTGATGGGCGGCCAGTCTGACTGTACCCTGGAAAATCTAGATCTGGTGCTACAAGCTGTGGCATCTTGGCTCAGACTGAGTCGTCTGAAACTGAATCCAACGAAGACGGAGGTTCTCTACCTGGGTCGGGGCGGTCCGGGGGGAGAGATCCAGCTGCCAGCTCTTGACGGGGTACCATTGATACCGGCCCCTAAGGTCAAGAGTTTAGGCGTGCTTCTTGAGTCCTCCCTTACAATGGAGGCCCAGGTAGCAGCCACTGTTAGATTTGCCTTTTTTCATCTTCGGCAATCGCGGCAGCAGGCCCCTTTCCTGGAGCGCAACAACCTAGCGATGGTAATCCATGCTACGGTCACCTCAAGAATAGATCACTGTAATGCTCTCTACATGGGGCTACCCTTGATGCTAACCCGGAGACTACAGCTAGTGCAGAATGCTGCGGCACGGCTGTTAATGCGGCTGCCGCGATGGGAGCACATTCAGCCAGTGCTGAGAGAGCTGCACTGGTTGCCTGTTGTGTTCCGAGTTCACTTCAAGGTGTTGGTATTAACCTTTAAAGCCCTTTATGGTCAGGGACCTGTCTATCTACGGGACCACCTTTCCCCATATATCCCCCAGAGAGCACTGCGATCAGGGACAAAAAATCTGTTGTCCGCCCCTGGGCCAAAAGAAGCCAGGTTGTGTGTAACGAGATCTGGGGCTTTTTCGGTGGCAGCATCAGAACTTTGGAACACTCTTCCAGAAGCCATAAGGGCCCTGCGGGATTTGTCTGCGTTCCGCAGGGCCTGTAAGACCGAATTGTTTAAACAGGCTTTTGCTGTTTGATTGAAAAAGGGCTGCCACCGGACATCTTATAGAATGCTGGTGATCACAGTCGAGAATTCAATACCGCTTATATTGTATCGAAGCAGCGCCATAGCATGGTTTTAAAACTGAAATAAGTAAATTATGGTTTTATATGTTTTATTGGACTGATTGTATTGTATAATGTTGTGAGCCGCCCTGAGTCCGCTTGTGGAGAGGGCGGGATATAAATTGAATGTAATAATAATAATAACTCTCAGTACTTATTTCCTTTTAAAACCATAGAGTTTCAAGTAATTCCTAGAGTGGCACAACATCACATCCTGGTTTTCCAAAGAAGTTTCAAGGAATTCCTGGAGTTACATGACATCACATCCTGGTTTTCCACAAAAGTGATGTCATGCCCCACTATTATTATGCAGCTAATACTACAGTTCCCTCTCTCTTTAGCAGGGATGCTAAAGAGTTAAAGTCCACTTTGTTAAAAAAAAAAATCAGATTTATGATGCAAAAACCTGCTTCAGCTGAGAAGGGTTACAGGACTGAATGCAAGCTGGATCAGTGAGTACACCCCTTTCTAACTGGCAGAGCGCAGCTCAAACCTTGCTATAAGAACATAAGAGAAGCCTTGTTGGATCAGGCCAATGGCCCATCCAGTCCAACGCTCTGTGTCACACAGTGGCCAACAAATTAGGAGGTTCACAAGTGGGGCTAAAAGCCCTCCCACTGTGCCCCTCCCCCAAGCACCAAGAATACAGAGCATCACTGCCCCATACAGAGAGTTCCAACAATATGCTGTGGCTAATAGTCACTGATGGACATCTGCTCCATATGTTTATCCAATCCCCTTTTGAAGCTGTCTATGCTTTTAGCCGCCACCACCTCCTGTGGCAGTGAATTCCATGTGTTAATCACCCTTTGGGTGAAGAAGTACTTCCTTTTATCCATTCTAACCCGACTGCTCAGCAATTTCATTGAATGCTCACAAGTTCTTGTATTGTGAGAAAGGGAGAAAAGTATTTCTTTCTCTACCTTCTCTATCCCATGCATAATCTTGTAAACCTCTATCATGTCACCCCACAGTCGACATTTCTCCAAGCTAAAGAGCCCCAACTGTTTTAACCTTTCTTCATAGGGAAAGTGTTCCAACCCTTTAATTATTCTAGTTGCCCTTTTCTGGACTTTTTCCAATGCTATAATATCCTTTTTGAGGTGCGGTGATCAGAATTGTACACAGTATTCCAAATGAGACTGCACCATCGATTTATACAGGGGCATTATGATACTGGCTGATCTGTTTTCAGTGCCCTTCCTAATATTTTTCATTCCTGGCATAAACCGAGAGTAAAAATCCCCAGTATTGTTACAGGCTGACATCATCAGTGGCTCATTTAGAAATCCTTTTTTATGCTTTGTCAATAGGTAGCTCAATGTCTCTAAAGGTTGGCAGCAGCAGTATAATATGAACTAAATGCACCTCTTGGGAATTGAAATGACACAGTGCTAAGACAATGAACTGTGACCCCCAATTCCATGTTTCAAATCTTGTCTCTGCCACAAATGCATTACATAGCTTTAGGCAAGCTGGTCTTGCCCAGAGGAAGTGCTGTGGATTGGTGGTAGAGCTCCCATTCTGCTCGACTTGCCAACCTCCAGGTGGGGCCTGGAGATCTCCTGGAATAACATATGATCTTCAGATGACAGAGATCAGTTCTTCTGGAGAAAATGGCTGTTTTGGAAGGTGGGCTTTGTATGACACTATGCCCTTGTATGGCACTAAGTCCCAATTTGTGTCCTCCCCAGGCGCCATCCCCAGATTTTCAGGGGAAATCTGCAACTCTATGATTTGCACACAGAAAGTCCCAGGTAAAATCCAGCCCCACCTCCCACCCCCAGATCTCCAGTTAAAACAAGGATTTTGTAATTGGTGATGTGGAGGAACTGGGATTGTCAAGTTCAGATTGGGTGACTTGAGGTGGATCCTGAGGAGGGCAAGGTTTAAGGAAAGGAATATAATGCCACAGAGTCCACTCACCAAAGGAACCATTTTCTCCAAGATGTAGAGATCACTTGCAGTACTGAAGAGCTCCAGGCCCCTCCTGGTGGTTGGTAAGCTTAGAACAAACTCTACCTGAGCCTTTGTCAGTTAGAGTAGACAACACTGACTTTGATGGTCTAACAGCCTCATATGTTCCTGTGAGCTGCAAACATTCAAAATATATATCTGTGATCCTAAAACTATCATCCCAGCTCTGCAGTCTTCTTTTCCAGCTTGTTTTGCTGCACATGTGGATTGAGTCTGACACTAATGCCATCCAGCAGGTTTACATTCAGAGTCCCCAGTCCTAGGTGGGAATTGAAAGCTATCTGCATACCTGCAGGGATGAAAAGATGCAACCAGGGGTAGGAATAGGGAATTTGCCCAAAGGCTAATATAACTGTTTTCCATGAAAGCCTCTGTTGTTTATATTGAATCCCATCCTGCGAGAAACAGTTTCACTACATAGCAGCAGTTCTCTACTGAGCAGTCTCTTTTCAACCTCTCTCCCTGCTTTATGTAAGATGGGTACAGGCTAGCCTTACACAGATGGGGCAATTTCCTTCCATCCTCCACCTTAGAGAACTGACCCTCTTGTTTCTTTTTTTTATTTTGCCACTCAGTACAATCCTGTGCAGAATTCCATCATAGACCCAATGGACCAGTCTGGAGCGACTCTGCAAGAATGCCCCAGATGCACTGCTACAGGGTTGCTTGCTGTGCATAATGTTATATGTTGGCACCTAGTTATACATCAGCACTACTGCATAGCAGATAATAGCAAATATTATCCACCAACACAGCTCTACAGATATTGGGACCCTCAAGCAACTTGCCACCTGGATCTTGAGAAAGAATTGCATGAAATGTCAATGCTCAGAAAGCCATGTGGAAGGAGAGAAATGGCAGATCATGAAAATAACTTTAAATTCTCTGGCAGTTTTCATGTACTGATCTTTTCAGAAGGTCAAAACCTAGATACCATCCATGCTGTGTTGGATAGGTAGATTCCATTTCTTTTTTTAACCTTCTGCTCATATCTGCCTTAGAGCTGTACTTTTGAAATTGTGTATGGCAGGGCTTTTTTTGAGCAGGAATGCACAGGAATGCAGTTCCGGCTGGCTTGGCATCAGGGTGTGTGACCTAATATGAAAATACAAAAAGCCCTGTGTGAAACCATGGTGACATCAGGGGTGTGACCTAATATACAAATAAGTTCCTGCTGGATTTTTTTTTTTTACAAAAAACCCCTGTGTCTAGTTAGTCCCTTCTGCTGTGTTTTGTGGAGCTGCTGACCACAATCCTATGTTACCCATAGGACTTTTTGCAGGAAAAGTCCAGCGGGATCTCATTTGCATATTAGGCCACACCCCCTGACACCAAGCCAGCCGGAACTGTGTTCCTATGCGTTCCTGTGCAAAAAAAGCCCTGGTTCCATCTATCTCGCTCTCTCGGCTTGGCTTCGTGAACGAAGATTTAAGAAGGGTGCAATAGTCCACGTCTGCTGCAGGCTCGCTGGTGGCTGACAAGACCAATGCTGGACAGGCAGGTCCGGCCACAGTGGCTGCAGGCAAAAGTCTGATTTAGGGTTGGTGCTGTAGCAGTGCGATTCTTCCTCAATCTCCTTTTGTCCTCAAGACCAGCTATGCGTGCGTTCTCAAAGGAAGAGACAGCCTGGTGGATGGTGTGTCTCCATGCTTTGCGATCTGAGGCTAGGTCAGACCACTGGTGATGGTTGATGCGACAGGTGCCAAGGGATTTCTTCAAGGAGTCCTTGTACCTCTTCTTTGGTGCCCCTCTATTTCGATGGCCGGTGGAAAGTTCGCCATACAGAGCAATCTTGGGAAGGCGGTGGTTTTCCATCCTAGAAATATGCCCTGCCCAGCACAGCTGCGTCTTCAGCAGCAGTGCCTCGATACTGGTAACCTCTGCCCGCTTGAGGACTTCAGTGTTGGTCACAAAGTCACTCCAGTGGATGTTGAGGATGGTGCGAAGGCAGCGCTGATGAAAGCGCTCGAGGAGTCGCAGGTGATGACGGTATAAAACCCATGATTCGGAGCCATCTATACCCTGTGGCTCCATCTATACCCTGTGGCTAATAGCCACTGATGGACCTCTGTTCCATATGTAGCCATGATAGCTAAGTGGATTCTCCATTATGGCAGTGTGTCTCAGAGACAGAGCAAGAAAGGTTTTAGTCTCTTGCACTGGATCCAACCCAGGGTGTCAGACTAGGTGAACCTTCTTGGGTCTTTATGGTTTTCATTCCATTTCTAGCCTTATAGCCTTCTCCCAGAGGATATACTTTATCTGATTACTTTATGTCACTGTCTTTAGAATTTAAACTATAAATTAATTCAGGAAAACAACTGTGACAGATTCTGGTTTACCCCCAGCTAAGCAGAATATTGTGACATGTGTAACTAATGTGTTACTTTAGCAAGACTGACCTAATTATTTGCCTCTGAGCAATGGCAATGTTTTCTCTGCAGTTTTCCTTGGATTACATTAAAGGCAGGAATATATAGAGCCTCATTCAAAGAAGTATGTGCACTGCAGGCTGGTAACATATGCTGAATAGCTAGATGATCAAATCAACACACAAGGATAAAGTCAAGACTATAGCCTGGTTATTTTTTAAAAGCCTAAGGAGGTTTTTTACTCCAACATCAGCAGCCAGTGTGATATAGCTGGTAGAGCAATGGGGTGCATTCAAACTACACTAAATAATGTGTTTTGCAACTGGATTTTTACTGTGTAAGAATAGCAGAAATCCAGTTTCAAAACGCATTATTTAGTGTAGTGTGAATGCACCCTTAGACTAGGATCTGGGAGACCCAGGTTTGAATCCCTACTCTGCCATGGTAGTTTGCTGGGTGACCCTAGGAAAGAGTTGCCAGGCAACTGTTAGGTACAATTCAAACAAAAAACTGTGAGAAGAGGCTATTTAGACTCAACGCTTAAACAAAATGTTTTATATAATGAACTCTTTGTGAAAAATAAAAAAACCCTTTAAAATATCTGCAGTTAAACAGATAATACTCTTACATTCAATCTTATAGTAGCTAAACACAATGCATTACAAAGTCCCCTCTCTCTCGGCTTGGCTTCGCGAACGAAGATTTAAGAAGGGTGCAATAGTCCACGTTTGCTGCAGGCTCGCTGGTGGCTGACAAGACCAATGCGGGACAGGCAGATCCGGCCACAGTGGCTGCAGGGAAAAGTCTGATTTAGGGTTGGTCCTGTAGCAGTGCGATTCTTCCTCAATCTCCTTTTGTCCTCAAGACCAGCTATGCGTGCATTCTCAAAGGAAGAGACAGCCTGGTGGATGGTGTGCCTCCATGCTTTGCGATCTGAGGCTAGGTCAGACCACTGGTGATGGTTGATGTGACAGGTGCTAAGAGATTTCTTCAAGGAGTCCTTGTACCTCTTCTTTGGTGCCCCTCTATTTCGATGGCCGGTGGAGAGTTCGCCATACAGGGCAATCTTGGGAAGGCGGTGGTTTTCCATCCTAGAAATATGCCCTGCCCAGCGCAGCTGCGTCTTCAACAGCAGTGCCTCGATGCTGGTAACCTCTGCCCGCTTGAGGACTTCAGTGTTGGTCACAAAGTCACTCCAGTGGATGTTGAGGATGGTGCGAAGGCAGCGCTGATGAAAGCGCTCAAGGAGTCGCAGGTGATGACGGTATAAAACCCACGATTCGGAGCCATAGATGAGGGTTGTCATCACAACCGCTTTGTAAACATTGATCTTTGTGCCTTTTTTCAGATGCTTGTTGCTCCACACTCTTTTGTGCAGTCGGCCAAATGCACGGTTTGCCTTTGCCAGCCTGTTGTCAATCTCCTTGTCGATCTTGGCATCTGAGGAGATGATGCACCCCAGGTAGCTGAACTGCTGGACTGTCTTCAGAACTGATTCACCCACAGTGATGCAGGGAGGGTGATAATCTTCCTGGGGTGCAGGCTGGTGGAGAACTTCTGTCTTCTTCAGACTAACTTCTAGGCCGAATAGCTTGGCAGCCTCTGCAAAGCAGGACGTCATATGCTGCAGAGCTGATACCGAGTGGGAGACGAGTGCAGCATCATCAGCAAACAGTAGCTCTCGGATGAGTTTTTCCATTGTCTTGGAGTGTGCCTTTAGTCGCCTCAGGTTGAACAGGCTGCCATCGGTGCGATAGCGGATGTAGACACCATCGTCCTCATCTAGATCTACTGCGGCTCTTTGAAGCATCATGCTAAAGAAGATCGTAAAGAGAGTTGGCGCGAGAACGCAGCCTTGCTTTACACCTGTGCCTATTGGGAAGGGCTCCGAGAGGTCGTTGCAGTGTCTGACTTGGCCTCGCTGGTCTTCGTGTAGCTGGATGATCATGCTGAGGAACCTTGGAGGACATCCTAAACGTTCCAAGATTTGCCACAGGCCTTTCCTGCTAACGGTATCGAAAGCTTTGGTAAGGTCGACAAAAGTCACTTACAGAGCCTTGTTCTGTTCCCTGCATTTCTCTTGGAGCTGCCTGAGAACAAATACCATGTCGGTGGTGCTCCTGTTAGCTCTGAAGCCGCACTGGCTCTCTGGGAGGAGTTCTTCTGCAATGGTGGGCACCAGTCTGTTCAGGAGTATTCTGGCAAGGATTTTGCCTGCGATGGAGAGCAGGGTTATCCCCCGGTAGTTGGAGCAGTCTGACTTTTCCCCTTTGTTCTTGTATAGGGTGATGATGATTGCATCGCGAAAGTCCTGTGGTAATTTGCCTTGTTCCCAGCAGGTGACAAGTACTTTGTGAAGTGAGCTATGTAGTACTGTGCCCCCATGCTTCCAGATCTCTGGTGGAATTCCATCAACTCCTGCTGCCTTGCCACTTTTCAGTTGCTTGATGGCTTTAACAGTCTCTTCTAGGGTGGGGATCTCATCCAACTCTGTTTTCACCGGTTGAAGTGGGGTGAGGTGGATTGCTGAATCTTGAACTACGCGGTTGGCACTGAAGAGAACCTGAAAATACTCCGACCACCGGTTCAATATGGCTGCCTTGTCTGTGAGGAGCACTTGGCCGTCTGCACTATGCAAGGGACTCTGAGCCTGATATGATGGACCATATACTGCCTTCAGGGCTTCGTAGAACCCTCTTAAATCACCAGTGTCTGCACACAGCTGGGTTCTCTCTGCAAGCTTGGTCCACCACTCGTTCTGAATGTCTCGAAGCTTGTGCTGGAGGTTGCTACATGCAGCGCGAAAGGTTGCTTTTTTCCCAGGACAGGAGGGCTGAGCAAGATGTGCTTGGTAGGCAGATCTCTTTTTTGCCAGTAATTCTTGGATCTCTTGATTGTTCTCATCAAACCAGTCCTTGTTCTTCCTTGTGGAGAACCCGAGGACTTCTTCAGATATCTGCAGGACGGTAGTTTTTAGGTGTTCCCAGAGTGCTTCTGGAGAAGGGTCTGTGGGGCAACTGAGGTCCTCAATTCTTGACTGGAGTTTTGCCTGGAAGGCAGCTTTAACTTCGGCTGACTGGAGGCTGCCAACCTGAAACTTCCTCCGAGGGATACCTCCTCTCCTGGGTGTGGGTTTAAAGTGAAGACGGAGATTGCAGCGTACAAGACGATGATCCGTATGACATTCTGCGCTGGCATTACTCGGGTGTGTAAGACATCTCGAAGGTCTCTCTGGCGCACCAGAATGTAGTCGATAAGGTGCCAATGCTTGGACCGTGGGTGCATCCAGGTTGTCTTCAGACTGTTCTTCTGCTGGAAGATAGTGTTGGTGATGGTGAGCTGGTGCTCCATGCAGAATTCTAGCAGGAGGCGCCCGTAGTCATTGCAGTTGCCAATGCTGTGTTTGCCAAGTACTCCTTTCCAGGCTTCCGAGTCTTTACCTACTCTGGCATTGAAGTCGCCAAGGATGATCACCTTGTCCTCTGTAGGGGTCTTCCGTACGAGGTTGCGTAGATCAGCATAGAACTTGTTCTTTTCTGCAGGATCTGCTTGGAGGGTTGGGGCATACACACTGAAGAGTGTTGCATGCTGCTTGTTTTGAAGTGGGAGGCGCATGGACATGATGCGATCTGAGTGACCTGTTGGAAGGTTTTCGAGTTTGGAGGCAATGGAGTTCCTGACCATGAAGCCAACGCCAGAAAGGGGGTGGTGGTGGGTGGGCTCCCTCTGGGAAACCTACCCCCCCAGGGAAAGTGCATGCGCAATACATAGCCTCTCCTCTCCCGGTGTAGTGAACGCCGCGTGGTCACTGTCTGGCTATGCCTGGCAGATGGTCACTGCAATGGCCTCTCCTGCATTACTGCATCCGTAGCAACACCTTCTCGCTGGTCCCCCCCGTTTTCACAGAGTTTGCTACGTCATGGTGCGACCGAAGTGTCCGGCGGTATAACCAGATGGGCAGGCTGGGCCCACCAACCTCGTCAGCCTAAGAGAAGGAAAACTCTAACATCAAACCCGGGCAGATAGAGCTCGTTAATGTAACACCTACCACCTGGAGGACTCACTGCCGGCGTCCCGTCTTACTGGGCCATGGCAGATGACCCCCAGGTGAAAGGGTGGAGCCAGTACCGCGCACACTGCGCTTCACCTAAAAAATTCCTCTGCGCAGGCCTGAAGGGCATATCCACACACACAACCCACAACGCATCAAGTCCTGCAGCGATAGGCAAGGGGCGAAACGGCAGGTGGAAGGTGCCACTGGAAGCCGCAGTCCCGATCCTGCATGTAGGCGGTTCAGGATTACAAAGTCCACAATATTGTTAATAGCAATTAGCCTTTAGAGTGTAAATTTCAGCTTTGGTAGTACAGGCTCTCCATTTTAAACTTTGGTTGACAGGTTTCTCCTTATTTCAGCTTGCTTTTTATCAAAACCACAATTTCCTCATAAGACAAATAGCTTATTCACAAGGCACAACGATACCAAATCCAATATATATGTAGAATGTATTAGCCATTAAACTAGGAGTCGATTGCACCTTTAAGACCAGCTTAGTTTTATTCAGAATGTAAACTTTCCACCATGGTAAGTACCGCCAACATGGCTGCCTATTTGGATCTAGCCATTAAACTGTTTCCCTCAGGCACTGAGTCCTCCAATACTCTCCTCTGGCAACAATACATATTGCTGACATTATATATATATATTTCTTCCAGCACTACTCAGAGTGGTGACAAGTGACATTGGTTGCCGGTGGGAAGCAAGTTACCTAGGACAGGCACAACTCTCAGCCTAACATACCTCACAGGGTGACTCTGAGGGTAAAAAAGGAGGAAAGGAGAACAATGTAAGTTACCTTGGGGTCCCCACTGAGGACAAAGGCAGAGTATAAATGAAGTAAGCAGGCCCATAGCCACAGAGGGAACTGTGGGGGCACTGCCATGGACTTCCAGACAGACCTCGACTTCCAGGGGAGCCACCCACTCCCCCCCCCTCCGCCATAGCTGAGCTGTGGTAGCCAGAGCCAAGAGAGCTGAGCAGGGCACAGTGCACTTCAGCAGCAAAAGTAGCAGGTAGAGAAGAGGAAGGTGGAGGAGCAGGAAGTGGAGGAAGCCACGTGGATTGGGCCTGGAAGGGGAGGACAGATGGAGCTGCTGGCTGCAAAGTGCCAGAGTGGGGGGGGAGGGAGGTGAAAGGAAACCCCCCTGCTTGCATGCAAGTTGCAGTACCTTCCTGACTCTAAAGTTTTAGGGTTGGCTGCCGCGACTTGGCCACTTTCAGAGTCTCCAGCTTTTGCCCCTACCCCCAAAAGCTTCTGAGAAGTGGCAAGCCCTGCAGTGGATGGGAAAGGGTGCTCCCCAACTTTTTAAAAAGCCCACTGACTTTTAAAATCCTGTCTATGGCCCTGGAAGCATATAATACATAGTTGACTGGGCATCAGGATCCACCATTTACCTGTGACTCACCTGCCCATGCCCATCCCTTGTTTCTCTTGGTTTGGAAAGAAAAATCACAGCAGATTGCAACCACATTCTTCCATGCATTCAATAACTTCTGGTCAAGGATGGCTCCACCAAGCCTTCTCTTTATCCTTACATTTCATTCCAGTAAGATCTCAGTTGCCTGGTTCAGAGATCTTTCTAATTCACTATGAGGTGCTTCAAGCAAAAATAGGACAGATTTGTGCCATCACATCAATACTTTTTTTACCTAATGTGGCATTTTGGCCGGGAACATTTGGTCTGAAGTAGACACAGATAGCCTAAAGGATAAAGAGGAATTCTGGGTCATTGACTTTTCTGCTGATGGTAGAATATTTGATTTCCTGCTCTGTTTCTCATTTGTCCTTCTCTCTGCTCTGCCTGTATAATGACAAGGGCTTCTCTCAACCATCCATGTTCAGTGAAGGTATGGTATTAATTGACATTGTTTTGGAGTCACATTGTGAGAATGAACTGGAAACCTTGCAATGGGCCTAAAGGAAGTAATTAACCCACCCCTCCTTATTTGGACCAAAATCTGATAGATGTAAATCTCAAAAGCCGTTGTGAATATGAGCTGAGTTAAAGAAAATGTATTCCAGTACAATTGAATGGTGTACTTGACCCTGAATGTTCTAGTGCATCAAAATGCAGGTAATTTTTTTTCACAGTGGGTAGCTATGATGTGCCCTGTTCTCTTTTGTAACTACTGTCTTTTGAGCCACGTTCTCATTTCTGAGTACTTTCTTAGATGGTGGGAGACTGGCAATTTATCTAAGGAAGAAAGCTTCCTTTCATGTATTCTTATCAAGTTTCTGCAATTTCAGAGGGCAGCGATAGCTGGAAAGGCACTCTTCTTTCAGTACTTATTCAACCTTAGTGCTGGAGAAACAGGATGTCATAGAATTATTTTCTATGGAAGGTAATTTGTTAAATCTTCAAGAAAAGCCAGATCTGTCACTTGCACTGAATTGGTATTTAATATTAAACAGAGGACCTAAAATAGCTTCAGAATAATTTTGAAGTGAAATTTTGGTTGAGGCTTAAGCTGATCTTTTTTTTAAAGGTACCCACAAAATAGGTCGGAATAATATAAAATAATAAGGTATCTGACTTTCATAAAATTTGATTTTATTGGATGACTTTTGATTAAAAGAAAACCTAAGATCTATATTTATGCAACGTAAAGGATTCTTTAAACCATGACATTTCCGGTTTCTAGCCCTGACCTGGATAGCTGTGAGGTTTCGCCAAGTGACAATAAATTTCGACTATGAAGACATAGGGAAGTTTTATTGACATGTTCCGGGTGCATACTTCTCCCTTCAAAGGCTTTGCCTGAGGTGAGCACCAGAAGCAAACATAGCATTAAGTAATTTTAAAAAGTGTGGGCTTCTCCTCCCCTGCTTCTTAGAACTTCAAACTATTTATAACACAGGTCACAAAGATCTCAGCCTGAGAAACGAAAGTCATTCTCAGGCATCCAGATGGTTCAGGGAAGGCCCCCACATTCTCATGCATTCAGTAATGTCTCCACAGGCGGGTCTGGGGAGGGGGAGGCTTAGTAACCTTCACCAGACCAGCACACAGGCATAACATCCAGCAGAGCAAGACAATGACACAAGGCGAAAGACACAGAGCAAATTACAACAGGAGACAGAACATGGATCCTGACAATAACCTGATCTTGTCAGATCTCAAAAGCTAAGCAGAGTCAACTCTGGGAAGTACTTGGATGGGAGACCTCATTGGAATACCAGAGCCTAGAGGCAGAGGCAGGCTTTGTTCAGCCACCTCTCTGAATATCCTCCATGCCCCAGTAGGGATCAGTCACCAGAAGTTGCCATGACATCCAGGAGCACACACACTCACATGCATGTGCACATACTTGAAAAAGAAATTTCCAATCTCTAAAAGAAAGAAAGGCATTGACTTAGTTGTTTTCTAGAGTTCTATAGTTTTCTGATCTAAGGAATATCTATTTGTGATGTGCATCATTCAGATTTTCTAGAGCAAACCTATACTACTTAAGTAATTCACAAGTTGAACACAGACATCTGCTTGATAACTGCAGCCCACCAGAAGATTGACAGCACCAGGTATGCAGCAAAAAAAGGTGTGCTGCCATAGTTATCTAGTGGGTTATGTTTACCTTAGTGGGTTACATTGTGAGATTGTTCTAGAACAAAGCCTGTCTGTTCAAATAAGGGATATCAGCTGTGCTTCATGGGATAAACTCAATCAATTAATACTATAAATACTAATATTATGGGAACTGGTAAGCTACAAATCTTTTTTGTGATACACAGAAGATAACACTTCTTAGGTTATTATAATGGCTTATGGAAGAGAGATGAAGGTTAAACATATAGAAATGTGCACATTTAAAAGTTCTGATTTATATGATTTATAATGTGTTAAACACTTTGACACTCAGTTGTAGGCATGTAGCCCTGTGGCGCAGAGTGATAAAGCTGCAGTACTGCAGTCAGAGCCCTCTGCTCACAACTTGAGTTCGATCTCAGCGAAAGCTGGTTCAGGTAGCCAGCTTGAGGTTGACTCAGCCCTCCATCCTTCCAAGGTCGGTAAAATGAGTACCCAGCTTGCTGGGGGAAAAGTATAGATGACTGGGGAAGGCAATGGCAAACCACCCCGTAAAAAGTCTGCTGTGAAAGCAATGTCACCCCAGAGTCAAAAATGTCTGATACTTGCACAGGAGACTACCTTTACCTTTTGTAGGCCTATACCTGCTTCAAACAAACAAACATTTGTCCTACTGAAAATCTCCCTTGCAAAAACAAGCAGACACGTGGAATATTACTGGGGGATGCACAATGTACTAAGTTATTGCCTCTTTAAAAGGCAGTTGGGGGGAAAGATGTGGCTCAGGGCATGGGCTGTGATTTATGGAAGAGCATCTGCTTTGCCTGCTGAAGGCTCCTGGTTCTATCCCAGGCATCTCCATTTAAAAAGGATCTGGAAGTTAGATGACAGATGACAGGCCTCTACCTGAGATCTTTGGAGAGCCACTACCAGTAAAAATAGATAGAAATGACTTTGGTAGACCAAAGATCTGAGTATAAGGCAGTTTTATGTGTTCACATAGGGGTTTGGCACTTTGGAATGCAGGTGGAATGGAGTTTCTTTCACTGTGGCATGGAGGTGATGAGTGTTACTGAGGGTTCTTCGGTCATAAACAGGGGGAAACACAAGTACACATCTTAGTGAATCACAAATGCATTGTGTATGCAATAATAGATGGCATCCAAGTGCAACTGGAAAACCTCCCTCAAGTCCTTCCTGGTCTTAGAAGTTTCTTGTGAAAGAGGAGGAGGACAGGGAAGTAGGTTTACATATATAAGGAATCTGAATTGTTTGCATTCTCCAGATATATTATCTAACAAACCTGATAGCCAAGCTTGCCTGATCTCTCAGCTATCCAGGGGCAGCCCTGATTAGTATTTGAATTGGAGACCTCCAAGAAATATCATGGTCATGACATGGAGGCAGGCAAGGCAGACCACCTCTGTTAATCCCTTGTCTTGGAAAACCCCACAGGGTCGCCTTAAGTTAGCTGTGACTTGATGATGATTTTCACCATCCAATGAAACTCTCACTTGCAGCTGGAAGTCTTACTGGTCCTTGTGATTTGTTATGCTTTTCAAAGTATGAGAGTGATATGACTATGCTAATTATGGTTACAAACCAGTGATTGTGCTGAAACATGTATGGCATTGTGTTTTATTTTACTTGCCATTGTGAGTTATCTTATTGTATATGCATGTTTGTTTCCTGTTCTTGATTTGTGCATATATTAAAATACTGGCTTTTTTTTTTTTTTTTGCTCAAGGATGAGTTGGTTCATTTGTATATTGCATCAAACAAGGCTTGTGTGTATGTGTGCGCGCGTGTGTGCGTGCACGCTCAACCTCTTTGCTTTTCCCTCTTTTTTTTTTTTGGTTGGGCATTTTTCTGCCTTTGTTGTGGTGCAGGATTGCCAGATACAATGGAGGTGGGGAGGAGGTAGAATATATTCTAATAATAATAATAAACTTTTATTTATACTTTTATTTATACCCCGCCCTCCCTGCCTAGGCAGGCTCAGGGCGGCTAACAGGACATGGTAAACCATGATACAGATAAATAACAGATAATATAATTAATAATTTAGACAATAAAACCAATAAAACAGTATGACATTAAAATACAATCGAATGGCGTATAAGATGGCTCAGTATTACTGATCTTATCAGGAGTTCTGTCTTAAAAAGCTAGCTGGAAGAGGGCAGTTTTGCAGCCCCTACGGAACTGGTTAAGATCCCGTAGGGCCCCCACCTCTTCCGGCAATTGATTCCACCATTGGGGGGCCTTTGTAGAGAACGCCTGTTCTCTGGTAGCTTTTAATCTAGTTTTTTTTGGCCCAGGGATTTCAAGAAGATTTTTTGAGCTTGATCACAGTGCCCTCTGGGGAACATATGGAGAGAGGCGGTCCCTAAGGTAGGCAGGTCCTCGACCATATAGGGCTTTAAAGGTAATGACCAGCACCTTGTAACGAACCCGGTAAACAATTGGCAGCCAGTGCAATTCCCGCAGCCCAGACTGCACATGTTCCCACCGAGGCAGTCCCAGTAGCAGCCTGGCTGCTGCATTTTGCACTAGCTGCAGTTTCCGGGTTCGGTACAGCACCATTGTGGCCTAAAAATCAAGAACGAGATGGTGCATTATTGCAGCTGCTCTTGGTCAGTGACTGATCATCCAGGAGAAGCTGAAAACTCAAAGAGGCTTTACAAAGGCAAAATATATTTATTTCAGATGGGCGATAAATGGAAAATCCAGGTGCTGCAGTACAGACTGTAAGGTTTGCATTCAAAACCAAAGACTAATGTATTAAGGTAAATGAGGACACTTGTCTAGATACATTCTTGAGCCTGAGGGGTTAGCTTTACATCTCTGGGGCTGGCTTCAGAGATGGGTGTTCCTTGGCAGCTGCTGGAACCCTGCACTGCTGCCCACCCAAGTGGGGACAAGGAAGAGGCAGCTGGATGCAAGGCTTTTTTTGAGCAGGATCACACAGGAATGCAGTTCCGGCTATCTTGGTGTCAGGGGGTGTGGCCTAATATGCAAATAAATTCCTGCTGTGCTTTTTCTTTAAAAAGCCTTATGTGAAACAATGGTGGTGTCAGGTGGTGTGGCCTAATATGCAAATGAGTTCCTGCTTCACTTTTTCTGCAAAAAAAGGCCTGGCTGGATGAATGGTCTCTCCAGTGGTTGGCCATTTGCCATCTTGAACAGTGGCATGAGGCATGAGCTGCTGCCCCCATAGGCAGCCCCCATAGGGCTGCTGCTGCCATTGCCTGAAAAGCTCTTGTTCTTGTGGAAGGGCATTTGTTGCAGGGGTGGCTGCCCTTGACATTGGGAAGGGGCAGTATGACCACTAATAGGT
Organism: Heteronotia binoei; assembly: GCF_032191835.1. Taxonomy (NCBI): domain Eukaryota; kingdom Metazoa; phylum Chordata; class Lepidosauria; order Squamata; family Gekkonidae; genus Heteronotia; species Heteronotia binoei. The sequence goes on along the minus strand of NC_083226.1, from coordinate 150,872,124 downwards.
ACACAATGCCCCTCACCAGAGCAAGCAGCTGCGACACTTTCCAACTCTACATGTAGGGGGAATGCAAGGAGGACCTCATGCAGTAGTGGTGGGGGCCCACCGGAATGAGGCATGCCACTTGGCCCCATACTCATGGCACTTGATGGTTTGAGCAGTAGGAGAAAAACACAACTGAGTGTGTGTGAGAAATAACAGTTATGATGATGCTCTAGGAATTTTTCCAGTCTCTATAGTAAAGACTGTAGAGAGTATAGGGAGCAACATCCAGAGGTGATGTCACATTCTTTGAACTCCCTGCCTGGAAGTGACATCATATCCTCCCTAACACTGTACAGTTTTTCCCCACATGGTTTTATCATAGATATCTGAGGGATTCTAGAGAGTTAGAGAAGACATGTCATTTCTTCAGCAATTCCACCGTTCCCTGGTGTAGCCTTCCAAATCTCCTGGCATTTGCTCATGCTGGGTTGGTAACCTTGACCAGAAGACATTTTGCAAAGGGCCCCCAGCATCTGGGACTGACCCGAGTCCCTTCATTTAGCACTATGAGAAGAGTCTATTCTTGTTTTAAAGAAGAGGCCAGTGACACATGCACTTTAATGAATTTTCCCTATTACCTTACATGTTTAAAACTAAAAAAAAAAAGTCTTGGGTGAATGACTAACAGGTGAACTGCTGAACCCTTTTCTCTTCATCTGTATTTGCAGGGCTCTTTTTGTAGAAAAAGCCCAGCAGGAACTACTTTGCATATTAGGCCACACACCCCTAATATCACCATTGTTTCACACAGGGCTTTTTTGTAGAAAGAGCCCAGCAGGAACTCATTTGCATATTAGCCCCCCTCCTTGATGTCAAGCCAGCCAGAACTGCGTTTTTTTTTTTTTTAAAAAAAAGCCCTGTGCATTTGCGTTCAGAATTCCTCCTGCTCAGCTTCTTGCCTCCCCTACAGCTTTTCCTTATTGTGGAGAAAGCAGTAGTGGAGAGGGGGATGGGGGATGCTGAATAGAAAAGAGACTGGAGGAAAAAGGGTTAATAGCCCCCTCCCCCTTTTATAATTCTTCCCTCAAACTCTCAGCCCCCTCCCCATCTCTCTCTCTTTGTTTGTCTCTCTCTCTTTGCCTGTCTGCCTGTCTGTCTCTCAATTTAACTGTGTAACAAAGATATGTGCATATAAAATCTAATTCTCTTTAGGCCCTGAACCCATGTCCAAATCTTGTGTACTGCCCTCTGAATCCCAGTGGTTGCTATTGAAACATGATGCCATCTTCTCATTTTTGTTTATTTCAATTTCTCCCCTACCAGAGTGTCTGTTTTTTAATAGTTGTGTCTGCGCACTAAACATCAATAACAGGGATGCTTTCATAAATTCCACAGAGGGGAAATGTTGCCATTTATTCAGGCATGAGAATGTAACATTGATCTGGAACTTGGCTCTTGTCATTGACAACATACACGCCAATACTAAATGTAAATATACTTGGCAAAGACAACAGGCAGTCTGCGCGACATAAATGGCCAAGTGGTAAGCAACACATCATAAAATGCTAGTTGGGACAAAGCATCTCATATTCATATAACAGAAAGTTTTCTTTCCTCATTTCTTATTTTTATTTCCTTGACTGAGATTTTTAGCCCATTTCCTTCTTGTGGCTTGGGCAAGGTAATGAAAATCCCTCATATATTTAACTTTTATTTAATTTAAACTAGAATTGAGCTAAAGGAAGAAAATATCTGTCTGCCTTTCTGTCTGAGACCTGTTCTTCAAGAAATTTACAACCCTCTTCCTTTGTTCATCTTCAAAGCAAATCTGTGGGTAGAATTGTTTATTATTTAAAACATTTATATTCTGTCTTTCTACCTATGTAGGGTCTACAGGGCATTTGCTAACTCCAGCTTGGAAAATTCCTGGAGATTTTAGCTTTCAGAGATTTCAGAGAGCCAGTTCGGTGTAGTGGTTAAGTGCATGGACTTTTATCTGGGAGAACCAGGTTTGATTTCCCACTCCTCAACATGCAACTGCTGAAACAATCTTGGCTTAGTCATAACTCTATCACTGCTGTTCTCTCAAGAGCAGTTTCTGTCAGAGCTCTTTCAGCCCCACCTAACTCATAAGAGTGTCTGTTGTGGGGAAGGGAAGAGAATAGAGATTGTAAACTGCTCTGAGACTCCCAAGTGAAGGGCAAGGTATAAATCCAATCTCCTCCTCCTCCTCTTCTTCTTCCTCTGTTTTGTAATGGTACCAGACATTAACTCTGGATTGTTGCAGATTTTACTTAACCATTTTGATACCCTATATGTGGGTGAAACTTAAGTATAGGTTACCATTTTGGGGGCTCTGATGGTATCCTGTCACTGTTTGTTTGACACTCTTTATGTTGCTTTCCATGTCTCTTCCAGGAGAGGAGACAATCTTTTAAAAAACCAATTAATTTCACCTTGGTATTACCTCTTCCTGATAATTCTCTTTGCCATTATTTTTTTCTTTTCCTCCCGGATTCTGTGTTCTCTTGTGAGGGAGTCCAAATAGCTAACACCATTTTAGTTTTCCTCTTTATCTTCCATTTTCATTCCTGTGTGAATTAGTCATGGACCTCAGGCTGCTGGTAAATTACCATTGTGATTATTGGTGTTACAAAGGTTATAGTCCCACTGCTGTGGGAATTGTTGGTTTATAAATTGGTATGCTTGGAGTAAGACTTTACAATTAGAACAAGAAAAAAGTTTCGCTTTCTTTTTCTTCCCGTTATGGCTGCTATTTTATTATGGCTGTTTTACAATAGTCAGCAGGGAACAAAATAGCAATAGACATCTAGACAGTCTAGACTTCTAGACATTTTTTGGTACCAATTTATATTCAACTGAAATGATAGTTGGGATCTGAAATCCCAGTGTCAAACCTGCAGACTCTGAATAGTTGGATTCCCAAACTTACTTTTGAGGCTGACATTTTCATGTTGGTAAGATGAATTCAGGAACATTACAGGTTTTAAGAATGTTGGTAGACCATCCATTCCCTTATGGGATGTCAGAATGCTTTTGCTGCACTTTCAGCAGGAAGCCAGACTGTTGAACTGCAGCTTGTAATTGTAAGGAAGGCCACCTTACTTACTTGAGGAATGCATCTTTTTTATGTGGTTTTTTTTTGGGGGGGGGGTATTTTTATGTTCATGTGTGTACGTGTGTGTGCACCTGGAAGTCATGGCAACTTCTGGTGACTGACCCCTACTGGGGTCCTGGAGGATATTTAGGGAGGTGACTGAATAAAGCCTGCCCCGTCTCCTGTCTGCTGCTATTCTAAGGAGGTCTCCCATCCAAGTACTTGTGATGATGATATTGGATTTATGTCCCGCCCTCCACTCCGAAGAGTCTCAGAGCGGCTCACAATCTCCTTTACCTTCCTCCCCCACCACAGACACCCTGTGAGGTGGGTGGGGCTGGAGAGGGCTCTCCCAGCAGCTGCCCTTTCAAGGACAACCTCTGCCAGAGCTATGGCTGACCCAAGGCCATGCTAGCAGGTGCAAGTGGAGGAGTGGGGAATCAAACCCGGTTCTCCCAAATAAGAGTCCGCACACTTAACCACTACACCAAACTGGCTCTTTGTCAGAGATGACCCTGCTTAGCATCCAAGATCTGACAAGATTGGGCTTACCTGGGCTATCCAGGTCAGAGCACAATAATACATCTGCTCCTGTGGGGCTCCACCTGGCAGTTAAGATTGGCATCAGAGCCCCAGTTCTGTATCTCTTACCTTTTGAGGCGAGATGGGAGGCTACCAGCCAGAGCCTTTTCCATGGTGACCTTCAGCTGTGGAATGCTCTATCTACCACAATTGGTTTATTAATACATTAAGCTGTATAATGAACATTTTTACTATTGTTTTTATTGCTACTCTTATTGTTTTGCTGCTGCTTTTAATTTCTGTTTTTATTCTTCTGTTTTTCCCCTTCTTCTTGTGTTTATATTGGGAGGGAGCCAGTGGCTACACTGCTAGCCATTAAAAAATAAATACCCACTTAGTAGCAATGCAGTTGGGTGACAGAGCCAGTGCAGAGAAGAAGTTGGATTTTGATTAGGGATTCCTATATTCAAATAGCCATTATGCCATGAAGTTTAATGAGCGATTTGGGGACAGTCACTCAGTCTCAGCCTTCCTTACCTCACAAGGTTTTTGTGAGGGTAGAATGGAATAGTCCTGACCCTATGGCCTGGATTAGCTTGGACTGCGATCACACACACTAATTAATGCACTTTCAATCCACTTTCAGTGGATTTTACTATGTGAACTGGCAAAATCCAGTTGGAAAGAGCATTCAAAGTGCATTATTGGGTTGAAAGTCCATTATTTAGTGTGTGTGATGACAGCTTAGGGTGCTGTTTGCAAGTGGATTTTGCTATTCTTACATAGTGAAAATCCAGTTGCAAGTGCATTATTTAGCATGTGTGAATGCACCCTTAGTATACGACAGCTTCATGTGTTCAAGGATGGATGGATAGAGACTTCCAGTGTGAACTACCTATTTCTAGAGTGTAGTTACTGATCTACTTTAACTTGATTTCTGCGAACAGTGAGAAATTGTGGTTTAAGTTCTGGAAGAATCCTGCAACTTCACAACACAAGAGCTTCATGAAGGAAAGATGTCAGCAGCAATGAAAAACAAATCAATTGTGGAGTTCAAGAATTAGGAGAGGCCCTATAGCCATTGCTGCTTTCATAACACATCACTTTTGTCCTAACCCTATTGCAGTCAACTTTTCCAAGAAGTTTTGCATTCATTTCAAGGTGCTAAGGAATGTCTACTTAATGGAGAGAATTCTATTTAGGAGGCATTGGTAAATGCTTCATTTTGAAGAACCACTCACATTAAGAGAATCCTAGTGGGAGCAAAACAAAGAACACCCTCTGTTTGCAGTATTTCTAATGTTCTTATTAGATTAATTGATTTCACAGCGTTCTAGAGTTACAATACAGTTGACAGTGATAAGGTGTTGCCATGCCGATCGCCCATCACAAATAGCAAACAAGCTTATTACAGCAGGTAGCAATTACAATCTGCTTGTGATTTATTACACCTGGTACAATCTAGCCATAGGTAAGCATTTGAAGTCCTTTTTCTTTTCATGTGAGAGTACATTTTTAAGTCTCTCCCAGTGACAGCATTGGAGTTTAACAGTGCAATCCTGAGAATGCTTTCCTGGGAGTAAGCCCTATTGGGTAAACACTGAGTAGATGCTGAAGAAACCAGTACAGGATAACACTGTAAACATGCTTAAATTTGGTTGTGTTCCTGCCCACAGATTTCTGGGAGGTACATGACATTTTTCACTGGCCACGATAATGTGGGGATTTTTTAAATTCCGTTTGGTGAATACTGGAAGATAGAATGCCACTCGAGGTGAAAACCAGTGGACAGTTTGATGTATGGATGTGTGATGGATGTTGAGAAGAAATGTGTTTTTTCTCTGGAAGATGAAATGAGCAAAATTTTCGCTTTGTGTTTAAAAAGTTTTTTTTTTCTCTTTCTCTGGGCAGAGAACAGGCAGGGAGAAGCAACACAATCAGTGGCTTTAGGCTAACCTCAGCTACCTCTTAAGAAATGCAAATAGGTCTAGCTAGAGACAATAGGAGGATCCAGTCCCTCCCCTCCAAGCAGGGAACAGAGAGCTGCAGGAATTAAATACTAAAGCAACTTCAGGAAGGAACTCCAGGAAGAATCTCCAAGAAAACTTCTTTGACCTGGTCTGACCTAGTCAGTGGTCGGGGGTGTGGGGGGGAACCGAGGTAATAAAACTCAGGCGAGCAAGGTCTTTTTGATAATGAATCCATCAGAGGAGACAGAACTCTTAACCGAGGTCTGGAGGAGGCTGCTATTGACCATGTGCTGGCCTGAAGAGCTGGAGGAAGCTGAAAGGTAAGGAGACTGTAGAGATCTATAACATCCTAAACTAAGGAGCCTGATAGGGCATGTGTAGAGAGTGGGACCGATGAATTGTGTTTTACCCATTTCTTTATAATCCCTTGCTCAATCTGGTGTGGTGCTAAAAGTCTGTTTACAGATACTTTCTCTTTATTAAATACTTTATAGCTTTTGTTGCTGGTACTACATATTATTCTTTGTACCACATAAATGTCAACTGACTTGGAGACACTATTCTAAAAGGAGCATCAGAGGAAGGCCTTCAGTGGCAAGTGGATATTCCTCCAGGGGTGCACAAGGAAGTAAACTGTCCCCATGGTGACCAGGTGCTGGGCAGTGGGAGACACAGAAGCAAGGCCTTGGAATTTGAAAGGGAAGCTAGGATTCCTGACTCTTCCAGCAGGCAATTCCTTACAAAGGTCAAGTGGTTGCAGTGGTTACTCAAGAGAGAAAGAAAAGCCTCTCCAGGTGTTGGGTAAAATTTTGGAGGGCAGGTTTTTACAGGGCCTGCAGGTCAGAGCAGGCTGGTTCAGCCACAGATGTGAACACAGATTCTTTGCCCTGCAAACAAATGTTATAGAACACATGGTTATAGAACACAATGGTTGACCATTCCACACCACTCTCACTCTGTTTCAAAATGTATGATTCCTCCCCTCCCCTTTCCCGTCAGTGGTACAGTTAGCAAAAGTTAAGGATTCATCAGCCATTATAAGATCGATACAAGACTTGATATATTTCTTGGGAATGCTAATATTGCTTTCTTCTGGCATTTTATCAAAAAGATATTAAGCAACCCAGGAAAAAATATTGGTGTATAAATGGTATGAAGTTGCAGCCAATCCTTTTATATACAAATGAGATCCAGGCTTCAGCGAAGTCCTGCTTTCTGATACTTAAGGTTTCTTCCCCCCTCCATCTGACTTTAGCAATTCATCATCTGCATATAGTGCTTTAAAATGAATTCATGTGGATAGGTTCGGAAGCAGTTAGAGACAAATGAGATTTTGTGGGTATAAGCTTTAAAGAGTCAAAGCTGCCTTCTTCAGATACCTAGTATCTGGCAAAGGAAGTGTGGACTCTCAAAGGCTTATTTCCCGAACATCTTGTTGGCGTCTAAGGTGCTGGATTCAAATGTGCTAGCTCTTAATTCATGTGGAACCAAGGTGAGTGCCAAAAGCCTGGCTGTAGGGTGTCCTGCTGCAGTTGGCAACCTTCTCCTCGGAGGAACTGGTAGACTAGGACAGATACGCTGGCTTTTTGCCAAAAGTGACATCACATGCAGGTGCAATGTAGGTGAACCCCCCATCCCCCCTTGTTGGCTTTTGAACCCCCACTGGTGATTGGGGGAATTGCCAGGAGGTTTCTCGTAATGAGACCTGGCTGCTCTACCTCGCTGCATCCTGCATGAACTGAATGAATACCTTAGAAAAGTCCTTAGAATACCTTCCAAAATCTATGAGTTCTGTGCAGAGCATTATTGACAAGATTTTCAGTGTGAGAAGCAGCCCGAATATTAATTTATCATCACCATTAACAACAACAACAACAATAATAAAATAATATAACAACAACAGATTTTAATTTATTTGTTACCCTGCCTTTCTCCCCAATGGGGACTCCAAGTGGCTCACATTAGGCTGAGAGATTGACTCTCTGGGTGAGCTTCCTTGGCTCAAGCATTGTTTAGAACCTGGGTCTCCCGGATACTCATTTAGCGCTCTTGACCACTGTAGCAGACTGGTTCAATAGCCCAGTTTAGAAGCTAAGAAGCTAAGCAGGGTTGGCCATGGTTAGTACTTGGATGGGGGACCACCAGGGAAGACTGGGGTTGCTATGCAGAGGAAGGGAAACAGCTTCTGTGCATCTCTTGCCTGCAACACTCTGAGGATGGGGTTGCCATGAGCCGGCAGCAACTTGATGGCACATTCTTCTCCTCCATCTTAGTATGAGAAGAATTCCTTAATGGTAAAAGTTTTCCAACCACTCTCTCTCGGCTTGACTTCGCGAACGAAGATTTAAGAAGGGTGCAGTACTCCACGTCTGCTGCAGGCTCGCTGGTGGCTGACAAGACCAATGCGGGACAGGCAGATCCGGCCACAGTGGCTGCAGGGAAAAGTCTGATTTGGGGTTGGTGCTGTAGCAGTGCAATTCTTCCTCAATCTCCTTTTGTCCTCAAGACCAGCTATGCGTGCGTTCTCAAAGGAAGAGACAGCCTGGTGGATGGTGTGCCTCCATGCTTTGCGATCTGAGGCTAGGTCAGACCACTGGTGATGGTTGATGCGACAGATGCCAAGGGATTTCTTCAAGGAGTCCTTGTACCTCTTCTTTGGTGTCCCTCTATTTCGATGGCCGGTGGAAAGTTCGCCATACAGGGCAATCTTGGGAAGGCGGTGGTTTTCCATCCTAGAAATATGCCCTGCCCAGCGCAGCTGCGTATTCAACAGCAGTGCCTCGATGCTTGTAACCTCCGCCCTCTTGAGAACTTCAGTGTTGGTCACAAAGTCACTCCAGTGGATGTTGAGGATGGTGCGAAGGCAGTGCTGATGAAAGCGTTCAAGGAGTCGCAGGTGATGACGGTATAAAACCCACGATTTGGAGCCATAGATGAGGGTTGTCATCACAACCGCTTTGTAAACATTGATCCAACCACTACAATATATATCAAAGGTATAACTTAGTATATGATGATAGCCTATGTTTATTTGGAAGTTCAAAATGTTTCACATACCACCAGCCTGTTAGTTGGCTTCTAAACTTCCCCAAGTATGAACTCCACCAGAAAGGCACAGCAGCAGAAAGGAGGGAGGAGGGGGTGAAGTTGATGTGTGTGACAGAGTAAGTGGCTTGCTGGAAACTGAGGCTTGGATCCAGCCATTCATGAGCAGAAAAGACAATGTCCTTTGGGCAGTTCTGCTTGCACAAACAAAAGTGCAAAACCTGGGATGTACAATCCACGGTTTGCATCATTGTATTGAATTTCCTTCTGAAATGGTATCTGAAGCGATACTTTGTGCTGTGACTTGCATATACGGAAAATATAGTAGGAGTGCAATCACTTTCAGATAGCCAGGCAGCAAGTAAGAATTTTAGTTGTGTTTCTGCAAAGACTTATGTAAATAACTTGGCAGGATCCAGCCCAGAGAGTCTGGAAAGGTAACCAACACTGCTCTGAAATATGTATGCCCGAGACCTTGTTTACCTGTTTGAAAGCCTGAAGTGGCTGAGAACTGAGATGGTTGAATGGATTGCACTGCTTCAGATTGTAGGTGAAGGATTCAGTGTTGGAATACTTCCCTGTCTTAAAAATGCCCATTAGATTAGATAGAAAACCACAGAACAGTTAAAGCCTTTTCCTCTGGTGTGCTAGCTTTCTGTTAGCATGGAAGTTTTCTAATGCAAAGCTGGTAATCTCCACCTGCAGTTGGCAGTGTTCAGCCATGCTGCCTCTTCTGTGGGGTTGCCAGGTTTAGTGGGAGGCTGAGTACAGCAACTGTTGTCAAATGTGTGACATCACTTCTGGGGAAAGCAAGAAGTGATGTCACACTATCAGCCCACCAACCATTTCTTAATGAGAAATGAGAGATGGAGCAGGAGATTCCTTCCCCCCACTGGGGTACTGGCAACCCTCATTTTGAGTTACATGTTGCAGCATCTATATTTACAAAATTCTGGTTTAAGGTGCAGTTTAAGGCACAGCGCCTGCGTTTCTTTGGACTATAATTATGTTTTCGTTTGTGTCAGTCAACGTGCAGATTGTTAAATAATGTTGGAAGAACAATGTGTGCTCAAATGAGCCTGCATTAATTAAAAAACAGAGTCAAACACATCTTTGAATGTGACCTCTTGTTCACGACGGGATTCTCCTTTGAGTCATGCAGTTTAGGATTGGCCTTGGGGCAATAGAGTCTTGGATTTCTCAGCGCAGTTAAGTTCTAGCTGGCATGAGGCTGTTTGCTTCTGGAGTGGCTAATGATAGCAGAGATTATGACTTGACAGACAGCATATGATGGATAGATAACTCTCTGGTATCTCCCGGGAAAGAGGAACTCGAAGTTGCTTTGTTTCGCCTTTTGACATTAATAAAGTAGTAACATTATATAGAATCTGTGCTATCAAGAATGTATCCAAGAAGAAAAAAAATACAGGGATGGGCAAGCTCTGCTAATTCTAATTGTCTTTAGTGTTTCCAGTCTCCAGGTGGGAGCTGACGATCCCCTGAAATTACAATTGATCTCCAGACTACACCAACATTTTAGTATTTATTTATTTAAAATACTTATTCCACTTCTCCTGGAGAACGTTGCTGCTTTGGAAGGTGGGCTGTATGGCAGTAAGTCCCTGGTGAAGTCCTTCTCCTCCTTAAAGCCCATCCTCCCAGGCTTCTTCCTCAAAGCTCCAGATATTTCCAAACCCGGAACTGGCAACCCTGCTTTATTCTTTCCAGTCATAATCCTCTATGCCAGTTAGGGTTGCCAATTCCCAAGTGGGGCCAGGGGATCCCCCGGTTTGGAGGCCCTCCCCCTGTTTCAGGATTATCAAAAACGGTGGTGAGGGGAGGGAAATATCCACTGGGTGCTCCATTCTGCCCTGATTCCCAATTCCTTAATACATTTATTAATGAAAAGATATTTTCTAAACAATACTATTTCCCCTAACACATCTAAAAGGCTGTCACCAGATGCCGATTATCAGTGGCTCCGCTGAATACATTTCCCTGTAGTTTTCTTATATGATGAATCTGTTTCCTTTGTCCTGCCTGAATTAAATGAACAGACAACAATGTATTTTTAGATGCACTAACAAATCTGTAAAAAGCTTTACTTCGAATAATTGAGATGTGCCTAGTTTTTAAAACAAAAGTACATAGGACCAGGGCTTTTTTGTAGAAAAAAGCCCAGCAGGAACTCATTTGCACATTAGGCCACACCCCCTGACATCACCATTGTTTTGCACAGGACTTTTTGTAGAAAAGTCACAGCAGGAACTCATTTCCATATTAGGCCATACCAAGCCAGCCAGAACTGTATTCCTGTGTGGTCCTGCTAAAAAAAAAAAAAAAAAAAAATCCCTGGGAGAGACAATTCATCTAGCTGCTTCTTCCCTGTCCCCAGCCCTCACCCCCAGTAACTTGGGGGGTGGGGGTGGAGCAAGGGGAGACCCAGTGTTGCACTACATAGTCACATCATGTGCAGACAAAAACCCAAGCCTGACAACATACAATTTCTGCAGTGCTAACTGATGCACTGATGTTTCATTCAGGTTTCTATAAATTATCAGTTAATTGTCTGAACATCTTTAGAAGAGCTGTATTATTAAGACAGCATATTCTTCTGTGACGTTTGCCCCATCAGATTTATCATGATTTTCCAAGACATCAGTCACTGCTATAAATTAATTATCATTGGTCCACTTCAAACCGTGTTTCAGAGCTGTATCAATATTTGGGAGAGAGGAGACTCCTGGTGCAGGAACTGTAGAGGTCTGTAGATGTGTTAGTTCCTCTTCCTTTCTACTTCTGCAATGACTTAAAGGACTGACAAATGGTCTCAAGGAAAATGTAGTGTGAGAAAAAGAGGGAGACACCATAATATGAGAGAACACAACTGCAGTCCTGCTGGATTAATAATAATAATAATAATAATAATAATAATAATAAATTTTATTTCTACCCCGCCCTCCCCGCAAAGCGGCTCAGGGCGGCTAACAGTAAGTAATGTATTAACATAAATAGTAAAACATTAGATTAGCAATTAAAATTACACATATAAAAACCCGTTAATTCAGTTAAAATACTTAATTTACAATTACATTATATATATATCTGGCAGTAATAGCTGTTCTGGCGCTGATTCTGCCAGTTTAAATGGTGTTAAAGATGGCGGTTCTTCGTTCATTGCAACTCAGCAGTCCGTATCATTATAGGCGTATCTAAAAAGGGCAGTCTTGCAGGCCCTGCGGAACTGGTCGAGGTTCCGCAGGGCCCACACCTCCTCCGGGAGCTGGTTCCACAGTGCAGGTGCCGCAACTGAAAAGGCTCGCACCCTGGTGCTTTGGAGCCTGGCCTCTCTCGGCCCAGGGATGGTCATTTTGTTTTTACTTGCTGACCTCAGTGCCCTCTGGGGTTCATACGGGGAGAGACGGTCCCTTAGGTAGGCACCAGAGGCTTGCACCAGAGGCTTGTCCAAGCCAACTCTGTTAACATAAGAACATAAGAGAAGCCATGTTAGATCAGGCCAATGGAGTTTCTCCAAGCTAAAGAGCCCTAAGCGTTTCAACCTTTCTTCATAGGGAAAGTGTTCCAGCCCTTTAATCATTCTAGTTGCCCTTTTCTGGACTTTCTCCAATGCTATAATATCCTTTTTGAGGTGCGGCGACCAGAACTGCACACAGTACTCCAAATGAGACTGCACCATCGATTTATACAGGGGAATTATGATACTGGCTGATTTGTTTTCAATTCGCTTCCTAATAATTCCCAGCATGGCGTTGGCCTTTTTTATTGCAAATGCACACTGTCTTGACATTTTCAGTGAGTTATTTACCATGACCCCAAGATCTCTCTCTTGGTCAGTCTCTGTCAGTTCACATCCCATCAACTTATATTTGTAGTTGGGATTCTTGGCCCCAATGTGCATTACTTTGCACTTGGCCACATTGAACCGCATCTGCCACATTGCTGCCCACTCACCCAGCCTCAACAGATCCCTTTGGAGTTCCTCACAATCCTCTCTGGTTCTCACCACCCTGAACAATTTAGTGTCATCCGCAAATTTGGCCACTTCACTGCTCACTCCCAACTCTAAATCATTTATGAATAAGTTAAAGAGCATGGGACCCAGTACCGAGCCCTGCGGCACCCCACTGCTTACCGTCCTCCACTGCGATGACTGCCCATTTATACTCACTCTCTGCTTCCTATTACTCAGCCAGTTTTTGATCCACAAGAGGACCTGTCCTTTTACTCCATGACTCTCAAGCTTTCTAAGGAGCCTTTGATGAGGAACTTTATCAAAAGCTTTCTGAAAGTCAAGGTAAACAACATCTATTGGGTCTCCTTTGTCCACATGTTTGTTCACCCCTCAAAGAAATGTAGCAGGTTAGTGAGGCAAGATCTTCCCCTCCAGAACCCATGCTGAGTCTTCCCCAATAACCCGTGTTCATCAATGTGCCTACTCATTCTGTCCTTGATAATGGTTTCTACCAACTTTCCCGGTATTGAAGTCAGACTGACTGGCCTGTAATTTCCCGGATCTCCTCTGGAACCCTTTTTAAAGATGGGGGTGACATTTGCTACCTTCCAGTCCTCAGGAATGGAGGCAGATTTCAATGAAAGATTACAGATTTTTGTCAGAAGATCCACAAGCTCAACTTTGAGTTCTTTCAGAACTCTCGGATGTATGCCATCCGGACCCGGTGACTTATTAGTTTTTAATTCGTCTATTAGTTGTAGGACCTCCTCTTTTGTCACCTCAATCTGACTCAGGTCTTTCAACACCCCTTCCAACATTAGTGGTTCTGGGGCGGGCAAACACTTCTCATCTTCCACGGTGAAGACTGAGGCAAAAAATGCATTCAGCTTCTCAGCCATTTCCCTATCCTCCTTCAGTAATCCTTTTACCCCATGGTCATCCAACAGCCCCACTGCCTCCCTGGCTGGTTTCCTACTTCTAATATATTTGAAGAAATTTTTATTGTTGGTCTTTATGTTTTTGCAATATGCTCCTCAGAGTCCCTTTTTGCCTGCCTGATCACAGTCTTGCATTTGATTTGCCACAGCCTATGTTCCCTTTTATTAATCTCACTTGGACTGGTTTTCCACCGCTTAAAGGAGTCCTTCTTACCTTTTACAGTTTCCATTACTTTGTTTGTTAACCATGCTGGCCTCTTCTTATACCTGTTTGTGCCTTTCCTAACTTGTGGTATGTATTTTATCTGAGCTTCTAGGATTATAGTTTTAAATAGTCTCCAAGCTTCATAGTGAACAACCTCTGGAAGTCCTACAAGGAGAGTATCGAGGTCAAGACCTCATGTTGTTGTCTCTCCGTGACTGACTTTCAGAGGCAAGCTACCTCTGAACATGGAGGTTCAGTTTCTCCTGGCGGATGGCCATTGATGGGTTTATTTTCCCCAAAAAGTTATCTAATCCCCTTTTAAAGCTATCTGTGTTAATGACCATGGCTACATCCTGTGGCAGTGAGTTCCACAAAGTAAATTACATGTTGTGTAAAGAAATTATTATTTTTTGTTCTCAGTGTCACCCCCATCAACTCCACTGAGTTCTATTGTGGGAGAGAGAGAGAGATAAGGCAGGGTGCAAAATCCCTGTAGACTGGAAAAGGGTCACTCATTTTTAGTGCTCGTTTCATGTAAGCACAAGGTGCTGAATGGTCCTTTTCTAGAGATAATGGATTTGCCCAGTTAACTTTCATTGTACTACTTGGTCATATAAAATAAAAAAATTATCACTGTCTCAACACCACTCTCCCCCCAGCCATTGCAAACAGGAGCTGTGTATTGCGCCTTATTCAAACATAATTCATTTATACCTTTGGAACTTTTGGCATCACGCATACAGATTTTACCACTGTTAAATAAATAGAACCTCATGCATCATTGAGGAACCAAAATGTAGGAGTATTGCTCATCTTAAATTGTATTTTTGTCTAGTCTCTAGCAGTGCTGTTGTCACTGGTTACCAGATAGGACAGTGCTTCCCAGTAGACCACATGCTAACTGTAGACATTTCAGTCTTGCTAGGAAGTCTACATCCTTATTAAGTGTAAGGATGTGCTGCTGGCAACGAAGGTCAAGTTGATTCATGCTGCAGTATTCCCCATTATTAGATATGGATGTGAAAGTTGGACAGTGAAGAAAAGCTGACAACTAGATTCCTTTGAAACGTGGTTTTGGAGGAGAGTTTGAAAGATACCATGGACAGCAAAAAAAGAGAAATAAGTGGGTTTATTTATTTATCAATAAAATTCTGACTCCTGCATTCTGCAGGCCTCAGGGTGAGTAACAAGCATCTATAAATAATTATTAAAAATTTAAAAATCAAGACTACTAATAATACACTAATCATAATAGACAGGTGGCACATACAGTACAATTTAATCAGAGAAAATAATAATAATCAGCATTGGGGAGAGGCCATAAAGGGAAACAGAAGGGAGCCCCATCGAGGAAGCTTGTCATTTCTTGATCAAATCAAGCCCAAACTCTCCCTATAAGTTAAAATGACTAAACTGAGACTATTGTATTTTGGTCACACTACGAGAAGACAAGAGTTACCAGAAAATACAATAAAGCTAGGAAATGTTGAAGGCAGCTATAAAAGAGGAAGACCCAACATGAGATGGATTGAGTCTTTAAAGAAAGCCCTCAATTTACAAGATAACCGCTGTTAATGCTGGACATTTTGGAGGACATTAATTCATAGGGTTACCATAAATCAGAATTGACTTGATGGCACTTCACACACACACACACACA
Organism: Heteronotia binoei; assembly: GCF_032191835.1. NCBI lineage: Eukaryota > Metazoa > Chordata > Lepidosauria > Squamata > Gekkonidae > Heteronotia > Heteronotia binoei. Next base: position 150,856,714 of record NC_083226.1, on the reverse strand, counting down.
GAGAAAGAGAGGTTACTAGCTCAGAGCATTTTACATTTGGTAAGCTACTGAGAATATGTGAAAAAGCTGGTAAACTGTTGAAACCATTAGTCATTATTTTACAGTTAATAGATGTATGTGGCATTGTAAACAAAGACAAATCTGAATTGTTGATATGTAAATAAGCTGAGGTTAAAGCACAGATTGGTTAAAAAATTAGTATTATCTGGACAAATAACTTAGAGAGCTAGCATGGCATAGTAGTTAAGAGCATCAGACTCTACTCTGGAGAATAAGGTTGCCAGGTCCAACTCAGGAAATATCTGAGGACCTTGGGGGTGGAGCCAGGAGCAAAGTTGTGACCAGCAGGACTGAACCCTGAACAGAGTTCTGGCCATCACATTTAAAGGGACCACACTCCTTTTAAATGCCTTTCCTTTATTTAAAATAATCAAGGATGGGGGAGCCTTCTTTTGGGGCTCATAGAATTGGATCCCTGGTCCAATTTTTTTTTTAAACTTGGGGGGATTTTTGAGGAGAGGCACCAGATGCTGAAAATGTGGTGCCTCTGCTTCAAAAATCAGCACCCCCCGAGCCCCAGACACTCACAGATTGATTCTCCATTATACTCTGTGGGGACCGGTATAATGGAATGCCCAGTGGATATCTGACTCCTTCCTCCACTTTCTGATAACCCTGAAGCAGGGAGAGGGCCTCCAAACCAGAGGAGCCCCTGCTCCCACCTGGGGATTGACAGCCCTACTGGAGAACCAAGCTTGATTCTCCACTTCTCCACATGGAATCTGCTTGGATGACCATGGGACAGTCACCGTTATCTCAGAACTCTCTCAGCCCCACATACCTCACAGGATGTCTGTTGTAGGGAGAGGAAAGGAAGGCTATTGTAAGTCCTTTTGAGAGAAAAGGTAGAGAAAAGCAAGGTATAAAAAAACTCTTCTTCAAAGTGGATTCCAAACACTCATTAAAATGTACGACACTTAAAAAAATATTTAAAATGCAGCATAAAAATATCCAACAAAATTGCCTTAGCAAATAATACAAAAAAATCATACTATTAATACTGAGGGCTGGATCCAGTCAGCTTTTCCAGCAATGAAAAGCTGAGGAAGAAGTGATCATTTGACTGTCTGGAAGTCCTGTGCTCATGATCATAGGACTGGAATAACCATGTACAACCAGGGTTTAGGGTTTCCAATTCCTGAAGATTTGAGGGTGGAGCCTGGGGAGGGTGGGGTTTGAGGAGTGGAAGGATACCAGTGGGGTCTAAACCAATAGAGTCCATTCTCCAAAGCAACCATTTTCTCCAGGTGAACAGGTCCTTGTAGTCTAAAGATCAGTTGTAATTCCAGGAGATCTGTAGGTTGTTAGCCTCCTGGGGCTATAATAAGGAGAAGTACTGATGAAGACTGAGAGAAAATGCTGGGTGGATCCAACCTAGAATCTGTTTTGGATCTTAAAAGAATACCAGTGCCTATCTGACACTTTCCTTTCCATAGAAATCCTTCAATACAATAACCAGCAGCCAGAATTTTGAAATACACTTGAGGTTCAGCCTAGTTTTATGGTAGCTTATGGGCTGATCATACATGAAATTACTCAGACATGTCTATTTGTCATGAATCTTCACTGTCACGATGACCGTGCCACTCAAAATTGGATTTTTGTTCATGGCACTACTATGATTAGTAGATTAGCGGGAGCTTAAGTGCTAGCAGAACAAGATGGATAACTGCATTTAGATAGGAGAATGCTCAGGGTTAGGTTTTGTACAGTACAGAAGCCAATTTGAAAAGTTAGTTTAGCACTTCTTAATCTCTTACAGTATTATAACATAGCTCAAGTGTACTGTTTCAGAGAGAGACTCCCTCAGGATAAAATTGAAGGTGTAGTGTGGGTCTGAAGAAGAATGGTTATTGATCTTCCTTGGATACTTTACACTGGACAAAGATCTAATTAGTCAAAAGTAACCATGTGTCAGTCAATGACATTTTTTTTGAAAGTATAGGAATAAATTAAGTCCAAAGAGCTCTCTGTTAGCTCTCATTATTAGTGAATTAATTTTTCTTAGCTTGTATTGACAACACTTGCATTGTGACAGCAAATTTATTGTAGCTAAGCTTTCAGGAGGCAGAACTCTCTCTCTCTCTCTCACACACACACACCCAACAACAACTTCCCTTCTTCACCAAGGAGCAGGCTCAAGAAGGTAGAGAGGATAGTACGGAGTTGCTTAAGAGATTGCTCAATGGTGAGTATCATAAATAAAATCTTTTCTAGATGATATGTTTCAGGGTATCCAACCGCATGTATTGGGAATGTGCACTACCCATGATCCTCCTGATACTCATGGTTGCCATTTCATTTTGAAATAGGCTTCACACATTTTTATCTTTAATAAAAATAACATAATTTCATGTAGTATGTTCTGAAGCTGAACATAGATGTGGGCCCAAATGAAACAAAATGGTGACCATATGTATCAGGTGCATCATGGGCAGTGCATGCTCCTAATATAGGTGGTTGAATACCCTAAACATTATGTCTAAAAAAAAGGCTTAAATCTTAAGGCGTTTGCAAATGACAGGTGAATCACATAGGAAACAAGTGCATTAAAAAGGCAAAGTGGAATTCTAGCAATGTTTCAGTGCTTTCAAATTGGGGGTGGGTTGTGCTTCAAAAATTATGGGTTTGTAAGTAGGAAAGCAAGTATCACGGAAGGAAAATGACAGAGTTGATAGAAATGTTTAAACTGCATAAAGTCTCAAGGTTTAGAACCTGATAAAGATACGTACAATTAACTTTGGATCACGGTGGTTAGTGTTCCTGGATAATATTTGTATTTTCCTTTAAGAGAAACAGTTTATGATGTTAATTATGCAAGTTTTCCCTTTATTACAGTATCTAAATGCTGGAAATGCCATGATGACCATACAGATTTGTATCATTTATAGTAGGGGTTGTCATCATATTTAATCCTATTGGTTTCAAGTAACTGAGGTTATTTATCAAATTACTGGTGTACAATTACTGTTTGACTTGTTAATTCCCCTCTTGAATTACTTGAATGAAGAGACCGTCAGGGATATTCAAATTTCTTTGTAAGACCTTCTGACAATAACTAAGATTATTTTAGCTCCATAAGGGGAAATCAGCAGCAATCTAGATGGACCATATTTCTGACCACTGACAAAATGAATGAGCAAATTCAAAAGTAAGAAATTAGCAGTTTCAGGGGATTTGAGATTGAAAAAGGCTATTAGAACACAAATTGCAATGATACAAGTCTTAAGTATTAATGTTTTTTTCTGTAATATTCAAAGTCTTGCATTGTATAGATTACATACCTTCATTCATGTCCTTAAGACCAGCAGTGTGGAGTCTAGCACAGGTGGGCCTCTTTATGTAGAGTATTTCAAAGCTGGGCTTTCACAGCTCTGGCCCAGAATTTTTCTCCTGAAAACAGATGAAGTATGAGCAAGTCTTTATTCAAGGAGTTGCAAAGCCTTAAGGATGCTAGGCTATGCATTATTTCCATCAGAAAAATTGATATCTAAACTAGAACAGGCAAAACTAACACTGCTAGATCACATGATTGATTTCCATTTTTGACCTGTCATCTCTAGGATTGTCAGCTCCAGGCTGGGAAATCCTGGAGATTTGGGGGCAGGGTCTGGGGATGGAAGGCACTTTAATGGAATATAATGCTATAGAGTCCTCCTTCAAAGTGGCTATTTTCTCCAAGAGAATTTATCTCTGCCACTTGGGTATCAATTGTAATCCCAGGAGATCTCCATCTACCCCCTGGAAGCTGGCAACCTTGCTATCTCTGTATTTCACAAAAATTTATTTATCCACAGTCTCTATAAACATCGGATGAAGCCTGAGGGAGAACCAGTCTAGATGAAGCACAAGCAAACAATTGAGGGCAAAAAGCGTGACAGAATTCCATTCATTTTCCTTTGTGGGGCCCTTCCTTCTGTGTTAGCAGTTGCTTAGTTCAATGAAAGAGTCCATGTGCATAGTTTGGACTAGATCCAATTATGAACTTTTCGTTTCAGGGGGTACTTGATATAATGGGATTTGATGAAATTACAAGGGGATTGTCTGGCAAGGAAGGTATCACCAGTATGCAATTCCTTTGGCCCCCAGATCTCATTTAAAAGTACATTCATACAATCTGCCAACATAAGCACAATGGGCCCATTTTTAGTATGGGTAGGATTACCAGCTTCCAGGTGAGGCCTGGAGATCTCCTGGAATTAGAATTCCTCTCCAGGCAACAGAAATCAGTTTCCCTGGAGAAAATAATGGCTTTGGAGGGTGGACATTATAACCCACTGAGCTCCCATCCCTCCCCAAACCCCTCCGTCTCCAGACCCTACCCCCAAAATCTCCAGGGATCTCCTATCCCAGAGTAGGCAACCCTAGTTCCAAAATTTGTGATGCTCTGGGAGGTGGCTTCCAGGTTGGATGGATGGGGTCCCTAACTAGGACATACGATGAGGCAGTGTTTGAGAAGACAGTTTTTGTTTATATTTAAACACTGTATGGAGGAATTGGGGAGAAAGGCAGGTCAAAGGCAATGAAACCTCTTTTCAAGGCAATCAAGTTCCCTCTATTACCTTCCTTTATTGTTTGGAAACTTGCTCTGCACTGCATTTAACTGCTGTTCAATTCTACACTAACAGGGAATTTCCAAAATTAAATCCAGAATTGTAATATATGCCATTTGCCACAAGTTTTGCCTTCTGTTCATTCCCATCTCTTCCCACCATGTTACTAATGCACAAATCCACATTGATAAAGCATTATGCCAAGGACTTTTTAAAAATGGGATTGTACATAATGATTTTTTGGTCTGTCTGTCTCATATATTTTTAACTTGCATTTTCTTCCAAGAGCCCAAAGCAGCACAAATGGTTCTTCTCTACCTCATTTTACTCTCCCAATAACTTTGTTGCGGTGAGGCTGAAAAACAGGAAGAGAGAGCAGACTTTGGTCACCCTTAGAGGCTTTCTGTGCTACCTGTCCTGGGTTCTGTTCCATGTGGTCAAGCATCCGACTAGCACATGAACAAACGTGGGAGGTCCAGCTTGCCAGTTATGCATCATCTGCCTGTGTCCCATTTCCCCCATTAAAAAGAATGATTGTGCTCCTCTCCTAACCTTGTGCATTTGGAAACCAACATAAATATAACACCACCATCCCCTCCACCTGAAGCAGCCCACAGCGCAGCGTTCTTTAGAAGCAATTCCCATTCTGATGTGCTCTCTCAGGCGCAGTTTGCAAATTGTTACAGGGAAGTGAGCATATGAGATGGAGATTATCTTTCACAGATAGAACAACAGCATTAACCAAGTGGTGTAATTCAATCAGCAGTTTATGAATCCCACAAACCATACGATACAAATGCAGTCATTTGCACTTAGGATCTCTGAATCATTTGGAAGACATTTATTTGTGGCATGCAATAAAATGACATTGCATTGTATCGGCATGGACATCTGGGACTCTCAGTGCTGAATAACACCATTAGGTCAACTCTCCTACAGATCCTTAAAGTCAATTTGATTATGCAAATATTGCCATAATTTTCCCTTGCTTTCTGGTGTACATCTCAACAGAGCGTCCTCTGTTGTCGTATTGCATTATGTGTCATAAACACACAAGACTTTGTAGAAAAATCATTGGAAGCGTTAGCTATTGTTGGCACTGCTGCCATCCTTTTGGGTTTGTGATAAAATAGCATTTCTCTCTTTGTATTGCTTTGTGTGGCTTTTGGTGGCTAAATATAGCCTGAAAATCAGATTGGGGCAACCAGTGGCACTTTTTTGTTGTTATGCACAGCAACCAGCCGTTCCAGCTGGAAATGTTTGTACAGGACCAAGACTCAATAATGATTCCAGGTGTCTCTGCAGAATGAATTCTTGCTTCTGAATAACACAGGCAATGGACTGAAAGAATAGGATGCCCTTCCCTTGGGAAAGGACAAGGCATTGTTCAGCATGAATGACACATGCTTTAGAATTATGATTATTTATTTTGAGAGTGCCTACAGTAATTAACTATGGGACGCAAGGAATAAAATGAAAGACATGGCCTTAGACCTGAGGCTTGCAAACACATGATGGAAGAGGAGGGCCTGTAGCTCAGAGACAGAGCATTTCCTTGGAATGGAGATGGTTTCAGGTTCAATACCCAGCATCTCTAGTTGTAAGAATCAGGTAGTATTTGATGTGAAAGTCATCTTCCTGAGACTCCAGAGAGCTGCTGCCAGTCAAAGCAGACAATACTGACCTTGACAGACCAAGGGTCTGATTCAGTATAAGGCAGCTTCAGGGATTCATGTGTTCTTGAGAGAGAGGGAGAAACGTAGTGAGGGAAGAATGGTACAAGAGCTCCAGAACAAGGGCAGAGGGGGAATCTAAGGCTTGCAGCCTACAGCATAGCTGCTAGGCTGCTTTAGCACAGTTTGCCTCCCTGGGAGGGAAGAGTCAAGCTTCGCACGTTTGGGCTCACAATGTTGGGGTGGGGTCTAGCCATCTTAACGGCTAGCTCCCCGCTCCCTGCTGTCAGTCCTGAGGTGCATTGGCCCTCCCGCCCGCCCTGTTTTGCCGGTAGGAATTTTTTACACCCCGTCTGATTGGCTGTTGCTGGGGGGGTGTTTTTCACCTACCTTGCATAGCAGTGCAGTGGATCGTGGAATTGGCTATCGGGAAGTGCTGTTAAATAGGTGGTCACTTTAGTGGGCAAGTTTTGGGGTTTAGGGCACTATGCGGCTAAGGGAGGAGTGTGAAGCATCCCCCTTTTGGGGAATTAGGGGTCTGGCATGATCAACCTTGGGGTTTGGAGACCTGGGTTTGGAGAATGCAGACTGTCCTGGAGGCTTGACTAGAGGGTGCCTTTCTGTCAAGATGTGCATCTGGATTTGGGCCCTCTGGTGCGTGCCTCCCTGCTGGGCCTGCCTGGAGGGAGCTGAGTCACTCAGCTCCAGCTGGGGGGCTGGGTCTCTCGCCCGCTAATGGCAGGGGAGTGGTCGTGGTGACCCCTAGCCCTGGCCAGGCCGCTGGTTGGGTGCCCTTGCCGTTTATTTTGATAGTTAATAAAGTGGCCCAATTTTATACCAATGCATTATGTCTGACTCTTTATTCCAACCTTGGGGGGGGGGCAAATAGACCTCTGAAAACATCAGTGGAAGAAGCTAGATGAATGCTAGGAAGTGATGTGTGGGGAGCCTATGTTGTCAGAGTAGATCATGCTGACTCTAGTCTATAATCTACTCTAGTCAAAATCATACTGTCTTCTCCTTACACCTTCCATTTCCTGACTCCTTACTGCTCCATACCAGTGAACCTTATATCGAACCAGACCCTTGGTCTGTCAAGGTCAGAATTGTCTGGTCTGACTGATAGTGGTTCTCCAGGGTCTTAAGTAAAGATGCTTTACATTGTCTGATCCTATCATTAGAGACATTGGGGGTGGAGTCTGGGACCTTCAGCATGCAAAGCAGATACTCTAACTCTGAGCCACAGCCCTTCCCTTAAAGGCAGCAAGAAGGGCCATGGGCAGAGAGAACAGTGAATAGGTAAGGGAAGGAAAATGTCAATATAGAAGTATTTTCTCAGGATGCTCTCGTGTACAGAATGTAGAGCTGGGCCTGGAAATATTCAGACTCAAATCCCTGTTTGCCATAAAAGTCATTGGATGACCTTGGGCCTGTGTGTGTGGGGGGCTCCAATTGGTGGTAGGGGGAGGGCCTCCAATTGGTGGCCTTGGACCTACCATTCTCTCTGTGTCTAACCTGCCTCCTACAGCAGAGGAAAAAAATGCGGGTGTGGGGGGGGGGAACTATGACCATGCCCTGAACTCCCTAGAGGAACAGCAGAATAGAAATAATTTGATCAAACCATCATTTTGCAAAGAATACATCTTTTCAAGTGTAGCAGCATAACTGGAGCTTGTTATAGATGGTTCAAAATAATACATCTGCTATAGCTGGACTAGAAGATGGAGGAGGAGCACCTGGTGTCCAATGGGATGTGTGTGTGTATAAAGTATTTCCAAGCGTGTGTCTAAAGTACTGCCAATCAGAAGCCTTGCTGGGCGAAAGGGCTACCTGGCCCTAGTCACTTTCTAAAAACACTTGGCAGGCTCCAGCAAAGGTGCCAGCAAGCACCATGGTGCCCATTGGTATCACTTTAGGGACAATCCAGGGAGTCTGTGACTTCCTGGCTGCACCTGAAGCTGGTAGTATTCCCAGATACTCCTGACTGCTGTGCTGCAGCCTCTTTCAGGAACACTTGTCTGTCATTGCTATACTTTGTATTAGGAGCCCCCACAAGTTCCCAAGGAATCGTGAGGTTTCTTACAGCATACTTGGAAAAGCACTTCTGCAGAGGAGACCTATTAGTCCCCCTCCAAATGTCAAAAGTGTATATGAACTTCCCTAGACAGACTCATCTGATTAATTGGACACCAGCTTCCTCACATGCCCCTCTCGCAGTCAGTTAACAAATTCTAACAGAACACCCTAGATTAAGACTTGGCAGAACTTCAAAGCATTTTCATTTGCAGGTAAACAAATTACATCTGAATTAATTAAGAGCTCGACTTACTAAATCTAGCTCATTCCTCCTGTTGTCGAGTAGATCTTTAGTCTGTTGTTGGCAATTACCGAACAATGAATCTATGAATGCATTAAAGGAAAAGGAAGAATTAGCAAATGTGATCTTAACTCTGAAAGGCAATCTTGTGCCAACAAGAGCTAGTGGAAGATTGCCTGGGAAGAGCAATAATAGGACAGACAAGGCATAAATAGTCACTTTCTCTTCTGTTGCAATGGCTTGGTGTTGGCCATGAAGTTTTGCATCAGGTTCACCAAAGTTCTAGTACAATGCAAGTAAATAAGAGAGCCCAATAATTAGGGTTTCTGCAGAACCAAAGGAATGTGTATGTGTGTTTCTGAAATCTGTGAGCATGACTAAGCTTTATACTGAAGGGAACGTGATTACTGTGGCTACAGTTACAGGCTTATTAGATGTAAATGTCAAAAACATGTCTCATCTTCTCTTCCATTATGCTTTATTATTTATTTAGCACCTTTTTATGCTGCCATTTCTCCAGGGACCGTCAGGACAGTGTACATAATTCTCCCCTCCTCCATGTTAACCTCATGGCAACCCTGTGAGGCAAATTAGGCCAAGATAGACTGACTGGCTCAAGGTCAGCCAGCACGCTTCAGTGGGATTTGAACTAAGGCTTTCCAGTCCCACTCTAAATACCCTAATTACTACATTACACTGGCTTTTATGATATTTAAGTTTTATGGATGATGATGATTTACATTTTTATTGTACCTTTCTTTCAAGGAGGTGAATGGTTCTCTGCTGCTGCTGCTGCATTTTAACCACCCAACAATCTTTTGTGAGGTATAAGGTTACCCCAACTGGGGATTGGCAACCCTATCTGAGGTAGTTTAGGTGTAGACTGTGGTTGGCCCAGGATCACCAGTGAACTTCATGGAGAGCAGAGGTTGAACCAGGCTTTCATCAGTCAAAGGTTACCACCTTCCCAGGGGAGGCTGGAGATCTTTTGAATTAGAACTGATCTCCAGATGTCAGAGATCAGTTCCCCTGGATAAAATGGTTGATTTGGAAGGTGGATTCTATGGCATCACATACCTGCTGAGTTTCCTCTCCTCCCCAAATTCCACCTTCCTCAAGCTCTGCCCCCAGATCTCTAGGCATTTTCTGAGCAGCAACCCTACCTCAGTCATGTGTGGAGTTCCTTCCTGATCATTATTCTGCCCAGATGTCAAGTTGCATGCTTTCCCACTGAGACCAAACTTTCAAAAATGACTGCATTAGAACACCCATATGTGTGCTAGCATGTATACATGGAAACTAAAAAAGTAGCAGGATTGCCAGATCATAACAGGAAGCTCCCTGCAGCAAAAAGAGGGCAGGGCTTGGTGCACAGGTGTGACACCAGAACACTGATGTAACTTCTAGTAAAAACCAGAAGTGATGTCACTGGACTATCTGGTATTTCCAGCAATTATTTGGACAAAACTATAAAGTCCGTGGAAACTGTAGAGCGTTCATGACATCACTTCTATGTTTGATCTGCCCCCAACCCCAATTTCCTCCTGACATTTCAGGTGCCATCCGGCAAAGTACAGGTTTGTAAGCCTAGTAGGTAGAGAGAAATTAGGGCAGATGGAGTGGTGCATTGTGTTAACATAGTAGAACAAGAAGGATATATTGTAGGAATGAGATGTATAAACCTCTGCTTGCCCTCTACAAAATTCTTCCACTATCTTTTTTGTAAAGGAAATTTCATGCTACACATTTATTTTCATAGACAGAAGTACAATGAGGCTAGGTGCATGAAGATTGAGCTTTATTTCAGACACCCTTTCAGCAATGCTCATATTGAAACATTTTCTTTGGCCTACCTGCTTTTAACAACCCCCAGTTCTGTGATTTCATATAACTGTAATTCTGATGTCTAATTGCAAAAGGAATGGTCAGAAGAACACCAGAGACACTTCTGGAATACTGGGGAAAATTAGCTGAGCAAAGAATGCCCAGTATTTTATTTGGCAACCGAGTCTCCAATCTTAACTGTCTGCCATGAATATTAAAACAATCCTTTAAAGTCCAATAACTGATCTAATGTGGCCTGGGGTGCCTCAAACATGTGGGGACTAGCGAAAACCAACACTCTTTTATCCCTTGTGAAATGGAAGCAAAGTCAGTCATTGAGATCTGGAATAAATATATTCCTACACCTTTCTACTAGTAATTTTTACCTATCTATTTTTCAGTTAGAATTTATTTTCAATACAATTGATTCTCAGTACAGTAGATTATCAATACAGTGATCACAAAATATTTCTTAATTATAACTATTAATTGCTGTTGCTTATCATTTGTTATATTTACGGTACTTTTTATACTTCCCCTTTCTCTGCACAAATTCAAATCAAACTACTTAGGTCATTAATTAATCATTTCACTAAATAGTACAATTGTACAAATCAAACCAGCCTGAGTTAATTATTGAATAGATTGCTTCTATTTTATAATAATAGAACACTCACACCCATTCACAAAATCTCTCACTCGCAGCCCTCTTGATCCAAACCCTGCTATTTCAAATCTACTGTTTCAAGCTGTTCCGATCAACCTTCCATACAGATCCTAACGCTCTCACACCCACTCCCTATCTCTCTCACACACCGACTCTCTGCTGTTGTTTCTCTATTTCCCATTCATTCACAGCCACCTATAAAGCATTCCTTTACAGTCCAATATATCTCCTGGAAGTTTCTTAAAGCTCCCTAAAGTTCCTGTCTTCTTTCTTCGCTCTTCTCTTCTCTCTTCTTCCTCCTCTAGTTTTTCTCCTTTCTGTCTACTCATTCTGCTGTAGCTTCTAATTCATCAATCGTTTTGCATTTTGCTTACAACCAGTTGGTCCCTTGCCGAGCACCGTCCATGTGAAACCCACTAACACTGATATCTTCACTGAAGTATATAACATAAAGTCTGTATTTTGCCTTGCTAAGAGAGTATTTTCTGTTATCTTTTTGTTATTAGTATATCTTCATCGCCACTTCTTTTCCCCAAAGGCGTCCGCACAGTCTAGGCTTCAGGGGTTGTAGGAGCTCAAAAGAGAACAGGAAGTTCCTGTTTTTCACTCCTTTTGCCCCTCCTGCCTTGAGAACCCCCCAACCAGGGTCCTACCGGGCCTTCCTACTCAAGGAAACCCCCAAAAACTGCACGGTCAGCCCATTCCCTGCAAGAGCAATCAGGAACGTGACTGCTACCGCTGTGCCGAAACCGGATATTCCAAAAAATGTGTTTCCCAAGGGAAAGAAGAGGGAGGGGGGAAAATCACAGATAAGCCAAGATAGCCAGCTATACGCTTTGATAAAAGTTTCTGGACATGATGCATGAATAAAGTTCAGCTTCCAGGTGAGCAACTGAGGTGAAGGCATTTCAAGGAGCTGGTATAGAAGTCTCTGATAGCCTCTCATTTGCTACCCGAAGGTGGGAACCTGCAGAGAAGAATCTCAGTTGGTGACTTGAGTTGACAGGAAAGCACATCTTTCTGATCAGTTTCCACCTCTGCAATATAAAAGCACCACATGACAAGACATCATCAGGTTTCTCCAGTTTCCATCTACATCAGTGGTATCCAGCAGGAGGGGGGAGCTGTATAAGGACTCCCTGCTACCTGATGTATGTTTGTAGAGGTTGAGCAGTGCAGACAGGAATTCTCTATGAAAAGAAAACTTATGTGTTGTAGAGAAAAGGGGACTTGCAAATTAGGTGGTTGTAGCTGGCCTGGTTTCAGGAAATGTGAAGGCTCAAATGGTCAATTTTATGTATATATGGGGGGATCTGATCCACTGTCTGTCAGAGGCAAATGGCAAAATGGAACCCAAGGATGAATCCAACTCTAGAGAATCCTATGAAATCTGGGACCTTTAACCTGAGCACTGCGTCATGAGAACCAGTTTGGTGTAGTGATTGAGTGCACACACTCTAATCTGGGAGAACCAGGTTTGATCCCCCATTCTTTCAGATGCACGTGCTGAGTCACCTTGGGTTAGTCACAGTTCTTGAAAGAGCTTCTTTCTCAAGAGCAGTTCTCAAAAGAGCTCTCTTGGTCCCACCTACCTCATAGGGTGTCTGCTGTGGGGATGGGAAGGGAAAGGACATTGTAAACTGCTCTGAGACTCTGAGTGAAGGGTGGGGTATAAATCTAATCCCCCCCCTCCTCCTCCTGTGGGAGATCTTGCCAGACTCCTTCCCTCACAACTGCTGCCTTTGCATCCTGATCTCCTGCCTTCCTTGGATTAAACTACCCAAGCAGGTTCAGATCTCTGTGCCATGGAAACTTGCTGGGTGACCTTGACTCTCTCCCAGCCTAGTCTGTCTCACAGGTGGTGAGTGTGAGGATAAAATGGAGGAGAGGAGAATGATGCCATAAACTACTTTGGGTCCCCACTGAGGAGACAAGGATGGTAGAAACAGAGGAAGATGGCAGACCTGCTATGAAATCGGTAGGATGTTGGCTCCTATCTTCAGATGGTTCCCAGGAGCAGGCAAGCTTCTTTGTGAGTGATTGCTATATATAAGTAAGTAAAATCTGGGAGAACAGGACTGTTGGAAAATAAAGGCCTCTTTTCAGACAAAGCGAAGAATACAGGAAGCTAGTAGGTCTGGGATTCTTCCCTTCACAAGGAAGGGAATAATCGATGGTTAAAGTAACTCTTCGGAATCAGGCAAAAGGGACCTATGGTGTTTTTATTAGCTCCTCTGACTCTTGTTATAGACCCCAATTCAGACAAAGAAAATTTCTATCCTTGTATTGATTGTTTTTCCCCCTTTTATTTTAAAGTTTCTAAACCACCTTTACAACCCAAAGGCACTCAAGGCTTTGTTTGAGTAAGACTTAAAAATGCAGTGCTGGAGAGTCACAGCTTGGACTCAGTGGAGAGAAATGCCAACGACAGCAGTCTCCGTTTTATGAGGAGAAAGTTTCATTATTAGATGTCGTAGCTTCACTTGTCATACTTACTGTAGCTTCTCATTAAAATGGTCTGCCTGTCACGGAAAGGTTAGGACAGAGATTTTGAGTGACAGCACGGTGAGAAATGTTCAGAGAAGTCCTTAATATTGCTGATAATACTGGATAAATATGGATGTGCATGTATTCATTTTACTTTGTGACCCTGCCATCACCCCTTTTTATGATTTTGTTGCTTTGTTTATTCTAACTCAAGAAGGGGGGAAAAACTCCCAAGAGGTTTACATATCTGATGGAATTATGGCTATTAAACTGTGTGAAAGGACAACTAGGTATGTTGCCAGCCACCCAGTTCTGTCTTCCTAGGGTAAAAAAAGCTGTTTATATTTTATCACCACTTCTTCTGATGGGAAAGTACAGTAGGCATATTGGGGTATGTGTGAGAAATAGGGTTGCCAATCCCCCAAGTTTCAAAAAGATTGGACCAGGGGGTCCAATTCTATGAACCCCAAAATAAGGTTCCCCTATCCTTCATTATTTCCGACGGAGGGAAACATGATCACCAGAACTCCCTTCAGAGTTCAATTGTGCTTGTCACACCCTTGCTCCTGGCTCCACCCTCAAAGTCCCCAGGTGTTTCTTGAGTTGGACTTGGCAACCCTAGTGAGAAATAAATAGGGGTACAAAATTCCAGGGGCACTGATCACCATGGGAGGCCTATAGAGGTGGGTAATCATACAAATTCTTTTCAAATAATGCTTGGAATGGTTCTGTGTGATATGAGGGAGAAACTGAGAGAATCACAGTAGCTCTAAACAAGGAGGAGGAGGAAATTGAATTTGTACCCCACCTTTCACTACCCAAAGGAGTTTCAGAGCAAAGATTTCAGGTTTTCACAGCTGAAGAAGAAGAAGAAGAAGATATTGGATTTCTATCCCGCCCTCCACTCCGAAGAGTCTCAGAGCGGCTCACAATCTCCTTTACCTTCCTCCCCCACAACAGACACCCTGTGAGGTGGGTGGGGCTGGAGAGGGCTCTCACAGCAGCTGCCCTTTCAAGGACAACCTCTGCCAGAGTTACGGCTGACCCAAGGCCATTTCAGCAGGTGCAAGTGGAGGAGTGGGGAATCAAACCCGGTTCTCCCAGATAAGAGTCTGCACACTTAACCACTACACCAAACTGGCTCTGAGGATGTTCTCCGCAGCTGAGAGCGAAATGTCTGGAAGGAAAACTTTCTCCAGTAGAACATGGCACTTGATCCCGAAAGACTCTACAAACCCTAATGAAGTTTCAGAGCAGTTTACAATCTCCCTTCCCTTCCCCTCCCCACAACAGATACCCTGTGAGATAGGTGGGGCTGAGAGCTCTGATAGAAACTGCTCTTTTCAGAACAGCTTCTGACAGAGTTATGACTGACCCAAGGTCACTCCAGCAGTTGCATGTGGAGGAGTGGGGAATCAAACCCAGTTCTCCCAGATAAGAGTCCATGCAACCCTGAAATTCCTTTCCTATAAGGTACGGGAGTCAACCAACATCAGTACTACTAGACTGCAGAACTTGAGATGAATAGAAAACAACCCAAATCTTTTAGCTATAGTTGAATAAAGACTACTTCTTATGAATAAAGACTACCCCTTCAAATAAGATTTTTTCTGTAAGACTGCAACAGAGATTAATCCCATTATACTGCTAAATTAATGGTTCTTTAGCTCTAATTCCTCTAAACCTTCTCTGAAGCTTGAACAGCTACAATTTAGACCTTGAGACCTGGAAGCCACTGAAACCTCAGACCTTGTTAACAACAGTTGGGGTAGCTTAGGGAATTCAAGAAGAGATCCTCTGTGCTGCTCCATCTTTTCCCAGTGCTCACAAAGTGTCTGTGTTTGCCAGACAAAACCAGCTGGTGGAATCGTTAATGTTAATATGAGTTTGTTCCCCTCCCCCCATCTAGAAAGGTGAAATTCTGCTTGCAAGTGCAAAACTCATTAAAGAGCAAAATCTGTCTCTCTCTCTTATCAGTTTTTACCATGAAGTCTTAGGAACACTTTCCTAGGACTAAGCTCCACTGAGTAGACTTGAGTAGGATTCTGAGAAGACCTACTTATGATTGCTCTTTTATTCTGTTTGGTAAAATGTGGCCAATACCAATTTTGCACTAGGCCTTGTTCCAGGTGGAGAGCCATTTTGCCCCTGGCGTTTCTCTCTGTTTTTGAACAAGCTGCCAGACAGAAAAACAACTGGCACCTACTTATGTCCCTATGATACAGCAAACTTTGGGACCAGTATATAATGGACAATATCACAGATTGTATCAATAGATCCCTGCAATTTCCAAGAATTACCAATTTTGCTGGAAAATGGTATTCTTTATTAGAATACTGGGCCAATCAAAACTTCATACCTGTTGAATGGTCCCAATTACAGAAATGCTTATGATGAGCAGTATTTTTAAGGCCATGATAGATGTGTTATTAGATGAGATGGACATAAAGAAAGTTTTAGTTTTATAGCCAAAAGGTATAATTAATGTAAATATCACTAAAACAGCAGAAATCCATTTCATTGGTTTATATTTCACTGCTGTCTTCGTTTAATTGACATTTCTATATAATACTGTGTATATGTATTGGTTTATATAATTACTTTGTAACTTTTCTGTACTATATCTATGTAAAAAGATGTCACATTTTTGAATATGATTATTTTAATTTTTACTTCAATAAAGAAAAAATATATTTTTTTTAAAAAAAACTTGGGAAGCAGGAAGGCTGCAGAGCATTAAGCTCTACCTAACCTCTATTAAGAGTTTTTTTTAAAAGAAGAAACATAAATATGGACATAGTTCTATCACTGGAATCCAGGGAAACTTACTGTACTATACTGTGGAAGACCTGTGTATAAACAAAGGTTGTCTAGGAGGGTTTTGTGGCTGGAGCAACATGGGTGTGTGTGGTGGGGGTGGAGTGGGGTTGATGTCAGCTGCATTGCTATATCACTTTTGGGGAAAACCTGAAAGTGATATAGGCCAGCTCTGGGAATTGTTGGAAATCCTATAGCTATACTATGTCACTTCTGGGTTTCCCCTGGAAGTGATGTAGCAACATAGCCAACATTACCTTTCCCCCAATCCTGCTCAGAGCCGCCAGATGCAACTGAGACTGCTGGCAGATGGCCCTGCCAGAACAAGAGGCCAGGCAGCCTGGTATAAGCTGGATTCCAGAAATTCACAGTGCAGCTCTAAACAGGAGTACAGCTTTCCAAGCTCATCGAATTCACTGGGGTTAGAAAGGTGTGCCTTGACCTAGATGGCCCAGATCTCAAAAGGGTCAGCCCTGGTCCATATTTGGATGGGAGACCACCAAGGAAGTCCAGGATCCTGACACAGAGGCAGACAATGACAAACCATCTCTGAATTTCTTTTGCCTTGAAAAGGCAGAGGGGTTGCCATAAATCATGGGGTTGCCAGGTCCAATTCAAGAAATATCTGGGGACTTTGGGGGTGGAGCCAGGAGCAGTGGCATCACTGGGGTGGGTTGCACCCTGGGGCCAAGTGCGTGGGTTGCACCCTGGGGCCAAGTCGGTTGCACCCTGGGGCCAAGTGTGCCGGACTCGGAGGGAAGAGCAGCAGTCCTCGTGCGCTGCCCAGAGGTGCTAAATCCCTCGCGTTCGAACAAAGGAAGCCTCCGCCTGGAGAAGCCGAAAGATTTGGGGACGGTAACCGTCCCGAAACTTGAGGAGAGGCGCTGCTCGTCCTGCAAACTACTTCTTCCATCAGTCCGTCCCTCCCAAGGCGCTGGCGGCGGCGCGGGCTTGTGCAAGACCAGTTGCTAGCCGAGAGCGGCGGCTGGGGGAGCTCAGCGCACCTGGCGAGAACCAGCGAGAAAGAAGCCCGCTTCGGGTCCTCGTCGCCTGCCCCCTCCTCCCCCGCCGCCAGCAGCGGCGCCTGCGGTGCGGAGTCTTCAGCACTGGCGCTCATGCGCACTGCCGGCAATGCTCCTGCACTACCCCTCACCCGCTCCTCCTCTTGCTGCTGCGAGCGCGGCCGATGCCGCCTGTTTTCCTCCTGCGTGAGGGACTCCCTCGCTCTCTGCCTGCCTGCCCCCTTCCCTTCCCTCCTGCGCCCCGCGCGTCTAAAGCCTCCTTTCCCTCGCTGGTTGGCTCGCAACGTCCTCCCTTCCCTGGTTTGCCTGCTCGCCCTCTGATGCCTGCCTGCGGAGAGCTGCGCTTTCCTCTTCCCTCCCGGCCTTCTCTCGCTTCGCCACTGCCTTGAAAGAGCCTCCCCGCGTCTCCCGCCAATAAAGACTGTGATTGCTTGCCGCCTGCTGCCTTCAAAGAGCCCTAGGGGGCCAATGAGAATGCTCTAGGGGGGGCCAATGGCCCCCTTGGCCCTGCCCTAGTGACGCCTCTGGCCAGGAGCAAGGGTATGACAAGCATGATAGAACTCTGAAGGGAGTTCTGGCAATCACATTTAAAGGAACCACATTCCTTTTAAATGCCTTCTCTCCATTGGAAATAATGGATAGGTGCACCTTCTTCTGGGGCTCATAGAATTGAACCCCCTGGTTCAATCTTTTTGAAACATGGGGGAGTTTTATGAGGAGAGGTACTGGATGCTATGCTGAAAATTTGGTGCCTCTACTTCAAAAAACAGCCCCCCCTTTCGATTTCCAGATATTCACAGATCAATTCTCTGTTATACCCTAAGGGGGTTGGTCTCCATACAGTATAATGGAGTGCCCAGCAGACATCTCCCTCTCTCCCCCCACCACTTTCTAATAACCCTGAAATGGGAGGAGGACCTCCAAACTGGGGGATCCCCTGCCCCCAGCTGGTGATTGGTAACTCTGGGATGAGAAATACCTGGAGATTTTAAGGTAGGGTCTGGAGATGGAGGGGTTTGGGGAGAGATGAGATCTCAGCAGGTTATAATGCCACAGAGTCCACCCTCAAAACCCTGTTAGGCTGGCTGCAACTTGATGACAGTTTCTACCATCAGAAGGGTATGTCTCTGCTCAGAGTGGTGCTGTGAATATAAAGTGGTAGGAGTATACAGCTGCAATCCTAAAAAAACCCCCCACTTTTATTGAGAGTAAGCCACATGGAGTAAAATGGGGCTTACTTCCAAGTAGGACTATTCAGGATTGTTCTGTTCTTCAGCAGCTCTTTCCTTCAGAAACCATTTCTGGCCCTGGAGACTGGAAGTAACACCCCATCAGCAGTAAAAACAGAAAACAGGGGTGGGGGCAAGTTTACCAGCTTTCTTTTGTCAGCCTGTGGTATGCCCTCCCCCCATTTTTAATTGACATTGCCCACAATGGGTCCTACCAGTGCTAAGTCCAGCTGTGTGTACCCCCCCCCCCCAAAAAAAAAATCAGATAGCTTGAAATCGTTACAAAACCTGGATTATTACAAAGGCAATCAGATTTTGTTGTTGTTGCTTTGACTCCTTGCAGAAGGCTACAAAACAGACCATTTGGCCTGGAGTTCACATTGTCTTTTAAGTAGCTTTTTTATTGACATTTCACCAGAGGTTCCACTGTCGCAGTTTAAAGCATGGGCTTTTTTTAAACAACAGCCTATCTCAGGAATGGTCAAGCAGAGACAAGTGGGCCATCTCTAAACCCTGAAGCAGCCTTTATACAGCATCTCAGGGGCTCTGCCAAATGTCAGCCGAGGTATTGTTTGAGAAAATGCTCACGGTTTAATTTGTAAGGAAAAGAAGTGATGAAACACCATGCGCACATAAGGTAAGAACATGCTCCTTAGAAAAGCAAAGGGCCGCTGTCTCTGGAGGGGTATTTCAGAAATCACATTTGTTCTTTACTTCCCCAAGTATATTACCTCAATCGCATGTGCTCTGTGCCTGAGAAGCCTTTAATGCCAGGCGATGCCAGTGGTATTATAGAACCAGCTGCCATGAGAGAATGGGATGATTCTGCTATCAAGGTTCTGGGTTGTATTAACCTGTGAGAATATAGATGTTAAGGGGGTGCCTATAGCTCAGCAGTAGAGCCTGTGCCACTTATGCCAGACAGTCACTGTTTCAATCCTTCATGCCTCCAGTTAAAGCAGAGGTAAGAATAATCTCCCTCTGCCTCAGAACCTAGCAAGTCTCTGCTTATGAGCTAGATGTACCAGTAGTGTTGATAAGTTGGGTATCAGTGGCCTATTTCATAAGAACATTTATTTTTAATTATTTTGCTTATATCCTGCCTTTCTCCACAGTGTGGACCTATTATGTATGTGAGTTAATGTAGCAATAGTGTTCCTGCCTGGCTCATTGGAGCCTGAAGGACTGAGCTTGGGGACTTGGGAACAATGGGCAGTAGGATCCAAATCCAGACTGCCCTGCTCCAATCACGGGCCCCCTGCCAGTTTGAATGACCCAATGGAGTGCTAGCGCAGGAACCAGTGTTGTATATAGTTGGCCCAGCGGGCCCCGTTCTCCAGTCTTGTTATGCAGCCACCGCCACCTACCATGCTGTACTCAATAAAGAGCTTGTTATCACTTCCACCTCACCTCTTCAATGCCTAAGAACCCACTATATTATAGGATCCAAAGCCTCTTATATTATTTTCCTTTCCTTCAATTTATCCTCACAACATCCCTGTGAGGTAGTTTAGGCTGGGAGTACGGGACAGGCTTAAATTCTCCAACGAGTTTTCATGGCAGAGTGGGTTTTCAAAACTAGGTTTCTCAGATCCTAGTCCAGCATTCTAACCACTATGTCATACTGCCTCTCACAAACATAAACATGAGGTATGCCGTATTGCAGGGGTGTTTTATTTGTTATGAGGGATGAATCTGACACAAATGAGACCTGGTCGGGCCAGGCCATGTGTGTCATAAAATGTAATGACAGGTAGTGGAGATATAAACTTTTTAAAAGACATGAACACAAAGATTTTATTTAACTTAAAATAAAAACATGCTTAAAACATTAGCACTCTTGCAATATTTTCTGATTCAGAGACTTGCAGCAGTGTCTGATAATTGACACCTCTTGCTCTGAATTATTGCATCAAAATGTAGTAATGTGCAGTAGTAATGTGCTCAGGTGTGTATCTGCAAGCTGTAAACCTACTTTTGATTTATTGACATTAATTACAGAAATCTCGTGCTCAGCACTCTGAACCTAGGACCCAGGGGACAACATGAAACAGCAGGGCATTGCGAACCTTTATACAGAAATTGCTTCATGTGCTGGTCAAAAACATTTGAAGGCATCATGACACAGAGGGAGGGCTATGTATTTGTCTACAAAACAATAGTCTTCCAAGAAAAAATAACGGCAGTTCCTATGGGTCAGTGCAAGAATATAGAAGCAGCCATGTATAGTGGCAATATCAGCATTCTATATGCTATCCCCAAAGGAAATGTGCTGGGTAAACTTGGTGTTGACAAACACTCTCAACCTAATCCACCTCACTGGCTTGTTATTCCTCATCTAAATAGTTCAACATTGTTTTCCTACTGAGAAAGACTGGATCATGAGGGCATGAAGACAGTATTAAAGGGGAGGCAAACTCAGTTGCACTCAGAAGAGCTACAGCATAATGAGCTCAATAAAACATACACACAGCATTACAAGCCCAACAAAATGCACACACTTTGTAGCAGGAACACAAGAAAGCTCATTTGCTGAATAAACCTTTGCTGGTCTTAAAGGTGCTTTGTATTTTTCCCTGCAATTGAGGCAGCCAAGCAAAGGGGAGGAGCTTCAGACAATTGAACGGAAGAAAGGCTTGCATTTGTCTCCTGTGTGACTGAGGGAGCCTAGCCAGAAAGCAAGTTCTGGCTTCTTCCCTCTCCCCCCCTCACACCAGAAGGAGGAGGGGGAGGAGCTTCAACAGTGCAGAGGCTTGCCTATCTATCTCTCCAATGTGATTGAGAGAGTCTGGCAAAGCAAGCTACAATGCAGCAGTAGCAGAACTGGAAAAGGAAGCAGGAGAGGCTGTTGCTCGAGGGCTGGATAAGAGCCCTGCAGGAAGAGGCTCCATCTCGTAGACCACATACATGACACCACTACCCTATTGGATCAAACCAGCTGTCCGTTTAGTCCAAGACTGTGTTTCACACAGTGACCAGCCAGTTGTCCTGGAGGCCAATCCTCCCCTGATGTTGTCTCTTAGCACTGGTTTTCAGATTTACGTCCTCTGGACATGGAAGTTCCCATTGGTCCTCATAGCTGGTAGCCATTTATGGAACCATTTTCCATAAACCATGCATCAAACTAAAGTAATCTGTAACTCATGGGGCTTTGTTTCACAACAATCAAATTAATCTCTTTACTACTACAATACTACTACAGTTGTTTTATTTGGTTTTTTATTTTTATTTTAGCTGCTGCAGAGCAGACAAACTGGCTCAGATGCGTCTCTACAAGAGATGTGTCCTTTCCCTGGATCATGCTGCTATTATTAAAGCAGTAATATTTTTAATGAGTAGACATACATGGAGATGGCAGGGGAGAAATATTAACTTAATAAAGATGCAGGGTTTTTTTTTTTTAAATTAGACTTGTCTGTCTTTATCTTCTTAATGATGAACAATAGAGAGGCTAGCTGTGGGAGAATATTACTTGTGGAACTAAAATTACATCACCTCCCCTTACTGCATTGTTTACCCTACAATTTTCCTCCTGCATCTTTCGATATGCATAATATTTAGGTGAATGGGATGGTTATGTAAACAGATCAGCCTGAGGTATATGTTTGGAGGTTGTCTCAATAGAAAGTGGTAAATGTTTAACTGACCCTCATGTGTGATAAAAACAGTATTCACTGTTTGAGAAAAGATATTTTGTTAAATATAAAGAAAATGATTTCATGTCTTACATAAAGCCAAGCTTTTAGATGTGCACAAAATGTTATAGCTGGGTTTGAAAGCAGAAGACCCTAAGGAGACGTTTCTACTTTAAAAAGTATTGGTTTTGTTTACTAGTCAAATACTTATTGCAAGAACCATGTCTTGATCAAGAATGTGCGCAGAAATAGTTACAGAGAAAAGGGAAATAAGATAAGAAACCCCTTTCTAAATCTAAAAAAATAAATGCCCCTATAGTAGCAAAAAAGAGGTAGGAAAAATAATTTAATGTGACAGAATTTTAGTTGATATCTCATACAGTCATATCTTCTACCCACAGGCACTCTGCTCTTCTAGTGGTTTCTCCTTTCTACCCCAGCACAATTTGTGAAGACTGACTCCTAGACAAAAGTTTCTTTTTTTGTTTATTGTTATTAGGCCCTGCTCCTTCTGCCTGATTCCAGACCCCTGTTTCTTAAAACACGTTTCAGTAAATCTAAAAGCAGGTGATGTTCTGGCTTCTAGCTTTGCACTATGATACTGTTGGATGGTCTTAGATTTTATGTTGGCCTTCTGTACTGGAGACCCCTTAAAATGAACTGATTTGGGTGCTAAATGGCTCCATTCAGACTCAAAAAGATCTGATCTGCCTTCTCTCAGCTTGGATGTCTTCTTCAGCAGTGTCTTGAGGATCATATATGGCAGATGATTGGTAAGGCAGACTGAGGTGCTGAGAGATTTCCTGGGCAACTAATTTCACTTAGGCTGATAACAGATGGGCATATGGGGGCGGGTGGGAGTAGTCCCAAATCGGGCCAGCTCAGAAAGAACCATCCCAAACATTCCACATGATCCCCCGCAAGTCATCCCCATCCCATCCACGAGGCAACTTGGGGCAATCAGACCGGGGGGTGGGGAGGGTGCGCCTCAGAAGCCGAACCACTCTTTTTGACTCCAGAAAGTCAAGTGCTCCTGTGCACATGTGCTCTGGGCAGTTTAAAAAAAAAAAATACCGGTGAGCGCTTAGAGCTGCTCGGTGGGTTCACACTGCAAAAGCACCTCACTTGCGCACTTCCACATCCAAAAGCTGAAGAGGCAACTTGTGTGCAGCTCAGATTTTTGCTATGACTTCAGCAGTGGTAGCTTTTAAAGCTGCTCTGAGGACGCCAGAGGACGGGGTGAGTACGGGACGGGGGTGGGCAGCAGATGTGCTCATTTGGATGGATTTTTCAAGTCAGGTTCTGAGGCATCCTGGAGTCCCCTCAAACTGCCCATTTGTTACCAGCTTTATCTATCTATCTATCTATCTATCTATCTATCTATCTATCTATCTATCTATCTATCTATCTATCTATCTATCTATCTATCATCTATCTATCATCTGTCTGTCTGTCTGTCTATCTTATATCCCACCCTCCCCCGACAGGCTCGGGGCAGCTAACAAAAGTTTAAAAACATTAGCAATTTACAAACATATTAAAATTAAATATCTATTAAAACATTTCCATACATATTAAAAATCCAAGATAGCAGGCTTCTGATTTCCATTATATTAGTTCAGTGAGATTGTTGGTGCTGAAGGTAATAGCCACCTCCCCCTAACCATTAAAGGCGGGTTTGAATAGTTCAGTCTAATAGGTCCTGCGGAACTGTAGCAGGTCCCGTAGGGCCCTGATGTTTTCGGGGAGGACATTCCACAAAGTGGGGGCTGTTACTGAGAATGCTCTGGCTCTAGTGCTGGTCATTCGAGCTTCTTTCAACCTTAGGGTTGTTAGCCCCAAGATGGGAAATACCTGGAGATGTTGGGGGTGGTTCCTGAGGCGGTAAGGTTTGGAGACCCCTACAGAGGACAAGGTGATCATCCTTGGCGACTTCAATGCCAGAGTAGGTAAAGGCTCGGAAGCCTGGAAAGGAGTACTTGGCAAACACGGCATTGGCAACTGCAATGACAACGGGCGCCTCCTGCTAGAATTCTGCATGGAGCACCAGCTCACCATCACCAACACTATCTTCCAGCAGAAGAACAGTCTGAAGACAACCTGGATGCACCCACGGTCCAAGCACTGGCACCTTATCGACTACATTCTGGTGCGCCAGAGAGACCTTCGAGATGTCTTACACACACGAGTAATGCCCAGTGCAGAATGTCATACGGATCATCATCTTGTACGCTGCAATCTCCGTCTTCACTTTAAACCCACACCCAGGAGAGGAGGTATCCCTCGGAGGAAGTTTCAGGTTGGCAGTCTCCAGTCAGCCGAAGTTAAAGCTGCCTTCCAGGCAAAACTCCAGTCAAGAATTGAGGACCCCAGTTGCCCCACAGACCCTTCTCCAGAAGCACTCTGGGAACACCTAAAAACTACCGTCCTGCAGATCTCTGAAGAAGTCCTCGGGTTCTCCACAAGGAAGAACAAGGACTGGTTTGATGAGAACAATCAAGAGATCCAAGATTTACTGGCGAAAAAGAGATCTGCCTACCAAGCACATCTTGCTCAGCCCTCCTGTCCTGGGAAAAAAGCAACCTTTCGCTCTGTATGTAGCAACCTCCAGTGCAAGCTTCGAGACATTCAGAACGAGTGGTGGACCAAGCTTGCTGAGAGAACCCAGCTGTGTGCAGACACTGGTGATTTAAGAGGGTTCTACGAAGCCCTGAAGGCAGTATATGGTCCATCATATCAGACTCCGAGACCCTTGCGTAGTGCAGACGGCCAAGTGCTCCTCACAGACAAGGCATCCATATTGAACCGGTGGTCGGGGTATTTTCAGGTTCTCTTCAGTGCCAACCGCGTAGTTCAAGATTCAGCAATTCACCTCACCCCACTTCAACCAGTGAAAACAGAGTTGGATGAGATCCCCACTCTAGAAGAGACTGTTAAAGCCATCAAGCAACTGAAAAGTGGCAAGGCAGCAGGAGTTGATGGAATTCCACCAGAGATCTGGAAGCATGGGGGCACAGTACTACATAGCTCACTTCACAAAGTACTTGTCACCTGCTGGGAACAAGGCAAATTACCACAGGACTTTCGCGATGCAATCATCATCACCCTATAAAAGAACAAAGGGGAAAAGTCAGACTGCTCCAACTACCGGGGGATAACCCTGCTCTCCATCGCAGGCAAAATCCTTGCCAGAATACTCCTGAACAGACTGGTGCCCGCCATTGCAGAAGAACTCCTCCCAGAGAGCCAGTGCGGCTTCAGTGCTAACAGGAGCACCACCGACATGGTATTTGTTCTCAGGCAGCTCCAAGAGAAATGCAGGGAACAGAACAAGGCTCTGTATGTGACTTTTGTCGACCTTACCAAAGCTTTCGATACCGTTAGCAGGAAAGGCCTGTGGCAAATCTTGGAACGTTTAGGATGTCCCCCAAGGTTCCTCAGCATGATCATCCAGCTACACGAAGACCAGCGAGGCCAAGTCAGACACTGCAACGACCTCTCGGAGACCTTCCCAATAGGCACAGGTGTAAAGCAAGGCTGCGTTCTCGCACCAACTCTCTTTACGATCTTCTTTAGCATGGTGCTTCAAAGAGCCGCAGTAGATCTAGATGATGACGATGGTGTCTACATCCGCTATCGCACCGATGGCAGCCTGTTCAACCTGAGGCGACTAAAGGCCCACTCCAAGACAATGGAAAAACTCATCCGAGAGCTACTGTTTGCTGATGATGCTGCACTCGTCTCCCACTCGGTATCAGCTCTGCAGCATATGACGTCCTGCTTTGCAGAGGCTGCCAAGCTATTCGGCCTAGAAGTTAGTCTGAAGAAGACAGAAGTTCTCCACCAGCCTGCACCCCAGGAAGATTATCACCCTCCCTGCATCACTGTGGGTGAATCAGTTCTGAAGACAGTCCAGCAGTTCAGCTACCTGGGGTGCATCATCTCCTCAGATGCTAAGATCGACAAGGAGATTGACAACAGGCTGGCAAAGGCAAACCGTGTCTTTGGCTGACTGCACAAAAGAGTATGGAGCAACAAGCATCTGAAAAAAGGCACAAAGATCAATGTTTACAAAGCGGTTGTGATGACAACCCTCATCTACGGCTCCGAATCGTGGGTTTTATACCGTCATCCCCTGCGACTCCTTGAGCGCTTTCATCAGCGCTGCCTTCGCACCATCCTCAACATCCACTGGAGTGACTTTGTGACCAACACTGAAGTTCTCAAGCGGGCGGAGGTTACCAGCATCGAGGCACTGCTGTTGAAGACGCAGCTGCGCTGGGCAGGACATATTTCTAGGATGGAAAACCACCGCCTTCCCAAGATTGCCCTGTATGGCGAACTCTCCACCGGCCATCGAAATAGAGGGGCACCAAAGAAGAGGTACAAGGACTCCTTGAAGAAATCCCTTGGCACCTGTCGCATCAACCATCACCAGTGGTCTGACCTAGCCTCAGATCGCAAAGCATGGAGGCACACCATCCACCAGGCTGTCTCTTCTTTTGAGAACGCACGCATAGCTGGTCTTGAGGACAAAAGGAGATTGAGGAAGAATCGCACTGCTACAGCACCAACCCTAAATCAGACTTTTCCCTGCAGCCGCTGTGGCCGGACCTGCCTGTCCCGCATTGGTCTTGTCAGCCACCAGCGAGCCTGCAGCAGACGTGGACTATTGCACCCTTCTTGAATCTTCGTTCGCGAAGCCAAGCCGAGAGAGAGAGAGGAAGGTTTGGAGAGGGGAAGGACTTCAGTGGAATATACTGCCATGGAATCCACCTTTCAAAGCAACCTTTTTCTCCAGAGGGAACTGATCTCTATTGCTGGGAGATCAACTGTAATCCCAGGAGATCTCTAGCCACCACCTGGAGGTTGGCAAACCTTACTTTTTTATGATTTTAGTCTAAGTCAGTGACAGAGATGTCTGGTGGGCAAATCACAGGAACAAGAGGGTTTCCCCCCCCTTTAAATGTGTGTGCTTGGATAATAAAGAAGAAGCAATAAATAATAATAAAGTGGGAGTAGTCCCAAATAAATAGGTTGACCAGTGAAGTCCTTTTAAATCTGCTCCTGTATTCTGACTATGCAGAGGAGGCTTTTCCAAGCCACAGGCATTTAACTGTGCCAAGCACTTTGAAACAGGAGCATCCAAATTTTGCATCATGAATGATCTAAGGCTGGCTGCCCAGTTTGCTTCAGTAAACAAAAGCACTTCAGCTTCTCTTTCCCATCTTCAGATGGGGCCCTGTATGACATGTGAGTCATCTGCAAAATTATTTTATATATATGTATACAAAATTCTTTTATATATATGTATGTATCAGCAGATAAACAACAACTTTTTGGATGACCTCCCATGAACTGAATTGGAGTGTCCAAAATCTATCCTTCCTCAAAGGACTTGCTCAGGCATGCAGGCAAACCCAAAATCTGGCATCAGAGAGACATTCTGCTGTGTTCTGTGTGGTTGGCTTTATGCAAACATGATCTGTGGTTTACCAGTACTAAATGCTGATATACATGTGACCTTTTAAAAAAAATTACAACTGGAAAGTGAATTTCTGTAGACTTCAGAAAACCTCCAAGTGTTTTTGGCAGTGATCCTTAAATTGTTTCATTATTCCTTTCCTGAAATGTTTTCATTTTTAAAAGATATTTGTATCTCTCCCTGAAATGGGGACCCAAAGCTATTTACATTATTCTCTTCTTCTCCATCCTGTCGCTCATACCAATAAAGTAACTGGCCAAAGTCAATTGGCAAGCTTTTGTAATAGAACGGGGATTTGAACCTGGATCTCCCAGATCATAGTCTGACATGCTGACCACTTTACTATGCAGTTACAGCATTGCTGTCATGGGAACAACCACCTATGTACTAAGAGGAGTGTAACAAAAATTAAGGAGTTGGAACACGTTTCCTAGGAGAAAAGGCTGGAGAGTTGGGAACATTTTAGTACAGCTGCCCTATTATTCTAAGGACTCTTCCAAAGTCACTCAAAAGGAAGCATGCTTTGTTGGTGGGTAAAAGCAAATTATTTCTGTAGTACAGGTGGCAGCCATTTATTCAAATTTTTGCCTGTGGTTACCTGAGCACAGTTAGGAAGTGCTAGATGTTGCCTATGTTTGCTGTGGAAAATGACCTCTGCACACATCCAGGTTTTTTATTTTCGTTTAAAAATTTGCCTGCTTCATTGTATATTTTCCATGATTGTGCCAGATTTTTAATGCATAGAGGTCACGGTCATGCTTTTCAGGAAACTAATTTGCCCTTCTTTTGCAGCACTGGAGCTTTGCATGGTGATTAATGTATCTGTGACTAGGGATATGCATTTTTTTACTGGTATTTTTCGGGTCTATTGGATCTCCCCAGAATTTCAGGATTTCTGAAAAATCCCTGACCCTAATACCGGTATACCATTTGGATCCATTTTTTTCTCCTGGAAATCCCATTTTTTTTCTGGGCCAAAAGGGAGAAAAAAAGGAAAAAGAAGTAGTGGCAAAGCCACAAAGAGGACCTGATAGAGCAGATTGCTCCCCCATCAGCTGTTTTTCAGGCTTTCTACTGCAGTCCCTTTCTACTGCAGTCCCTTTGAACAGGGGGTGTTTAAAGGGACTGCAGAAGACAGCCCAACAAACAACTGACCTTCAGGGAGCAGTCTATTTGTGGGCTCAGCTGATCTTCAGGCAGGCTTTGCCTGCAGCCCAGCTTAAATGAGACTGAATGAGAAGCTGCCGCAAAACCAAGCCAGCCATTAGAAGTCTCCATTCCACCAGCTCACAGAACCCTTGGGCTGGCTTCTGCAGTCCCTTTAAACTTTAAATGAACTGGTGTAGAAAACCCAACAAAAAGCTGAGAGGAGACCGCAATGTGTTCTAGCCTCTCTGTTGTTTTTTGGATCTACCCCAAATTGACGTTCCTCTAAGCTTCCGTGCTGTGAGCAAACATTCTATCTCATGAGCAAAAAAGCTAGTATCATTAAAGTTGTGAGCGAGTTGTGACTATAATGTAAATTAGTTTTTAGAAGATTATTTCCATAACCTTGTAAAAATCTCAGAATGAATTCTTGTAAACTATATTTAAACTATATTTTAAGAATAATTTAAACATTATAAGGGAAACAGAATCAAATCAAATTTCACCCACCACTTCCCACTACATTGGTAACTTGGCCTCTGGAGAACAGGTCTACCCACCCCAGTTTGTTTGTTTGTTTGCTTAGCTGACTTGTATTCTGCCCTTTCCCACAAGTGGGCTCAAGGTAGATAACAACATAGGTTAGGCAACAATAAAACTTACAATTAAAATCATAACAATATGGAACAATACAATAAAGCCATAAAACAAAAGTATGGACCATAGATGGCAGTTTCAGTTGGGCACATTCTGCAAATCAGTGGAGTGATGGTCAAAAAAAAAATACAATAGGTGGATGATGGTAGCAAGGAAGGCCAACAGATGGGATGGGACACCTGCTGCCCCAACCAAAGGCCTGGCAGAATAGCTCCGTCTTGCAGGCCCTCTGAAATGGTAACAAATCAGAAAGGGCCAGATCTCTACGGAGAGCTGATTCCATCAAGCTGGGGCCAAGGCCGAAAAGGCCCTGGCCCTGGTTGAGGCAAGTTGGATGTTCTTTGGGCCAGGGACAGCTAGCAGATGTTGTAAACCAGATTGTAATGATCTCCAGGTCATATACGGGGAAAGGTGGCCTGTAGGTATGTCTGTTCTAGTCCACTGTATTGGTAGACCTGGCCTTGGACTCTTGCTCTTTGCTGAGCCTTAAAAAACATACCAGAATTTAGGGAGTGGGGGACCCTTGCAGTCACTACTCTCTTTTTTAAAGTGAAATATGACAACCAGAATTACAGAGGAGGAATAATCATTGTAAGAATCTTGTCTAATCCAACAAACAGGAAGTTGCTTAAATGCAATCAGCATGCGCAAACTACTTATTTATTCAAATATGTATACCCCACTTTTCCCTGTGTCTGAAGGCAGCTTACAAATTATACTGAAAAGCATCCTCCATTGTTTCCTATGGAGGCGAAAATGCCTTCTAGTGGGCTGAACTAGAAAACCCTGCACTGCCAGCTAAAATTTTGTGAGCCACCGCCCCCCAGCACAGCTTAGAAGAAATATTGTCCCAAATATATCTGATATTTTTAGACTTTTTTTGTTTCCCCAAAAATATCCTGGATATCTTTGGTAGGCCAAAATATAACCTCAAAATAAGGTATTTTGCGGGGTATATTTTGGCTTGGGCAGATCCAAATGCACCCCCTTTCTGTGACTACTTTCAGGTTTAAATTATCTGAGTTTTGTGTATTTCTTTGATTTGTTGCAGAATTTGAAGGTAAAGCAGTAGGTGTCACTCTTCTCCCTCCCCCACCTCTGCTCCCTGTCAGCTGTACGGAAAGATGCCTCATAAATCCCAAAAGATGATTGATAACTTCCTTTCTTAGCAGCTACTTCCAAAAACGAGCACTCACCAGATTCATCTACCTGCCTGCCTTGTTTAGGGTGGCATGCATTCCCCCCCCTTCCCCTTCTTATCCTCACAACAATGTCATGTAGGTTAAACTGAGGTGAGACTGACTACTATGCTCTTGACTACCAAATCCAGAATTATGAAAAATTATGAAAATGGAAGGATACATTTTTGTGAAGTAGGAGGGAGTCTTTACACTCACTTCATTGGATCACAAATTTGAGCTTCTTCTTAGTACTGAATTCAGGTCTGCTTGCCACAAACGATCCATTCTTTTTCATGCAGAGTGCAGATTATATACATTTGTTTGTGAATAACTATACACAACATTTGTATAGCACTTTCAGGTGTCTAAGATTGAGAGCAGTTTCCCCCTTCCTTCTTCTGTGAGCTCTCCTATAAGCAAATCAACCACACATGCATGTGCAGGAAAGTGATTTGGGCCTATACTAGGATTTCTAACTTTCAGGTGGGGCCTGGTAGAACTCTGAAGGGAGTTCTGGCCATCACATTTAAAGGGACCATATGCCTTTTAAATGCCTTCTCTCCATTTGGAATAATGAAGGATAGCGGCACCTTCTGTTGGGGCTCACAAAATTGGTCCCCCTAGTCCAATCTTTTTGAAACTTGGAGGGTGTTCTGAAGAAAGACACCAAATGCTATGCTGAAAAATTGGTGCCTCTACCTCAAAGAATAGCTCCTTCAGAGCCCACAGATCAATTCTCCATTATACCCTATGGCAGGGGTGGCCAACGGTAGCTTTCCAGATGTTTTTTGCCTACAACTCCCATCAGCCCCAGCCAGCATGGCCAATGGCTGGGGCTGATGGGAGTTGAAGGCAGAAAACATCTGGAGAGCTACCGTTGGCCACCCCTGCCTTATGGGAATCAGTCTCCATAGGATATAATAGAATGCCCAGCATACAATTCCTCCCACACACTTTCTGATGGCCTTGAAGCAGGGGGAGGACCTCTAAGCCAGGGGATCCCATGTCCGCAACGGGGGATTGAGTACCCAGCTTACTGGTAGTAAAGTGTAGATGACTGGGAAGGCAATGGGAAAGCACCCCATAACAAGTCTGCCATGAAAACATTGTGAAAGCAACGTCACCTCAGAGTTGAAAACAATTAGTGCTTGCTCAGGGGATTACCTTTACCTTTTACCTTTACCCTTACCCCTCAGTGCCTCAGCTTATTTCATTTCCCCTCTTAACTCAGTTCTGTGTTTCTGCTCAATATTGTTTATTACTTTTTAATACCTGCCTACTTATTTATTTATTTTTATAGATTTGTACTAAAATGTGATTTCAATACAATGGCATCCTTTCAATACTGTACTCGGAAAAAGGGCTGCAGTAAGATGCAGAGGAGTGCAGGGAGAATGAAAAAGTGATCCTTTCTGTAGGCTTAAGACTGTTCAAGGTTCATTGGATCCACCCCCTTGTAAAGTGTACAAGCTGAATTTTAACATCCTGAATGAATCATACGTTCATTTATTCCTAGGTTTACACTGAATTTCTGCTGATGTAAATCTTCTGAAGAGATATCTTTGTTAAAGATATATCGTCCATGTACGTTGTTGATGACAATTGTTTGCAACCATGTGCTCATGAATGACTGTATAAATGAGAAAGGGGTCCTGCTTTGTGAGTAATCCTTTCAGAAGTCTTCTTGTTTTTTATTTATTATCTTGTGCCTTTAGCCCTTATCTTCATTTGAACTCCTTTAGAAAGGAGGAACCGCAGGTGCAAA
Organism: Heteronotia binoei; assembly: GCF_032191835.1. NCBI lineage: Eukaryota > Metazoa > Chordata > Lepidosauria > Squamata > Gekkonidae > Heteronotia > Heteronotia binoei. The sequence goes on along the minus strand of NC_083226.1, from coordinate 150,824,196 downwards.
CTGCAGGCTGTGTCTTCAGAAGTGGGTTTCCTGCAGAAATGCTGCCCTCTAAACAAGACTCCGAACTCCTGCTGAACTGCTATTCTTAGGCCTGGCTTGGATTTGCAGTAGAGGGAGAGAAAGTGTTGAATCTATACATCGCTCACCACAGTGCCTTTCCTTCAATCCTCTCTCTCCCCCCCTCCCCGCCCTTGGCCTCATTCTCACTGTAATCTTGTGAAAACAGTGGGGTAAGGTAGTCTGAGAGACTGCAAGTGGCTAAAGGATTGTTCTTGGACCTGGGTTCACCCATTCCTTATCGGACACTCCAATCAGTCTAAACTGGATCTCTTGTTTGTTCCTCACATTTTTACTATACTTATTATATAGGTCAGAACAGTATGTGAGTGGGGGGGGGGGGGCAGGTGGTCTTTTGTTCAGACATAAACTTTTTAATTTATTATTTAGTTGTTTATTTACATTATTTATATCATATATTTTTCCTAAGTGGGGGGGGGGGGGGACATAAAGCAGCTTACATTCCTCTCTTCCTCACAATGACCCTGTCAAGCTGAGAAGGTATGAAATGATCAAGGTCACCCAGCAAGCTTCCATGGCAGAGCGGGGATTCAAACAAGGGTCTCCCAGATCCTAGTTTGATACTCTAACCACTGCTCCACCATGCCACTCCCACTGGGTCGAATCCAGCAGTTTGTCTGTGGAAGATGCTGACATTCAATAATCTTTTCATTTCCCCCCTTCCCAGCAGTCTTTTCTGACCCTGAGAAATTGTATTCCCAGGGTTTTGGGATCTAGGTGGAATAATAGCAGGTTAGGAGGATGCGGTAGGGAAGGAAACAGAAGTAGATTGCCCTTCTTTCCTCTTCTCTCAGAGCTATTCTATTGCTAACAGCAGAAATAGAAGATGATTTTTGCTCCTTTCCCCTCTCCACAGCACTCTCCTGACCTCTGGAGCTGTTAATCCTATAACACTGATAATAAAAAAAAAATCTTGGGTGATAACAGATGGGCATTTATGAGTGGATTGGAGGCATCCCAAACTGAGATGGCTCAAAAAGAGCTGTCCCAAACCCTCCACACTCTCCCGAGCAAGGGGGCTCCATCCTGTCTGCCAGGTGGCCTGGCACAATCAGATGGGGGAGGGGGTGCCTCAGAGGCTGGACTGCTCTTCCCCCCCCCCCAGGGTCAGAAAAACCTGCTGGGCAGGGGGCATGTGAAAGATCTTTGATCCTTTGTCCACAGATTACTTGGTTTCAAATCATAGCTCAGAATCAGACCCCATTTCACATATCTCCTAGAGCTGAACTGAATCCAAAATGGCAAGAATTGGAACATTCAACTGCACTCAAATATTTGTTCAGATCTGTCTACTCATCTGGTACATTCTCATCCCACTTTTCCTCCAGTGAGTTCACTGCAACTTAGATGGTTTCTCCTCTCCTTTCTGTACTCACAACAACTGATAGTGTATCAGATTTGCTTCAAGGTGCTGGTTATCACCTTTAAAGCCCTATATGGCCAGGGTCCTGCATACCTTAGGGACCGCCTTTCCCCATATATGCCCCAGCAAGCTCATCGGTCCGGGACCCAAAACCGGTTGATGGTCCCCAGCATCAAAGAAGCTAGGCTTGCGTCAACAAGAGCCAGGGCCTTTTCCATCACTGCTCCTAGCTGGTGGAATTAGTTGCTGGAGGAGGTGAGGGCCCTGCGAGAGCTCACACAGTTCCACAGGGCCTGCAAAACGGCACTCTTCCACCACACTTTTTCATAATGACATCTACAGCGATGGATTGGGCCCAGAAACACCACCAGTGGCTTGTCTGGGACCTCCAGAAGTTTAAAAAAATCAACCGGTTTGATTACCACCACTAATATCTTGTTGTCTGGATACATCGAATTAGCACCAGATGTTTTAAATGTTTTAACGTTTTTATATTTAATGTTGTTTGTATTTACTGTTAAATGGTTGGACATGCTGTTGCTGACCCTCGTATTGTTAGCCACCCTGAGCCTGCTTTGGCGGGGAGGGCAGGATATAAATTAAATTAATTAAACAAACAAACAAACAAACCCTGTGAGGTTGGTTAGGCTAAAAGACAATGACTGCTCAGCAAGCTTCATGACAGAACACTGTTCTCCTAGATTTCAGTCCAACTGTCCAACTTGTACTTCAGTTCTCACACCTTTTGAGTATTTGCATTTAAAGCTGCTATGAGGGATGCCAATATACAAACACTGGTGCATGTAAAAAAGTTCTCTACCTTCACCTAGATGCCCAGACTGACCCAATTTTAGTCAAATCTCAGAAGCTAAGCAGGGTCGGGCCATGGTTAGTACATGGATGGGAGACCAACAAGGAAGTCCAGGGTTGCTTCTCAGAGGCAGGCAATGGCAAACCATTGTCTCTTGCTTATGGGGTGTGTTTGACAACTTCCAGGTGGTAGCTGGAGAGCTCCATGTATCACAACTGAATTCCAGGGAACATAAGACTAGCTCACCTGGAGAAAATAGCTGCTTTGGTAGGTGGATACCATGGCATGAGGTCCCTCCCCTCCCCAAATCCTGCCCTCCTCAGGCTCCACCCCACCCCAAATTTCCAGGTATTTCCCAACCCAGAGCTGGCAACCCTACTATGGGGTCTCCATGAGTCAGCTGTGACTTGGTGGCCCTTTCCACCACCATGAAAGAATTGTCTGGAATGAAGGCAACACGAGCAGGGCTTTTTTTTTGAGCGGGAACACAGTTTGGGCTGTCTTGGCATCAGGTGTGTGTGGCCTAGTATGCAAATGAGTTCCTGCTGTGTGAAACAATAGTGATGTTGGGGGTGTGGCCTAATATGCAAATGAGATGCTGGGCCTTTTCTACATAAAAAGCCCTGAATGAGCATATTAGGCAGTAACTTTATAAGTTATACCTGAAGCTCTTATGACTTTTGAGAAACACTTTTTAAGCCATTTGCTCCATACAGTCTGTACTATTGTCTCAGTCTTTTGGATCCCAGCCAGAATGACCTCTGATTCTGTTGACCTTAATAGGTACTGAGAGCACATGGCACCTCTTTGGAAGTGCTGACTGCAGCAGATGATGGGGTACGAGTATTGTTCCAGCAGCGACCACAAAAAGCCTTTAGCTACAACGTTTGTGCCTGCCACATCAATATATCAATATTAATGCCCCGTTAAGCAGACTTCTGTAACAAGGCATGCACAAATGCAACATTCTGAGTGCTTGTTTTTTTAAAGCATGAATGAAAATAACGTCACTAGCTTTTGCTGTCCATAGTGTTGCATGAAAAAGATGTGTATTTCCCCTCCTTAATTTCCCCAGTGGAAATAAGGGATGCAGTTTGACTGTTCCACTTCACCAGGGCAGTAATTCTGAACGTTTTATTCCCACTTCTCCCCAGCTTAATGATACTGTTGGATGGTGGGAAGTGTGTGACCTTTTGAAATGGAAGTCGCTATAATTGCAGTGCCAATGTGGCCCTCGTTCAATCGCTAGTCTGCAGAATGAATAATAGCCCTGTGGTACCCCAGCGGTGGAATTCATTGGAAAATATATTCCACTATCGATCCAGGCTCCCGCCACTGAAGTGTTTTGAGTGCGGATAAATGGGAAAGCAAGTGGGGAGCTAGCCTTCCCAGGAGCTTGTGGCAATATAGAGGGTTTTTTTTTTTAAAGATATATATACAAACCTTAAAGGGCTACTTTTAGATAAATGAATGAGTGTTCCAAAGACTTCCTGCAATCTTAACCAGCTGTCAGATTCAGGTTGTACTTCTTTTTTTAGCCCTGAACACCAAAACCAAAACAAAATAGCTTTTCTTCCAGCTCCTGTTTAGCCCATTGGGTTTGGCACAAATTTGTGAGGCTTGGATTGGCTACTGGCTGTCAAAGATGATTAAGAGGCAGTATGGCACCATGGTTAGGGTGTCAGATGAAGATGTGGGCGAGCCAGATTCAAATCCCCACTCTGCCATAATGTTTGCTAGATAACCTTAAGCCAGCCTTTTTCAGTCTAACATACCTCACAGAGTTGCTGGGATGATAACATAGAAGAGGAGAGAGTGATAAGAATATCTCATAAGCCTCCTGGATCAGACGAGTGGGACATCTGTTCCAGCATACTGGTTTGTTTAGCAGCCAACCAGCTGTAGACTACCACAAGCTCCTTGGAGGAAAGATGGGATAAAACTAGGGTTTCCAGACTTGACACTTGTTACCTGGAATGTGACCACAACACTCTAGGAGTTCCCCCAGCCTCTACAGTAAAGTCTATAGAAACTGGGGAAATTCCTAGAGCATCATGAACCCTGTTCCATCACTTTTGGGTGATCACACAGAAGTGATGTCATGGCATTCATAATGTTGTCCCCTCTCCAGTTATTCTCCTGCAACTCCATTGAGTGCGGGCGATGGAGGGCAGGAGTAGGAGTTTGTTCACCATACGTGGGCAAATGGTAAGCTTTAATATTTGTTATTGTCGTTCAGTTGCACAGTCAAGCCCAACTCTTTGCAACCCCATGGCCCAAGTCATGCCAGGCCCTCCTATATTCCACCATCCTCTGATGTAAGCCAAAAATACCCTCAAAACGAGGATGGGGAATTGTCAGGTGGGCACCTGGCTTAATCAGGATCTTTTACCTGAATCTTCAAAACCGTTTGCCTGGATAGCTCCTGGCGGGGCAGTCTCCTCCGCTCCACGGCCGAGATGGACGTCATACAGAACGGCGGAAAGCCCTCCGTTCTCCTGGTGGGCACTCTTGTACCGGTCTTGAGTGCCTTCATAGCGTTATGGCTGTTAGTACTGTAGTTATAACCTTTCGCCCCTGGATAGGTTCACTCACACTCTCTGGCCAGACGTGTGTGGGCTACTTCTCCAAGTGCTCTGGCAACCAAGTTGGTGATTACGATGTTCTGTAAGGGGTTTTTTCCTCACACTGAAGTCCACTCAGATTCATGTTAGTTACTTCAGTAACCCACTAAACAGTAAATAAAGTATGTGCTTTGATCTGTAAATGTAAATTAGCGATGTCCCAGGAAAGTGCTGATTTCTCAGAGGGGAATCATTCCTCCCCACATGGTCACATTATCCATCATACTCTTCTGTGGCTCACAAAATATTATAATGGGGGCCCTACTGGATTGGTTGCATGACTATTCCTAGGCTGTTGCAACAGTGTTTCTTCACTGGGCAGCGATGGCTACATGATTACTGCCTAAAGGAACAGTGATGGCTGGTTGGTGGGCACACTCAACCTACTTTTACTGCATTTCAGAGAGACTCTGCTTGACAGGCTAAGAGAATTTGAATTTTGCAATTGACTGGCAAAAAGAAGGAGGGCTGCTAGAGCAGCCTGACCCTAGACGCTGCCCAGAAAATAAATAACTGCTGGAAGTTGCTGTCCCCCCTCTGGCAGAGAGAATTCTTCTCCAGCCATTTGTTGCAAAAGCCCCATACAAACATCCCATGCTCATGTGCATGAGTGGGGGCAGGGGGCCGGAGGGCATGCTCCCTTCTACTCCTGAATAGTGTACATTCACTCAGTTGTTTGCATTGAACCTACCTGCATATAGTTGTACAGCACCAGGCTGGAATTGGCACCCAGTTGCTTTTTTGGAAACACAGCTGCAAATACTGATGATACTTAGAAAGCTCTTTCCCCTAAATAAGCTTTGGGCCATTCTAAATTTTATATCCACATTATTTGTGCCATTCCCCAGTCCAAAGCCTGTTTTTTTTAGGGTAACTGCTCCAAAGCAAGGTGCCTCCCGGGAGAAATGAAAACTGAAGGCAGCTATACCCCCAAATAGTCTGGACCACCCTGAATCATGCAGCCCCAGATTTTGGGACTGTGTTCACCTTGATGTGTACAGCTCCATTAGTATGATGAAGTATGGAAAAGCAAGGCATATGATGACTGATTGAGAGCATGCATATATGAGAGAGTGAGAGATAGATACAGGGAGGGTCATTCTGGGCCCTGCTGGAGGTACATCATATGCCTCTGCTATGGCATGGTCTGACTGGTCTTTTTATTTTCTGAGGGAAGAGTCCATGGCTCAGTGGCAGGGCATCTGCTTGGCATGCAGAGAGGGTAAAGGTTCAATCCCCAGCATCTCCAGTTAAAGGGATCAGGCACTGGGTGGTGGGAAAGACTCTATTGGAGACCCTGGAGAGCTGCTGCCAATCAAACTAGACAATACAGACCATGATAGACTTTTTTTTTTCACTCAGCTTCACGTGATAAAAGACTCCACAAGTGTAGCCATGGATAGGGTTGCTAAGAGATCCCCCAAAGAAGATTCCTACATGCCACCCAGATTCAACCCAGTCACTATGAAAACAAATAACATCACTTGCCCAGGTCCTCAGACTCAGTGGGTGAAGAAGGACCCCCTGGAATTTTGTCCCCCACACCTCTCCTTCGTGGCACTGAGCACCCAACCTGCTCCTGCCATTTCTGGTTTCTTTGCATGGTAAAGCTGCAGTACTGCAGTCAGAGCCCTCTGCTCACGACCTGAGTTCGATCCCAGCGGAAAATGGCTCAGGTAGCCGGCTCCAGGTTGACTCAGCCTTCTGTCCTTACAAGGTCAGTAAAATGAGTACCCAGCTTGCTGGGGAGGAAGGTGTAGATGACTGGGGAAAGCAGTGGCAAACCACCCTGTAAAAAGTCTGCCGTGAAAGCGTTGTGAAAGCAACATCACCCCAGAGTCGAAAATGACTGGTGCTTGCACAGGGGACTACCTTTACCTTTTTTTTACTAAACGAGGTTTCAAAATTCTCCTCTCCAAACTGACCTTAGTTGACTTTTGTTAAAGCTACATTCAGGTGTGAATTGAGCCCATTATTTCAAGTGCTCCTACTCGGATGGTTATAAAGATAGTGATTTTGTGATTTCCTGGGCCCTGTGATATTTTTAACTGAGTCTCCCTCCCCTAATCTCTTTTTGTTCCAAATCACCTTGCCTAGCTGCCGTGAGGGAAAATGTTTTGGGATTCTATATTCTTCTTTTCAGGGGAAGAAGCAGGTTGGCAGGGGGAGAGGAGCGATTCTGAGCTGAAAATCACAGGGAAGGGGTTTGACGTCATTCTGGCCACTCTTTCACGTCGGCCTGACAACCTGGCTTGACTGATTTGGGTAGAAAAAAAGGGGGGGGGGAATGCAGAGAAAGGATAATGGAACTCAACATAAATGTGTGTTTTGATGTGTAAATGAATGAACTGAATTCTCATGGGCGCTTATAAACTGTGGCTTGTGGGTGCTGCTGGATCAGCAGCCTTGTTTACATGAAAGAAGGAGCCCCCCTCCCAAAAAAAGGCTGACAAGCAGAGCATTCCCTGAATCCCAATCTATATGGAATGTATACCACTGCTCTATACTGAGCCAAACCACTGGTCCATTGAGCTCAGTATGGCCTGTTCCAATTGGCTGTGTTTCCCCAGGGTGTGTCAGAGTCAGGCCTTTTCTAACACCTGCTCACTGCGATCTTGCAGTTTGAAATGCCAAGGACTGGACATGGGCGCTTAGTAGGCAAAGTAGGTTTTCTCCCTCAGACCCACAGCCCAGCTCCTTTTTGGTTTTGGGGAATGGTAGGTAATCAGATGTAGATTTGGGAGAAAGTGTAATGGCTGAGCAAGCAGCTGAAGAATAAGAAATGTAGCTCTTTCTTACTTGTTTGTCTATAAAAGATCTTCATCTGCAAAACAGTACCTGAGGGAACATGTGATAGCACCCGAGGAAATGGAAAAAACTCATTGCGGTTTCATCTTTTTGCATTTTACTTCCTTTTCCTGCCGAGCTATTGTTTCTCACCAGATTGTTTAGTGTAGCTAAATGTAGCAGGTGTAACAACAAGAAAACTTACTTCTAACAGAATTATTTGCAAAGACATATTAAACTTACTTTCCTTGTGGCTTTGCCTGCTTATCTACCTTTCACTGTGCTGCTTGCCTACCCAGCCCTTTCCTCACCTGTGTACCTCCTCTCCACCCCTCTTCACTCTTTGCCATCTTCCCCTTTATCTGTCTTGAACCTGTTGCTCATAAACTTCATCAGATGCTCACTAGTTCTAGTTTTATGGAAGAACATAAAAACCTTTGTCTACTTCCTCCATTTCACTTATCAATATATCAAATTCTGAAGATGTCCAAATATATAGATACTTAAATCCAGAGACTGGAGCTGTGAACAGACAAGACAGATCTTTCTACAAACCCGAAAAAAGTCCCAAGTTCAGAACCACTCTCCCCAAAATCTTTTTTAAAATGCCCTGGGGGTTATTATCTCCCAAATAATAGTGTTTTCACCACAACTTTTACAAAGCAATGCCTCAGCGGCCATTGCTAGACAGCCATAATGGTATTGATAGCATTCAAGCCTTGGTTTCTGCCAGTAAAAGTCAAGGGGAGGAGCTGGGCCCTTTCCAGAGTTGTCTTGGGCTTTGAGGAAAGAATGTGAAAGACCTGGTTTGAATTTCCACTTGTGTCATAGAAGCTCACTATGTGACCCTGGACCAATCATACACACTCAGCCCACCTACCTCACAGGGTTATTGTGAGGATAAAATGAATGAAAGGAAAATACTTTAAATCATTTCAGGTCCCCTTTGGGGAGATAAAGTGGGGTATAAATTAATACATAACTGAAAATGGGGTAGGTTGGTAGGTGGGAAGGAGAAAATGAATTGGGGAAATGTGAGGGTATGGAGGTTACCACCAGCAGAAGGAAAAGAGGAAATAGTGTGGGGAGAGGGGATACAGCAGAAAGAAGGGGCTCCAACACATCCATGTGGGTTCCTTACTGCTCAGCCGCCAGCACCATGCAGAGTTTTCCCAAGGAGAAGCTGGGGGGGGGGGGAGGAGGAGGAAAGCTGAAGATGTGGTTGCACATAAAGGTGGCTTGACTGGTGGGTGGGAATTCTACTACTTTGTTAGTAGAATTTCTCCTTCTTATGAAGCTATTCAGCGTATTGTTGGAACTCTGTCTGGGGCAAGTGATGCTCTGTATTCTTGGTGCTTGGGAGAGGCAATGGTGTTAGGACCTCTGGTGTCCTGGCCCCACTGATGGACCTCCTGATGGCACCTGGGGTTTTTGGCCACTGTGTGACACAGAGTGTTGGACTGGATGGGTCATTGGCCTGATCCAACGTGGCTTCTCTTATGTTCTCTTATGTTCTTATTCAAGGCCCTTTTGTCCAATTCACTGCCATTCTCTTAATGTGGGACCCAGTACACATGAGGGATCTTACAAACCTATAACTCTGTTTCTGAGGCCTTTTCCAGTTTGTCTCCTCACTTACTTAGATATCAACAGAAGGTTGATGGAGAAAGTAGAGAAAGTAGATGGAGAAAGTAGAGAAAGAAGTACTTTTCTCCCTTTCTCACAATACAAGAACTCGTGGGCATTCGATGAAATTGCTGAGCAGACAGGTTAAAACGGATAAAGGGAAGTACTTCTTCACCCAAAGGGTGATTAACATGTGGAATTCACTGCCACAGGAGGTGGTGGTGGCCACAAGTATAGCCACCTTCAAGAGGGGTTTAGATAAAAATATGGAGCACAAGTCCATCAGTGGCTATTAGCCACAGTGTGTGTGTATATATAAAATGTTTTGCCACTGTGTGACACAGAGTGTTGGACTGAATGGGCCGTTGGCCTGATCCAACATGGCTTCTCTTATGTTCTTATGGTGTCTAAAATAAGGTTGCTTTAGGGATCAGCTTCTCTGTGTGTGGCAGAAGAAAAAAAAAACAGTTGTGCAGTGGGACAGAAGAACATGCATCATGACTAGGAATGTGTGTCAGAGTGCAGAACTCAGTTTGACTATGATTGCCAGTTTCCAAGATGGGGCCTGGAGATCTGCTGGGATTACAACTGGTTTCTAGATGACAGAGATCAGTTCCCTTGGCGAAAATGGCTGCTTTGGTGGGTGGGCTCTAAGGCATCAGATTCCCATTCAAGTCTCTTGCATCACGAAACCCCATCCTCCCCAGGTTCTGTCCCCAAATTGCAAGGAAGTTCCCAACCCTGAATAGCAATTCTAATTTGGACTAATGTACTGACAGGATTGCATACTGAGTTGTGCATATTATTTAAGCAGGGTGCATCGCATAAATACATCCAGGGCTTTTTTTGTAGGATTTGCATATAAGGACACACACCCTTGATGTAGCCAATCTTACTGGAGCTTACAATAGGCCCTGTAATAAGAGCCTTGTAAGCTCTTGGAGGATTGGCTACATCAGGGGTGTGTGGTCTAATATGCAAAGGAGTTTCTGCTACAAAAAAAAAAAAAAAGCCCTGAATACATCACGAGGTCTTGTTAGAATCCTTGGCTAGGATCAGAGATCTGGGTTCAAATTTCCAGTCTGGCATGAAGCTCACTGTATGCTATAGAACCAGTTACTAATCTACTTCCAGCGTAGTTGTGAGGATAAAATAAGGAAAGGGACCCATACACTGCTTGGAGCTCCTTGGAGAAAGGATGGGATAGAAATGCTTGCTGTAATCTTCTATGTTCAGCTTCATTTTCTCTCTCTCTGTCTCTGTAGCTAGTGGATCCAGCCATTGATTTTTTTTTTTCTCCCCAATGGAAAACAAATTGGGTGGAATGAGGCATAAGTGAGGTTTGGGATAATTACCTGCAGCAACAGAACAGCAGCATCTGCCTTGAAACTGAATCTAAAGAACTGCTTGCCATATCTTTAGTCCATGTATAAGACAGACCTCCAGCTATTTCAGATGAGACAGAGAACATCCGGGATCTGTGCAAAGGCATTCTGAGCCAATATTGCCTAAATGCACAAGAGGTTCCCCTTTCAGGCCCTGGGTCAGTGCCGGATTAAACCCTGTGGAGACCCCTAGGCAGTCAAAATCTTAGTGGCCCCCTTGCAAATTAACTCAGAATCGGAGTGCCCACCCTGCCCCCTGCGGCCCCTGCTGCAGCAGCAGGCACTTGCCCAAAAGCTCTTTTGAAAAAGTTGTGGGGAAGAGGAGGAGAGAGGCAAACTTGGCAACAACACCAGCAGCAGCCACAACAGGCAAGTTGGGCAAAGAGCAGCTCAGTTGCTGGCTGCATGTGTAGGCTGAGAGGACTGCAAGCAGGAGGAAAAATGGGAGGGAGCCAACTCAGGGCCCCTAAAGGTGTGGGGGCCCATAGGCTAGTGCCTACTTGGCCTAATTGTTAATCCAGCCCTGCCATGGGTATCTCATCTGCAAAGAACTGCCGTTTCACAATCTCATAGATTGTATCTCTCACAGATTGCCTCTGCCGCTCTAATATGTAGAATGTTGAGGAACTCTTGCTTTCTGCTGGTGTGAAGAGAAATTCTCTGAATTCCTCAGTAGCCAATTTCTCTGTGAAATCCAGCAGTCTCTTGTTTTCGTGATCTTAGAAATTTGGTGTCAGTTTCTAGTCAGTTTTATTTCTAATAAAGATAAATTTGAAAGAGAGAAAGCACAGGAAGGGAGGTTCTGCAGAATTTCACTGTAAATGCTCAGAGGTGGGTAATGAAAACCCTAACCTTCCTGTTAGACAACCACTCTGTTGTATGTAACATAAAATAACTGGAAGGGCAGAAGTTCCAAAAAGAGAGCAGTGATTTTTCTATGAAGAGAAACCAAAGAGAAATAAAAGTGGAATTCCTCTTTTAAAGAGAAGGAAGATAATAAGAAGAATCAAATGGCTGTATCTAAAAAGCAAACTTGAGAAAAATCAGTTCCCCTCCTCCCCATTAAAACTTTACTTCTTTTACAAATACATAGCTGTTCCTTATTTATTTATTTTATTTAAACCACTTTTGTTTTATCTTTCCACTCCCCACAAAAAAAAACACTTTTGTTTTACCTTTCCACATAAAAATAAAATATCCAGACATTAAAACAGCATTTGCAATATAAATGTACATAAACGATGTAAACAATTTGATACAACATATCAACACCCATAACAGCAGCCGCCGGGGAGGAGGACCAATAAAAAGTGATAAATTGGTAGACTGACCACCAATGTTTCCTCTAAGCTGTGGAGTCTTGTGAGCAAAAATTCTGCTTTGTGAGCTACTGGCGTTAATGTTGTGATCTACTGCATGAATTATTGTGCTCTGGACCATTTTTCCTGAGCTAAAACAGAGATGTTTGAGCTGGAGGCTAAAAAACTGTGAGCTAGCTCACACTGAATCAGCTTAGAGGGAACACTGCTGCCCACCCCCATGCTACAATTAAAAGGTGATAGGTTGATTAACTGCCCATTCCATTCCCCATGCCGGCAGTGTCTACTTCCCTTTCTTGTATTCTAGCAATATTTTCCACCCCAGAATTGGAAGAATTTGTGATGAGAATCACATTGATTTGTGACCCTGTCAATGCAGTGTAGTCCCTATGAATTATATTTAAAAGCTTTTCCCCTCAGTTGGGGCTTCCATCAATTCCCTGGAGAAGACTTTTTTATGTTTTGAGACCAGTCTCTTCAAGCCCATTCCACTCGTCTTGAATTTCTCCTTTTTGCCATCTTGTAATAAAAATGCTTTAAAAAACCCTTTCCTGCTTCCTCTACCAAGGTGAGCTGTTTGTGCAGCAAAGAGAGAGCCATGTCAGAAGCTGCCTGTGAGCCAGAGGACGGGAACAAAAATCATATCCTTCGTTAGCACGTTTTATGCTGGAAAGCGCCAAACCAATGTGACATGCCTGGCAGTCACTCCGCAATATTGTGCAATGGTTATTACACTCGGCAAGAAATAACAATTGCTTTGTTTTTTGTTTTTTTGTGGAAGTGTTTTAGAGGTTATGCAGAATGAGGCGGCGGAGTGGATTGACAGAGGTTGCACCCCTTCCGATGGCAAGTGCAGTGGCATTACTTTCTTGCTTGCTGCTCCAAATTAAGACCAAAAAAAATCTTGCCTTGCATACAGAATGCTAGCCCGTCAGGGACAAAGTTGTCTCATGGATGTGCTAATTTATTACATTGGGTTACATTGCAGCAGGGGGGGAGGGATAGTCCAAATTTATGAAATGCAGTTTGAAGGGCAAAGAGGCTCACAGATGGGAAGAAAGAGCAAAATAAGCTTGCTTCTACACATTGTATATAATGAAGTGGCAGATTTATGTTGCCATTCGAGGTGAAATGACTTCAGTCTAAGACCACTGATTTCAGCTCTGCATAGGATTGTGTTTTTATGATTCAGTCCTAAACAGAGTTACATCCTTGGATTGTGACGGATTTAGAAGGGGTTACCTCTATTTAGGATTGCATTGTTTGTGATGGAATTCTGAACTGTGCCATTTCCAACACACAGGACCATATTTTTGAATGTTTGATCATGTTTTAAAAAACAAACAAACATCCCTGCATATAATATATCAGCAGCTCCAGGAAAAGACTGCACTTTCTCTACTTCCTACATGCAGAACATAGAAACATAGAGCTGGAAGGTACCCCAAGGTTCATCTAGTCCAACCCTCTGCAAAGGAAATCCACAGCTATCTTCCCCTTTGCCGGTGAGCATTGCTTTATGCCCACAGAAAGTGGGGGAGGGCCCTTCAAGATCTCTGGACCAGTCTGGCCTGGAGGAAAATTCCTTCCTGTTCCCAGAGTGGCAATCAGTATTACACTGGGAATATAAGAAAGGGCCACAAGTGTCCAAGAACATGAAGACATTTTTTGAAAATTCCTCTTGTATTGAAATGGCCCAGGCTCAGAGTTCTGAGTACAAACACCTTCCCCATCTGTGTGATATGCAGAACTGGCCTTAGCCCTTTCCCTGTTTACTGTTCTGTTTGTTTTTTTAAAAAAACACCCTAACATTTTCCTATATATTTCTACAACTGTGTAAGCAAATATGTGCAGAACTGGCCTTAGCCCTTTCCTTGTTTACTGTTCTGTTTGGGTTTTTTTTTTAAAAAAAACACCCTAACATTTTCTTATATATTTCTACAACTGTGTAAGCAAATAGCCTGTTTGCTTAAAAAGACAGCAGCTTTTCTGGGGTGGAATGGGGAGTCTTTCTGGCTATCTATGAGCTATAGCAAGTGAGAGGCTCAGCTCTCAGCTGCATGAAACCACTGATCCTCTCCACCAGCTTTCATGTCCAAGTTACAAATAATTTGGCTTCTGGATGGGCTTCTCTGCTTGTTTCTTTTTCTCCCTTTTCTTGCCCAGAGGTGCATTCAAGCGACTGCTTCCTGAATCCTCTCCAATTTGCTTGACGTATTTATGATCCTGGGACACCTGGAAGCCGATGCAGAAGTTTCCAGCATTATTTTGCTCCAGTCCTACAGACATGAAGTGTCTCTGCAATTTATACCTGCAACTGTATATAATGCAGGCTCTCAACTTAACTACTGCCGTTAGGTGCTTTATTATAGCATAAAAAGGAAGACGGCTGTACTGTAGCCAGCAAGAGATGGCAAGGCAGAACTGGAGCTTGTGCTGCAACCTCAAACTTGATGAGTGCTGAAGTTTTATAAATCCCAATATTAGTACATTTGAGTTAATTATTTTTTTTATATACAAATATATATATTTAAACCACTACAGGCTATTATTTCCATTAGGGATGTAATGGTGATTCTGTCTAGTCCTGTTCAGGGCTGGCCCTGCCACTAGGCAAACTAGGTGACTGCCTAGGGCACCGCTTTCTGGGGGCACTGAAATGGGCACCTTTATGTGACTTGTTGACATTAGTAGTGTGAGGGGGGTGTCTTGCCTAGGGTGCTAGACAGTCTAGGGCTGGCCCTGGTCCTATTTAAGATGCTGATTGCCTGTGACTGCTGGAAGATGCAGAGATCATAGCCTGGCCTTTACATGGTTTCGGATTAAAGCAGACATTTCCAAAAATCATATGTGATTGCTGCTGAAAGGCAGGGCTGTGGATCTCTACAAGCAAAACCTAAGGACAGGGACCAGCAAAGCCCACTTAATAAGAGGTCACCATTCCCCACCCAGTATTAGTTGGAATCCCCAGCAGAGTTCAGAGTAGGGAGGAGGAGGAGCAGAACATGTTGAAGAATATGTTGCTTGCAAGAATGCCGAACCCCAACATGTTAGGATCCCAGACACAGGGAGCCTTTCCAAGGGGACAAATACTATGTACCATATTTACTTGGAAAAAATAAGACCTTGAATTAGAGTTGCCACGCTTCAGGTGGAGCCTGCAGATTGTGTTACAGAATAGACCAGACAGTTTCCCTGGAAAAAATGGCTGCTTTGGATAATGGACTATGGCTTAATACTTGCTAAAGTCCCTCCCCTCCCCAAACTCTCCCTCCCCAGGTTCTGCTCCACAGGTCTCCAGGAATTTTGAAGCCTGGAGTTGGCAACCATACCTCGAATGTAAGACAACGATGACTCCCATTAAAAGGTTATACACACACAAAAATGTATCTCACGTGAACATAAGATAATCCCTGCCTTTTTAAAAAATGACATATCTGTAGGGAGAAAACCCCTAATCTTGTGTTTGAGGAAATAGTTTGAGGAAATAATCTGGTGTTTGAGTAAATAAAGTTGGCTTTATTCAGAGAATGTTAATGTGGAGAGGAAAGTGAACATTTTCATGATTCTGGCGTAAGTTTCCTTCTTAGGTTTGGAGAATAAGTACTGGTTTTTAGGTTGTATATTAAAATTACATATGCAAATTTGCAGGAAGTGACAACCAACCCAGGGTACAGTGATGACAAAGTATTCATAAGTGGTTAACCTACTTTAGAGCAGTAAATATATACATCCTGTGTTGCGGAAAGCACCTGTAAATTCAACCACAGTCCCCCCATTGAGAGTAGCAACGTCTTTTCCAAGAGTTTCCATTAGTTCTATCAGGGGCCTGGCAATCCTAAACCTCCAGAAAATTGGAGTTGGAAACCTTAGCCCCAGGATGAGATAAATGCAATAAATTAAACTTTCTTCTTGGCTAGGGGGTTGACATGCAGCTGTCTCATTAAGGAATTCTCTTCCTTCATTTGTTTTTAATTTGTGAACTGAACATGTTGTTTGCCCTGTATACTGGTTTTGATTACCTATTTTTGTGTTTTAATGTAAAAAAGTTTGAAAAAGTCAATATGATACCTCTTGGGCCGGCACCGATAGACTACTCTGATTGGGATTATGTAGGGGGAAAAGCCTCCATCCTCCCCTAACGACTTCTGGAGACCCTCATTTTGATCATTAGTAAAACTCTTTTGTACCAGATGTTGGGCTAATTAATTTGATTTGTCAAGGTGCTGTTGACCAAATGCCCCAACAAGAGAGCCTGGGATAATTAACCACATCAAAGTCTTTGCCGTTCATGTGAGTTTTGCTGGGGAAGCTTTGCATATCCGAGTCTGCTTTCCAGAAGCCGGCCACCACTTCGTTTGCATTGCAAGCTAATTCAAGCATTTATTTACAAGTGGTAGTTACTGTTTTATTCACATGTGGTTAGGTTGCAGGGACTGGCTGCCTGCGAGAATTATTCTTAGTGAAAAAATGCAAATCTGCAATACTTTGACTCAGCACCCAAGTTCCTTCCAAGGGGTACTGGAGGTACAGGGCTAACAGTTTCGACGTATGACTAATGTACCATACACAGCTGTGGTTTCATTAATCAGCTAAAAAGCAGAAGAGTTCTGTTTTGGATTATATATATATAAATGACAGTTCTGCAGGGCCTGTAAAACAGACCTGTTCTGCTAGACTTTAAGTTAAGGTTGCCAATCCCCAGGTGGGGGCAAGGGATCCCCTGGTTTGGAAGCCCTCCCCCCACTTCGGGGTCATCAGAAAGTGGGGAGTGGGGAGGGAAATGTCTGCTGGGCACTCTATTATTCCCTATGGAGACAGATTCCCATAAGGTATAATGGAAAATTGATCTACTGTTATCTGGGGATCTTGGAGGGGAGGAGGCTGTTTTTTGAGGTTGAGACACTGAACATGCAGCATAGCATCCCATGCCTCTCCTCAAAACACCCTCCAAGTTTCAAAAGGATTGGCCCATGGGGTCAAATTCTATGAGCCCCCAAAGTAAGTGCCCCTATCCTTCATTATTTCCAATGGAGAGAACCCCTGCAGTGTAGATCAGTATTATTATCCATTGTGGCCAGTGAACTTAGAAAAAGTGTAACACACTTGAGGTCTGCACTGCAATTAATTGGCTTAATAGACCTGAAGATTAACCCTTTCTGTCGCATGACTGCAGCCTTGTATTTCCTTTGCTCATTAATAACAGATCAAGGCATTCTCCCCTAGGTTTGAATGCACTTTAGCTACTGAGTTACTGTTGTGTGAGCATTTCATACATGCATATCAGTCACTCATTCAATATTGGTTCAAGTGGCCATTTACTTGTGTGAATGAGGCACCACTGATTAATCATCACCAGCAGAACTTTTAATATCACCTGATATCAGCTCAAAGAGGAGAGAGAGAGAGCCTGCATACTTCCATAGTATCCTGCTTCTTCCTTAGAGGCCCTTCTCTGTGATGAACGATCATGGAAGGGACATGCATGTGTGATCCAGAATGGTGTATTGTTATTTGTAGATAAACTTAATTTGTGATGCTGTTCTAAGCACTCTATTATTCCCTATGGAGAACAATTCCCATAGGGAATAATGGGGAATTGATCCGTGGATATTGGGGGCTCTGGGGGGGGCTATATTTTGAGGAAGAGACACCAAATGTTTAGTATAGCATCTAGTGACTCTCCCCAAAATACCCCCCAAGTTTCAAAACGATTGGACCAGGGGGTCCAATTCTATGAGCCCCAAAAGATGGTGCCCCTATCCTTCATTATTTCTTATGGAAGAAAGGCATTTTAAAAGGTGTGCTGTCCCTTTAAATGTGATGGCCAGAACTCCCTTGGAGTTCAATTATGCTTGTCACACCCTTGTTCCTGGCTCCACCCCCAAAGTCCCCAGATATGTCTTGAATTGGACTTGGCAACCCTACACAGGGTTGTTACTGTGAAGATAAAAAGGAGGGGAGAATTATATTGTAAGCTGCCACTGGTGAAAAGTGGAGTATAACCAGAGCTTTTTTTGAGCAGGAATGCACAGGAACACAGTTCTGGCTGGCTTTGAGTCAGAGGGTGTGGCCTAATATGCAAATGAATTCATGCTGGGCTTTTTTTGCTTTTACAAAAAAATAAAGCCCTCTATCAGCCCTCTATAAAGGGACCAAGGTTCAAGGTCCCACTTGGCCTTGCGCCTCAATGAGTGACCTAAGGCTTCTGTCTCTGTCCCCACCTGCCCTACTTCACAGGATTGTTGTGAAGATAAAATGGTCAGAGAAATGTATATGCTGTCTTCCCGTCTTCCGAGTTTATATGCTGTTTTGAGCTTTATGAAAGGGGAGATTATGAGCTAGATAATGAGTTCTAAAACAAAAACAAAATGGTATTTGCTGTTCTTTCCTATTTCTGTTGTGCCCAAACAAATGCAGCTTTTCATTTTGTTGTTGTTTTTTTTTTAAAAAAAAAATCATTTGAACAGGAATGTGTATTCCTGGTGAGTATTGTTCTACTTAGACAGGGTCCCAGGTGGCTCTAATAGCACCTTTTAAATTGTCTTCCATACCTAAATACTGTAATCGGGAAAAAGGTTCATCAAATTAAATAAATTCAGTGCAATCAACCGTTTTAACAGCAATGACAATCCATATACAAAAATACAATTAAATCCATATAATTAGAAATCTTACCATTAGGGAAGGGGGAATCATGATTGGATGAAACTTGGGAGATTGGTTTTAAAACTGTTGCTTCTTGGTTACCTTTGGATTTTTCTCCCCTGCTTACTAAATAGGCTTTAGTTGGACTGCATTGTGTGTCTATATTATAATGATATGAAAGACAGTTGATTAGCTGATGCACCCCAACCTCTCTTGTGAGCATCAGGAATCTGCATTAATGCCAATAGTCTTGGAAACATGACACTTCTAAAATAAATTATTCTTTTAAAATTGTCCATCACTTAGCAAACGCTTCGGAGGGTTTTTTTGTTTTTGTTTTGCTCACCGTGAATCCATTTCTTTTATGACCACAGGTGCAAGGTACCTTTTCATGTCTGAATATATATATATATATATATATATATATATATATATATATATATATATATATATATATATATATATATATATATATATATATATATATATCCCAATAGTCAGCCTTTATTGGCACTGAAATATATTTAATGCAGCTGTGGTATTATTGCCTATAAGTGGTTTTGAATTGCTTCTTGCAGAAAAGCAGTCTTTTTTTCTTTTTGGCAAGCAGTAACTCTACCTCTTGGAGAATCTTTTTTTTTTTTTTTTTTTTTTTTGGTTTTTTAATGTTTTATTCAATCGAAAAACAGCATACAAAGAGTTACAACATTTGTAATCTTACAAGCGAACGGAAAAGAGAAAAAAAAAAAGAAAAAAAAGGCAATAATATATACTGCTGTGATTATTAGTCATAGTCGTCCTTGAGAAGGGTCATCTGTAGTTTTATATCCGCAATTGGCAATTTTAACCAAACTCACAAAGTTCTCATTCTAAATATTTCATACAAGAAACCAAATTGTATATAATTTAACATTAATAATAAGGAATTTGTCAAACATTTAATTTACTAACACAGATTCTTGCCTGTTTCCCTCATACCATCTATAAAATTTCTCCCACTTCATTTTGGCCTCTGATTCAGAGTCCCCTTTCAACAAACTCGAAAGTATATCCATTTCTGCTGCATTAAAAATCTTATCCACCACCTCCTCTATTTTGGGGCACTTCTCTTGTCGCCAATATCTGGCGAAAATTGTCCTTGCAGATGTAAGAATATACATCGTCACCTGAATATCTTCTTTGGGGATTACTTTTCTAACGAAAGATAATAACATCAGTTCTGGTTTAAATTGGATGTCAATTTGTAATATTGCCTTTAAGAGCTCGTAAACCATTATCCAGAATTTATTTGTGACTTTACAATTCCACCAGATGTGGAAAAAGGAGCCTATTGCCGAGCCGCATTTCCAGCACTTTGGTGAGATGGATTTATCTATTTTGGAGAGTTGTAGAGGAGTAATGTACCATCTGTGAAAGATTTTAAAAGAATTTTCTCTGAGATTTATTGGTTTAATGTATTTATAATTTAGCCTCCAGTAGGAATCCCATTCTTCTAAATCTACAGTCTTCTGCAGGTTTTGCGCCCACTTTATCATTGGTTCCTTTACCACCTCATCTTCTAGCTTAATTTGCATCAAATAGTTATAAACTTTTTTAATAACTTTTTCATCCTCTTTAACTAATATCTTGTCAAAGTCAAAATTATCTTTAGTGAAGCCCTTAGGCTTGTCCATGTTATATTTTGCAACTATTTGATTCCTCGTCCACCAATCGAACTTTACCCCTCTGGATTCAAGATCTTCATTCGTTCTAAGATTATCTTTCTCGTCTAATATATCTGAATATCTAGCCTTTCTATTAAGATGCCATAATTGAGGTAGAATTGAAGCTTCTTCGGGGGATAACCATCTCGGGGTTTTAACATAAACTTTTCTTTTTACCTTTAACCAGGTCTCTAGAATAGTTTTACGTATTAACTGGTTCTTAAAATAGTTCTGTCCCTTGGAAACATACCAAAGGTTCGCATGCCACCCTGCGTGAAGATTGAAACCCTCAAGAGCTAAAATTCTGTTGTTCTCCAATAAGATCCACTCTTTTAACCAAAGCATAACACAGGCAATGTGATATGATTCCCAATCCGGGAGTCCTAAGCCACCATTTTCCTTTCTATCTTTCAATAATTTCCATTTCACTCTAGGTTTTTTTCCTAGCCATATAAATTTTTTAATTAATTGGTCCAACTTATCAAAAAAGGGTTTCTTTATCACAAAATTGATTGTTTGAAACAAAAACATGACTTTAGGTAAAATGGTCATCTTGACAAGTGCAACTCTACCCATAAAAGAGATCTTTAAATTTGCCCATTTTTTTAATAGGGATTCAATCTCTTTTAACAGTGGTCCACAGTTATTTTCATAGAGATTACTACATCTGCCTGTGAATTCTA
The DNA here is from genome assembly GCF_032191835.1 of Heteronotia binoei. Lineage (NCBI taxonomy): Eukaryota > Metazoa > Chordata > Lepidosauria > Squamata > Gekkonidae > Heteronotia > Heteronotia binoei. The sequence continues at coordinate 150,803,169 of NC_083226.1, read as the reverse complement.
TGCCCAAGTATCTAACTTTTGGGTGATTACTAAACCCTGTTTTTGTCTCCAATTCCTTTATCCTTTGTGGTGACATATTTTTGGTGAGTATTTTGGATTTCTGTTTGTTTATTCTTAATCCTGCCACAGACCCATATTCCGCCAATTCTTTTAGCGTTTCGTCTATAGTCACCTTATTATTTTGTAGAATCAGGGCCATGTCATCTGCGTATGATAAGACTTTATAGGATTCCCCTTTGACATTCAATCCTGAGATTTTATCATTAGCTCTTATAGAAGAGTTTAAGACCTCCAAGGACAGAATAAAAAGTAACGGTGAGAGCGGACAGCCCTGTCTCGTCCCCTTATGTATTATTATCTCCTCGGTCAGACTTCCATTTATTATTATCTTTGCCGTTTGATCTTTGTAGATAGCCTGAATATTTTTGGTAAACTGTTCCTCAAAGTCCATTATTTCTGATAAACGAAACATAAACCCCCAATTAAGATTATCGAATGCTTTTTCGGCATCGATAAAAAACAATAGCATTTCCTTTTCCCTATGAACCTCATAATATTCTAAAATGTTTGATACAATTCTTATATTGGTTCTCAAATGTCTCTTTGGTAGAAAACCTGCCTGATCCTCATGTATTAATGTTTTTAATATCTTCTTCACTCTGTTGGCCAAAATCAACGCATAAATTTTATAATCTACGTTTAACAGCGAGATCGGCCAATAGTTTCTAATCTGGTCTAAGTCAGTTATGGTTTTTGGGATTAAGACTACATTGGCCCCATTCCAAGAGTCTGGAGTCTTACATACACTCCAGACTTCATCAATAAGAAGTTTAAAATGTGTTATCAGGGTCTCTTTCAGCATTATATAATATTCAGCGGGGAAGCCATCCGGTCCCGCTGCTTTATGTTTCTTGAGTTTAGACCAAGCTTCTTCTAATTCTAACATCGTGGGAGAATGGCCCAAAATTTCTTTCTGATCCTTAGTTAGTCTTTGTGTTACCTTTTGTTTAAGATACCTATCTTGTGCGTCCCCGTCGATATCACTGCCTCTATATAGCTGAGTATAGAAATCACAGACTATACGTTTCATCTCTGCTAGAGATGTTTTTTGATTACCTTCTTTATCCTTCAGGGTATTTATTATTTTCCTCTCTCTCTCTTTTCTGACTTTGTAGGCTAACCATCTCCCTGGCTTATTCGCATTTTCAAAAAACTGTTGTTTGGAGTATCTGACCTTTTTCTGCATCTCTGCCAAAAATATTAGGTGGACCTTATGTTGCAACATCTTTAATTCTGATTTCATTTCTTGTAAGGTCGGTTTCTCTTTTAGCTGTCTTTCTTTTATCTTTATTTTTTCTGTTAAATCTGTTAGGGTTCTATTTTCCTCCCGACTCTTAAAAGCATTGTAGCTGATAGCTATACCTCTCATGTATGCTTTACTCGTTTCCCATAAGGTTGTATAAGAAATGTCTTCCTGTGTATTTAATTGAAAAAAGGCCTTCAACTCTTTTCTGGCATGTTTAATAAATTCTTTATCCTCTAACAGTTTTGGATTCATTCTCCACCCTGGACTTCTCTTAACATCTCTCATTGCCATGATAATGGGATTATGGTCAGCAATTGTGTTGGGGAGGATTTCTACTTCCTCAATTAATTTCGTTAAGTTTACTGAGATCCACATCATGTCTATACGAGACCATGAGTTGTGTCTACAGGAAAAGAAAGTAAAATCATTTTTGTCCGGATTTAGAGTTCGCCAAATGTCTACTAAAGTAAATTCTTCTACCAGCCTAAAAAAGACCTCCGGTAGGGTATTACTTCCGGATCTTCTAGAGCTTCTATCTAGCTTTGGGCATGAAACCGCGTTAAAATCACCCAACAGACATATCCTATCATAATCTTGAGTTCTGATTTCCCTATAAAGATCCTTATAAAACTTGTTCTGTTTGTCGTTTGGTGCATATATATTAACCAATAAGATTTTCAAAGATTCTTTAACGATTTCTATCCCCTGAAATCTTGCATCTTCCGATTGAAAAACCATTCTGGCTTGCAAGTTCCCTCTAACATAAGTAACTAATCCTCTTTTTTTCTTTTGTGCTTCAGAGGTTATAAATGCCCTACCTAGTTTTTCATTCCGTAATAGCCATTCATCTCTCTTTCTCAAATGTGTCTCCTGCAAACATATAATATCTGAATTTATTTTCTTTAATTGCAAAAATGTACGTCTTCTTTTGTTTGGGGAATTCAAACCATTAACATTCAACGAAATAAATTTTAACTTGTTCATTCTTATTTGGGGAAGGAAAGAAAGGAAAAGAAAGAACCGGCTTTTTATTCACCTGGAAAGTTTTTCTTTTTTCTCTGCGCCCTAGTTTCTCTCTGAGACCTTTCCTCTCCCTGTACTTCCCCCTCCTCTCTTTCGCTTGAGGAGGCCGGATCATCCGGTTCTCCCACGCCACTTGAATCAGTCTTGTCCTGTTTTTCCCTGAATTTGCCTCTCTCTCCTTTCCATACCCAAGATTTAGCTTGGTTTATCAAAAAATCTTCCGCCTTCTCATAAGAATCTATCTTGTATCTTGTTCCCCTATGTGTAAACAGCAGCCCCTCTGGGAACAGCCATCTATACATGATCCCTTGATTTTGTAACATTGCCACTAAATTCGCATATGGTTTCCTTTTATACCTTATTGCCCAAGGGATCTCTCTCATCACTTTGATCCTAGTTCCTTTAACCATGAGTGGAACCTCCCTTATTTCTCTCCAAATTTTTTCTTTAATACATCTTCTCACAAACTTTACATGGACTTCCCTCGGAAGATCGTTTTTCCTTGCATACTGTGATCCCACTCTTATTATATAATCAATTTCTTTTTCTATCTCCTCCTGGTCTTTCCTTATAATGTTTGTAAGTGCCTCTGTTACCATCTCCATTAAATTCTCGCCTTTGTCCTCAGGGATATTAACTAATCTGAGTATGTAATCTGCTTGGCCCTGTTCCAATTTGGCCGTTTTAATATCTTGTTCTTCTTGTTTGCTTGCAATTTCTCCTATCCTTAGGTCGGTTTGTTTGAACTTCCCTTCTATTGACTTTGTAATTTTGACCACTTCAGCAATATCCTTCTTGGTATCCTTGCACTTATCATCTAAAGCTTCTATTTTGTTAGCAAGACTCTCTATCTGATTGCTTAATACAAGTTGAGTCTGCTTCAAATTCTCAAGATAAAATTGTTGCATTTCTTTGAGGGCTTCCTGAGAGATTGACGCCCCTACTGATTTGGGTTGGCCAGGTGAGAACTTAGCTTTAGCCTGCTGAGACATTTTAAACAATTCTACAAAGCTCTACAAAAACTACGGCTGGTATTATAAATCAGCGTTCTGGCCACCACCTCCACCTCCACCCCTACCTACATTGAAAGCAAAAATACAAAGTCTGCAAAGTCTGCAAAGTCTACAAAAGAAAGAAAAAAAAATACAAATCTGCAGAGAAAGAGAGAGGCTCTCCCACTTCACCTCCCACTCCCCTTTCACTCCCCACTTCCCTCTTCACCTCCCCCAACCAAAGTTCTTCTGATAAGAAAAAAAGGAAAGGAGAAAACTATATAGTTAAAACGGAAAGAAGGGGAGGGGGGAGAGGGGATAAATATTGAAAAACCAAGTCCAAGTTCGTTTCAAAGCCGTTTGAATCTCTGTAGCTCAGCCTTTTCTAATGAGTAATATCTTCCAAGATTCTTGCAACAAGTCCCAGCTCAAATTCTATAAAGTTTACAAATCACCAAATCGCTCCCTTCCTCTCCGTCTCTCCCTCAGTCCAAAACTCTCTTCATCTCCAGTTTCGCTCTGTCCTTTTTAAACTCAAAAAAAATAGCTTGAAAAAGGTAACAATAAGGTCCAGATAGTGAAGACTGGGTATTAAGAAGTCCACCAGTCGGGAAGCCCGCCAACCGAAGGGATAAGGGAAAAAGAAAAACACAACTTGAGTTTCTACCGTCCCTTCTAGCGCCAACGCCTCTGGCTCCTTCTTCTCCCTCACGCCGCCGCCATTTTCGGATCCACCGCAAAGAAAAGACAGACTAGAGCCTTCCTCCTCTGCCGTCCGGGTTAATTTGATCCAGGGAAGTCTTCCTCAGCAAAAACGTAGTGAGACCGCCAAGCAGACCGAGTCCAAGTTGGAAAACCTCTTTATTTCCTAGAACCGCCTTCCAAACAGAGCCCTCCTCATACCGGCGGTCGGAGCTGAGTCGCCTTAGCGGCGCCTCTCGGCTTCGGGACAGGAAAAGAGGGCGTAGTGCTTGGGGAGCCAAAAGACCCCTTCCAGCACTTCCCTCAGCCCCCTCGGTGCACTGCCTCCAACGACAGGAGGTGTGTGCGGGCACACAAGCCCCCCTAGAAGCCGAGGTTCGGCGCGTCTCAACGGAGCTCACCGCACAACGCAGCCGCCTCGCCCCGCCATTGACCGGAAGCTCCCCGCCATTGACCGGAAGCTCCGGAGAATCTTTAATACCTACAGTATGGTGTAATGCTTAGCGTGTAAGACTAGAATCTGGGAGAACCAGTTTCAAATCCCCTTGGTGCCAACAAAGCTCATGTGGTAACCTTGGCCCAGTTACTCTTTCTTGGCGTGGCCTACCTCACAACACTGTAGTTAGTGTGAGGATAACATGGAGGAGGGGATAAGCTGGTTCAGAGCCATGGTGGGGAGAGCAGCAGGGTATAAATATCTAATGAATTAGATTCATACTTGAGTGACTTGGCCAAATGGCTCTTAAAGGATCCAAAAGCTGAGGTTCACTGTGCTCGGATTCAGAAATTAATTTTAGAAATTTTCTTTATAAAGCCAGAATGACTAAAAAATGTTGTGCAGCCCAGAACACAACTCCAGAACAATAAAGGCACAAACCTGGGAAAACCTACATTTCTCTTCTACAGATTTATGGGGATTCTGTCATGCTTTGTTTCATAATTTTGTATTTATGATGGGTTGTTGTATTGTATTGTATCTGTTATGAGCTGCTTTGGGGACTTCTGTAAAAATGGGCTATACACTTAAGAATAAATAAAATGTATTCATAGAGTAGGTGAAATTGATGTGCAGAAGCACACAGACAGTACTGATTTCCCCACAATATGTTTACCACTCAAATCACAGCACCTCAGACACTCAAAACCGCTTCTTTCAAAACCTGCCTAACATTCATCTGGCCAGACAACTGATCTCAGCTCTGGGCCCCTCTCAAAAGGATGCAGGGGGTTGGATCCAAAAGGGAAGAGGGACCACTCAAAGAGGTTGTGCTGGGCATTATGGGACCTGCATGAACAAAAAACATATTGGGCAGGAGTCATAGGAAGAAAGGAAATTGGACATGATTGAATGAAAATGCTGGCTGGATCCAAACCATTGTTGTAGTTCGCTGGAGAGTGAAGTATGAATGCCTGAAATGGCACTGGGTTGGACCCTGCTTTCAGCTAAGTTGATGAATGGGAAGGGACGTTGCTGCAGCAGAGGGAGGCTTGTTCAATTAGTGGAAGGGAGTCTTGGGTTTGAGGTGGCCAGCAGATGCTGGGGGCAGTAGTGCACCCAGCTGGCATTGCACCAACATGTGACATCGCCTCTGGTGCAAAACTGGAAATGATGCCCTTGAGTTGTGGCAGAGCTCTAGGATTCTGGGAGTTGGCCCAAACCATAGAGCTTTGGGTGAATCCTAGGATGTTCCCAGGTGTGATGCCAGCAGTTTCTCCCACTGGCCTGTGAAGTGGTGAAGAGTAATGGGAACAGATGCTGGGAGGTCTCTTGCTGTACTGGGAGAGGTAGTGGTCCCCTCACTGGGATTCATCCCATTGTCTTCAAACAAGAGCATTGTTAGAAATCCCCTGGAGACAATGTGACTGTAGCATCTGCTCCTGTAGGGACAGGTTTGCATGCAATCAGCTGTAGGTTAGGAAGCTTGAGGCTGCAATCCCCATACCTCAAATCCTGTAGACTCTAGGAGAATAGTCCTGAAGGAATTCCATAAATCTTTGCAGTAATTTTGTCAGTGATTTGTAGGTTGCAGCCATAATACATTTCCCTTTAGAAATTTTTAAAAAAAAACAGAGAGAAGGAAGGGTGCAAGAAATACAACTTTTGAATTGAGCAGGTGAGCAATCAACCTTCACCCCCTCCTATTGGTTTGGATCACAGCTAGGTTATTTCCATTGGAGGGGGCATTACAGTAGATCGTACTCTTATTTATTTGTGCTAAGCATTTCAAATGCTGTCAGAGGAGCTGTCTTGCTGAGCTGTCAGAAATCTATAAATAAATATGGACAATTCAAATTAAAATTCTTAACAATTTTCCTTATCTCTCTCCCCCCCCCTCCCCTTTACAGCATATCCTATTCGGTGCACGTCTCTGAGGATTATCCAGGTAAAGTGTTACTCTTTTTTTTTTTTTTTGCGTTGCTGCCCTTTTAAAGATTCTGCTGAAGGTCTTTGAAGCTCCTCGGAGATGGTGCCCCCAGATCACCTTTGTGTTAATCGTATTTCATTAGCACCTTCATTTGCACAGTTATTTCTGCTTTTCACCCTTCCTTTGTAAGCAGGGTGAAAATGAAAGAATCTAATAAGAATCTAATCTCAGTATGGGGAGTTGTATGTGCATGTCTCTGTGTGTGTATGAAGGGAGAGGGAGAGACACTAACACAGCTACTCATCTTGATCTACCTTCTAGTATTGTGGTCCCAAACCAAGGCAATAGGATTGAGATGGTCTCTGTTTCACTGTATAGCATATCCTTCAGAGAAGATCCTGGTTTCCATGCCTAATGATGTTGAGGTTCAAGGCAGGGTTTGAATGTAGACTCTTGGAACAAGCACAGAGACAGAAATGCTGGACAAATGTTTCTTGGTTTCTAGTCCACTCCCAGCAGCAACAGCAGCAAAGGTGATTACAGTGGGTGCGGTTAGGTCAGCCATGGTTGAGGGAGCACATGTAAACTTGATAAGGCAATGGCACTGCTGTGTGATTAATGTACATCTGTGTTCTCCTGCTATAGCAGGAAATCTCCCAGTATGGGCTCCCTGTTCCCTGCTGCCATTGTTCACTGTTCAGGAGTAGGGGAGTTCTTCAATGTCGTGCTGATTTACTGTGTCACTTCTGACACAAAACTGGAAGTGATGTCCTTGTGTCAGCAAAATACTGTTGGATTCACCAGAAACGCTATGATTTAACCATGGAGTTTTGGGAGCCTCCTAGAGCATCATTCCAATGTGGTGATACCACTGCTGGTTTTGCACTGGAAGTGACATCACTCATCAGCATGACATGTGCTGAAATTGTCCCCACCCCCAGAGCAACATTAATCTCCAAATTTGATTTAGTCTGAGTACCCAATGATGCAGCAATAGAGCAATTGGCTGAGGAAGGCACAGAATATACTAAGAACTAGTTATGCATTGTATTATAGACATGCCAATAAAATCATGAGCTCGAGAATGGTAAAAAGACTACAGTCCATTTGATCCTACTACTTTGTAATAATCAGGCTGTGGATGAAGTGGAAGCTGTAATGGGCATTTTAAAGAATTAATTATAAGGATGATAAAATTAAAGAAGGATTGTGCTCTGGGAAAAAAAGCTTACAATACACCGTGTAGAGGCAAAATGTTCCATTACTGGAAATCAATACAATGTACCACAACAACTCCTTCAGGAGTCGTTACAGTTTACAGAGTATGTTCAAATGAATGTGGGAGAGCTAATGCCCACTGACATACCTAGGCCACAGAAACATCAGTGTTTTCTTATGCTAATAGTCTGAGGCTTGAATTAGCAAGCCCTAGTCTGAGGCTTAAACTGGCTGCTTTCCTTTTTCTAATTGTGGGTAATGGACTTCTGATTGAAATGCCTGATAATTCCACGGCCTCCGGAAGATGGAACTCCTTCTGTGAACTGAAGCTTTCTGAGGCTTTGTTGGGGCTCTTTGCCAGCATTGGGGCAAGCCTCTCTGACTGAGAACAAGAGGAAGTAAATAAAGAACAAATGGGCCTCTTTGTTTCAGACTTCATTTGTGTCTGGCAGAGGGGTTAAATAAATGGTTCCCAAAGGGAAGGGGGGGCAAGAGACAGGGGGGGGAAGCATTTTCAAGTTTCCAAATGGGACAAAATCAATGAAGGTTAAAAAGAAGTAGTTAGGAACTTTGACTAAGTGGGTAATGGATGGCAGCCTAAATCCATAAAACTGATTGTTGAGTATGCTTTTACTGCACATTCATCGAGGTGAGGGAGGGGCTATTTTCACTACTTATGTTGTCTAAGTCTGGCTTGTCGAAGCAACCCCCTCTGGTCATTGTTGATAGTGCTTGCAAAGATTGATAGATGCTTGTCTGGATCATCTGTCTTGCTCATCTTTTAGTCAGTGCACTACTGATGGTAAATTTTATTTGGGACAGTTGGTTACCTGTTTCATCATGGTTCTAATGCTGTGCCCTATTCCACCAAGTTTTAGAGGTTCTAGAAAATAGGGACAGTCTTTAGTACACAGGAACTATTGGAAAGTATGAAAGATTGCTAGCTCTGAGTTTGGAAATACCTGGAAATTTTGAAGGTGGAGCCTGGGGAGTGTGGGGTTTTGGAGAGAAGTACAGTGCACAGTGCCATAGAGTCCACCCTTCAAAGCAGCCATCTTCTCCAAGAGACCTGATTTCTATTTTCTAGATATCAGTTGCAATAATGGGAGATCTCCAGGCCCACCTGGAGGTTGGCAACCCTATTTTATGCATAGTGCATAATATATTTATATTTATCTGCTCTGATTGAGTCATGGGTGGGGAGGACCTTCATGGAAAAAACTGTGAGGCACCCATGAGTGTATCTGAGCCCATGTGCATTTACATGACACAAATAATTCCCTTCCTTTTTAGCTGATGCTAGGGGATGACTGAGAGGAGGACCTGAATCTGTACCATGGAAAGAGTTGTAGCAGCAGAGGCCACTAATTTGTGGCACCCCGTGGTATTATTTATCTTCCCCAAGGTGTTTTCTACATGGAGTCATGCTTATATATTTCCCCACTGCTGCTGTGGCTATTAATATAGCACAACAGGAACAAGCCTTCCACACAGCAAGTTTCCCTGGTTTTTGGTGTTTGTTTTTAAATCAATGATTTAATGGTGTTATATTGTTATGCCATAACACTAAAGTATTCATCAGATTCTCTGAATTCCCAGCTTTCATTAAAATAATACCAAGTATCTAGTTCATATATATAGTGGTTCAAGACTTACTGGGTTTTTTATTAGAAAAACAAAAACTGAGTTCAGAGAACCTAATGAATATTTTGGTACAATGGCATATCAATGTAGTGTTATTAAACCGCCAATTAAAACAAATACTAAGGAAAACTGCTATGTGACTATTTCAAATGTGAACTGATGCCACTTCTGGGTTTCCCCCAGAAGTTGTGTAATGTTATGATAGAATCATAGAGTTAGAATCATAGAAGAGACCTCCAAAGTAATATAACCCATCCTCCTGCACAATGTAAGATATTCATAAGTACCTCCCCCCACACACCCAGTGATCCCTATCCAGAAGATGGGAAAATCATGATGCTGTTGAGTTCTCACATCCCCCCCTGTCACGGCTGGGGCCGGGTCAGGCAAAGTCCAGAGGCAGTCCGAGGTCTGTAGCCAGTAAGCAGGAGGGTCCGAGGCGCCAAATCCGAATCACTGTAGAAGTATCGCAGGTCTGAGGTCCAGAAGCCGAGGTCAGGGAGTCCAGAAGTCCAAAGCCAAAGTCAGGGAGTCAGGAACCAAAGTCAAGCCGGAGTGGATGCTAGAATGTCAGGGAGATGACTAGTTGCTTCCACAAAGCTTCCTCCCAAAGCCCACAGCTATATAGCCCTCTGCTGGCTGTTGCCCGTTTGGGCTAATTGCTGGCTCAGGGAGGCAGCCAGGATCCTGTTACCACTCAAGCATCCTTGCTCTTAGAAGGGCCAGAATCCTCTCAGAACTCAGGGCTCAGGGAGCGTCTTGCTTGTGAGCGTGCCGCCCTCCTCCGATCCCTGAGGTCCTGCCGGAGGCGGTCACGCACACGAGCCACCCGAGAGGGCGAGGCAGGGGGGCTGGGATCTTCTCCAGCAGGAGGCAGGGGCACTGGTGCAGGTGGCAGGGGCACAGTTTCCTCATCAGACTCAACTTCCTCTGAAGGGTCCCCAGCACCCATGACACTATCCCCCCCCCCAGGGCCCCCCTCCGTCGAGGGACCTGGAAGGTCGGGGTGGTCGTTGTGGAACTGGTGCACCAAGTCCGGGGCATGAAGATTGTCCTCGGGCTCCCAAGACCGGTCTTCTGGGCCGTATCCCTCCCAGTCCACCAGGTACTGGAGGCCTCCACGATGGTACCGGGAGTCCAGGATCTGGCGCACCTCATATTCTTCCTCGTCATCCACCAACACTGGTGGTGGCGGCGGTGGGGAAGGAGTCCGAGCTGGGTCAGGGGGTGCAGCCGGAACAAGGAGGGAGCGATGAAACACGGGGTGAATGCGGAGGTGGGGTGGCAACTGGAGCCTGAAGGCGACGGGGTTTATTTGTTCAACGACGGGGTAGGGTCCAATGAACCGTGCATCCAGCTTGTGAGACCGACCAGGCCGGCGCAGGTAGCGAGTTGAGAGCCACACCTGATCCCCCGGCTGCACTGGAGGGCCTTCTTGCCTCTTTCGGTCCGCAGCCCGTTTATATGCCTCCTTGGCTTGCTGTAGCTGCTCTCGGAGCAAGTCTTGGCTGGCACGGAGTTCTTGCAGGTAGGCATCGACGGCGGGGACATTCGTGGGTGGTAGGATCGCTGGGAAGAACCGAGGGTGGTACCCGTAGGTTGCAGCAAACGGGGTCATTTGGGTGGATGAATGGACCGCGTTGTTGTATGCAAACTCCGCTAGGGGCAATAGAGTGGTCCAGTCATCCTGCTGGTAACAGGTGTAACAGCGGAGATATTGCTCTAGCGTGGCATTGGTGCGCTCTGTCTGGCCATCTGTCTGTGGGTGGTAGGCCGAGGACAGGTGCACTCGGGTACCCAGGCTGGAATGGAGGGCTTGCCAGAACCGAGAGGAGAACTGAGGGCCCCGATCGGAGATCAGATGGGCTGGGAGTCCATGCAGACGAAAGATGTGTTGCAGGTAAAGCTGGGCCGTCTCCTGAGCTGTGGGGAGTTTCGGGCACGGAACAAAGTGGGCCATCTTGGTAAATAGGTCGACGACCACCCAGATACAAGTCTGACCCTTGGAGCGTGGAAGTTCCGTGATGAAGTCCATCGAGATGGTATCCCAGGGTCCTGAAGATGTGGGCAAGGGCTGCAGCAACCCTGAGGGTTTGGCTGGGATGTCTTTGGCCCGTCGGCAGACGTCACAGGAGCTGACATAGCGGGCAACATCAGCGCGAACTCGTGGCCACCAGAATTCCCTTGTCAGCAAGTGGGTGGTCTTATGCTGTCCAAAGTGCCCGGCGGGTAACGAGTCGTGGGTCAGGCGTAGCACTTCTGCCCGCAAGGGCCCGGGCGGCACATAGAGGCGTTCGCGGTGTAGCAAGAGGCCGCCTCGAGTCGTGAACTCCCCTGTTGGGTCATCTTGGAGAGCCTGGAGGTGTTGCTGGACCCAGGGATCATTGGCCTGGCTAGCCCGAATGTCCTCCACGAGTGCTGGTGAAGTGGAGGTGGCTGCAAATACTGAGGGCGGCAGGATTGGAGCAGCGGGCGCGGTCTCAGTTGAGGCAGGGGCGTATTCCGGTTTCCGGGAGAGCGCGTCTGCTTTCCGGTTCTGGGTATGGGGGATGTAGGAGATCCGGAAGTCGAAGCGAGAGAAGAATAGGGACCACCGGATCTGGCGCTGGTTGAGACGGCGGGTGGTCTGGAGGTGTTCCAAGTTCCGGTGATCGGTGAGCACTTGAATAGGGTGGCGAGCCCCTTCGAGGTAATGTCGCCAAACCTCAAACGCCGCCTTGATCGCGAGCAACTCCCTCTCCCAGATGGTATAGTTCCTCTCTGCAGCAGTGAGCTGCCGCGAGTAATAGGCGCAGGGCTGTAGTGGCTGGGACGGCTCCTCGCGCTGGGACAGCACTGCTCCCAGGGCCACGTTGGAGGCATCAGCTTCCACCGTAAAGGGAAGCTGGGGGTCGGGGTATCTCAGGAGTGGCCCGGTGGCAAAGCGAGTCTTCAGGGTGGAGAAGGCGTTATCGGCCTCTGGGGACCAGTGGAAGGGTTCTTTGGGGCGGAGTAGTTGAGTCAGGGGTGTGGTCAGGGATGCGTAGGCCGGGATGAATTGCCGATAGTAGTTGGCAAAACCGAGGAACCGCTGCAGGTCTTTGCGATTCTGAGGAGCCTGCCAGGTCAGGACCGCTTCTACTTTTTTCGGGTCCATGAGGATCCCCTGCGGTGACACGATGTGCCCAAGGAACTCGACGGAGCGCAGGTCGAAGTCGCACTTCTCCAGCTTGGCGTAGAGACCATGGGCTCGTAGGCGCTGCAGGACCTGGCGGACGTGCTCGGCGTGCTGGGCAGGATTGCGGGAGTAAATTAGGATGTCATCCAGGTATATGATCGCGAAGCGGTCGAGCAGGTCCCGGAATATGTCATTCATGAACCTCTGGAAGACAGCGGGGGCATTGGTCAGTCCGAAGGGCATTACCAGGTGCTCGTACTGCCCATATCGGGTCCCAAACGCGGTCTTCCATTCGTCTCCGGGCCGTATGCGCACCAAATTGTACGCTCCACGGAGGTCCAGCTTGGTGTAGATTTGGGCCCCCTTTAGGCGATCCAAGAGTTCAGGGATCAGTGGTAGAGGGTACCGGTCGCGGATGGTGATCTTGTTCAGGGCCCGGTAGTCATTGCACAGCCGGAGCTCCCCACTTTTCTTCTTCACGAAGAGCACTGGAGCAGATAGGGGAGAGGTTGAGGGTCGGATGAATCCGCGTTTCAGGTTCTTGTCCAGGAAGTCTCGCAGAGCTGCCAACTCCGGCTCCGACATTGGGTACAGACGCCCCACCGGGAGTGGTGCCCCAGGTACCAAATCAATGGCACAGTCGTAGGGCCGGTGGGGGGGAAGCTGATCAGCTCCTGTCTCTTCGAAGACATCAGCAAAGTCCACATACTTCTGAGGGAGCTGAGGACCACCACTCGGGATGCCAGCTGCTAGAGTGGTGGGAGGAGTCAGATGGGGGCATGGGTCTCGGAAGCGTAGTTCCTGCTGGGCCCAGTCCACGATGGGGTTGTGCAGCTTCAGCCAGGAAAGGCCTAGAATCAGCGGGGAGCGAGGCATGCGGGCGACATCAAACCGCAGCTGTTCTTGGTGCTGCTGGACGTGGAAGGTGATGGGACAGGTCTCCTGGGTGACGGGGCCAGAACGGAGGAGGCGCCCGTCAATAGCCTCCACCAGCGACGGAATCCCTTTTGTCTGCACAGGGATCTGGTGCTGCTTCACAAAGGCGGCATCTATAAAACAGTGGGCCGCTCCCGAGTCCAGCATGGCATACACGAACAGCCAGCGTTCGTCAGGCAGACGGAGTTTGACTGGTAGCAGGAATGGCCCTGGGGTATCAGCCCGCTGTTCGGAGGACCCAGCTAGTCGCCCCAGGCTGGGGGGTCCACTTACGCCTGGGGCTGCCCTTTTGGCGGCGGTGGCAGCGAAGGTCCAGGTATCCGATGCTTAGCAGGGCAGCCAGAGGCATAGTGGCCTGCCGTGCCGCAGTAGAGGCACAGATTCTGCGTGCGGCGTCTGGTCTTTTCCTCTGGGGTCAGGCGGGGTCGAGCAGCTCCAAGCTGCATAGGCTCATCCTTGGTGCTGGTACTAGCTGGGGACGGGCGAGGAGCCAGGTAGCACGGCGCAGGGAGCTGGCGCCCTCTGGTCTTGGCTTGGCGGCGACTTTCCAGGCGGCCATCGATGCGGAGGCAGAGGGTGATAAGTTCTTGGAGCGTGGGTGGCTGCTCCACCCTGGCCAGTTCATCCAGGACCTCCTCTGCCAACCCCTCAGTAAACTGGTCCATCTGGGCAGCCTCATTCCACGCCAAGTCCTGGGTCAGGAGCTTGAATTCAGTGGCATATTGAGCCACCGAGGAGTTGCCTTGTTTCAGTGCCCTGATCTTCCGGTTGGCTGTGGCTGCTTGGACTGGGTTTGAGAAAGCAGCAGACAGGTGGGCCTCAAACCCCTGGTAATCAGTCAGTAGGGGAGAGGACGCGACCAGTAAGGGTGTGGCCCATTTGGCCGCCTGCCCCTTTAACAGACTGATGACGAAACACACCTTGGTTTTGTCATTGAGGAAGTCCCGTGCTCTCAGTTCAAAGTACAGCCGACACTGTGCTAGGAAGGCAGGAAATTCTTCCACGGCACCCCCAAATCTGTCAGGTGGGGGAACTGGGCACTTGGCTGGAGCACTGGCCGCAGGTTGTTGCTGCAAGTGCACTACTGCCTGTGTTAGCTGCTGTACCTGGGCTTGGAGCGCAGCCAGTAGTTCTGTGGTTTCACTTGCTTCAGCATCCATCCTGTGGAGTGGGTGTTTGTCGGTGGAAGCAATCTGTCACAGCTGGGGCCGGGTCAGGCAAAGTCCAGAGGCAGTCCGAGGTCTGTAGCCAGTAAGCAGGAGGGTCCGAGGCGCCAAATCCGAATCACTGTAGAAGTATCGCAGGTCTGAGGTCCAGAAGCCGAGGTCAGGGAGTCCAGAAGTCCAAAGCCAAAGTCAGGGAGTCAGGAACCAAAGTCAAGCCGGAGTGGATGCTAGAATGTCAGGGAGATGACTAGTTGCTTCCACAAAGCTTCCTCCCAAAGCCCACAGCTATATAGCCCTCTGCTGGCTGTTGCCCGTTTGGGCTAATTGCTGGCTCAGGGAGGCAGCCAGGATCCTGTTACCACTCAAGCATCCTTGCTCTTAGAAGGGCCAGAATCCTCTCAGAACTCAGGGCTCAGGGAGCGTCTTGCTTGTGAGCGTGCCGCCCTCCTCCGATCCCTGAGGTCCTGCCGGAGGCGGTCACGCACACGAGCCACCCGAGAGGGCGAGGCAGGGGGGCTGGGATCTTCTCCAGCAGGAGGCAGGGGCACTGGTGCAGGTGGCAGGGGCACAGTTTCCTCATCAGACTCAACTTCCTCTGAAGGGTCCCCAGCACCCATGACACCCCCCAGCAGGAACTCATTTGCACATTAGGCCACATCCCCTGATTCAAAACCAGCTGGAACTGGGTTCCTGCTAAAAAAAAAAAAGCCCTGCACACCACCCCAGACTTCCACTGGATGCCAACCGCTGCTGCAACCTTGGGGGCTGAAGACTTTTTTTTTTAAAAAAAAATGGAAGCTGGACATTATGTTATATCAACATAACAATATTCAACTGCAGATTTGTTTTTAAGAAGTTGAAAAATCTGTAATAGTCTGGGGTGGGTGGGATGACTATTGCTGGGAGAAACTGTGGGGAAACCTGCCATGTAGAAACCCCACTGTTGCTGTGCTATATTGGTGGATGCACCAGTAACAGGGAAACCACACAAGCCCCTCCCTGACTGGAAAGAAGCTAAATAGAGGGGATCATGAACATGAACCTGTACCTTTGTGGTTCTTTCTGGAATTCTTTAATGTGTGAGAAGAGCTTCCTCCCTCCCCAAGATTCCCCTCAAAATTATGCTTTAAGCTGTGAAGGGGGACCCCTGAATAATTAATGAATACCCCTATAATAATGAATAAAAGCATGCTTATGCCTTCAAAAAGAGAAGTCTGATGCAATGTTAGAAGTACATGGCCTCAAGTGGGAGTGGATTCAAGGTTGTAAAGTAGATAACAAATAGGCCTCAGAGAAGCTTCTTGCAAGAGCTGATAACGCATGGAGACAGAAGGTAGAAGGAGAGCAAGGAGGGTGGAGAATGTTGAGTTAGATAAGCTTAGGCGGCCTGCCTGCTTGTTTTGGGTGTGAATAAAAACGGTCTGAATGAAAATAATTTTAACTTAGTCGCATTGGGCTTATGACTGGCTAAGTTCTGCTTTGGTGCCAAAGTAAACTCATTTCAACATAGTAAGAGTGCGGACCTCGTTATTTCTCTGCTTCAGCTGTTGCTTGCCCATGATTTATGCCTATTGTTTTTAGTGTTTTGCCCATTAAGTATATAGTTTCCTGTTGTGTAAACTGGATCAAGTTGCACAGTTAATTGTTAAATCCTGGGAGGGAAGGAGTAAGAAATTCCACTTGATTACAAAATACTTCCCTTTAAACCTAATATTGCTAAACTATGTAGCCTGGAGCTCTTTATCTGCCTTCTAATGTATAGCTATTGACTAACCATTGTCCAATGATAGTTGGCATAACTAAAGAGTGGTCATCAGCCAGCAAGACTGAAGTTGGAGGGATCTGTATTCTTGGTTCTTTGGGGGAGGACAGTGGGGGGGGCTTCTAGTGTCCTCGCCCCACTGATGGACCTCCTGATGGCACCTGTTTTGTTGTTGTTGTTGTTGTTTTGGCCACTGTGTAATACAGAGTGTTGGACTGGCCTGATCCAACATGGCTTCTCTTATTTTCTTATGAACCCCATTTAATCCCACTTTATTGCTCTTGAAGTTTGTCAGTTGAGCATGTTTGTCACTCAGCCTGAAAGAACCTGCTTTAATCACCAAAATTTGAGCTGTATAAGTGAGCTTGAGAAATTGTGTCTCCTCTCTCCTAAATAATAATAAACTGACTGGCCCCTCTATGGATAATGAAAACTCCAAAAACAGACTGCTCACAAGCTAAAAAGGGGTCTTATAACATACTTTGAGGATGTCCCAGGTATGCAGATGATGTGACTTGGGACATTAACCAGAAGAAAACCAGGACAACCCCCTCCCACCCCCAAAAAAGACTAAATAGACTCTAGAAGGAACAGCATGTTGAGAAGGTGCTATTTGAGGCTTTCAGAATTAGAAAATACTGGAGGGGAAGGTTTGAGGGTATGGGATTTCCGAGTTGCCCCTCCCGGTGATTCTTGATGGGCCTCCAGCTTACCCCTACTAAATAGTTTTGTTTTTGCTTTGCAGACAATACCTACGTGTCCAGTTCAGATAATGATGAAGATGTTTTAGTGACAACAGAGCCAATTCCCATAATTTTCCACCGAATTTCTACAGGTATTGCTAAAACACATACTTCATCCCTGAAATTTCAGAAACTTTCCCAGCCCAAAGTTGTCAACCATATCACAATACGAAGAAATCATTAAGCCTGTGGGCTTTTCTTGCCTCTTCCACAATACTAGAATTCAGGGGCATGCAATGGAGTTGATTGGGCATTAGATTCAGGACTGCCGAAAGAAAGCCCTGCTTCAAAGAACACATAATTAAATGACAGAATTCACTGACAAAATATGTAGTGACAGCCATTAGCTTTGATGGCCTTAAAAGGAGATTAGAGAGATTCATGGAGAATAGATCCATCAATAGCTATAACTTCGCATGCCAGTTGTTGGAAGGCAACCAAAGGCTTCTGTATCCTCCTCTCTGGGTATTTGTTTGGCGCCCTGGGAGACAGAATGCTGGACAATGGGCTGCTGGTCTGATCCAGCAGGCTCTTGTATTCCTGTGTGCCCTGTTGGTGGAGGGAGAGGGAGCACTAAGGCAGACAGTACATAGGCAGTGCAGTTTGGCTTCTGTAAGTGACGGGACAGTAAGCAAGAGCAAAGAAAGGAAGTTTGGCTACTGTAGTGCAGTGCAGCTTGGCTACTGTAAGTTGCAAGGATAGTAAGCAGGAGAAAAGGAAGGAAGTTCTTAAACAAAATGTGAGGTGGGGTTTTTGAGGGATGGCCAGATGGGTTACTAATATCATTTGACCCACGTATAGACAAAGACACAAAGTAACTTGAATAATGCATTTGCAAAGCCAGAATTTCTTAGGCCAGCTCCACTTGGATACAAAGGAGAGTTGCTGGTTTCCGTTGCACACTTTTTTGTCTGTAGCAATTCATTAATCTTGCTTTCTCAACCAAGAGCATATGACCAGTTTTCCCTTCATAAATGCAATTACATTCAGAATCCATGTTCTTTAGTTTTGCATAAATTATAATTACAGTCAACAGCTCAGATGTGATGTTATAGCATTCCTTTCATGCACTAGTTTTGAAATAGCACCACAGCACTTGCCAGGGAAAATGAAACATAGGATTTACAAAGGGATGAATAGGAGGTGCCACAGAAAACATCTTCCTGGAAAACATCCTCCCGGCGGCAAGCGGTTCACACCCTAATTGCCACATTTGAATTGCTTATCTTAGTGATCAAAGAAAGTGCCTCCCTGTCCTTGCTGGGATTTATTTATTTTAGAACATTTATACCCCGCTTTTCTTCCTAATGGAGACCCAAAGCTGTTTACAACTTCTTTCTCCTCTCCTCTGTTTTATCCCCGTAATAATCCTGTGAAATAGGCTAGGCTAAGAGTTTATGACTGGCTCAAGGTCACAGAGCAAACTTCCATGGCAAGGCGTGGATTCGACCCTGGATCTCACCAATCCTAATCTGATGTTCTGACCACTCTACCATACTGCCAGCTGTGTGTAGAGAAGACCATATGACCAATTTCTGCTTCATAAATGCAATTAAATTCAGTATCCATGTTCTTTAGTTTTACATAAATTATAATTACAGTCATCAGCAATGCTATAGCATTTCTTTCATCCACTAGTTTCGAAATAGCACCACAACACTTGGCCAGGGGAAAATAAAGCATGGGACTGTTCTGTTTAGCAAGCTGCTGTAAACAATACGTGAACATTTTACCTTGGGAAGCTGCGGGATTAAGATGGATCAAAGGTAACCAGCCATTCTGGAGCTACGCCTCCTCCCTTCCTCAGATGTATGTATTTGTTTATGTATACCTCACTTTTCCCCCCAGTGGGGATTCCAAGCAACATCAGAAATTGTTCTCCTGACTCTGCAAGGTCGATGAGGCTAAGAGAAACTGAGTGACCCAAGGTCCTCAAGAGGGCCTCCATGGCAGAATGGGAATTCAGGTCAGGGCCACCCAGATCCTAGTCTGGCATTCAAACCACTGCACCTCACTCGGTCTCCACACTGTTGCCTTCGTTGTTCTTTGTTATAAGTCCAGGCCCTTTACATTGAGTAGGAAATTTGCCTTTATCAACAAGGAAATTCGGGCTGCCAAGTTCCCGCCAGGGGCAGGGGATCCCCCAGTTTGGTGGACCGCAACCTGCCAGCAGGGAGGAGACTGCTGGGGAATCCCTGTCCCCCAAAGAGTCCTGTTGCCCTGCAGCGTGTGCGGTGCCCAGAAGTGATCACGCCTAGCACATTGCATGGGGACGCTCTAGGAATTCGCAGGAAACACTATGGTTTCATGCAGGGTTGCTCTAGCAATCCGGGGGGGGGGGGGATCTTCCAAATTGCTAGAGCATCACTGTACAAAACCATAACGTTTCCTGCAAAATCCTAGAACTTCCCTGTGCAATATGTCTGGTGTGATACATCACTCCCGGGTGATGTCATTACATCGCACACGCTGTGTGTGCATGAAAAAAGTCTGTGTGTGCAGCTGCAGGGGATTTGGCAACCCTAAAGGAAATGCAGCTTTTGCCCCTTAAGGAGTACATTCTAATGCTGCCCGTTTTTCTTTCTTTCTTTTTTTCAGAATTGCGAAAAACCAGTGATGTCAACTGTTGTTTATCCATAAAATCAAAGTTACAGAGAGAAAATGGAGAGGTATGGGATTGCTTCATTCATGCAACTCTTGTGAATCTATGAGCAGAATGCAAGTGAACAGGATGCTAAATCAGAGGGAATATGTCTACCATGTCAGTTTAAGTTAAAGGTCTGCGCTTTAATCTTAAAGGTCTGAGCACTCGCTATTGGAATGGGGACAGAGAGCAAGCCCCAATTGTGCAGCAGGGCGATTTTGAGCATACAGAAGCCATGTACCCTTTAGAGCTTCTACGTGGAGCATCTGTTTTGACCCGATAGTCTACGGTCATAAATAAAAGATTCCTGCTCAGAGAAAAGATAGCTTGGTTTTCAGCCAGTAAAGGACCCATTAGATTCGATGGATTTTTAGAGACTGGTTCCAATATCAATGAAGCTGTTATGTGTGTGGTGGGAGAGTTCTGAACAAAAAAAATTGGAGAGAACTGAGTCCTGCGACAATATAATGAAACAATAAATGCCATAGTTAAAACATAAATATAAACTATCACTAAAACCCAGATGTAAATACTAGAAACAGTCTCACAACGATCTGTGGTACCAATTGATGCCTCTACTCCTGGATAAACTCTACATATGCACAGTAGATAGTAGCTAATACTGAGGGAGATGGGCAGATAAGAAGAGCAATGCAAGATGGAAGCAAGCAGGGGGAGGCCAATACTAATAGATCTCCACATCTCAACCATAGGCCTGGCAGAACATCTCCATTTCACAAGCCCTGCAGAACTCCATTAAGTCTTGAAGGGTCTAGATCTCTCTCTTTTTTGGAATCTATAATTTTTAATAACTTTTAGCAATTTCAATATAAAATACAATAGCACTAACATCTGATGAACATTCATCAAAGTAGCTGACCGTAATCATAACACACCTAAGCATACAAGCGGACAATGTTTTATGTTAGGAGATGTCAGAGATGGAATTCTAGCAGGAGTTCCTTTGCATATTAGGTCACATACTCCTGATGTAGCCAATCCTCCAAGAGCTTACAAGGCACTTTTTTGTAAGCTCTTGGAGGACTGGCTACATCGGGGGTGGGGGGAGGGGTGTAGCTTAATATGCAAAGGAGCTCCTGCTAGAATTCCACCCCTGGGAGATGTTGATATAGAATTCAACTTACTGTTCTACATGTATACTAACTCTGATTGAGGCTAAGCAGACCTCCTTTGGGCTGGGGATCACTAGCAGATGTTGATCCATAGAGCATAATGCTCTTTGACAAACATACTGGGAGAGACAGTCCTGAAGGTATATTAGTCCCAGACTTCATAGAACAGGGGTGGCCAAACTGGGCTCAGGAGCCACATATGGCTCTTTCACATATATTATGCGGCTCTGGAAGATCCCATCTATCTATTGGCTGACTTGAAGAAGGTATTCCTCTCTTTAAATCACTTCTCCAAGCCAAACCAGCCAGTGACTTGGAGAATGCATTTAAAGTTAAAGTTGCTTTCTTTCTGTCTCCCCTCTTCCCTTCTATTTGTCTGCCTGCCTGTTTTCCTTTCTTTCTTTCTTTCTTTCTTTCTTCCTTCCTTCCTTCTCTCAAACATCTGATGTTTATTCTCTGTGGCTCTTACATTAAGCAAGTTTGGCCACTTGTCACAGAGCTTTAAAGGTTAAAACTAGAACCTTGAACTTGATTTGGTATTCAGCTAGGAACCAGTGCAGGTGGTGGAGCTCTAGTTGTATATGGGTGTTCCTGCACTCTTCATCATGCCCACTTCATCAGTTATCTTAAAGGTGCCACTGAACTCAAACTTTGTTCTATCATTTTATCAATTGATGTAGTGGGGTTGATCCAGCCATTCTCCTTTTTCGGGGCTAAGAAGCCATCCACCATCCTTAGTGGCTCTTCCTCCAATGGAAGATCAATTTCATTTGGAGGGAAGCTCTTTAAGTCTGGTCGAAGGCTTCAAGTTTGAGTCAACAAAAAAGGTGGGGTATAAATATTTTTAATAAATAAATTTATGCCCACCTCAGAAAGAGGCGATTTTGTCCTGGTTCAGTTGAGAGGGAGCATAACCCTCCAGGCCCTTTTCTGGCAAAAAATATGATGCTGCTCTGCAACTCTCCCTTTCTTCTTGGTGGGAAATGGGGCACAAGTCGTTCCCAGTTCTCTTCTCAGCCTGATCTTTTACTTTATGATTCTATCATCACTAGTGACGCCGCATTTGGAAAGGCTCCTTGGTTTATGTGAACTATAAATATTTCAGCATGCTGCTCCTTTGTTAAGGTCACTTACAAGGAGAAAATAAAATAAATCCATATTTTGCTTCAAAAAACGGGTGGGTGCAGAGAAAAAAAAATACAACCCACATGTTTTAGGGTTTGCTTGAACATTGGCTGACAATATGATTTTCCTCTCAGCCACAGAAAGTGAGAATTTGAAGGTAACTGTAAAAAAGTCAGATTAGGTTCACAAGCCATGGAAATTGCTGGCAAATGGAATGTGATTCTGAGCAGAAGTGGTTTTTTTCCCTCCCATCTTCTAGTCACACACCTGATTTCTATTCAATTACAGGCCTGTGTACAAGACATGAATGAAAAATGTGTAATAGCCTGGATCAAAGAAATGACTGTGATCAAAGAGGTGAATATGGGCAATAGGATTCTAAACAATACAGTAGCACAGTCGTTATCTAAACCTTACAGATACAGTGGTTGTTAGCAAGGCCTCTAATACATGGTGTTGGGTTTCTGTGGAACCAGATTTAAATTGCAGCCCTGGCTTTCTATATTTCTGATTATCCAGATAAAGAAACAGAAGAATACTATTTAGCAGATGGCTCTTCCTGCCCAAAGAGCCAGGTTGGTTGTAGTAGTTAAGAGTGGCAGACTCCAACCTGGAGAACTGGGTTTGATTCCCTTAATATGAAGCCTGCTGGGTGACCTTGGTCAGCCACAGTTCTCTGAGAGCTCTCTCAGTCCCACCTACCTAATGGAATGTGGGCAGAGGAAGAGAAAATGATTGTAAGCTGCTATAAGATGCCTTGGATAGTTAACGGCAGGGTATAAAACCAACTCCCCTCCTCCTCCTCCTTTCTGGTATACAGAGCTCTTTCAGTTGAAGAGTGGGCTCTACAAAGTATGTGGAGGCTACAGGTCAGCAGACTTGACCAGAGGAAACAGCGAGTGGAAGAGACTGGGGGGGAGGAGCCGCAGCCTAGCATCTCTGCCTCAAAGAGCCTTACTACTGGTTGCTAGCAAACTGGGAGGTCAACAGAGGTGGGAATGCCAGTCATGCCATGGCTGAGATAGGGTTGGCAAGTCCCTCCATCGTTACAGCAGGGGACTTGTTCCTTGTGCGCGCTTTGTACACCCGGCATGATGATGTCACCCAGAAGTGACATCATCACACCAGGAATGCTGTAGGATTCATGCTAAAAACTCTATGGTACCATAGAGTTTTATCATGATTCCTAGAGGGTCTCACTGGAAACACTCTAGGATTTGCAATAAAACTCTATGGTACCACAGAGTTTTTAACGCAAGTCCTAGAGCGTCCCCAGCACGATGTCCACAGTGCAATGAAATCACTTCCAGGTGACGTCATCGCACTGGGGACGGTGCACATCGATGGGTTTTTGGGGGGTGGGGTTTCCCCCGGCAGCCTGCTCTCTGCCGGTGAGTTGGAGCCCTCCCGGGCGGGGAATGCAAGGCTACCATCTGGCCTGACCTCTCTTGCATGGCCATGAGTCTCCTCACCTGCCCTCTCAGCAGTGTCTATCATGAGTGGGTATTCTCCCATCTGGGAGATATTCTCAGCTTCCACAGCTCCCTCATGACTCAGCCAGGGTGGATGAGCTGTCTCAAAAAGCTTCTGCTTCTTCTGAGGCTCTTTGATGGTCTGTTATATATTGTTAGACATGATAGAGGGGAGGGGAAGGGGTTTACTGAAAATAACTGAGGTTAAAGTATCCTAATGTATAGTGACTCTGGTTTGTGTAACAAAACTCCTATATTTATGAGTTCTGGATTCAATCTAAGATTGCTAGCTAAAAGTTAGGAAATACCTGGAGATTTTCATGGTGGAGCCTGGAAAGGGTGGGGTTTGGGGAGTGGAGGGACCTCAGGAAGGTACAATGCTATAGAGTCCACCCTCCTAAAGAGCCATTTTCCAGAGGTGAATTGATCTCTGTCATCTGGAGATCAGTTGTAATACCTGAAGTTTTCCAGAACCCACCTGGAGGTTGGCAACCCTAACATTGGAATGGACACCCAGTTTCTATTGTCTATTTTCTATTCCACTACCCCTACATCTGTGCCACACTAAATTGCCTGAATGCTGATCAACGTTGAGTCTCTTTAGTAAGTGCATGTGGTTGCTAGGGGCAACCCTTAAGTATCCACAGAACAGCAAGATTTGGGTGTTAATTTAAGCAACATCTCTCTGGTTGGCATTCTTCACACTAGAGGGTTGAAGGGCTGCTCAGGCATCATGTAGAAGGTGTAGGGGTTTTTTTGGTTTGTTTTAACATATATTTGGGATAAAATTGTTGGCATTTCCCTGATATAAAGAGACATGAGGCTTGCAATGCATCAGCAAGTCAAATGAACTCATGGTTCATTTGGATAGCCTAGGGTTTCTTTGTTTGTTTTTTTTAACCAAAATAGGCTAGTGCCTTTTGTGTAAAGTGTTTTGTTGTTTAAGTTTACTCCATCCATCCCCCACAGCTGGGTGGTTGTTCAGCGCCTGAAAAGCTATGTGTGGGAGAGACACAAACATCTGGTACTGCTATGCTATGGACCTTCACAGCATTTATTAAACGGCCATGGCATTCACAGGGCATACCCACGGATGCCATAATATCTAGTTGTACCCTTTGAGGAAACTGGAGGAGACCCTTGGGGTCACACAAGCACAGAATTGCAGAGCTCTCTATGAAAAATTACTCCTCTAAAAGTCTTTCCTGTTGGGCCTTTTGATGATGAACTGGTATTTTCTTCAACCAGCCTCCCCAAAGTCAGTGTGGTAGTGGTAGAGAAAAGCACCCCCCAACCTCCCCCTCTATTTCATTTCTTTTTTATGTTTATATTTGTGCCAGTGGTCTCTGGTTTTTTTCCTCTTGATTCAGTGGATTTGATTGCATTGTGTACACATGGTATGCAGTTTTTATATGGTGTTGCTTGCTCTTTAAATGCACGTAAACTTGGATCTTATGAACAAATCCCTTGCCTCTAAAACTTTCTTTTGTGCAAGAGAAGTAAAATCAAAATGGGGATTTGAAGGCTGGAAAAAAAAATCAAGGATGAGAAATTTTAAATCGAGGCAACAGTCCTTTGGAGGATACGGTGCTGCCTAGAGTTGCTAACTGCCTGGAGACAAAATGTCCCGTCCCATTAATAAAAGCTCGATGGGATGTTGTTTACCAGATGGTGCTGTTTACCTGCATGCCAGAAAAGCTTTGGCTGCCCATTTCTACGCTTGAAGCCTCTACTTCTTTGCACAAGAAGCGATTAAAATGTGGAATTTGCTGTCAGAGGATGTAGTGATGGTCACAGGCATAGACAGCTTTAAGGGGATCGGACAGATCCATGAAGGATAGGTCTGTCAGTGGCTACTAGCACTAAGGGGAATCTCTGAACCTCTGTGACACCAGTGCCAGGAAGCAATATCAGGGGAAGGCATTGGCTTCATGCCTTGTGGGATTTCCATAGTGACTCGTTGGCTGCTATGTGAGATGGGATGGTGGACTAGATGGGCCTTGGTCTGATCCAGCTGGGCTCTTCTGATGCTGCTGGAACAGAACATTTTGTTCCAGGCAACCCTAGGGCTAACTTGCCACAATGGTCTGTCTTTCTCTAGTTCACAGCTGAGAAGCAGCAAGTTAAAAGGTATCATTCATCCATTTTATTCTGTCCTTCCTCTTCTTCCTCTCCCCCCACCCCTTTCTTAAATCAGGAGTCAAGGCACAGCAGTGCGGTTGAAGAGGATTCAGAAGGGGATAATGACTCAGAAGAGTTTTACTACGGAGGGCAGGTAGGAATGAATTATTAAACCATCTTCCTATTTATTATTTGGAAGATTTCTCAGAGAGCACAGAGCCTGGTCATCTCCCCCATTCTTTCCGGGCCTGACAGTTTGCTTTAGGGTCACTACTGATGTTGTCTTTTTAACTTTGTAGGCTCCTGGTTTACAGAGGTAGTAGACTGAGAGTGCCTGTAGAATTCAGGAGTGATTTAGCAAAATCTGTGTTCAGTGGGACTCGTTCATTCAGTGTAGTGCCAGAAAGCTTGTACATTTGGGGGGAAGAGGTGTGTTTGACGCCGGCTTGACTCTTAAAATGTGAGTGTGTGGATATGAATTTTATGTATTGATCCTTAACATATTTACTTGGCAGTAAATTCTGTTAAGCTTTTAACAGTTGAGGACCAGGGTACTTAAAACATCACTTAATCCCATTTGAACTTGCCCATCAGTTAAGATAATCTGCAAAGCCATTTTCTGTCATGACCCCATCTTCCAAGATGACACAGCTGGTCACTGGGGAGAGGCTGTTCTCTGTAATGACACTCTATTTATGAAGCTGCCTCCCAACAGCTGCAAACCTGGCACTTTGCTTTGATAATTTTAGATGACTGGTTAAAAAAACAAAAACCTTTCTCCCACTCAGACATTTAATTTGGATTCTGTTGATCTGTGTTACTTTGATTGGCTTTGGCGGTTGGTTCGTTTTATTGGCTGTGCTGGTTACATGCTGCTAGCCACTGTATGTGGTGTTAATTAATTGTTTTATTGGAATTTTATTTTTTATTTACTTTGCTTTTAAAGACCTGAATTAGTCAATTTGGGGGCTGGGAGCTGACTCATAAACCTTGCATATGTGGGAGAGAATTTTTTTACTAAATAAATAATTCAAGTGTAACTCCATTTGCAAGTAAGGGTGTTTACAGTTGTAGGTTTTGCAAAATCATATCCCAGCCAACCTTTGGGTTGAATTCCACCCAGGGCTTTTTTTGTAGCAGGAACTCCTTTACATATTAGACCACACACCCCTGATGTAGCCAATCCTCCTGGAGCTTACAAGATTCTTAGTACAGGGCCAACTGTAAGCTCCAGGAGGATTGGCTACATCAGGGGTGTGTGGCCTAATATGCAAATGAGTTCCTGCTACAAAAAAACCCTGATCCCACCAATCCATTCCATTAGTTAAAGTTCTTTTCTCCAATGGAATAAGCCTTCCTCCAGTTCTAGAGACTGCTGGTGTGTTCACACACTACACTAAATAATGTGTTCTACATTGGGATTTTTACTGTGTAAGAATAGCAAAAATCCAGATGTAAAACACATTATTTAGTGTAGTGTGAACGCACCATGCCTCTTACATCAGGGTGGGGCTCTCTCCATCAGAGAAAAAAGAGTTTCTGCTAGTGGAATCCATGGAACCCTTTGTACAACCTGTTAGGCTCAAAAATGCATACCATTGAATTTCAATGTTAGAAAAAGTCAGTTATGTAACTTTTTCCCTCTCAATACAAAATAGCAAAAGTCCATTTTTGGAGTTTTGAAGTCTGATTCACCTTGAGATTTGCTGATTATTTAAAAAAAGACTACATGCCTTTTTCTCTCTTTTTCTCGCTCTCTTGGGGAATTCAGAACACTAGCACACCCCCTTCTGAAGAAGAATGAAAGTGCTGTCCCTTCTCTAGTGTCTTTTGTGAGAACAATGAAAGGTTTAATTAGGGCACTTGCTTCAGTTTTCCTTTCTGGTGCTCAAAAGTCATTTTTCATACTTTATGCCCTTTGTAAAATATATATGTAACTAAATGTCAGTGAATTTCAGTAAACATTACAGACGCGTGTTGCGGAGGTGGCCTTTTTGAGAAACTGCTCCAACCACTAAACTGGTGCCTTTTAGTTGACTTTTGTTTGACTTTGCTTCTCTATCTTTTAACCATGTCTTACTTTATATCCATGCCTTTCATATAGGCATGTTGTCTACTTGATTCTTACAATGTTTCCTGAGGTTAGAATCAGAGAGCTGAAAAGGACCCCAAGGATCATCTAATCCAGCCCCCTGAACAATGTGGTATATTCACAGCTACCACCCTCCACTCCCCCAGTGACCCCTCCTTTATGCCCAGAGGAAAGCAAGAAACCTCCAGAATCCTTGGGCCAATATGGCCTTGAGGAAAATCACTTCAAAGTGGTGATTGGCATTACCTTGGACATATAAGAAAGAGCCGCTTGAGCACTAGCTCATTCCTTCCTGCCCTCCCTCTCACAATCTGCCTAAATTTGTATTGACTGATAGAATCAGCATTGCTGTCAGATGGCCATCTAGCCTCTGTTTAAGAACCTCCAAAGCCCACCATTTCCCAAAGAAGCCCGTTCCATTGAGCAACTGCCTTAACTTCTTCATAATGTTTAGCCAAAAACATTTAATTTCAACCTGTTGGTTCTGGTCCAACCTTCTGGGGCAACAGAAAATAATTCTGTTCCATCCTTGATATGATGGCCTTTTAAATACTTGAAGATGGCTATCCTATCAACTCTTAGTCATCTAGTCTCCTGGCTAGACATACCCAGCTCCTTCAACTTTCCTTGTAGAACTTGGTCTCTGGACCCCTCACCATCTTTGTTGTTCTTTTCTGGACATGTTCCAGCTTTTCAGCATCCTTCTTAAACTGTGGTGGCTAAAACTGAATACAGTATTCCAAGTGAGGTCAAACTGGAGCAGAAGTAGTCCAGCTTCATATGATCTGAACATTATACTGCTGTTGATGCAGCCCAGAAATGCATTTCAATTTTTAGCTACCATATCACACTGCTGAATCATCTTCAGTGTATGAACTCAGGCCCTTAAATCAGTTTAGCATGTACTACTACCAAGACATGCATGTACTACTACCCCCATCCAGGGATTTTTTTTGTAGCAGGAATTCCTTTGCATATTAGGCCACACACCCTGATGTAGCCAATCCTTCAAGAGCTTTCAGGGCTCTTAGTACAGGGCCTACTATAAGCTCCAAGAGGGTTGGCTATATCAGGGGTGTGTGGCCTAATATGTAAAGGAGATCCTGCTACATCCTGCCCTCATCCTGTGATTATGCATTTGATTTTCCCTATCTAAATGCAGTACTTTACACTGATCTCTGTTGAAATGTATTTGATTGCATTAAAAAGTTCCTTTTTGTCATTGGGTAGCTATAGCACCATGGTTCCAAACTATGCCCATCTCATCTTTAGAATGGTACCACTAAGGTGATTCTTGTACACAAATAGTATCATCGATTTTGATCACTGTTACTGCAGCGTCCATCTATGAATTGCAAGGAAGAAACTCACTGGAAAGTTCACTCAAGGCTGACCATTAATAATGTTGGAGGCATAAAGTTTTACTTTCTGGCTGTAATGTCTCTGATGTGTTTAGAGCGGCCAGAGATTCACTGCCTAGGCCTGGAAACTTAGGAAGGAATTTATGGACTCCCATGTAGTTGATTGCCAAGATGATGGTTTTCTTTTGTATTTATTTTATGTTGCATTTACAGTTGCAATTTAATGTTCTACTTTTATTATCTTGTTGATTATTTATTAGCTGCATTCTCCATAAAAAATGTCCCTGTTAGGCTTACGGTAAAACAAAACAAAATATGCATTATAAAACCACTAAATGTGCTCATTAATAATATTGGTGAGCTGGACCCAAAGGTGCCCTTTTTTGAAGAAAAAAAAATGAAGAAATCCTGTGAACAGAAAGGCAACTTTGGCTATAACCCTGTGGTTTGGAATCAGTCCGGTAAAGTCAGTAAAATCATGTTGTAAGTGGCTAAAAACATTGACTGTGACACAAATAAACACAGCAAGCCTTTTATTGCCTTTTTATTCCATTTATAAAAGAATGGAAACGGAGAGAATCATGAATGTCTTTTTTGAAGTATTAAACTGTGACAGACAGATAACAAAACTTGCCTGGGTCAGACAAGATGTCCCATTATATAGTGCAGTGTTGTGCTGGCTCCAACTGCGGTCAGACATTTGCTTTGAGAGGTTCACAGGGAAAGTTTGAAGGTGGCGCCTTTTTCTGTCCATGAACTGGTTGGTGAGGCCTTTGTTTGTGTATCCATTCTTATAAAAAATCATTATTGAAATGAAGTGATTTCCACAAAGCTTCCACAGAGACCCAGCGTGGTATAGTGGTTCAGAGCAGCAGACTCTAATCTGGAGAACTGGGCTTGATTCCCCAATCCTTCTCCTCAGGGTGACCTTGGGCCAGTCACACTCCCAGAGTTTGCTCAGCCCCACCTGCCTCACAAGGCACCTGTTGAAGGGAGAAGAAGGGAAGGCGATTGTAAGCCATTTTGAGACTCCTTTGGGTAGAGAAAAGTTGGGTATAAAAGCCAACTCTTCCAATTAATTTTGGTCCATCATTTCATTGATTTTACTTGAATAAGTGAGTTTATTTACATCTCTAGTTTATACACTTTCCCTCCAGTTCTGGAGGAATTGAACCAAGGGAAATAGTAATAAAGTGGACACTTGAGTGAACAAAGCAACAATTACATTTGTCCTCAAGGAACACAGAATTAATACAGGATGAATATTTGGCTGTTGTTAGATGATCAAATATTAAGAGTGTTTGAGTATGCTCTGCTACCTCAAAATATATTTGAAGGCAGGGGGAAAAGAAAAGAAACAAGTGATCAATTTTTAAAAGGAACATTCAAGAGCAAAGCAGTCCGATGGGTTGGGTTTTAAGATGGGATTTTAAAAGGCAGAGTTGGAAGGACAAAAACAAGGTCTCAGGTTTAGGGGCAAAATCCTAAAGGAGCCAAATAGAAGAAATCATTCTGTGAGAGAGGAAAGAGGAAAAAACAGGGAAAGAGGCATACCCCAAGAATTAATCTTATTATTTAGAAGGCTGGAGTGAAATTTCAGGGATCCTGAGATGAGTTGAAAACAGAACAAACAAGAATGGATGGAGCCTGGGCATATGCAGTTTGTTGGTGTGTAGGTACTGTACCCATATTGCCTGTGGAGGGGGGAGTGTTTGGTTGCCAATGGCCAGCATAGGGCTGTCAACTATGGGATGGGAAATTCCTGGAGATTTAAGGTGGTGCCTGAGGATGGCAGAGTTTGGGCAGAGGACGGAACCAAAGCACGTATGTGACACCATAGAGTTTGCCCTCCAAAGATGTCTTTTTCTCCAGGTGACACATGAACACACAGGAAGCTGCCTTGTACTGAACCAGACCCTTGGTCCATCAAAGTCAATATTGTCTACTCAGACCAGCAGTGGCTCTCCACTTTCTCAGGCTGAGGCCTTTCACATCGCATCCTACTTGATCCTTTTAACTGGAGATGCCAGGGGCTGAACTGGGGACCTTCTGCATACCAAGCAGATGCTCTGCCAGTGAGCCACAGCCCCTCCCTTGAATAGATCTCTCCTGATTTGAGATCAGGAGTTGTAATTCCAAGAGAAGGCCAGACCCTGCCAGGAGGTTGGCAACCCACAGCCAGCATGCTCCGCTGGAAGCAGGAGGTAGGGCCAGCACGATCATTTCTACTTAAGATGTCTGTGACTATATTGTATTTACAGAGCTAATAGTGATGTTGTCCTGGTTGGTGTGAGCCCGGAACATTTCTAAACAACAGTACACACTGAAGTTTACACATGGGTCCAATGTAGGGATGCCAATCACCAGGTAGGAGCAAGAGATCCCCCGGTTTGAAGGCTCTCCCCCTGCTTCAGGGTCATCAGAAAGCAGGGTGGGGGGGGGGAGCGGGGCACTCCATTATTCTCTATGGAGACCGATTCCCATAAGGTATAATGGAGAATTGATCTGCGGATATCTGGGGGTCAGGGAGGGGACTGTTTTTTTTATGTAAATGCACCAAATTTTCAGCACAGCATCGAGTGCCTCTTCTCAAAACACCCTCCAAGTTTCAAAAGGATTGGACCAGGGAGTCCAATTCTATGACCCCCAAAAGAAGGTGCCCCATCCTTCATTATTTCTAATTGAGGGAAGGCATGCAGTCCCTTTAAATGTGATGGCCAGAACTCCCTTTGGAATTCATTTGTGCTTGTCACAACCTTGCACCTGGATCCACCCCCAACTCTCCTGGCTCCACTCCCAGAGTCCCCAGATATTTCTTGAATTGGACTTGGCAACCCTAGTCCAATGTGAGATTTTAGCTGGAACGCCTCTTTTATCCAATGCCTTCTCCTAGGGGTTTACCAGTAGAAGTCTAGTGCAATGATAGAACAGCAACACAAGATTGAGTCTAACTTTGAATTAAAAGATGTTGTCCTGGTTCAGTATCCAGAGATACAAACAATGGAAACCAAGGTACTATGGGATAAACCGTGCAGCCCTGCATAACGTTGACCTGTGTTTGGGCTGAATCTGAATACTCCAGAGAAGATGTTGCTGCCTGTGGTACCCGTGAACACTCTGGTGCCCACCAACACCTTTTCTGGTGGTTGCAAAGTGTTCTTAGAAAGTGGATGGACCCATGTGGGGCTTTTGCCCAGTAAGACTTGTGATTGGCCTTAGGAGATTTGATTGACTTCGCAGATTTTTTTGTTTAAAAAAAGTTTTCTTTGCAGTAGCTGCCACCAGAGCACAAGAACCTTCACTATGGCTGCTAACAGACTGGCACTTTGGGCCAACTTTGGGATGCCTCTGAAATCAGCCCAAAAAATCCTTCCACAAAAACTTCTGACACCCATCCTTGTCCCATCCTCACCCCGTCCTTCAGCCTTCGCAGTGCAACTCAAAAAGCTACCACTTCCAAAGTGGTAGCAAATTTTTGAGTTGCACACCAGTCGCCTTCTTGGCATCTGGAAGTGGAAGGTCACAAGCAAGGTGCTTTGGTGGTGTAAAACTGCCAAGCTGCCCCAAGTCGCATGCACACATATGCGTGCACATGCACAAGGCTACTGATAATGTATGGGGAACCTGAGTGATGGGAATGGTGCACAACAGCCATCTGAACATAACCATGTCACCCTATGGATGGGATGGGGACGGCTTGTGGGGGAGCATGTGGAGGCTTCAGAATGGCTCTTTTTGAGCTGTCCCGATTTGGGATGCCTCCCAAATGCCCCCAAATGCCCATCTGTTATCAGCCAAAGTGACCCAAAGTAAGCTGTGGCAGCTGTTTTATGGCTGGCT
The DNA here is from genome assembly GCF_032191835.1 of Heteronotia binoei. Classification (NCBI taxonomy): domain Eukaryota; kingdom Metazoa; phylum Chordata; class Lepidosauria; order Squamata; family Gekkonidae; genus Heteronotia; species Heteronotia binoei. The sequence continues at coordinate 150,770,366 of NC_083226.1, read as the reverse complement.
CCACCTCCTACAGCAGCTATTTTGTGGCAGCCGATTTGTGGCTGTGCCCACCACACTGCATGAGAATCCAAAGTTGCCTGCAGGCTTGTAAAGGTGTTGGTGGGCACCACAGCACTCACAGGCACTACATTGAGGACCCCTGGTCTCAGGTTCTACCTTCTAATGTCTTTAAGAGAAGTTTGACTGTCAGAAATCAAACCAGTGAAACTTTTCCTGGCTTGAAAACAAGTTATGCTAGGAACTTCATCTGCAATATTCCTGTTCGTAAAGCCAGGAAAGTAAATGTAGCCAGCATCAGTGTAGTGGTTAAAGTGTCAAAATGGGGTCTGCGAAACCCAGGTTTGAATCCTCACTCTCCCTTGGGAGCTTGCAGGGTGACCTTGGGTCAGTCACATTACTCTCAGCCTAACCTACCTTTCAGAGTTGTTGTCAGGATAAAACTGAGGCAAGAGAAACAACATAAGCCACTTTGGGTCTCCACTGGGGAGGAAGGCAAAATATCAGTAAAATAAAATTAAAATAAATAAATAAAATGAGTTTCGGAAAAAGCGTGATAAAACCAGGGCTTTGGGTTTACCCACTTGATTGTGGGATAAAGTCTATCATGCCTTTAGAGTCAACCCAAAATGTGTCATGTTTCCAAAGTCATGCCGAATGAAAAGTGAGGTATGTATTAAGAGAGAGAGAGAGTTATGAATGTGTCCTTTTGTTTTGTTTCCATAGGTTGTAATTGTAAGCTTTTTCATTTCATCAATTTTTTGTTGCTGATACTCTCGATTAGTTTGTAATTTTCAGGTGGTATTGAGGACTTTCAAACAACATCTTTATGTTATACACTATGGGCATGCAGCTGGTGCAAAGCAACATGGTGTGGGTTTAATTTGGGGGGTGGTTCACAAAGAGGAAACAGAGAAATGGCAGCCTTGATTCAAAGAAAGGAGAAGCAAAATCAAATCAAGGATTTTCAAATTGAAATTACAACATTTAATAGCATCCCTGGTTAAATACAAACTATCTTGTCTAGGTAGTCCATGAGATAAAAACGGAATAGATGTGTGAAGAGGAGCTGTAAGGAATTATAAAGTGGCATCAGGGAAGACAAAAACAATTTATGTTGATCTTTAATAAAAGGGTTTCTTTACTATGGCTAATCATCTGAGCAGAATTGTTCAGTAGGTATACTTTCCTTTTCCAGAACAACTGAAAAAAAAAGGTATAACATGTCTCTGTTTAGTGGTGATCTCTTCTAAACTCATTTTTTTTTCAGACGCAAGACAGTAAAACCTTTTATCTTAGCAAGTAATTCCCTTTTCACCACGACAATCTTTGTTCAATCTCTCCATTTATCTGGAAATAACAAGGGATCTGCAGCTGTGTCCAGGCAGAAGCATTTACCTTTCATTTTCAGCCACGTTGTTCCTATAGAGTTTTGGGAAGAGAAAAGTCTTTCTGAGCCACTGCTATCCTAGTAGGGATATGCATTTAGTTTAGCTGAGTTGGGGGGTGGGGTTCTCTTTCTCTCTCTTTTGCGGGGTTTAAAAGCTGAATACAGATTTGAGAATCTGATTTGGCTACTGATATAGCTGAACCCGAATAAAAGCTGATATTATGTGGCTTTTATTCAGGTGTAGCTTTGAGAAGGCATTTCAAAAAACCGTGGTCTCTTTAAATGCCTTCTGAGTTCACTTGCTGAGTTGCACTGCCTCCACTGTGGTGAGACAACTTGGAGAAGACATTTAAAGAGGGTCTCTTTTAATGCCTTCTCCCTAATGCCTCTCCTTTTCCATCAAAAGCAGTGGAGGAAGGAGACACCTTCTTTGGGAGTCCATAGAATTGGACCCCCTGGTTCAGTCTTTTTAAAACTGTAGGGGTGAGGAGAGGCACCAGCTGCTATGCTGCAATTTGGTGCCTCTACCTATAAAACAAAACAAAAAAAAGAACTCCCCTAGAGCTCCAAATATTCTTGGATTGATTCTCCATTATACCCTATGGGGACCATTGACTATAATTGTCCCCTTAGGGTATAACGGTGCTGGAAAATCTGAATACCATAGTGGTATTGGGATTCAGAAATATCAGGAAATACCTTTGGGGGGGGGGGGGTTGATGGTGTTCAACATACCCTAACCTGAAATATACTGGTTTTTTGGGGGTGTGTGGGGGTTGCACACAACTATACCCAAGACCCTTTCAATCTAGTGGCAAGGACTGAACCTGGGATCTTTTGCAGTCAACAGATGTGGCATACTACTGAAGGCCCTCATCACAATGAGTGAACATGTGCAAAAACTACAAACCATAGACCCCAAGAATGGTACATGCTTGAGACTAATATCTTCCCTTAAAGATAATCACCCTAAATTCTTCGATCAAGTGCTGTTCATTGGCATATTTGTACAGATTCCTTTTCCAAATTTCTGCTTGGATCAGGAGATGGTGCATCTAGTTTGACCTCCATGTTTAGAAGTGCATGTTTAGAAGTGCATGACCTCCATGTTTTGAAGCTGGTTCTGTTCCTAGGAATAGTGTCTGGAAAACCCTTTTGGAAATGTTAAAGCTATGCAGGCATTCCCTGTGTCCCATGTATGCTGATTTTATTTTTCCCATTTGAGTCCTTCAGTGTATCCAAAACTGGAGGCTGCAAATAAGAATTCTCAAACAAGGCAGCAGCTCTCTCTTCATGCCTTACAGCAAAGTCAAACAGGCTATCTATAGATGAAAAGAAATGCCTTTGCACATTCTCAGACTGACTGATAACCAAAAACTAGATGGAACGAGTCTGACAGACTGACAGATCCTTGTGCTTATTCATCAAGACAGTTCCAAAACCTGCAGAGATAGAGTAACACATACACAGATGGCTGCTGCTTGGAGAGATACCTCTTGCTCAGATCCATGACCCTCAACAGAGCTAGGGAGAAATTTTCAGAAGGTCTATGCAGAAACAAGCCTTATTTTATTCAATGAAGATTACTCTCAGGAAAGTATTCTTAGGATTACAGCCCTTGTTGCTTCTCCAAGTTTGTAATTTTGATACCCAAACACCTACTCACAATGTCACTGGAACAGGATGGAGGATACCTAGAAACGAAGGTCTGAATCAGTGCTAAGAAGAAGAATTGCAGATTTATACCTCGCCCTTCTCTCTGAATCAGAGACTCAGAGCTTCTTACAATCTCCTATATCTTCTCCCCCCACCCTGTAAGGTGGGTACAAACACCCTGTAAGGTGGGTAGGTCTATGAGGGCTCTCACAACAGCTGCCCTTTCAAGGACAACCTTTGCCAGAGCTATGGCTAACCCAAGGCCATTCCAGCAGGTGCAAGTGGAGGAGTGGGGAATCAAACCCGGTTCTCCCAGATAAAAGTCTGCACACTTAACCACTACACCAAACTGGCAAAATGGAGAGAAGAGGGGCTTGCCAGTGTAAAAAAAGTCCTCCCAATTTTAAAATTATTTTTTCAGAGTATCCTTGGAGAAGTGGATGGCTGAAGCTCCTTGGCTTTGACTATAATGCACAATGTAAATATCTTGTCCCCCCCCCCAATTGAAAGCAGGCTGAGAATGAATGTTGTGATGGCTGAAAGACTATGGCAAAATATGATGGATGGAAGCAAAGACTCAGTTGAAATTCCAGTATGTGACTGTCGCAGATATACTATCAAAGTTAGGGGATGCCTTAATTCATAATACCTACTTTTTTGGCACAAGCCCCATGGCGCAGAGTGGTAAAGCTGCAGTACTGCAGTCCAAGCTCTCTGCTCACGACCTGAGTTCGATCCCAGAGGAAGCTGGATTCAGGTAGCCAGCTCAAGGTTGACTCAGCCTTCCATCCTTCTCAGGTCAGTAAAATAAGTACCCAGTTTGCTGGGGATAAAGTGTAGATGATTGGGGAAGGTGATAGCAAACCACCCCATAAAAAGTCTGCCATGAAAACGTCATGGTGCGACGTCACCCCAGAGTAGGAAATGACTGGAAATGACCTTTTTTTGGGGGGGGGGTTAAATTGAGTTAATCTGTAAGTGAAGTTTCTGTAAAACCAAAATGTTTTTCATCCTAGAATATAGCTAACACACCAGAACCTCTGGATCTCTGTGCTGTCGAAGTAAACCAGGAACTGACTTCAGTTGCAAAGATGAGTTCAGTCATTCACTTTGCTGAACTGCTCTTTAAACATTTGTTGAGAACTGATAAAAAGGTGCTCAGCTTGAAAGGTTTAAAAATCACTAATGGATAGTATATTACAAATATAGATCATGCCTGGTTTGCTTATGTTATGATCATAGAATTTGGATATTTTTCTTATACCTATGTGGAGTAGTGGTTATAGAGTTGTACTTAGATCCAGGAGACTCGGGTTTGAACCCCCAGTTTACCATGGATGCTCTCTGGGTGACATTTGGCCAGTCTCTCTCAGACTTGGAATTATATGAGCTAACCAGAAAGATCCCAGAAGACCAAGGAGATCCAGGAAGAAAACCTCCTCTTTCAGACTGGGGAGTACACAAATGATCATTGCCGGAGTCACTTGCTGCCAACCTCAGCAAGTGAATAAGCAAGTGGCCGGGAGAACACACCATTTTTCAAAGGCTGTGGAGTCACCTGCTGAAGCTTCTGGTCCTTGTTGTTGCTGCTGCAGGGAAATGAGTAGCAACCCCAACTTAGTATAAAAATGAACAGCCATTTCTCTCATGCCTTGTCTCTTTATCCTTCTACATGACAACAGCTGCTGTGAGCAACTATTGCCTCTTGCTGTTAACAGTGCTGAGTGGAGGCAAGGCACGGTAGCTGTCATTTGTCCTCTATCTTAGAGGAAGTAGGAGAAAATGAGGATGGAGCTCTCCTAGCTGACATCATGATCAGACCTCGTAGCAGAGGAATGTGACCACCCTGACCTTGGCACTATGGGGTGGAAGGAACAAATCCTCCTAAATCCTACTTCAGAACCAGGAAAGAAGGCAAATGACGTCTACAGTGTGGGTGTCCATGAAAGCACATACCTTAAATTAAACTTCGTTGGTCTTAAAGGTGCCATTGGACTCTAACATTATTCGACAACTGCAGACTGTTCATTTTGGGAGAGAGGATTGTGCCCAGGACTGGAGCTAACCCCAGTAATTGTACTTTGTTGTATTTGTGTCCCACCTTTCCTTCATCATAGCATTTAATGTGATGGACCTATGGGTGATTACAGATCGGCACTTTGGACCAACTCAAAGACACCTCTGAAATCGACCCAAAAAATCCTTCCACACTCAAACATCTGCTGCCCGTCCTCGTCCTGCACTCACCCCGTCCTCTGGCCTCCGTAGTGCAACTCAAAAAGCTACCACTTCCAAAGTGGTAGCGAATGTTTGAGCTGCATGCCAGTTGCCTCCTTGGCATCTGGAAGCGGAAGGGGCACAAGCAAGGTGCCTGGGTGGGGTGAAACCACCAAGTTGCCCCAAAGTTGCATCCGGCTTTTAAAAAATAAAACTGTTCAGTGCACACATGCTTTCACTGCTTTCACTATTTCCCCTCATTTCCCCCCCTGCCGTTCAGCTGAGTAGCAGTGGGAAGGATCACTGGGAGACAGGAGGTCTCTCTATTCCAGCAAAAAACATGACAAACCTGCATTAGGCATGGTTGGTAGATGTTGGGAACCAGAGCCAGAGAGGAGCTCCAGTGCTGGCCCCAAACTACCACAGAGGTGGGGCACAAAGGCAAGGCCACAGCCACTCAGTGGGGACATGAGGAAAACTCTCCAGAGACATGGCTGGTGGTCACTGCAGCTGCAAGGCCTGGCTTCTTCAGGCCATCAGAAGCTGTTGGCAAGCTGGCAACACTGCAGCTTTAAACTCTGGCAGTCCAGAAACCAAAGCCATGCCTGCAGAGCTCAATGGTGGCCTGATGAAGTCAGGTCAGGGAAGCTGTCCAAGAACAGTTGGGCAGAAGGAGTTGCAGGCTATTCCCAAACTTTTTTCCAGGCAACACCTGGGATTGACAGGTTCCCCATGAACCAGAGGAAGGGGGAGGGTCTTGCAGGGACTGTGAGGAGCTATTTATGCTCCTTCAGCCCAGAGCCAAGGAGAGCATCATCTCGGCTGCTCCTCTTTCTACAGAGATAGCTCAGGGAGAGCAGGAGAGTGAAGGGATAGTCATGATGGATCAGGTAAAGATTCAACACTTGCCATCCCAAACCAAGGGCCCTGCAAGGGTGGAGGGTGAACTCAGTATGTCTTATGGTGACCTCATCTCTGAGGGGGCAGAGGTGCAACACTTCCGCTCAATGAACCGTCAGTGTTGGGCTGCTGGATGCCCTTCCATTTGCACTGGTGCCTGGCCACCTTCTTATTGTGCATGCACTCCTGTTAAGCATGGTAGGCACATGACTGTAATATCTGGAATTACTTCTGTCAGGGTCTCTCAGTTCTGTTCTTTAATGTTAGAATAATTAACAAACCTGTACTGCAGTTCTTTGCTGGCCCGCCCCAAATTATCATCGATTACTTTTAATCGCACAATCAAGGCTCAAGCCAAGTGATGCTAAATGTACTTTGAATATGATTAAGTGCCAATTACTTGTTTTTAAATATCAAATCATTATACCTTAATAGGAGAACCATATACTATTCCAATGAAAAGCCAAGTCTGCCACTGACTTATCATTGGGGAAACTGTACTCCGATATCTAAAAGCAGGATTGGACATTGTTGCTTGGTGATTTCATTTCTGTGAGATACAAGACTGCTTTTTAGCCCCAGTTAGGTTATATTAGTATAAATTGAATCTCTGTTGACTTCAGTGGAGTCTTGATTTTTATGGGACTTGGCTGATGAATGAGCTATGGCTCAGTGGTAGAGCACCTGCTTCACATACAGAAGGTCCCAGTTTCAATCTATCGGTATCTCCAGTTAAAAGATCTGGCAGTAGGTGATGTGAAAGGCTTCAGCCTGAGACCCTGGAGAGTTGCTGCCAGCCTGAGTAGACAATACTGACTTTTGATGGACCAAATAGAAGGCAGTTTAATTCATATTTTCTCTCTGGTCAGGATGATGAAAGAGAAAAAATTAGTTCTTGAGTCTAGTGACACAGTCAAAATATGTAGCAAGTTCAACCTAGAATGGAATACCAGTTTGTATAAATCATGGGTGGCCAAAGTTGCTTGACATAAGAGCCACATAGAATAAATATCAGATGTTTGAGAACTGCAAGACATGGACAAATATTACACTTTACAATATAACCATGGAAGAAGGAGACTTTAAAAAAACAAAAAAAAAACTGAGAATAACAGTCTCCATAAAACCAGAATAGGGAAAGGTTAGGGTTGGGGGTTTTTTGCACTAGTGGAAGAAGGAAACACACATGTACCATATAAATCACTGACCACCATTTGCATCATTATGCATCTCTCTTTGCTTTGACACCATGTTTGATAAATACAGCTTCTACAAGAGCTATGAAACTAAAGGGGAACCCTGTGCAGCCCTCTTTAATTCTGTCCCTCCTTCCAGTGGCTTTCTTGGCTCTTGAGCTCTCTTTCCCCACTATAGGCCTTTGGGCGACCTCTGTGATGAAGGAGATGAGCTTGCAAGCCTATTTCTCCCTCCTTCCCCACTCCACACATGGCAGAAATAGTCACCTACCTACAGGTCAGTGCTCAGAAGCAAGCTAAGCTCCCAATGCTAAGCATGCTTACTTGAGAGTAAGTCTGCATTGTTCCTCCTTGACCTCCAGGAGCCGCACACTATGTGTGAAAGAACCACATGTGGCTCCCAAGCTGCAGTTTGGCCTCCCCTGGTATAGATTTCATCAGGATTGGATGTGTCAGAAAGCACAATTTACTTCCTTGAGGAGTTCTTCTGATGCTTGGAAGGCAAAACCAGATTCTGCCAAATGAGCACGTCAGTTGTATACGGCCACTTTCTCAGCCTAACTTTCTTCACAGGATTGTTGTAAGGACAAAACGGAAGAGGGGAAAACCATTTTGCAAACTGCTGTGAGTCCCTACTGGGGTAAAAAGCGAGGAATAAATTCCTGGAAAAAAATAATAAACAGATGAAACAACCTTCCTGTCTTCTCATTGTAACTGTAGCCTTCTATGCCTCTCTCCTGACTGTCCTTGTGTGAGTCAGCGGTGGGGGGGAGGGGAGCAGCATGGTCATCTACATTGGGGTGGGATCCATGGGGATTTCCCTCCACTTCACCAGGAACAAATGTCGTTCCATAGACTGAACTGCTGGTAAGTTAACAGAACAACAATTCAGGGTTCTGGTGAGAAGGGGTAACCCTTTGAGCATGTTTGCTTAGCTATAAAAGGGTAAAACACAAGTCGCTTCCGACTCTGGACAGCTATTTTTCTCTCTCTATGACATGTTTTAAAATATATTTTAATAGTAAAGCAGATTCACATGCAGAATCATGTTGTAATATGTCACTTTCAATCTGTCTGGGAACGTGTGTGTGCCCTCCTCCCCCAGCATTCTCCAGTGATGTTGTAGTTATGGATGGAATTTCATTCTGTTGTGGACCCGTTCAGCTGAGATGTGTTCGCTCATCACTACTGAAGACACTGCAACATAATGAAAAGTATCGCTGTGACGGTGGTGGCTTCTGCTTCCTTGGGTGTTTTTAAACAGAGACTAGATGGCCATCTGACAGCAATGCTGATTCTGTGAATTTTGCAAACTGGCAGAGGGAACTGTGCTAATAGAAACCAAAATGAAGCACAATGCTCACAGTCTCAAAGGCTGAAAATGTAAAACATCTATTGCACAGTGAAATTTAAACTCTACTAACATTGGGTTGCAATGAAACCCCCATGTACATATTCCTTGCAGACTCAGAAGGAAGGAATCTGTACGTGGGGGTTTCATGGTAACCCAGTGTTAATGTTTAAATTTCCTATACTATTTTTCACTGTGCAATAGGTTTTTTACGTTTTCAGCCTTTGTGACCGTGAGCATTTGTGCTTTATTTTGGATTCTGTGAATCTGGCAAATTACGAGAGGAAGGCAGGCAGGGTTGCATCGGTGCTTAGTTCTTACATGCCCAGAGAAAGGCTGGTCTCCACTTTGGGGTCAGTCAGCAGTTTTTCTCCAGGCCAGTTTGCCAAGGGATTCTGGAGGTTTTTGCCATCTTCTGGGCATGGAGCAGGATTGACCATGCATTGCTTGGGTGTGGCCTTTACCAAGGCATACGCGCCAGGTACATCTATTCTTTGTTTGAGGGATGCCTGGGTTCTCTGATTATAAAATCAGGAATATGCTGCTATCAGATTCTAACCCCCAATTTACATCTAATTGTGCCAAATTCTTGGCGGCAGCTAGGAGAATTCGTGAGGATTATGTAACGAAGAGGTCTTGAAACTGTTTTTAAATTATTTTTGAATATTCCCAAGCTTGTATTTTACTTTACCTTCATCTCTGAGTACTCTGTATACTACCATAAATGCTATTGAAACTGAAACAAATGTTAATCAGTGTATTTTAGTTAATATTTTACTGGAGCTGTATAATCTTTTAATTTTTTATCTGCATTTTTAATATCATATCTTTTACCTTTTTAGGTCCCTCTAGATTTTTACAATTTTTCTGGGGGTGTTGTTGGTCTGCATTGTGCTGTGTATTTGCTCATGGACCGTAATAAAGCAAATTGAATCGAATTGGAGTCACTGGGGATATTATGTGGGGGGTGGGGTGGTGTTTGTGAAGTTCCTGCATTGTGCAGGGAGTTGGACTAGATGACCCTGAAGGTCCCTTCCAATTCTATGATTCTATGTCATGTTACTTAAGGTTGATAGGAGCGGTGACTTTCTAGGAGTTGTGGTAGGGCAAAGTTTCTAAGATACTTTTTGCATTATTATATTTCATGCCTTACACATTGTTTTCTTTGCATTACTTTTTGATTCTGTAATCAGTCTTACTGCAGTGTGTGTGTGTGTGTGTGGTGAGAGGGAGACGGAGAGAGAGAAATGAATTATCTCTGTTACAGAAAAAGGAAGGATCATGCCCTAATTTGGTTTGTGGTCTTGGTTGAGGTTTGTTGATGTTATGAGCTAAGGACCCTACTCCTATAAGGTGAAATTCCTTCTCCTTTCCCCCTTCCAGCCTTGTCCCCTAATACCTTTTCCTCCACATTAATTCATGGTTTGCAAGTGATCAATGGTCTGAGGTCCACCACAGTAGACCAGTCACACCAGGAAACAAAGGTGTTATGTGGCAGGGGGAGAGCCTTTTTTTAGCCTACCATTTTTGCAGTACTGTAAACATGCCCCCTTTTCCCCTCTGCAGGTTAGTTACGACGGAGAACTTCACAAGCACCCACAGCTGGAAGCTGACTTGGCTGCCGTAAGAGAGATCTATGGGCCGAATGCAGTATCTCTCAGGTATATTTATTGGGGTTAAATTGTCTCTAGAGAGGGAAGGCAACTTGGAACAACTTGAACTCATCAGATCTTGGAAGCCAAGCAGGGTCAACCCTGTTTAGTATTTGGATGGGAGTTCTTCAAGGAAGACTACAGAGGGAGGCAATGGCAAACTACCTCTGCCATTTGCTGGGATTGCCATTAGTCAGCTGTGACTTGATGGAACTTCACAAACACACACAAGTTATCTCTGTTACAGAAAAAGGAAGGACTATGCTCTGATCTGGGTATCCCAGGGTAGCCTGATGTCATCAGATGCCAGAAGCTCTAAGCAGGGTCAGCTTGGGTTAGTATTTGGATGGGAGACGATTAAGGAAATGCATGGCCACACAACACAGAGGCAGGCAAAGGCAAGCCACCTCTGTTCATCTTATTTTGAAAACCCTATGGCAGGGGTGTTAAATGTCCGGCCCACCCAGGACTTTAATCAGGCCCACAGGGCTCTTTTCTCCCCCTCCTTCCCCTCCTATCCTCACCCTTTGAAGCTCCAAGGCTGACAAAGTTCCCTGTTCTTTTTGCCTTGTCTTTTTTGGCTGCAGCAGGAAGTAAAGCTGCAAGGAAAACATGGAATAGATTCTCCATTAATGTCTTTGTACCCAGACAGATAGGGCCCAGAGACCGCATTTTCCTTGTAACTTTGTCTATGCTGCAATGTGTTTCATTGGAGTTGAGATCAGTTTCACTTTCAGCATTCCTCAGTTTATGCTTCCTGGAGTTGTGTCCTTGCAAATAAAGGGTTGACGCTTTGAGCCAGCTTGTCTCTGCTGAATGGTCCTGACCTAGTGAGTACTCTAACCTAGGAACCCACAAGCAAAGGGAGATGGAGAGAGCCATTGCTAATTGAGTAGGAGAGCACTGGAGAGCCATTGCTAATTGAGTAGGCACAGGGACAGGAGGTGGGGGGGGGGGAGAGAAGCTTGCAATGTCATTTCATTGTTTTCCCAGGCTCAGAGCACTCTATATTTTTAGTTTCTGCTGTGGTCCTTGTGCTTTTTCTTGATGTTTTATTTTTAAAATTGTATTGCCAAATCCTATTATTCCCCCGCCTTTCCATTTTAAACAAAATATTGCAAGAGTTTAAAGCATGTATGTGTTTTAAGTTTTAAAAAATCATATTTTTAATTTTGTTTGTCTGTATCTTTTATAAAGTTTACATCTCCGCTACCTCACATTACATTTTATGACATATGTGGCCCATCCCCACAAAGTCCTATTTGTGTCAGATCTGGCATTCCTAACAGATGAGCTAACAACTGCCCTATGGGGTTGCATAAGTTGACTCTGACTTGGTGGCACTTTCCAACACCCCCTCATGCCTTGTCATTTTCTGGAGGGGCAAAATCAAACTGAATGGGAATCCAATTTCTGGGCTTGTAAAATATTATTCTTAAACTTGTACTGACAAATGCTTTCAACCCTTTCAGAACTTTTGAACACACTGGGGAAATTAGAGTATTCTTTAATCAGCAGCTGTTATCAGTTTGGGTTGATTAACCTCCAACTCTAGCTTTTGTTCCATTGTCTAAGGAAATTGCAGAAGGACTGGGGGAAAACAAAGTAAATTATGTTGCCTTTCTTCTTCAACCCAAGGGAAAACTTACTTAACTGGAATTATAGTTTCTGAGTACCAGTTGACTGAAACTCTGGAAGGATGTCTATCCATCCACAGACTTGAATATGCATGTGTATCTAGTATGAATTATATGAAATAAACTATTTCATGCCATAAAACAACTGCCAAATTCACCCAAAGAACATTTTAAAATACTTTGGGCCTGGATGCTCTGCTTTCTGTGATATCCCATCTTCATAAACCAATCTCTAGAGCACTTAAAAAAAAAAAAAGATCTATTCTCAGAAAATCAGCCTTATCATGAACTATGTACATGTTTATCCCACCCTTCCTCAAAGAAGCTTAGGGCAGCATACATTGTTCTTCCTCTGCCATGTTATCCTTCCAACAGCCCTAAGAAGCTGGTTTAGCCAAGAGAAGGACTGGCTCTAGAACATCCAGCAAGTTCTATGGCAGAGTTGGGATTTGACCTTGGATCGCCCATATCTAGTCTGACAATCTAACCTCTATACTACTTTGGTTCATTTTAGATTATGGCCTCTGCCTCTTCTGTTTTTTGCATGGAGATGTACAAATATGCCATTTTTTTCCAGTTCATTTCCACTCTTACTCTAGGGCTTCCAACCTTTTTGACAGTGATCTCTGTTGTATTATACTCTACTGAGGTCCCTCTCAAGACTCCACCCTAAAGTCTCCAGGAATTTCCTGACCTGGAGTTGGCAACCCTAATTGTCAACATTTTCATCCAGTCACTTTTTTAACCTAGCTTCCCATTTTTTTAAAATCCATTTAGACACCAATGGATGCCATTGATACGTAATTTATATCCTTCGTTTATCAATATTGCAAAAACAGATATCAGTTTTCACAGTAGAACAAAGCAGTAGACAAGTGTAGCTTTAAGACCAACTAAGTTTTATTTAGAATGTAAGCTTTCATATGTACAGTTTTCACAGTAATGTTTCTTTATAATTTGGTTGGTATATACCTGGGGAAAAAGGCAAAAGTAGTTTCATCTCATATAGGGAAAAACACAAAATTCAATTACATCCCTGCTTTTAGTTTTTATTTTTTTAAAATCCTTTGGGTTGAGATTTGATGTGCAGGTTATGCACAAATGCCAGTGCATACGTTGTTCTCCACAGCCATACAGGACATTAGTAAATCTAAATTAATACTCATTAAAATCCATTTGTTTCATTCTGCTGAGTGTATGTTCCAGTTCTTTAGACAGTATCATGACTACAAGAAAATCTTAGGTTCATTACATGCAATTTGAATTCAGAGGAAATTCATTAAAGACAGAAAATGTTGTCAATTAAAGCCCAAACAGCATGTGAATGTGATAATGATTGCAAGGGTGATGACCGTTCTAGTTGGTGAAACTCTGTATACCTTGGTAGTAATCTATCTTCCCCAGAGTTTTCAGACTTTCAGATAAAAAAATAACTTCATTTAAAAAAAAAAAAAAAACCTTTGCTGTGCTTAATTCTTTTTGTAACCTGTTTCATTTGCAGTTCATGTTTCTCTTCCACTGTGCTTTTGTTGAGAGCACTTATAACTTCCTTGATAGTCACAAAACATAGAATTGTAATCAATGGACACAGATTGGAGTAATTCTTCAGAGGTTTGCACAGTTCAAGTACCATTGATTTCAGTGGACGAGTTATAGTGCATTGACTTAAAGATACAACTCTTTTAGGATTGCACTATTAAGCACATTCACCCACCAATATCCATAGGACTTAAAACAAAGGTGCTTAACTTTGGTTGGAAAATATCATTAACATTTGTATTGTGCTTTCTGGATGTTTAAAGTTCTTATTATACATTTAATGTTTTCAGACATCACAAACTCAAGTGTGTTAGGGTTTCTTTAAAAAAAAATTCCCAGGTGTGGTTTTTCATTCCATCTTTCTTTCACACTTAGAGGTCAGATGGAAGTATTCCTCATTTGAGTATTCCTTAACAAATTGCAATTTGCTTCTAGCCTACAACTTTATATTGTAAACCTCTGTTTAATCTTGGTTTAGAATTTCAGTTTGTAGGCAAGAAGCTTACTGCAGTGGTAGTGTGAGAATCAAAGGATAAGCGTGGCTTGTTCTCTTTATGAACAAATAAAGAGTACATGTTAGCTGAATGCAGCCTTTATCTCACTGATCAATACAGCGATAATCTAGTGAGATCAGTTATCTGTCCTTGTTGCAATGCATCTGATTATATTTTCCTTTAATGCTCAGTGCAGTGGTTTTCTTTTCACCAGCAGGCCAAATTTCAGGTGTACACAAAACAGAAGGACATCTCATGTGTTCTAATGGACAAGTAGATACAATGGAAGTTAAAAAGAAACACTCTGGAAGTAAAATCTGCATTTTTCTCAACTTTCCAGATCATCAACTGTTATTGTCTGTGGGAATCTTGTTATTTTTCATGACTGGTTGCATTTATCACTGATTCACTGCTCATCATTCCATTCCAAAATTATACCCACATTTATGCCATCACAATTACCACTGATTAATTTTTTTTAAACAACAATATAATTTTGACATAAACAAAACCAGCCTTTTGAGTACTTAATTAATCCCCCCCCCCTTTAAATTGCTCTAAATTTACAGGTCCTTTCCCTTTTGCAATTTTTCTTGGAACAATGATGGATTTGCATCACATGCTGCGGCACTATTTTGATTCCCGATTGCTAACTTGACTTCACTCATTTCAGAAAAACAGAATGAAAGCAAAAATTATACCTGTGTGACGCTGATCTTTCAGGGCCTGTCTTGCGAGGGTCATCATAGCACAGGAAGAGAAGCAGAAAGGACTCTGCTGACAGCTCAAGTGAAAAGGCCTTGCGTTGTCAGCCCTTCCTCCGGGCAGCTCGGGCAGCGCTCCACAGTACTTGGGTCAAACTAATTATTTGAGCCCTGAAGAATTAGCTGTCGCAATTACTGTTTGTCAGAAACCCTCGGCGACTATAAACCAAATACCACGTCTCTTTGGTGGGATATAAATTGACTTATTTTGTAGAGACCAAATCCAATTATTTAAGAGCAAGAATTAATGCCCTCTCAGTTTCCCTGCAGTCTTTGGTAATGGTAGAATGAATCAATGGCAAGCATTTGTCAGTAATCATGAGCATTTACATAGTACTTTATAAGAGCCAGTCACTACTGCTATTGGGAAGTCAGAGCAACTTACCAGCATCCTCCTAATAAGCTTCGAATGGGAGAACCTTTTGATGAACAATGTGTAGTACTGTCCTAAGCAGAGTTATACACTTCTAAATCCATTTACATCAATCAGTTTAGAAAGGCATGACTCCAGGATTGTATGACTATTCTGATTGCACAGCTCTCCTTCTTTGGAGTTTTTCAAACAGAGGCTAGATGACCATCTGACAGCAATGTTGATTCTGTGAATTAGGCAGATCATGAGAGGGAGGGCAGGAAGGCTTGCGTCAGTGCTTAGTTCATGTGGCCCTTTCTTGCATGCCAAGGGAAATGTTGATCATCACTTTGGGGTCAGGAAGCAATTTTCTTCAGACCAGTTTGGCCAGGGATCCAGAGGAGGTGTTTTTGTTTTTATTTTGTTTTCACCATCTTCTGGGCATGGAGCAGGAGTCACTGAGGGTGGTGTGTAGTTGTGAATTTCCTGCATTGTGCAAGGGGTTGGACTAGATGACCCTGGAGGTCCCTTCCAACTCTATGAGAACATCCCCCCCCCCCTGAAAGTAAGAACATATAATGCAGTGGAACTTACTTACAAGTAGACTTGTTTAGGATTGCCTCCCTAGGGTCCTGGTCACTACATGGCACTAGCTTTATTTATGAATTTATTTCTTTATTTACTTCATTTATAGTCCACCCTTTTCATCAGGACTCAAGGTACATCACAGAATTAGAAGGGGATGCAATGAAGGCTTTTGTATGCAGGCAATAGGGCAGCATTGTTCAAAGTGATTCACAAAGTTACTTGAACAAATTATTAGGGACTGTGCTCTACACTATGTATAGTTTGCTGTAATGTATGTAGGTCTGCATATTTGATGTATAATGTTAACACTTATGCTTCACTTCAGTTCAGGATTTCTTTGTTTTTTAGATTTCTGGTTGGTTTTACAACCCATATCCTATTCCACTGTTTATCATATGTCCCATTTTGTGGATTGTGTTTGTTCGCTCTGTGTAATCCAGGAGGAAAGTAGACTATTAATAAATGCAAATAAATAAATAAATAGTATTACAAATACAATAGTAGTACAATACAATAGTAGTACAAATAATGTAAACAAATAAAATCCTGTAACACATTACAAAGCAATGCAATAACAGCAGTGTAATAAGTACAATAAAAATCCTGTCAGTTTTGCATATTCATTTATTCCATTTTTGCAACTTGATATGGAACTGCAATGCCACATGATAGCTGATGATCCTAGAAAGCCACTCATATTCCAAAGATTGCTATCACGAAACAAACCAACCAGCCTCTGCTACAGGTGGTCTCCACAGTGTCATTCCTCCTTCTTGATGGTTCTTTATGCTGAGAACCTTGGGAAGCTATTGTTATGGCCTACAGTAGAAGACCCCTTTCCTTATCACAAGAAGTCAATGGGTTCGACCATCCAAAAGGGCTATGGTGGGAGTTGTAGAGCCAGTTTGTGCAAGAGCCATGTGGCACAGGGGCTGTTTGGAGAAGACTGAGTGAAAAAGCTGGCTGGATCCGACCCAATCTCTGTGCTGGAAGTGGCTGAATATGCGCTTGAATTGCTTTTGCATAATATCCTGCAGGCTGTTAATAAGATTCTTTCTCTTTTGGATGTTCAAGAGTATCAAAAATAGCTGTAACATGATATTCTTTCTTTTCAGGGAATATGGAGCCATTGATGATGTAGATATCGATCTGCATATTGATGTTAGCTTTCTTGATGTAAGTAATCTCATCATACGGTAATATAATAAAGATGAATACATGGTTCGCTCTGTCCTTCATCAAGATGCATAGTCAGCTACCTACAGGCACATCCCTTCTGTCTTTCTTGATCTTCAGACGTTTCAGTTGCAAGGTTGGTTCTGATTCATTTTTCAGTGGAGACAGCCAAAAGATGGATTCTGTGCAGCTATTTGGCACTATTTGTGTAGATCAGTACATTCCCATTTTTCCTTATGATGGCTTGAAATAACAGGAGGCAAAGCAGTATCGTTTTGAACCAAAGCCAGCAGCAGAGCAATGAATGGAAACGGTGCAGTCCTAAGAAGTCATTCCCTTCTAAGACCATTGACTTCTAAGACCATTGACTTAGGTTTGTGATTGCTAGGGTAATCATCTTCTGCACTCATTTTGCATTGTCAAAATGGCAAGTCTTGCTTGAAGCCTTTGAAGCCTGAAAGAACCAGAGAATCAGACAGACTTCTTCCCATAAATCATATTATCCCAGCTCTGAAAAAGCTGGTTCTCTTTTATCTATGCCCAGAGGCATTCACAAAGCCCCCACCCTGCTGTTGGGAGAGGCATGGGCCGCATATGCACAAGAGAAGTCTTCAGACTACTCATGCACATGCCAGGCAGGTGCAGCACACACCATGCCATTCAGACAGCTGGGAAGCGCACCCTAAATACAGTTTATAGGTTTGCTACCTGGAAGTTCCCAGTATCTATTTAATCCGGTCCCAGCCCATCCTCAGATGAGGTAGGTACGGGCGGGACTCCAAAGGCAGATGCTTTCATGTGATTGAGCACATTAAATCAAGATGGGAGGTGTGGCTAGGATGGGCCAAATATCTCATATGATCACACCCATGGTCCTGTTTTCTAAGTATTTGTATGGACATTCTTAAAGTAAGTGGGGCTGGTTCATAGTATGGATTGGATCCAAAGGTGCCTTCACCATATAGAAAGGGTCTTCTGCTCACAGTAGGTTTTTGTTTTGCTTTTACATTTTAGACAGAGCACTGCATGAATCTAGTAAAATTAGTTATGTAGATGTTTTGCTTGCGCAAAAGCCTACCTTTCCTAGCACAAAAGGAATGGCTATACAACGTACCTATTATAGCAGTATTTATAAAACAGCACTGGTGGCAATTTCCCTTTCTCACACCATTCTTTGGGTATATAGTCCCATTTGTGGAGGACTGTGGCCGTCCCTTATGAATAATAATGTTGCCTATGGTCCCTAATTCTGCTTTGCTTAACTGCCTTTGTCCAAAGCATTTGCTGATTTCAGCTGGAAATATGTATGGCTTCATTTCTTAAAAACAGCTCTGATGCATTTTTTTTTCTTTTGTTAATATTTTATGCAGTATTTTAAAAGGAAACTAGAAGCCTCTGGATGTACCAGTTCATCTCACAAGAATCTAAATATATTTTGCACAGCTATTATCATGTTATTAAATCTGTAATCATGACCATGAACTTATTTGATTGTTTTGTGTATGCTTATTGTCACACTTTTGACCACTTTCCAGGCAAAGCTTTCTAATCAGTTTGCAATTAAAATCTAAATAAACACTGAAAACAAAACAAAAAATTACAATGCAATTAAAATTGCATAAAAATGCAAAAAGTACTAACCAAATAACAAACAGATGTATAATCAAATTTTAAAAATTAACAATAATCTATTATCATATCAGCAATGGCCAAAAAATCAATAGGTCTTTGTTTTCTTTTTCCCATGTGGAGTGCTTATGAGCCAAGCATGTCTCTCTAGGGTTTCCTCACAGAATTCTTTGCAGATCTTTCTGGAAAGCAGTGAACGAGTACCAACTAATCTTAAATGCTGGAACAAATGCTAGCATTTCTACTGATGCCATCTGTAAATGCTTTCTAATACTGTGTGGCCACAGATACTTATCCATCATTTTTTAACATCTGAGACACTGGGATTCTTCCAAGGTTTAGCAGTGCTGCTCTTAGTAGCAACCAACAGTTAATTCTAGTCCTCTTGTTTTACATAACTAGTTTTTAGCAGTACAGTTTCTGATGTGTTTGGTAAACTAGGACTAGTTGTCATGATGATGGAATGGATCCTTTAGTCTGTTTGCAGAAGATGGGACAGTTGTGGATCTTTCCATGTTTCCACCTCCCCCCCCCAGCAGCCATAACCCTTTATTCCCAAGGTTACATGGCGTAAACATGTGAGTTGGGAAGCTGCAGTGGGGAGGAGAAGAAGGACAAAATTACACGTTCTGTTTTTTTGTTTTGTTTTTCAGTCAGCATATCCACCACAAAGATTAGAAAATCTTATTTATGAGGACTGTCACCATATACAAATATATTTTCCTCTTTTTCTAACAGTTCTTATGGTTAGCAAGGAAAAAAAGCTCAATGAGTATTTTTGCATGTTCTTAACAAGTAAAAAAGTTGATTTTAACAACAAGGGAACAAAAAGTTTGCTAGTTTCCTCTTGAAAGTTGTAGTTATACTATGTGTCCCAGTGAAGCTACCCATGGGGTTGACTAGGACCTGAAAGATGTTTGAAGGACTATGAATTGAAAGATGTTTGGATGTTGATTACCACAACCAGCCAGTTGTGGCCTTGAAATTCAAAGAACCTACCTTAGGTGGCATTGTTGAATTGAAGTGCAATGCCCTATTATCATCTACTTTTGGAAGTCTCCTTTGATCATAATATCCCAAAGGAATCAGAAGATCAGGAGCCACAAGGTCTACTTTGCGTATCCAGAACTAGTTGTACAGTTCATTGGATCCTTTGTACAGTATGGAAAGGACCTCAAAATTCATAATCTAATGTCATCCTGTAGTAGTATGCTGACTTTATTGCCTCTATAACTGGGAATAGACTCTAGAGAACTCAGTGAGGCTTACTTTGAACAAGGTTGCATGCAATCTGTGTGCCTTGGGATGGTAGCATCTTGCATTAATGGTAGCATGAATTGCACTGCAATCCCAAAGAGAGATACTCCAGTCTAAGCCCATTGAAATGAATGGGCTTAGACTGGAATAACTCTCCTTAGGATTCCAGTGTTAGTTTCCCACCAAAGTGGTGGTGGGGGGAGAGAAACTGGCTTGTTACTGTTGTATTTTGGCTTTGTTGGTGAAGGCTCATGAACCTAACGCAGCCTAGATTCCTAGAAAATGATTGCAAGGAAATAGTTGCATTTTCTTCATCTGAGCATTCAGTTTCTGGATGAGTTCAGTTCATGCTTTGTCACCAATCTTCCTCAAGTTCTGATATTAGCTAGATGCCCACAGAACTCTTGTCTCAGTAAAATGGGTCTAGACTGCAACTTAGGCAAGCATATACACTGCCTTGCCAGCTCTACCAGTGAACATGTTAGGATACGAATGTGATGCTGATGACTTACAGTATCTGTTGTTTTTCTTGAATCAGGAAGAGATTGCAGTGGCGTGGGATGTAATCCGCACAGAGCCTATAATTGTGAGGTTGCATTGTTCACTCACACAGTATTTAAATGGCCCAGGTAGGTCACATTTCCCTTTCCCCTCTATGATGCCCCTGTTGAAAATACTGGGTGTTGTGTCTGTGATGAACTTCTTTCACCAAACAATTATGAGACTGGATTCCGGTGTCTAATTACATTATTGGAAAGAAAGTATTGCATTCTAAAAGGCCTTTTAATTTAGTAGCGGGAGATATAACAAAAATCAATGGGTGGATGTTAAGCCTGCAGAAATTCAATTATCAAATCTGTGTGGGTAATTAACAGTTGGAATGAATTGTTAATGGACTCCTCGTCTTGCCTAACTTTCGGATTCCTCATCCCTTTGGTTTTTAGACTTCTTTCCCTCATGGAGTTCTTGCTGATTTGGTTGGCCTTTCTCTATATTCCTTGGCCATCACAAAAGCGGGCATTTGACTAGTCCCCAATTCCAAAACAAACAAAACTCTAACAAAATGTTGCAATCAGCTTTGAAATATACAAACTTGCCTGTGTTTTTCACCAATATATTCTATTCTACAGTGCCCACCGTTGATGTGTTTCAGATCTCTACTAAAGAAAGATTCGGACTGGGGCATCAGCTGAAGAAGTAAGTTCATGATAGGAAATAAAATACAGATAACAGATTGTTCCCCAGTTCAATTTACCTAACCTGAAATGGCCCCAGGGAGCTGCTGTTCACCTCTTTGGGAAAATGCTTATATAGTGGGATCAAATCCTGTGCATCTGCTAAGCCTCAGGATCTGAATAGGCTTTAATGATCAGAACTAGGCACTCCAGACACAGAACTCCCAGCATATGATTTGGTTAGACCCTGTCAACTTGGCTACTCTAGTTTGTGGCAAGATAACATCTAAGGTGCCCCAATAAATAAATGAAAGATATAATTAAATATTTCAGGCTGTTAAAATATCCACACAGAATAGAGGCAGCCTGTTGTGGGGTTTTTTTTTTCATGAGTTACTCTACTCTCATTGCTCTAAATGAATAAATGCTGGTATTAAATTCTACTTGGCTATGAAAAAGATGTGTGTTATATCATACAATGTATGAATGCTCAGATCTCACATTCACAAGAGTGTCAGAATTTTTAAGTACTTCCTGATGACCTAGTGCCCTGAAATCTGGTTTTCATATAATGCAAGATATCTGGATTACCAGGAAGATCTAAAAAAATGGGACATTTATGTACCTCATCCTGAAACTGGTGGGTTCAGGACACATCCATCAAGTTGTTAAGAAACTTCCATTCAGAATGCTGAAATTTGGTGCTTAACATAGTGCATATCACACTCATTACTAGAAAAGACTGAAAAGGAGTCTTATAAATACAACTCTACCTATAAGCAGGGAGCAAGAGATGGATCTTGGCACTGTAAAGATATTCCTAAATTTCCCTGAAGCTAAAATTTGGCATGTGCATTCCAAAATACATATTGATTTCAAGAAAAGATTTATAATTAAACATATTTGCAGGCCAAAATAAAAAATTGTGGCATGAGATACATAATTCAGTTAGCATTCCAGCACAGAGAAAGCTAAGCTGTCTGTGGGATGGCTATGTTTTAGTGGTAGAGCATCTGCTTTGTATGCAGAAGGTCCCAAGTTCAATCCATGACATTTCCAGTTGACAGGATCAAGCAGGAGGTGACGAGAAAGCTTTACCTGACACTCTGGAGAGCCATAGCAGCTCAGAGTAGCCTGCACTGACTTTAATAAGCCAGTGGTTTGGCTGTGTAAGGCAGCTTCCTGCATTCGGGTGGAGGCAACATGGTGTGTTTGTACTAATGCACCCATAAGATAGAAGTGTGAAGATAATACAAAGTGTCTCTGTATTTGTATTTGCAGGATCATGCAAACATTTGTTACACGGCAATGGAAAAATGGCAAAGAAAAATCAACCAGTACGCACAACAAAAAAATCTCTGAAAAAAAAGTGAAATCTCCTCTGCACATCTTTTCTACACTGCGCAGGTAGGTGGCTGTAAAAAGAAGTAAGATGAGATTACATAAGAACATAGACGAGAAGCCATGTTGGATCAGGCCAATGGCCCATCTAGTCCAACACTCTGTGTCACACAGTGGCCAAAAAACCCAAGTGCCATCAGGAGGTCCACCAGTGGGGCAAGATTCTTGACTTGTTTCAGAGATAAGTGTTCTCTCAATGTCAGCGCCATGCTTAGGGTGTGGGCAGTTGTACCCAGCCCATGCCTCGACCAAAGGGACTAGCAGTCTTGAGGTTAGCAGTCTGAATGGGAGAGGGAGGGAGATCTGGAGCCTGAAGAGCAGCAAGTAGAATATTCTGCTCTTTCTGCTGCTTGAGCAAAGATAGAAGGCCTGGCCAATCCAGAGGCTTATACTATCTGTCATTTGCAGAAGCTGACATTACACACTCCTGCCTTCTTCTGCACTTAGGGTTGCCAAGTCCAATTCAAGAACTATCTGGGGATTTTGGGGGTGGAGCCAAGAGACATTGGGGAACAAGCCAGGAACAAGGGTGTGACAAGCATAATTGAACTCCAAGGGAGTTCTGACCATCACATTTAAAGGGACAGCACACCTTTTTAAATGTCTTCCTTCCATAGGAAATAATGAAGGATAGGGTTACCTTCTTTTGAGACTCATACTATTGGACCCTCTGGTCCAATCATTTTGAAACTTGGAAGAGTATTTTAAGGAGAGGCACTAAATACTATACTGAAAATTTAGTGCCTCTACCTCAAAAAACAGCTCCCCCAGAGCCCCCGAAACCTCCAGATCAATTCCCCATCGATCTCCTCATAGGGAATCGATCTCCACATAGGGAATAATGAAGTGCTCAGCAGACGTTTCCCTCCCCCCCCTCCCTGTTTCTGGCGACTCTGAAGCGAGGGATTGACCTCTCTACTCAAGAGTTGCTGCCAACTTCTTCAAAGTAACACAGACACACCATCCCAAGAGGAAGCCTTTCAATCGGAGACTGAAGCCTCCGGAGGTGGAAACGCACATGGTCCTCTGGGGGCGGGAAGGAGCCTGGGAAAGCGGAAGAACCCCTGCTGGGACCTGGGGATTGGCAAGCCTATCTGCACTAGAAGAAGGCTCTGAAACTTGAGTATCTCAGGGCACCCATAAGAATATGTCCTAGATCTTGTGCTTCCCATTTCAGGCTTCAGGGTCTAAGCAGTGTTCCCTCTGAGGTGAGTTAGTGTGAGCTAGCTCACAGTTTTTTAGCCTCCGGCTCACACATTTTTTCTTAGCTCAGGAAGGATGAGCTAACTAATTTATGCAGTACCTCACAACGTTAATGCCAGTAGCTCACAAAGTACATTTCTTTTGCTCACAAGACTCCAAAACTTAGAGGGAGCATTGGGTCTAAGTACCTACCTTGGGCCTTATATCCTAACAAACATACACAGGAGGGCAGTGGGTAGAGAGCAATTTATGGTAAATTAAAAGAGAACAGGAAATGGGTTAAGCATACTTACCAATATCACTTCATAGTCTGCCTTCCCAAAATTGATTTTCTTTTTAAAAAAAGAGAACTATTGTGCTTGTTTCCTTGTATTGTATAAGTTACTGCCAGCTTACATAGGTCTCCTCTCCTCCATTTTATCTTCATAAGAAGACCATGAGGTAGATTAGTCTGAGAGTATGATACTGGCCCAAGGTCACCCAGTAAGTTTCCATGGCAGAGTGGGCATTTAAACCTAGGTCTCTCAGATATTAATCTGACACTTGAACGACTACATCTCACTGGTTACCATAAAAGAACTATGCTATCAATTTGTCAGGGTTTTTACACACAATAAATTCCTTAGGTACCCACTACACCATATCTTCGTTCCATATCCTGCACAGCTTTCCTGGTGCCTTGTGGTGATATACTAACAGCACTGTAGAGGTGGTATTGTGAAACACAACAGTCTTGAGGTGATTTTTCAGTTGCAGCTAGTAAGAGCCCATGATTAGGTAGGGTACAGCCTGTCTGACTTGCCTGTCAGAAGATTTCACACAAGCAAGAACTTAAAGAAGTCCTAAGCAATTAAATCTCCAAGGTAATGTTTGCACATATC
The DNA here is from genome assembly GCF_032191835.1 of Heteronotia binoei. NCBI lineage: Eukaryota > Metazoa > Chordata > Lepidosauria > Squamata > Gekkonidae > Heteronotia > Heteronotia binoei. The sequence continues at coordinate 150,745,911 of NC_083226.1, read as the reverse complement.
TGTTTCTTTTATGATATACAGAGATTATAGTGCACAATGCACTTTTATTGTCTTGCAGACTCTGTTTAAAAAGAAATAAATAATAGTTTCTTAGCATTCTTCTTCATACAGAGCATGATTAACTTGTGGAACTCAACTGCCTCCGTGTATAATGGTGACCACTAGATTAGGTGGTTTGAAAGGGAATGGACAAGTTCATGATTGCGTGCCTCCAGTGTCTGGTTATGAAAGGAAATATATCTTTGGACACAGAGATTTTGTTGATCTAGTTATCACGGCTTTAAGTTCTTTATATGATTTGTAAATAAATTAAAAATAAAGCACAAGTCAGTCATGGAACAAAAGGAGAAGGCTGATTTCTAAGTCAGGATGAGGTAATCACTGAACCTCGTACAGCAGAAGCCGTTTGTGTTGATGGATCTTGAAGGATGTTGTTGACTACTTATATTCTGATGTACTGTTCTTTCTTTTGATTTTCAGGTCGCCAAGTTATCCTCCACCAGGCTATGGGAAAAACAAATCGAAACTGAAACCTGAACAAGATGGCATTTCAAAAACCCACAAGTTGCTGAAAAGGACTTGTTCGAGCACAGTTAAAGCTGAGGACACGTGTGTCACAAAGTCTCACAGAACTTTTGGTCGCTCATTGAGTAGCGACCCCAGAGCTGAACACACAATGACCATCAAATCGCACAAACTGTTGAACCATTCTTGCTCAGCAGCCATCAAACAGGATGAGTGCATCACCTTAAAGCCCCACAAATTGCTGAGTAGACCAGGTTCTGGGGATACTCGGTGTGAGCACAACAGTACTTTGAAGCCTCACAAACTTTTAAGCAGGTCTTATTCTAGTAACCTTAGAATGGATGAATTGGATGGGCTGAAGAACCACAAATTGCTCAGCAAGTCTTACTCCAGCACCCCCAAGTCCTCTAAAACGGAGCTTTTCAAAGAACCCACCATAGCAGAGGGCAGGCGGCTCTCTCTTACCTCAGGGCTTATTGGTATCTTAACACCATCATCATCGTCACCATCCCAATCCGCTGTGCGTAACCAGTTTTATCCTCTGAGCCTTCTGTTGTTTTTTTTCTTTTCCCCATTTCCCTCCCTGAAATGCTAAAACATATAATACATTCACCAAAATGCTGATGGACTTTGGTGAAGTCATGAAAATCTACCTTCATTCATCCACAGGGGTTTCACATTGCGGTCCCAGAGTAAGCCTACTCCTGTAGTGGAATTGAGCTGGTTATTGAATGGAGGACGCATGTCAGATTTTTTTAAAGCTGGTGTTAACCCTAAAGACCACATTGAATTGCTGTCATGGATTCATTCTTGAAAATATATTGCATGACATTCTGAGGCATAATCTGAAGGTTGTGAATTTAGGAATGTATTTTTATGATTTAGCAGTAGAAGATAGTCATTCACTGTTGTTCTCTGTGCCAGTCAGTGAATGGTTAGAGATTTTTTTATAGTAAATGCATGAATACTGTATATGCAGTCAGTGTCTAGCAGATGGTAGTGCTTACCTCATTTTGACAGTATACAGATATTTGACATTTAATTGAAAATACAGCCAGGCTTTCTGTACACCAGTGAGAAAACAGTTTCTCACACAGTGCATTCTGGGTATATATAAAGAGCTATGGGATATGTCTAAAGAATGGTGCAAAGAATAATGAGAAATCTTTGGTAAGAGGAATGGCACAGCCCTCCTTTTCAAACTAGAGGTAAAGAAATTATCATGGAAGAAACTCTACCATGGCTTCCTGTTGAGACCACCAAGAACTGGCAATTTAAAATCTTTATGCATTGAATCTTTCCTGGCTCTGGGGGTGAACAGATTTGCCAAAAGGCAGTTTTTCCTGATCCCAGTACAGTACTTTTATCTGCTATGTTATGGTGGTTTTCATGTGCTGCAATGTCAAGGATATATTAGAGGAATGTCTTTTACATAAGGTTGTTTTGAATGATGTTATGGAGACTGGATTTGGAATAAGGTCCAGTAAACCCTGTGAAAGTAGTATGTTTCAAGATGTACATGATGGTTTCAGTACTTTTCCAGGGACTAGAAGAACACCTCTTCCAGTTTTCTTTAACAGAATCTTGAATATGAATTGAGAGATCTATTTTGTCTGTGCATGAAATTTGAACAGTAGGAATACTATGCAGTGGTTTATGCACATCTAGTAAGGAGATTAATCAGGTTATGACTCTGAAATATTGAATATGTCCTCTTCTGGTAATATCACGTTGGCAAAAATGGCATCAGAACAAGATTTTATCTGTATTTATGTGAATTTTGAGTTTCATATCAAAATGTGAATCTTCTATGAAGAAGAAAACTTTCGACAAAGAACTGACACAGTAATTGAAAGTGTCTCTGAGTACTAATAAATGCATAGAGAGTGGTTCAAAAATCCCCAAAAATTGGCAAAACGGTACAGAACCTAGAGAAGAAAAAAAAATCAGAAATACCCCCCCTTAAAAAAAAAAAAGGCAACTGTGACCAATTTTGCACTCACCTTACACAGCTCTCACATCCATCTTCTCAGCACGGCTTCCTTCCAATTTCACACTGTCTGTCCCAGGGCTGCAGCAAGCATCAGCGTTTTCACACAGCAAACAGAAACTGCTAAATACCAGTGTCTGTTTGCTGCACGAAAATGCCGACACTTGCTGCAGCCGTGGGGCAGATAGTGTGAAATCGGAAGGAAACCACTCTGAGAAGACAAATGTGAGAGTGGCGTAAGGTGAGTGCAAAATCAGTCCACGTATGTAAAAGAGCTGCACAGTCCCTGAGTTTCTCTAACCAAGCTTGGGAAAGCTTTCCAACTTCCTTGAGCTAAGACTTCCAAGCCCCTTTGTATAGCCTTTGCAAGTTCATTTCAGACAGCTAACTGTGTGTACTTTTCAGCCCCATGAAAATGGACTTCATCTTTGCCATGGGCATAAAAAAGGTGTTATGCTTTTATGCCAGTAATTTCTCTATCAGTGCAGTCATTGGAGAATGGAGTTGCAAGGATTACGAAGATCAGTATGTCAAGTGCTGTTTTGTACTTTCTTTAAAACATTGGTTTGGTTTCTGCAGAATTGTCTTTTTTGAATGGCAACTGCTCACCAGGGTAGTGGAGAGGTATTTCCCAGTTTGGTACCCTGACAGCTGTTCATTGGAGATGCCAGTCATTTAATCTGGTGCCTTCTACATGCATGGTGTGTGCTATTAGTTCAGTAATATATCTGGTCCCTGCACCATCTGTACACTGATACAAAATGATGCTGCATTAGGCCCTGCTGAGATCATTTCTGGATTTTGCTATGTATTTACATAGACAAATGTCTTTTTTGAAAGTGAAAGTTGTAAAAATTGAATAATATTCAGATTCCTTTTTTTTTAGAATGCATTTTTTCTGCTCTAAGAGAAAAGCTGTACAGTTTTCTGCTACACACACACACACAAAACTCCAATGAAACAATAGATGGTTTTCTCTTGAATTATCTCAGTTCAAACTGAATTGTGCTCCAGATGCAAACAACCAGACAATTTCTTGGTTCTACAGAAAAAGCCAAAAACATCTCCACTGGAGAATCCTCCAACAATGCTTCTGATTACAGTATACATCCTGATGTTATCTCTACTCTCTTTTGTTTGTTTGTTTTAAACAGCCAAATTATGGTGCAAAATCCATTCCGGTCAGGGACCATGGCTTTCTTGTGCAGGTAGGATAGACTGCTTAATCCGTTTCAGAAATCTGGTGAATGTGGAGCTGTTTGTTAATTATTTTAAGCAGATTGTATTATCCTGTTCTTTGTTGTTCTCAGACAATTGAGTTTGCTGAGCAGCGGATCCCTGTACTGAATGAATACTGTGTGGTTTGTGATGAACCACATGTGTTTCAGAATGGGCCAATGCTCAGGGTAAGTTGGCTTTCTTTGCATTAAGTGATTCTTTGTGTGTTTCATATATCAGCATGTATAATAGAACTCCAAGGAAAGGCGGTAGGACAGAAACAGCAAAGGGTCTTGTAGCACATGGAAGACTAATGCATTGCTTTAGATACAAGCTTTCATGAGCCTCATTTCATCATATGTGTGAATAGACATCTGGTTTATGAAAGCTTACACCAGCAATAAATATGTTAATCTTTGAGGAGCCACAAGAGTTTTGTTATTTTGGCTGTGCAGGTGAGCACACATGAAGCTGCCTTACACTGGATCAGACTGTCAGTCCATCAAGGTCAATGTTGTTTATCTTGACTGGCAGTGGCTCTCCAGGGTCTCTTGCAGAGGTCTTCCACCTACTGCCTTGGCCTTTTAACTGGATATGACAGGGACTGAACCTGGGACCTTCATTCCAAGCAGATGTTCTACCTCTGAGCCATAGCCCCTCCCCTATGAGCCAAGAGGCTACTCCTATGGCATTATTAAAGAGTATGTGTTGAATCCAAAGTAGCCCCTTCTCAGTTTCAAAACACAACTGGGAGTCCACAATTTCTGTGAATCTCTCCCTTGTGCTATGGATTCCCACACTTCATTCCTTGTTGTTCCTGAAAATCCGACATCCCACAAAAACAGCTTTTTGCGGGTCATGAAGAGGGAAAGGGAGACAGGAAAGATTTGTTCCAGAATCTTTTCTTTTGTCTGTCTGGATCTAGCCAACCCATCTTTGATAAAGCCCTACATGGTCTGGTAGCTACATAACATGGAGAGCAGTTGTTGTTATACAGTCCTCTCCAAAGTAATTTTTGCACTGTTTTGGAGGAAGGGGTCTTGTGTACAGTCCTTCATGTTAGAGAGGCAAAATTTATGGTGGCATTGGGCCATTTCTGTGGCAGCAAAGTGGATATGGAGCTTGTTGTTCTCATTGTGTTTTTGCTTAATTATTTTACCATACAGTCTAAGCTCACTGATTTCAGTAGGCTTACAATGGGATAACTTGGCATAAAATGCTAAATTCTTAATTTAATGCTCTTTCATGGCTGCTTTTATTCATTCTAATTGTTAGTAGCTTTGGATGATTATTGAGTTATTGTGAGCCTGGCAGGATGGGTGGGATAGACAATATAATTTTTTTCTTGTGTATTTGTGAGAAAGTGAAAGCTATTAACTTGTTTGAAATTCTGGACACCTGTATGCACCCTTACTTAAAATCATCTTGTATAAAGAAACACAATAGATCCATCTGGCTAAATGAGCTTAGGTGTTATTTGTCCATAAACATAAATAACACAGGATAGGTGTTTATGGTGGAATGCTGCCTCCCCCTGCATTTTTTTGTGACTCTAAAGTGGCACCGGCAGGGGCATTGTTTGCCAGCATGCCTCCCCCAGCACCATTTTGGGTTTGGAAAATGGCACAGGTGGAATGGCAGGAGTTTCTTCATCTGCAACATTCCCAACTAGAATCAGGCCCTTACAGAGCTGTTAAAAGGTGATTCCCCGAGAAAAGTCACTCTACAACATAGAGGCATGTCCTTGGAGAGAACCTTGGAGACCATTTCATCTGGTCCTGTGTTCCATTTTATAACGCTAGAATGATTCATGTACAGATCTCAAAGGATCATGTCTCGTTAAACTCTGAGTGCTTTTTTATTAAACATATGAAACTTCCCTATGTTGAGTCAGAATACTAGGCTGTACAAGTGCTGTGTTGTGTGCTCTAACTTGGAGTAACTGCCTGAGGTTGAAGGCTAAGAAAGGTATTTCCTAACATCTGCTACATAAGTCCTTTTAAGAGACATTAGGGATTGTGACCATACAGATACACTACAGCCCCTACCCAAGGTGTTACCTCTGTAATCCTAAAAAGAGAACACTGTCATGTGGACTAGTACTGTCATCCCTATAACTGAAGAGATCTATAATATAAAGATTACTAACACTTGTGTAGCTTCTTTTTAGGAATACTGCCTATGTTACTCCAATGTTTAATCATCCTTTTAAAGAAAATCTTTATTATTTTCTTTCTATCTGCTATGCATCATTAACTGTACATGAATGCGAGCCAGATGGGGCAGGGAGATTCATCCTTTTCTTTCAGATTTCATTGAACAAAAACCCAATAGGCTATGCCAGTGGGACTCTATGGGGCTCCCTTGCCTTGTTCAGCTAGCAGCTCAACCAGCAGTTTCTAGGTACCTGTGGTCTTGGATTTTGTGTCTAAGACATGGTTTGGGAGCCATGCTTTTAGCAGTTGTAATAAAGTGCTCCTGTCAGACAAAATGTGGTTCTTTGAGACCCTCTGGGGTTGTCTGCTGCAGCTGATGTAAACAGATGTAAGAAAAGCAAACAGGAAGATAGGATTTGAATTTCTATCTGTTTTAGGGATGAACATATGAGCCAGTTTTGTTGCTGAAAACAGCTAAGCAGAGAGCAGGAGGAAAAGATAATCAGTATTTGGGAGACAGGGAGAGAGAACCGGAGAGGAAATAAGCCAGGGGCCATGCACATGCTAAAACCTCTAAAGGAAGTTTAGAGTTCTAGCAGGGGGCCAAAAGTTAAAAACATCAATAGTTATAGACAAAAGTGCATATGTTTATTACAAAACATATACAAAACCTTGTAGGGGCCCAAATAAAGCCTCGTAAAATTATCAAAGTGACAAATGCACGCACGCACACACAAATATATATGACCTAATGCATTTTGGCCTGCAGAGGCCTTCTTCAGAGGTCTAATAGTACAAATTACAGCATACAACAAAGTCCCTGTTACACTTGTAAGGCAATAAACTATTAATATAGGACCCAAAATAGAATACTCCAATCTGGAAATGAATGACACACAAAAAATGTACTTTTTTCTGTAAATATTGATGTTTTTAAACTTTGAGCCCCTCCACTGGAGATTGGCAACCCTACCCTGAGGTCAAAAGGTTTTGTGGTAGGAAGAGACAGAACAACTGAGACACGTACAGAAACAACAGTGCTCTTTCAGCTTGGTATCCAGGACAAACTTCTCGCCACCTTCACCCCGGCATCCATCTCTGTTCAAGTGAGACTTCTGGAATATTTTCAGTTCATATGTGCCTGCTAGGCATGGCTCTTTGAGGGGAACCTCAGGGAAGCAGGATTTCTCATTCACTTGCTTCCTACATCTCTGAAATTGTGCTAGCAGCTGCTGCTGCCTTCTCCCTTCAGATAAACACCTTCAAAGGAATCCCAGAATAACAATGAAGAAGATTAAGAATTGAAGAAGAGACAATCCACAGCTTGACCTGAGCAAACCACTAGCAAGGGAGTTGATTTCCCATCTCTCCCCACCCCCCTCTATAAATACATGTATAGAAGATTTGAGCTTATAAAGTGGGGGTGGGAGACAAAGGGTATGTGATTTGCCTTTTAAAGACAGTTTAGCTGAAATTATGACATGAATTGAATTAAGGAAAAGATTTCTTCGGACAAACTGCTTAAAAATACCCTGTGCAGTTCTTCCCACAGAGTTCCCCCAGAAGCCCCAAACTTCAGCTGTGTGTCTCCCACACCTTAGTCCAGCACTCTGATCACTACACCATCCTGGCTCTCTTTTTACCCATCTTCCCTTTCCACTGTAGGCCACAACATTCCCTTCCTGTTAGATGCTTGTGCCATCATGATTTAACCAAAACAGCAGGGGAAGAACTGGCTGCTTAAAACATATTTCCACTGGAATTTCAAAATTGCCCAACACCCAATTCTGTATCAGCTTCTGTGATGACAGAATTTACATAGCCCTAATTTTATCCCTAAGGACAGAAACATCACAAACAACTCGTTGCACTATCTTGATTCTGTCATGAAAAATATCGTGTGTGTGTGCATAAAGTGCCATCATGTAGCCAAATTACGTCAACCCCAGCAAGTGGTTTTCAAGGCAAGGGAGAAGCAGAGGTGGTTTGCCATTGCCTTCCTCTGCAAAGTCTTCCTTAGTGGTATCCCTTCCAAGTACACACCCTGCTCAGCTTTTAAGTTCTGAAGAGATTGGGCTATATTGTGCTATTCCACATATCTATCTATTACTTTTACTAGGTATGTTATAGTTACTGACACTTAAGCCCACTGATTTTAAGAGATATGGTGAATCCCTCTGAGCTTGGCTGAACTATTTACCACCCCCCCAAAAAAATCCCAATTAACTTGATTTATTCTGAGCCCAGATCTGAATTTAGAATATCTTATAAAGATGTACCTACGTCTCCCTACTCTTCTTTTTATTCTGAATATGGAAGATGTGCCAGCTTCTAAGAATGTTGTCACAGCCAGACTTTTGACAGACAAGCAAAGAATGCCTACCCAAAGGCACCTGTCATGGCAGTTGTTTATCCTAGTGGACAAACATACCAGCCCTGACCAGGGGTTTTATTGTAGAAAAAGCTCAGCAGGAACTCATTTGCATATTAGGCCACACCCCCTGACACTAAGCCAGCCGGAACTGCATTCCTGTGTGTTCCTGCTCAAAAAAAATTTCTGGCCCTGACCAATATATAGGTCTTGTATGTTTGCCCCAGCGAGGCAAGCAGCACTCCCATGAGGTCATCTCAATTAGGTAAAAATGTTAAGGATGCTTAACCCCTTTCCCCCATGCCATGTTCCTGATACAAATTCATGTGCCTTCTTTAAATACATGCACACACTTTAGGTGTGCTATATAAGAACTCCCGTATCTCCTATACATTGGTCCAAAGTTCTGCTTAGCATTATTTGAGTCCTCTAAAATGACAAGTGACTTTCCCCAGCAGGACCACGAATGAATTGCACTGAGAAATCCTGACCTTTCCATGGAGATATTTCATGGTTACTGATTGCAACAGATAAACTGCTTAGCAGTTGGCAGTCACACTGTCCTGTTCCTGGCACAAGTTGCATGTTTGTTCTTCGGTGTTGGCACAGGAAGCCTGTCCAAGTCAAAAGTCGACAGTCTAGATTGTCACTAAATAAAAACAAACGGGGGCTGGCTTCACACCAGCACATCTCCATTGTCTCCCCATTTGTTAACTTGGTCATATACATTTGTATTTTGGAGGTAGGTTTAGGGGAGAGGTTGGAAGGAGGGAATGGAACACATTTGTCAGACCTCTGCAGACACCAGGGTTGATCCAACCAGTTGGGTTGCTGTTCTCCAGCTGTGATCAGGTAGCTGATTGTTTTTCAGTGGAATGTTTATTGACCTGTTTGTTTGTCAGCAGGTTGCTTCAAATAATTTCTTTCTAATGGTACAGCGGAGCACAATCTGCATTTCATGCATGTGTGTTCTTGCAAGCTAGTGGACTTTTATTCCCTCTCCTTGCTATGCCAGTGTTCTGTTTGGCAAGCCATTGTTTAAACTGACAGCTGAACCAGCCACAAATCATATCAACCAGTCATAAAGAAAACAGTCGTATATATCACCCAGTCATAAAGAAATGTTGTTGTTTTTAAAAAAATCCTACCTTTTTTTTAATGGCTGCTGATCTTTTTGGATTTGAAACATTTCAGAGCATGCAGAATTTTGCAGAACCTCAGTGCAAATCCACTTGACAGGCATTAGAGTTGTTCAGCATCAAAAGCCTGGCTACTGGCTTGTGTCTTAGCAACATGAGTTTCAACTGCCAACATTCATGGCATCTCCAGTAGACACTAGAAAATCATAAAGTTACTAACGAACCTTTTTCTGGTTGAAAGTTAATGAGCAAGTGAGAATTTCCTGCATTGTGCATGGCATTAGACTAGATTATTCTTGGGGTGTTTTCCAGCTCTTTGTTTTTTCAGGGTATCTGGGTGCCCAGTCAGCTGAAACTAGATGTTGGCAACCCAAGAACGAGTCTTTTCAGTTGTGGCACCAAAACTATGGAATTCCTTCTGAAGCCTCAATGAATCAATCTAATCCCCTTTTAAAGCCATCTATGCCTGTGTCCATTGCTACATCTACTGCTATGCCAAGCAATAGGCGTGAAAAACCTCAGTTTGAGACCCTGAAGAGCCTTTGCCAGTCTGAGCAGACAATACTGACTTTGATGGACCAAGGGTCTGATTCAGTATAAGGCAGCTTCATATGTTCATATTATCTGGCAGCCAATTCCACATTTTAATCACCCATTGTATTTAAAAAGTGCTAATCTTTTGTCTGCCCTTATTAAATTAAATAATTGACACTCTGTTTCTCGTTTAGAATATCCCCAAATCTGGCAATTGGAATACCTGTTATTTTATTTTATCCGTTTTGTGAATCTCACTCTCTGCAAATGTTCTCAGGGAGGTTTAAAAAAAATACAAAAGCCAACAATAAAATTCAGTTAAAAATAGCCACCACTTTAAATGAAGTTTAGGAATGAATTGAAACAGATGTTTACTGCCTGTGGACATAATGTCCATGGTTGACAGTCAGTGATGTACTTACCTTCCATGGATCTGCCGGATCCCCTTTTAAAGCAATCCATGCTACTGAACAGAGCTGTATGTACAAGTAGTTTTTTCTTCTCAGATAAGAGTTTTAGCTGGGCATCATATGAACATATGAAGCTGCCTTATACTGAATCAGACCCTTGGTCCATCAAAGTCAGTATTGTCTTCTCAGACTGGCAGCGGCTCTCCAGGGTCTCAAGCTGAGGTTTTTCACACCTATTTGCCTGGACCCTTTTTTGGAGATGCCAAGGATTGAACCTGGGACCTTCTGCTTCCCAAGCAGATGCTCTACCACTGAGCCACCGTCCCTCCCCTATCAATCAAAGCTAGTTCAAGGCACTACGTTATTAGATCTGAGTATCCATCTGCCAACATAGATCAGTAGATTGGAAGTACCACCAAGATATAACTTTGCAACTTTAGTGAGGACGCTAAATCCATATTAATCCAACTGAATATCCTCTCCTTGATTGACCTTACCCAGCCATAGCTGGAGAGGACTTCAAGTTAGAAGGCCATTTAAAAATGATCAAGCGTAGTTAATGCAAAAGTCATGCATCCAGCCTGCTAAATCCTCCTCCTTCCTGACCTCATAATTTGATCAAAATGATCAAGCACAGCCAATGCAAAAGTAGCCTACATCCAGCCTGCTAAAGTCTCCTTCTTCCTAACCTCATAATTTTTCTATCTACAAGTGTTGTTAGCCACACAGAGGTTCTTTGACTTGCAAGGTGATGGCCTCAGAGCTGAGCCCAAAGAGGCACAGGGGTCAAAACTGCAGTAACTAATTGTTAGGCCTTTAGTACAGGTTGTCACCTGAAGCATGTGAACACAGCAGTGACCACAGAAGTAATAAACACCTTTTTGTCTAGTGTGCCATGGTACAGTGAATGGAATAGTGTTAAGCTTCATCTGCTGCCTAATTCGATGTAACATAGCAGATGAGATAAATCAAAGGTGTAATGCTGTATTGGGCTTGAAAGATGATGGCTCTTCTAAAGCAATCTCTGTGGAAATATTTCAGGGTTGTAGCCATCGTGCGGCCATCGAGTGAAAAAATAAATCCTGCAAAAAAGAAACTGCTGGAAGCTTTTAAAGAAGCTAAGGAGAGTGGTTGATGCAGGCCTGGCGAGGCAATTTCCTCCTGCAAATTCCTCCTGTTTTTATATATTTATTTCTTGTGCTGTTCGGTGCAGTTTTTGTTCGGTTTTGTTTTCATTTCTGCTTAGCGTCTGCCTCGTAGAACAGAGTAAGATGGATTCCTTGGCTACCCTTGTGACAGCAAAAGGCATTGAAAAACCAATGCAGTGGTAGCACGTTCAGTGGTTTCTGGCATAATGTTCTGCTAAGGATAAAGCAGTGTTTTACGCACGGCCGAGCACTGGAAACTCAGAAGGGTATCCATGTTCCGTGCATACATAAAAATGATGTGAATGAAGAAAACCATGAATCCTGAATATGCAAGAATTATGTGAAAGAAACTGTTCTTCTAGTTCTATCTGACTCCCGCAGAGTCCAACAAGCTTCAAGAAAGGGCTCATAAAATGCAGCTTGCTGGAAAATATACTAGTCAGATCAGGCTAGAGGTAAGCTTCTACCACATAACTGAATAGCTTCTGTTCACTTCTGTGGAGAAAAAATAGAGCACTGCTGTTGGGAACAAACTCTTTTTGCAGTGAAGAGGAAAAACAATGCTCTCCAGTCTGACGCTGGACTACCTGGCCCTTGCTGACCATGGTTCCTCTGTCAGTGCCTTTATAGTATATAGTGGATTTTTTTAGAAAAAAAACAGAAGGAGCCCATTTGCATATTGGGCCACACTGCCTGGCCTGGGAGCACATGGTTGCCATGGAGTGGGTCAGGCCAGCCAGAACCCTGGCCAGCCTAGGTGGAGCTCTGCTCCTGTGGGCTCTGGCAGAAAAAAAAGCCTGATAGTATATCTCCTTATTAATAATAATGCCAAATTTTGGATCGAGGGGGCTAAGAATAACCTTTTTGATAGTGCTCAGGACTCTTTTTGAGTAGAAACGCAGTTCCAGCTGGTTTGGCACCAGGGAGTGTTGCCTGATCAGTTCCTGATGAGTGAAACAATGGTGACATCAGGGGGTATGGCCTAGGGCTGCCAACTCCCCGATCCGGGCGGGAAATTTCCCACTCAGGAGGTTCTCAACATGCTGGCCCACAGTGGGCCGGCAGGGGGAATCTCCCCCCACATCGCTGGCGCACTGACGTCACCTGGAAGTGACATCATCAAAATGGTGGTGCCCATGCAGGGCCGCTCTAGGCATTTCCAGGAAAACTCTATGGTTTTTCTGGATGCTCTAGCCATTTGGGAGGTAAAACTCTATGGTACAATAGCTGCCATAGAGTTTTAACCTCCCAAATGGCTAGAGCATCCAGGAAAATCGCCTAGAGTGGCCCCACACGGGGGCCACTACTTTGATGATGTCACTTCCGGGTGACGTCATTTCATCGTGCAGCGTGTGCACAACTATTCCCCACTGGGGGATGAAGAGGACTTGGCAACCCTAGTATGGCCTAATGTGCAAATGAGTTTCTGCTTGGCTTTTTATACAAAAAAGCTCTGTGTAAAGCAATGATGATGTCAGGGATGTGGCCTAATATGCAAATGAGTTCCTGCTGGACTTTTTCTACAAAAAAAGCCCTGCTGAGGCCCAAGCCAAATTGAGTCCCTCTGCATTTCAGTGTTTGAAATGCACTCATCCTCTCCACAGCTGTCTTGACTGCTCCCACAAAATCTCACTTGGCATTAATGGCAGGAGAAAAGGCTTGGGGTGGGACCTCCATTGTGCTGCCATAGCAGTGTCCCAAGTACCAGAAACTATGGACATTGTAGCCATTAGGACTTTTGAAAACTAGGATGTCAGGAGCATTAACAAGCAGCTTGTTTTCCAGGATGCTAGACTTCATTTCCGTGGCTGCCAGATGCATTTTATGGGAAAGGGAAGGGAGGAAATACCTTTGGAGGAGAAAAGTGGCATATCTGGGGAGGTGTTTGCCCCAATTTTCTTCCAATAATGTAATTGGGAATGTGATGGACCTGAATGAGCCTGTGAATATAATTGGTTTCTCCAAATTGTTTGGACAATAATTCATTTTATCTGTGATCATCCTGAAGCTGAAGGACAAAGGTACCCATCACAAGATGACTGTGATGCTCTACACATACATGGAAGAGTCTGTGTAGTACATGAACCTTGATGTAACAATGTCAGGTGTTTTGCTGGTGGGTTGTAAGTGTTGTCAATGCAACTCACGCACAGATTGTCTCATTTTTCTCCCTTCACCCCCTTCTGTGTTTTAGCCTACAGTGTGTGAGCGGGAGCTGTGTGTGTTTGCTTTCCAAACTCTAGGAGTGATGAATGAGGCTGCAGATGAAATTGCAACAGGGGCTCAGGTAAAGTGCAATACATACATTTATACAAACATAGATGATGTTTGCATTCTCTGCTCATTTATTACCAATGTATTACTGTGCCATTGCATTGAACTTTAATTTCCCCAAGGAATTAAAAATACAGTGATGTAACTATGGTTTTAACATTCACAGAAGTGCTCAGATTTTCAACCAATAAATGCTTAGATCCAAGATTTTATTATACTTTTTTCCCAAGAACTTTACAAGAAAGTACACATTAATTCCAGTTTAGTAACAATAACTCCCATGAAAGTGTGGATTAATATTAATATCCTTTGAACTCTTTCCCCTGACCAACAAAAATAACAGGGCTTGTTTTATCACATAAGAGAAGCCATGTTGGATTAGGCTAATGGCCCATCCACTCCAACACTCAGTGGCCAAAAAAAACAGGCACCATCAGGAGGTCCATCAGTGGGGCCAGGACACTAGAAGCCCTCCCCAGACACCAAGAATACAGAGCATCACTGCCCCAGACAGAGGGTTCCAACAATATGCTGTGGCTAATAGCCACTGATGGACTAAACACAAATGTATGGTCCATTCATCTAGTGGCAATGTTAGTTCCATACAATAGCTCATTCTGAATCCACATGAATACTTGAAAATGACTTACAGATTGGTCATTTAATTGACAGGCGAAAGGTTCCCTGTGGGTTATTTCCCTGCAGAACAATCAAAGCCAAGCACCAGTAGCTCAGCACTGCAGAGGCCACTCAGACCAGACCAAAGATGCCACACAGTTGAATTGACACTCATCACGGGCCACTGAGATGAGTGGACCCAGCAGCAATGGCTTGTACCATTGCAAGGGCCACTCAGCTTGTTTTGCTTCTGAGACATTTTAACTACCCTGTCCACCCATGTACTGAGTTAGATTTATTGGTCTATCAAGGTCAGTATTGCCTGCTTTCACCAGCAGCCTCTCTCAAGGGTCTCAGGCTGGCATATTTTACATTAGCTGCTACCTTATGCAAGGATTAAACCTGGGACAGTCTGTATGCAAAGTAATGCTTTACCACTGAAACACATTTCCTCTCTTGTGGTTGTCCTACAACTTTGTGGAAGTAATCCCTTGCCAACTAAGGCAGGAACAGCATTTTAGGAAGTAAATGTGAGACCCCCAAACACAGTCCAAAACTCTTCTGTGCACTACTTTTCTTCCTTAGCTCATTTCCATTGTCACCAGCCAACTTCAAGACCAAAAAATAAGCTTAAATACACTTGACTAGCCTGGATTGCTACCTTCTGGAAAGTCAGGGAATGTCAGGGAAATGGAAATTGGTCAGGGAAGGTCAGGGAAATTGGTCTGAAGTCAGGGAAATTGTGATTAAAATATATTCAAGCAGTGGATTTTTGACCTGCTGCTGCAAAAGCACGGTCTGTTCTTGTGGCAACTGGAATAGAGAAGTTGCAGAATACACGTAAAACTTAATATGCCCTTTCCCAGCGCCACCTTTTTCTCAGCTCCACCCCCAGCAACCAGACTAATGTGTTTGTTGAGCTCTGTCCCCGCATGATTTCCAAGGTCTTTTTGTAGCATTTGCAAAGCAAGGCTAGTTTAAATGTTTAGCAATATACAAACTTTAAACATCTAACTGTTTTCATCTCTACCTGCTAATACTGCATTTAACTTACATATAAAGATAAGATTGTTTTTTTGGGACATGCTTGTGTATGGAATGGACATTTTGTCTTCTGCTAAACCCAGCACAGAGTTGCAAATGAGTTTTGACACTGTTGGATTTCACAGAAAACTAGCACTTTCTACTCTGCACCATGCAAAGTAAATTTTACAGATGTGATTGCTTGTTCCTGCTGGAGTTTACAGAGTACCAGCTCTCTTACCCTCTTTCCTGACTTCTCCCATGCATAAAGGTTGCAAATGAGGGTTGTCTGCCTCTCTAGATTGCAGAAACTCCACTTCCTTTCTTGCTGCTGATCTGCTCATTACACTTTCTGGAACCAGAAAGTGAAAGTGAAACTTTCACAGCCTTGGAAAGCTACCTGTTGTTAGCATTCAGAGTTTACTTGAATTGTAGTTTGTATCTTAGTGTAATTTTTGGTGCAATTGCAAAACAGATGTTGCTGCAGTTAATGTTGACAGAAGCTGATATTAAATCTCTTACTTTGACAAATATTTTTGCAGTTGAGACTTGTGTAGATGTAGAGTGAAACATTTCATTAAGCCTTGCATTAATGCAACATGACCTATTCATTTTTTTTAATTTGTGGTTATATTTGAATTATATTTATACTTTGTGGGTTCCATGATTCAGGCAGACGTAGCTGCTCAGTACTGTACAACACCAACCACCTCATAAAAGCCATTGCAGCACCATAAAATGTTTTAAAATGTTTTGAAATATTTTAATTGTATTTACTGTTTAAAGTTTTGAACTGTTTAATTGTATTTATTGTCTGAAGTTTTGAACTGATTGTTAGCTGCCCTGAGTCTGCTTGCAGAGAGGGCGGGATATAAATTAAAGATAATAAATAAATAGTGTAGTGTTTAGAGTTTTAGACTAGGATTTAGGAGGCCCAGGTTTGAATCCTCATTTTGCCATGGTGCTCACTGGGGGACCTTGGGCCAATGGCACATTTGCAGCCTAACCTACCTCACAGGGTTGTTGTGAAGAAAAAACAGAAGTGAGGAAAATGATGTAAGCTGATTTATAGAATCATAAAATCATAGAGTTGGAAGGTCTCCAGGGTCATTTAGTCCATCCTCCTGCACAATGCAGGAAATTCACAAATACCTGCCACACACACATACATCCCCAGTGACCTGTACTCAATGCCCAGAAGATGGCAGTAACCTCCAGGATCCCTTGCCAATTCGCCCTGGAGAAAAATTGCTGACTGACCCCGAAGTGTCAATCAGCACTTCCCTGGGGTTTAAGAAGGAGCCACAAGAACTGAGCACTGATGTGACCCTTCTTGCTCTCCTTCTCATGATCTGCCTAATTCACAGAATCAGCATCGCTGTCAGGTGACCCTGTTGGCGAGAAAGGTGAGTTATAAGTGAAGTAAATAAATAATAATTATAGCTGAATATGAGGTGCAGATAAAAGGTAGGAAAGAGGGAAAACTGAGGATTTGGGAGTTGCCAGAAGGAGGGAAAGAGGAGATTGCATGGAAAGGTGGATGCAGGGGTTAGTGAAGTGGCCCCTGAGAATCCTTGTGGGCTTTCCATTGTGCACCTGGGCCTGGCCAACATCACAGAACTGTACCTGGTCTGGAGCCAGCATGTCACAACTAGGCTATAGTGTTCCTAGATAGAAGCTGCTAAGGGAAAGGAAGGAGGGAAAGCTTAAGACACAGAGGCAGATAAACATATTTTGGATGGTGTGTGGTAAGGAGAGAAGGAAGCAGGAAAAGGTGGGAAGTTATTGGGCTTTCATGGAAGGGGAAATGAGATGTACTTTGTAAGTCCTTGCAGGTCCCCCAGTTGTCATACCTAATAGCCATTGGTTGACAGGGACCAATCTCCACCATTAGTTTAGATTCAATTGGGAAGACCCACATTTGAAGGCACATATCTGCCTCCATCACAGATAGTCTGTGCCTTTAGTTTCTCTTTGCAGTCAATCCTTCGCTAAGCTTCAATGCAAGCACCAGTGGTCCTATGCTAATTCAAACTTAATTACCTTGGCAAGGTCTGTTCTAGGATCCCTTTGGGTGAATTGACTCAAGCTTCTGGGTCACCACAGAAAGCTGGATTTGCCTAGAACTACCCAGTGGTTTCTTGGCTGAGGGATTTAAATTCATGTTTTGTAGCAATAAATTCCACATTCTGTCCTGTGGATCACTGATGAGTAGATTATCCATTCATGCCAAATTAGCAGAGGAAGAAAATGAAAGCAGCCTAGATCTGTTTCTATTCTGTGATGCTTTTCACCTTTAATTTCTCTTCTCAAAAAGATGATTTTTTAAAAAATCTTCTAGCAATCTGAGCATAAAGCTTTTAGAATTTTTACTGGCATGAATCAGAGTCCATCTGGGATTGTAGACAGAACCAGAGAGACGTGTTAATCAAAATCCATCTTATTTTTTTTAACTTCCTGGAGTGAAACATTTTAAATTGAAGAACTTATCAGAAAGATGAAAGGACTATCAAAATAGTACTTGAATTTCAAGCGGAGTCATAAAATAACACATTTGTGTTTTGAATGTCAGAGTATTATCAATACTCATTGGCAAGCAGTGCTTTCTATGATGCAGTTAGTTAAAATTTTTAGCATGCAAATATGTGGAAAAAGATATTCTTTAAAAAGGCTTCATCTTTTGAATTTCTAACAACAAATTCTTAAGAATGTCAGCCACTTTGCTAATTAAAGTTTCAAAATAAGTTTACAAGCACTCTTTTATGAACCCTTGACAGATAAAGTTGTCTCAATAGTAATAACCCAATAAAAGAGCAAATTCAAGAACATTAAATAAGCCAAATGTTTGATGAATTTTGGTACAAAAAATGTACCACAAACCTTCACCAGTTTCTACTCTTTAGGCAAATTTCCTAGTATTCAGGACCCTGATTGGTTGCTGCACTTGGCACCATTTTCTTGGGGGGAGGGGCAATAAGGTTATCAGGTAGCCAATAAGACTGAGCTACATGATTATGGCACTGAGAACTGACACTAATGCAGAATGTGGTTCATAAACTGCCAACAACCTCATTCTTCAACAACCCTGACATGGAGCCAGATTTCCATGCAATAACCTGATCTAGAAAATGGGGGACTAAGGTGAAAATAACATTTAAATAAAATGGTGCCAATCAGCTGCTCTGTGCCTGCCAGCTGAGAGTTTGGAATGCCGCAACAGTATCTGCCAAACAATAATGGGGAAAGCCTGTCTGGGTAACTTATGTTGGAAGTGGGTAGGCTGCATGAATGTATTAGGGAAAGAGGGAAATAATCAAAATGATCAAACATTCCCTCCCCTGGCTAGTCTCAGCCCTAAAAAAGAAAGTTTTTTTCCCTGTTGTTTTTATATAATTAATTGTATGACTTTATATATCAAGATAGTGGGAAGATATGTCTGTCATGTGAGTATCAACATAATAGGCTGGATCCCAACTAAATCTGCAATCCCTCCTTCCCGCTATCATTCCTCAGGATTCCCTAGTACTGTAGGAGCAGCATTTTGTGAGGATCAGTAGGCTGAATTGGGATGGGGAAAGTTCCATACCACTTACGGAAAATTTAGTCTTGATCCAACCCAATAGATAAATGGTTACTATTTTTAATATTAATATTTTTATTCTTTACAACCAGGGCTTTTTTGAGTAGGAATGCACAGGAACACAGTTCTGGCTGGCTTGGTGCCAGGGTGTGTCCTAATATGCAAATGAGTTCCTGTTGGGCTTTTTCTATAAAAAAAGCCCTCCTGCCAATCCAGCAGTGGCATATCTGACCAATCACCTGCTCCCGGCTATCATCCCATCTCCATTCTAAAACTCCCATTTATCCAGGCTAAAAGCACCAAAGGCATTAAGAGATATTGGATTTATATCCCACCCTCCACTCCGAAGAGTCTCAGAGCGGCTCACAATCTCCTTTACCTTCCTCCCCCACAACAGACACCCTGTGAGGTGGGTGGGGCTGGAGAGGGCTTTCACAGCAGCTGCCCTTTCAAGGACAACCTCTGCCAGAGCTATGGCTGACCCAAGGCCATGCTAGCAGGTGCAAGTGGAGGAGTGGGGAATCAAACCTGGTTCTCCCAGATAAGAGTCCGCACACTTAACCACTACACCAAACTGGCTCTCCTTTAATTTAACTTCTGTTTTGTATCCCATGCTTTTAAATGGCATCATTTAAACTATTGCATTTTGGAATAAACAACTGGCAGCCCTGCAACTGTAATATGGTAGCAAAGAGATACATATGCAGTGCCATCCTGGGCGGAATTATACCCTTCCCAGTCCATTGAACTTAATGGGTTTAGAAGGACATAACTCTGTTTAGGAGTGTGTGTCTAGTGTTCTGTTGTCTTTCCCCCAAATCCAATGAGGGCCTTTTCAGATGTGATTTTTGTTGTGTCTTGCAATGCAATCCAATGTAGAGTTATTCTAGTCACTGAAATCAACTTTCATCTATTCCGTGTCTTGGCTGATAATACACTGCTAATTATATGATGAGCCATTAGTTAAGACAGAAACAAATATCTCTGTCACCCTGCCCTTGAACACCTAACCATTGGCCAGGGCTACCCAGAACTCACCATGATGATCATATCTCCAGCAGGGAAGTGATAGTAGAAGTTCTGGGAGCACAGCCACATACATTCAGTTTCCTGTTTTATATCTGTCTCCCCATACAGTGCCACCCTAACTAGAGCTGCAACTTTCTAAGCCCACTGATTTTCACGAACTTAGAAGGAGGTAACTCTACTTAGGATAGTACCAGTACTGTTTTAGCTGTTAGTTCAGAGGCAAGAAATTGTGAGCAGTCCAAAAGCAGCCCATTTATAGTCAGAGGACCCAGCTGCTCAGCGTGAGGAGCCAGGCCGGACTCAGCACCACGTGGAACCTCTTTGGCTCTTTATGTCACCTGGCTCTTGCTGTGATACAGAATTCCCATCTGTCCATCTGTTAAGGTGATGGTACAGTCCAGAAGGCTGGCGGCTCCTTCCTTCACCAAGCTTCCATGGCAGCACAGGGCTCTGCACCTTGCAGCTGGACTCCCAGTCCAAGACCCTCGGTATGTTAAAGCATGCATCTGGTGCACAATGGCAAAGAATCAGTGATAAACATCAATGATATTGTTTCCTGCAAAATAATTTGTGTACTTTATTTGTGTATTATTTGTGTATTTTATTTTCTAGGTTGTAGACTTATTGGTCTCCATGTGTCGCTCTGCATTAGAATCACCTAGGAAAGTTGTCATTTTTGAGCCATATCCTTCAGTCGTTGATCCGAATGACCCTCAGATGCTGGCCTTTAATCCCAGAGTAAGCGTGTTCACCATGGTCTGCTTTAGTGCTCATCTGTTTGTTTTTTTAAAAATATAGGTTTTCTTTTGGTTGTAGTGAACATAATATCCCACGCTCCCTGCCATCCATTCCAATTCATCTTGCACGTACCGTGGATTAGAGTTTTTATAGCCATAACCCAGAATGCATGAACTAGGATCCAGTTTAAGACACCCTAGAACACTTTAGAGCCACACACAACCAGAGCCTAACCCTTAATATTTGTTAAGGATATAAATAGCGCCATCGTGCGAAGTCATATCATCAGGGCTGGCCCTAGACTATCTGACACCCTACGCAAGGCTAACTTCTGGTGTCCCCCTCTGCACTGATGACATCACCAAATCACATGGGGGGGCACCCAATTTGGTGACCCCAGAAGGCTGGCACCCTAGGCGATTGCCTAGTTTGCCTAGTAGCAGGGCCAGCCCTGCATATCATTAGTCTCTTGAGTATCCTGAGTGGCAGCAGCTATTCATGGTCTTCAACTGAACTCTTGGTCATTCCTGATAAACCTTTTAAATCAATCATGCAATAAACAGAACTGGAATCCTTATATAAGGAAAGAATTTGTCCCATCACTGAGCTATCATCCCTCTCCAAAGCTGTTTCTGTTATAGATCTAGTCCGGCAAGTTGTTGCTAATATAAACCTAGAGAAATGCCCACCAAAAATATGTACAACAGCAGCTGTGCTCATTCTTCACTCTTTGTTTCTAACTGTGCCATGTGAATCAGAGTTGCACCCTTACTTAAAATGGTATTATTCTCTTAGGACTGCACTGCATCCAGGGCCAGCCAGTCCATTAGGCAGCCCCAGGTGACTGCCAAGGGTGCAGCCCTGAGGGAGGTGCCAATTTGGGCCCTCACTCCCCCCCACAAACACACCCTCACCTCCTCAGTGAGGGAAATAAGTGAGCACAGCAGCACAGCTCCTGCGACTCAGAGCGCACGTGCCACCTAGCCACCATCACTCAGCCTTCCAAGTCTGTGCTTCCAGAAGCTTTCGCGGGGTGAGGGGTGGGGCTTTGCCTCAGGCACTGGACACCCTGAAACCAGCCCTGACTGCACCTCTGTTAAACATGGCAGTTTCATTAGTGTAAAGTATGTTGGTTGCTAGCATACCAGTAGGTTTGAAACAAAGGTGGGGATTGGCATAATAATGGTTGTCACAATGACATTTGTAGCTTCCTAAAGAAGGAGAAAACAGTGATATTACCATGTACAGCTCCTAGAAAGAAAAAGCTTTTGGAGGTTCTCTCCCAAGCAATAAACTTCAAATTCCCTAAACATAGTTGGTTGAGTCCTGCAATAAATTTCTGCTAATGAAAGTGTAGAGCAGTTTTCTCCAATTCCCACTACCACTTCAGACTTCCTCCAATTCTATTTATTAGAGTCCCTTGTCCTCCAGGTAGGTGAGAAAGTCCTATTTCACTGGCAGAAATTCCTTTGTCAGTGGGAACTGCTGTGGAATCTAGACTATTATTATTACCATCCATTTCAGCTCAGCAGCTATACTTTGCTTGTCCATGCCAGCCTAGTGGATAAGGAACAGGGCTTTTTTGTAGCAGGAACTCCTTTGCATATTAGGCCACACACCCCTGATGTAGCCAATTCTTCTGGAGCCTGCTGAAGGCCCTGTAAGAAGAGCCCTGTAAGCTCTTGGAGGATTGGCTACATTAGGAGTGTGTAGCCTAATATGCAAAGGAGTTCCTGCTACAAAAGAAAAGCTCTGATAAGGATGAAAGCAATACCTCAAGAAAGAGGTCCTTAGGCAAGTGTGGCTGAGCCCAATAAGTTATACCAGTGCTAGGAGATCAGGTTGCACTGGAAAAATTACTTTATTTGCAAACAAAGGAAGCTACTAAAGAGCTTGATAATGCAATAGCAACACACAATTTTATACCTAAGGTTGCCCCTCCTCTAAAACACCTTCTTGTGACATCATTGGGCATGCTCAATTGCACTTTCTTTGTTCAAAACTTGAGCATGCGTTCCAACAAAACATATTTGTCAGCACTTTTTAATTGGTGGTACTTTTGACCCCACCAATAATATGATGAATGGAAACGTGTGTTTCGAGCCAAAATTTCAAACCATGGTTCAAGGTTCCATTTCCAGACACTTAATGAGCAATGCAAACTGTAAATTTCAAATAACAAAGGTACAGTGGGTACACTGTTACAAAATATGATCTTTGGGAGGCAAAAATCATGTTATTTGTTTCATTGTAGAAGAAGAATTATGATCGAGTCATGAAAGCACTGGATAGTATAACTTCTATAAGAGAAATGACACAGGTAGGCATAAAAACTCAATTTACTCCTTAATGGTTAGAAAAGTGCACAGTTTTATGATTTTCATAGCATTGTTTGTACAGTTGTGTTTTTGATTGCATTTTTAAACAAAGATCTGCAATGAAAGCCGATCAGACTTACCCAGTGTAGCAAACAGCAATATAAAATCAATGAACCAGAAGACAGACTCATAAAGCTTGAATAGTCCCACTTAAACAAAGCAGAGCTCTTTATTTCCTGGGGGGAGGGGGAATTGGGGGTGGCAAAAACAGAATGGGGTAGATTGTTCCTAGTATCTGTGGCATGGAACACTGATCAATTACTGATGCATACTTTTTACTGATGCATACTTTTTATTTACTTAAAAACAAAACAAAACACTGTCTCAGCCAAACCTACTACTTCTCAAAAAGGAAGCATTGCTTTTGTGACCATCCGCATGGCAATGGCTTCTTTAAAAAATATTAAAAGTAAATAACATAAATTTACAAGTGTTCCATTCCACAGTTAAAAAAGGAAGGGGGAGGAATAAAAATGCATTAATCAACCTAAGCCAACCTAAGCAAAGCATCCAGCCAAATGTCCTCATGTTTCTTTTGCAGATCTCTTTTGGAAAATGCTATATGTTGTTTTATTGCTAAGTCCAACATCCCTTCTTTCCAAAGTTCTATATGTGGTGTAAAACTGGATTTCTAGCACAGCAGAAATCTTTTGGCTATTGATGTCTTTTCTAAAATCCATTTTAAAAAATATTTTATTTGCAAAAATGTTATCCTGCCTTTTTGCCCTTACATGGGCCAACAAGGCAGATAACAATTTATGTAGAATAATGGAATCATAGAGTTGGAAGGGACCTCCAGGGTCATCTAGTCCAACCCCCTGCACAATGCAGGGATTTCACAAATACCTCCCCCCACACCCCCAGTTATCCCTGCTCCAAGCCCAGAAGATGACAAAAAACAAAACAAAAACAAAGCTCACAAAAATCTCCAAACTCACTTGGAGAAAATTTGTTCCTGATCCCAAAACTGGCAATCAGCATTTCCTTGGGTGCATAAGAAAGGGTCATGAAAACTAAGCACTGATGCAGCCCTTACTGCCTTCTCATGATCTGCCTAATTCACATAATCAGCATTGATGCCGGATAGTCATCTAGCCTCTGTTTAATTCCACCCCCCCGCAAAAGGAGAGCCCACCATCTCCCAAGGAAGCTTGTTCCACTTAGGAACCACTTTAACTCTCAGCCAAAAACTCTTCTGATTTAATGTCAACCTGTTGGTTCTGGTCTGACCTTCTTTGTAATCTAAAACACACATGATAAAATTATATGTATGTAATTTCGTCTGCTTTCTGGGCAAATCACCAGACGAAAAGAGATCCAGCGATGAAAGTGCTGCTGACAGATCTAAAGACATACCTAAAACAAAGTTTACTCAGGGATATCAAATGTGCAGCCTGTGGGTCAAATCAGCCCCCCAGAGGGCTCCTATCAGTCCTGTAAGCAACTCACTGTTGTCTGCTTTCTTCTCCCTCTCTTGCTTCTTTCTGCATCATAGCTTGCTTTGCCAGGCTTGCTCAGTCACATAGGAGCTACAGAGCAAAGCCTCTATTTTCTTCATTGGCTGACCAGCACATGAAGCAACTTACGTACAAAAGCTCACAATGCTCAGCCATTTCATGTTTTCCTCTGGATCTTAGGCTCAAAGCATTGACTGTGAGATTTCTATAATGAATGTCAATAAATCAAAAGTAGATTTGCAATTTACAGACACATACCTAAACAACACCTGAACAGCATACTCAAGATTACTACAGCACAGACATTGTCTCCGGATTTTAATTCAGAAATTCAGAGCAAGAGGCGTCAGTTATTGGAGATTGTTAAATAAACAAAATATTGCAAGAGTGCCAATCTTTTAAGCATATTTTATTTTAAGGGATTTTTTCCCCAAAAAATATTTAATTGTTTGTCTTTGTCCTTTATGAAGTTTTTATTTTCGCCAGCTGGCATTACATTTTATGACACACATTTATGTCAGATCTGACTCTCATAACAAATGAGTTTGATACTCCTGGTTTACCTTCTTTTTCACACCCCAGTGGAGTTATCACAGGGTAGGACCTCAACATATGCAGTAGGAGGTCCTCTTTCCTTATTGCAGTCCTTTGATATTAAACTCAGCCTCACCAAACTGATGTATCCAGTATACTCAGAGTCCTAATGAATTGTATTGTGTTAACTGTAGGCTGAGATTCATTGATGTTTGTTTAATACTTTCTAAGACTTCTTTTCACTGATGGCTTCTTTATGCCTATAACCTGGTTTACGTAAGTGAAATGGGAGAGGAACTTTATGTTGCCAGTCTTCTGGATAATCAGTTGAAGCTGAATTTTTATATGTCCTTTTGAAGTGCACAGTAGCAGAACAGCTTATCGAATAAATTATTGATTTGGGGGTACACAACACACTAAATTTGAGCCTTCTTCTGGTTGCCTGAAAGTTTTGTATATTGGGATCTTGTAATGAAAGAGTGCTATTTATATAAAAGTTCTTCACAAGGAACTCAAAATCCAGTTGAATAACCAATACCAGGATTCTATTCTGATTCTAGAATGTGGCTGTACTTCTGTTTGAACTCTTATCTTTTTTTATGTTGCTAGATTATCTTGCCACCAAACAATAATACCTTTGACACTGTTTGAAAGATTTAGCTTACTGTTTAGTTAGTTGGTGTGTGCCCAAAACAGAATTGAAGTTTATAAACCTTTAAGAGTCTCTGGATCTTGTGAAAGACTGAAGAGTGAAACAGCACATTTTGTTCAAAACCCAGCACAAATCAGGGGGGACAGAGTTGTTTGTAGTGAAGGAGCTCTTAGGTTCCTTTGCAAACATAGATGTGGATCTTCAGCTGGGTGCCAACTAGGGTTGCCAGAACCTCTGGTGGAGGTGAGTACCCCACTGCCAGGCCACACCTCACCACCACTGAAAACCTAGCTGGCAGGGGGGAACTTACCCCCAAAAGAGGGAGAACCATAACTTGATATAATAGACGCCTCAATCCAATTTGGGAACATGACAGTAGGACGGCATCATCCGCATATAAGAGGATGGGAATATGACGGTGAGCAATTTTAGGGGCATGCCCATCAATTGCATATAAAACAGAGGCTAAATCATTTTAAAAAAGATTAAAAAGTGCTGGGGCAAGGATACAGCCCTGTTTCACACCCTTACAAATTGGAATTTCCGAGTTAGATTTCCCTGGGGGTTGTACTTGACTTGACAGCTGGTACGTGTATATAGTTTTTTTAATCAAGGTAAGCAATCTGGGATCCATGTTCAACCTGGCTAGCTTAACCCAAAGCAACTCTCTAGGAACTGAGTCAAACGCCGCCTTACGATCTAAAAAGGCAGCGAAGAGGGTTTTTTTAAGATCTTAAGGCGGCGTTTGACTCAGTTCCTAGAGAGTTATGACCTATCTCAATAATAATGAGTTAACCCTGAATTATGAGAAAACAAAGATTTTAGTTTTCTATAAATCTTGGAAGCAACTATCATGGTCAGTCCAGGGAAACCCTATTGAACAGGTCAAAACTACCAAATATCTGGGGATTAACTTTTCCTATAACGGGAGCTGGGCAACCCATCGCAAGTGCGCTCTAACACTGGCAAGAACTAGTGCCTTGGCTATTGCCCGTTTTTTTATCTGAAAGGGAATCGATATGTCCCTATGGCCCTAAGAGCTTTCAATATGAAATCTACCCCCCAACTCTTATATGGTGCCCCTTTATGGATCAGTGCCTTTGATTACACCACTGAAGGCCTACAATCTTTCTTTTTGAGGAAATACTGGGATTACCCAACTGTGTTCCTTATGCTGCAATTTGCATGGAAACTGGACTGTTGCTGCTGGAAACTCGTGCCTGGCTTCTGACCTTTAAGTTTTGGCTGCGCCTTTTATTTAATTCTGATCAGAATTCTTTCATCTTTTTGATGCTGATGGACCATCATGCATCAAAATGGTTGACCCTGATCCAAAAGAAAATTACATCCATAGGAATTTCCTTGGATGCATTTTATCTATCCTCTGCTTCTGTGGTATTTCAAGCCATCAAATGTAGACTTCTAGATATCCAGTTGCAACGTCTGACTGAGGCAGCCCGGAAATCTTGCTCCCCAAGTCAACTGGGTTTATCCCAGACTCCTGGGCTTCTAGCTCCCTAATTCCTCTTTTTAACTGATCCTCACCAAAGAAGAGCACTCATGCTGGCTAGATTCAATGCACTACCATCGGCCATCCTTTTCGGAAGATACCACAGAATCCCCCACAATCTTAGACGATGCCCTTGTAGCCAAGGAGTCATTGAAACGGTCCCTCATGATCTCCTGGACTGTAGCAGCGCACGAGCAAAATACCTAGATGCACTGCTCTCCGACCATCAAGGCCTTTCTGACAATGCCAAGGTCCGCTTTTGTCACTACTCATGTTGCTTGCTTTTTACAGGCTGCGATCCAAATCAGAGAGGCTTTTACTTATGCGTAGCCCACAGCTATTTTATGTCATTTAACTTTTGCTGGACTTCAAGGTTTTATTATATTCTATACTGTTACTGTTGGTTTTAAACTATACTGTATTCTTACATTAATGCCAATAAAGGTCTAATGAAATGAAATGAGGGAGAACCATCCAGTGTGCAACAACATGACTATGCCATTGCTCACATGACTCAAAAGTGATGTCACCAGATCCAGGACATTGGAGCAATGCTCTGGTATTTGAGCAAAAAACTCTATGGTAGAAGCCAAATTTACCATAGAGTCTTTGCTCAAATACCAGAGTTTTGCCCCAACATTCTGGATGTGATGATGTCACTTCTGGGTCATGTGGACAGAGATGTGGACACACCAGATGGGGCTTCCTACTGCTCCCAGTAAGTCTCCTCACCTTTGCTTGTTGCCAAGAAGGACCAGACAACCCTAGTGACAAAGCAGCTAGCAGTGGAAAGTCTCAAGGGAATTGGGATGCCCAAGTTTTCTCTCCTGTAGATCAAGATCTCCTGACCCTGATATGTACAGAAGTAGCAGCCACACATAAAATTTAAGATTAGGGTTAAAACATAAGATTAAGATGGAAACATATGATAAAAGACATAAGATTAAGGTAAAATGTGGATTTTTGCCCTTAGATTAGGATTCCACAGAATTTATAGCTGGCCCCATTATGTGTATTTGCTAATAAACACCCCAACCAGCCCTTGGCTGTTAAATATCAGGTGGTTTTGAAATGAAGCCACCTTGAGCTTCTCTCCCCCCTGCCCTTATTCTTGGGAGGAAATGAGTATTTTGAATGCTGCATACATGTCAAGGGCTTGGCAAATTGCAATCAATACTTCTTGGTATATTGATAAGACTGGCCACTGTAGAGAAATCTGCCCAAAGGTTGTTGTCTTTTGAGCTGTGGGTGAATTCTGCCTAAGATGAAACTTTTGGTAGAAGTTGCGACATGTCAGGGGTGGGAGGGTCCAAACAAACTTCAGTTGGATTGCATAACACCCCTTGGCTAATAATAGTACTATAATTAATCACTGTTATTATTTCCCAGGCACCCTATTTAGAAATAAAAAAGCAGATGGACAAACAAGATCCCCTTGCTCATCCTCTTCTGCAGTGGTAAGGACTTCTTAGATAATATGCCAGCTGTTTAAAAATGCACAAAGTACAATCTGCAGAGTTATGATTCATTGTTAACTGATTCACACTGCTGGTTAACATGAAGAACTATGAGATCCCTATGGCATTCAGTGGAGTCCTTTAGTTCTTCCATTCCCTTCCTCATTGGGTATGCAATATGAGGGTGCATTGGGAAAGCATTTGTTGTACTAGGAAGCCTTACATACTAACCCAGCAGCTCCATTCCACAAAGGCTAAGCTTGTACAAGTGGTTTACATGTGAACTAGCAGGGGCACTAAATGGACATAGGTATAACATGCATAGAACCCCTGATATGCAATATGTTGTATTTCACACCCAGGATTGGGAGTTCAAGAGCACTATTAAGCCCTATAGATGGATTCATTAGTTCAAGAATTAGAGAGGATTCCTGAGCACTGGCTCAGTCTCCTGAATATATTCTACATTGTGCATGGACAAGGAGCCCATGCATTGGGTCCAAGAAGCTTTTCCACTGGTGAAAAAGGGACAATCATAGGAGCTGTATGGACAAAAGCCATGTAGGATAGAGGGTTGTACTAAGCAGGAGGACTGAGCAGGATGGAGGTGGGATAAAATTCACATTACTTCTTGGTCAGCTAATACCAATGATCAAGCCACCTTAGGATGAGAGAGGGTTTATTGTGAGGTAGTTTAGTCAGATGGTCTGAAGGGAATGGAGTGATGGTCACCATCAGTGACTTTCCTGTTTGGTTTCATGTATTCGTTTATGTATTCCAGGGTAATTTCAAGTAATAGGTCACATATTGTGAAGCTACCTGTGAACAGGGTAAGTGGAATACTATCCTAAAAACAATGGATTCTTCCAGGGCTTTTTTTGTGGAAGAAGCGCAGCAGGACCTCATTTCAATATTAAGCCACACCCTGATGTCACCATTGTTTTGCGCAAAGGGAACTTATTTGCATCTTAGGCCACACCCCTGACACAAAGCCAGCCAGAACTGCGTTCCTGTGCATCCCTGCTCAAAAAAAGCCCTGGAATCTTCTATAATGAACACAGATATGAATTTTTCTATCGTGACACTTTCATGTGACATGAAAGTGACCTTTCTCCAATCACTGCTTTCAAGTGAGAAACATTCATTTTCTGGTGGGGCCTTCATATGACCCAATTCTGATGTGGTTATTGAAGTCATGAAGAAGCCTGGTGAGTGTACTGCAAAATCCCATCTGTTGCTGTTCTGACTTTGCATCTCTTTAACATTCTTTAGAATAACTTTTCAGATGGGAAATCAATTGACTTTTGATGACACAGCTCAATGTATTATAGCAGAGGTGTTCACTTAGGCATGTCGGGTCCAATTTGTTTTGATGGGTATAAATAACTAAATCTTGCAGCTGATTTGCAAGATCTCTCTTTTCTTTCTCAGCCACATTTATGGCTCTGCCCTTGAGTATAATGTGTTCCAATCATCATCTAATAACCCAGGTTGAAGGGGACATGATTGGATAAATGCCAGGACACCATAACAACATTTATTTCTCTTGACTGATTGTATGACCAGGAAACCTTTAGTAGTGCCTAAAGAACAGGAAAATAATGTGGGAATGAGCAAATTGCACCAGGGGTATTTCTGTTCACATCTGGGTGTCGTCAAGCAGACATACATGAAGTCCTTAAGCAGCAGCTTACATGTCATTTTCTTTGATAGGGTCATGTCACTGGTGAGCTTAGTCACCCCCATAAACTGATTGTCATTGTCTTTCCAAGGGATAGTTTTAAGTAGAGAGAGTTTTAAGACATATTTATTTATTTTATTTATTTATTCCTCGTATTTATATCCCTCCCTCCCCGCCGAAGCAGGCTCAGTTTTTAAAGTTGTGTTCAGTTAGTGGACTGATTTAGAAGGAGAGTTGAGAGAGAGAAAATTACCTTGTATGCACAAATTTTGCAACTTTAGCTTTTATAAATATCAGTTTGTGTGGTTTGTGCATGCCCCATTTAAACTTTGAGCCAAGGATCATGCTCTCTTTGCTACTTGTTTCACCCTTGTTCAGTTTGTGAGTCATGAAAGATGTTCCACATGAGTTGGAGTAATTAGTGAAATTCCATGTTTGTAAATGAGAAAATACTTACAGTTATTTGAGAGCCAATTTGGTGTAGTGGTTAAGTGTGCGGACTCTTATCTGGGAGAACGGGGTTTGATTCCCGACTCCTCCATTTGTACCTGCTGGAATGGCCTTGGGTCAGCCATAATTTTCATAGGAGTTGTCCTTGAAAAGGAAGCTGCTGTAAGAGCTCTCTTAGCCCCACCTACCTCACAGGGTGTCTGTTGTTGGAGGGGGGGAAGGTAAGGGAGATTGTGAGATTCAGAGTGTAGGGCAGGATATAAATCCAGTTTCTTCTTCTTAACTCAGAAGCTTCAACTCCTCATTCACTTCAAAAAGGGCAAATATGTGCTAACAGATTTTCTGTTCTAAGCCTCAAACACTTTGACTGTGATCACACACATGAAATAATGGAGTTTCAATCCACTTTCAATGTGCTTTCCAACTGGCTAAAATCCGATTGTAATGTGCATTGAAAGTGGATTGAAACTGCATTATTTAGTGTATGTGTCTGCAACCTGACTCCTATGAAATATAGGAGATCTTTTAAGCCTTGTAGTAAGAGAGGAAACTCATTTGGAAAAGAACCTAAAGTTCTAACTATTTATTCCTTTTATCAGAATAACAGATTTTGTGCTGTGCATAAAGGAAAATTTGTGACAGGTTTAATCCAATAACTTCTCAGTTGCTGAACTTTTCAACCTTTAAAAACAAAAATTGTTCACTCTTAAAACTGAGGAATCCTTCACTGAATTGTAACCCTGTTAAATATAAGATTGCAATTAATAACCACCCAAAATAACAAACAAAATGAGTTAGCCAGTTTTTGCCCTACTTGAAGTATTCAGGCTGGGAGGGTTTAGCTATTACCTTTCATCCTTTTTCAGAAAAAGAGGAAAGTTTAAAAACAGTATGGGAGATAGAACTGATCAGTAAAAGGTTAAAAAGTGAAGCAAAACAACAAATCCATCCTAGGACAAGGCATTGAAATGCATTCTCCAAGGGATTACTTCCCATCTCAATTCTTGACAAAGGCTTTGTCCAGTCCATTGTAATTAGGATGGACTATGAACCCCTGTCTCTAAATCTTCTAGATTAGGCTCTACATTAGGCTCTACATTAGAGATCGACAGCCTTTTCTTTAATGAGAGCTACTTCTGAGTAATGAAAAATGCCCCAAATCCCCCATTTACCAGGTTTTTTTTCTGTTTTAGAAACAGAACGAGAGCTAGTAAGAGCACCAGAAATGAAACTGCCAGTAAAGCACACAAAGCCCTATGAAATAAAAACTTTAAAACAAAGAAAGAAAACCTAGAGTTGATGTTTTTGGGATCTTGTTCTGGGTCTTCTAGGGGCTGCACAAGCTACTCTACAGCAGCCAGCAAGCTACTTGGTATCTCACAAGCTTCCTGCTAGAGACCCCTTTTCTACATAATTCTGACCAAAAGTTACTATCAAAACCTGTTTTATAATGCCACTTATCCCTTCCCATAATCCTGTTGACCAGTAAATACATTCTACCACCTCCCATTGGTTGGAAACTACCTGTTGCACAATCCAACACTCTAAATTTATAAAACTCTTTCTTTGGAAGTTTAATTAGCCAATTTGGGGCATTTGTTCCCCATGTAGTTAGATAGCCTCCATTTGGTTTCAATGAATTTGTCATCTGGTTTACCACTCTTTAGATGGGGTATAATCCAGGAACTTTCTTAATCCAGCTCAAACTCCTTGCTGAGTAATAATGGGCAGAAAGCAAATTTATTTTTGATAATGTATGCAATGGCCTTCAAGCATTACATATATATATGTAAATAAAGAAGGAAGTTCTATAGAATGCCTGAAGTCCTGAGATTTATTTTTTTTTCCATTGTCAAGAAATATCTCCTATTTTCAGCTCTTATTGTAAATGCATTCCCATAGTTAAGAAACGTATCTACTAGGTCCAGCAACATCTACCCTCACTGTCATTTAATCCTGCTGGCTGTAATTATCCATTAGATGCTCTCACTGAAGTCACAACACTATATCTGTATTGATATAGTGATGTGATGACATAATAGACTCTAATAAACATGTAGGTTGCCACGGCCAATAAGATGAAAGTCCACACACGAGAAAGAGCACAGTAAGATCTAAGAAGAAAATTGCATCAAGACACAACCGCATCCAGGAGAAAAGAGGATGGGAAAGTGGTATCCTAAGAGCCTTCCTCCAATTTCAGGGGTCCTTCCATTGTAGGAACAGTCACTGAAGTAAAAGACAAGCTTCTTAGGCTAGAGGAAGACTTCAGACTACTTTGCGAAGGGGTGGGGGACCAGCCAGTATTGCATGCTACTACAATGTAAATGCCCAGTGTGGATTTCCCCCCTATCTTAATTGTCGCAGAGACACCAAATGTGCTACCTGCAAAATCACCAAAATTTAGAGCATATGTTATGTAGCATGTCAGTTTTGTTTATGTTGATATGTGATCACCTCGAAAAATCAATAAAAACTATCATGCATGATACTAAAAACTATCATGCAAGACCAAGAAAAGAGAGTCATACATGCCATTATATTCCAGCATTCTAAAATTTTTGCGCACATTTCACAAAATTTTGTTACATTGTAAGTAATGTCTTTAGAGGAGTCTGAAAGGAGGAGATAAGTGTAGAGTTGCTCTGATCTTCCTGGGGATTTTTTTTTAATTGGCATAATATATTGGGAATGTATATCATCATAACAGGGACAGTGTAATAATATGTGATCAACTGTCTCAACCTTTCCCATTTGACAAGGGCAAACCTGTTGGGAATAAGGAATGTGGAGATATTTGCCTTCCAGAAAAGCTGAGAGCAAGGCATTGAGACGTGCCAAAGTGAAAGTTCTCCAGTCCTTAGGAATCTCTCAGGCAGTAAGATAGCCTGCTGACAAAAAATTCTTAATATGTTGTGTTGCCAGAAGGGCATCGCTGCAAATGGGTCCTATCGGATTGAGGGGCCAGGTCCCAGATCTATTGCTTAATTATTTCTTTGGCTTTGTGAAAGCCTAGATGTAACAAAACTGAGGAGGAGAAGCCAAAATTACTCTTGTAATTGTAATTTTCCTTCGACAGTCCAGATCTAACTTGAACAGTAGTTATCCACAAGAATGAGGGGAGTTAGTTCCTGGGGGGTATAATTTAGTTTTCACCAATCGGTGGTCATTTGAGCCCACATGCGTACCTCAAGTGGGCCCATCCCTGCCTGCAGCCTTAGGAGAGCATTTGGAATACATTGAGGGACTCCAAATATTGATTGTGCTGTGAAGCATTCTGTTTTCTGTGCACATAACATAGAGTTTCAATATGAATGTTTCTAGTGGGAGAACATTAAAATTGCTATTGAGTGGCAGCTCTTGAGTGCTCAGCTAACAAGAATTTCACTCTGTCATTCCTATTGTCTTGTCTTATCTCACCATTACTCTCCTTTTGTCCAGCAATTGAAGTTTATGCACACTCCTCATCAGTTCCTTCTGCTCAGCAGCCCACCAGCCAAAGAATCCAATTTCAGAGCTGCTAAGAATCTGTATGGAAGTACCTTTGCATTTCAGTGAGTATTGAAAGAGAGGAGCCAAAGCTCAGCAAAATAACAAAACTCAGCTATAACAAAAGCTTGTTATTGCAATCTCCACAGCCAAGCACAAAATGGGCAGCCCTCCACATCCATAATCTGAAAAAAGAGGTTTCCCATAAGGATCATTTTTATTTTATTTATTTATTGCCATCAGGTCACAGATAACATAGCAACCCCACAGGGTTTTCAAGGCAAGAGCAAGGTCGGTGCATGGGAGTAGGCAAAGTAGGCAGTTGCCTAGGGCGCTCCCTGGCCTAGGGGGCAGCACTGTCACCCCCTCCCTGACGCATGACTCTGGCTCCTGACCACTGTCACCTTGTCCTCTCTCATAACCAAGCGGCCCTCAACAAAGCCAAGCCACCCCCCTTTCCCTGATGTGCTACTTGGCCTCCCACCTCATCCTGTCCCGCCACCCTCCTTCCTGGCATGGCTGGCAAGCACTTACTCCCACAATTTTTTTTATAACTTATCACATTTTTAAAAAAAACATTAAAATTAAAAATCAGTAAATTATAAATGTGGAAAGTTTCAAGTTTGACACTTCATTTCTCAATATTTTTTAATAATGGGGGGCGCTAGTGGGTGATTCGCCTAGGGTGCCAGAAAGCCTAGCACCGGCCCTGGGCAAGAGACATTACGAGGTGGTCTGCCATTGCCTGCCTCTGCATAGCAACCTCTGGGCTTCCGTAGTGGTCTCCCACCCAAGTACTAACCAGGGCTGACCCCACTTAGCTTCCAATGGAATTAGGCTAGCCTGGCTATCCAGGTCAGGGCAAGGAGCACATTATTTTACAGGTAATTGCTGCATTCCTTTTTAAATTTCATTTCTAACTGTACCGATGTCCCCTCTCTGTTTTGTTTTGAAGTGGGTCTCACATTGAAAACTGGCACTCCATCCTGAGGAATGGCTTAGTGGTGGCTTCCAATACAAGGCTGCAGGTAATGATTATTTTTTTGTAAAACAGACTGGGGTTTCATTAGAAGGCTGTGGGCATGAGTCACTGAGGGTAAGCAGGAGGCCTCCTGAGCCACAATTTGAAGCAATTGTTGTATAATCAGAGCAATGACAGTGCAGTTTCTTTAAGCCTCATTTCATCTTATCACCTCCCCCCTCCCCCCTCCTGCTACTCAAAATAGCCCACATCAATGCTGGCCATTCTTTTCATGGAGACCAAAGAATGAGATAATTTCCACTCAGGTGGACAGTACAGCACATCTGAAGTCCCTCCTTGTATTTTGCTGTGCTGTCGCCTCACCATCTGAGCCAAGGGGGCTGCTAGAGATGATTTTGAATCTCTTATCCCTGATGTTTCAGCCTTTAAAAATCTACATTTCAAATTTTGCTTCTCCCTTGTGATTACAAGCAACATAGTCTGTACAGTACAAACAGATCCACAAAACCAACAGAAGTGAAACAGAAGTAACTACAAACTATAGAATTTCCCCAATGGGGATCCCAAGCTGCACAGAGCATTGTTTCCCATCTACCCTTTTGCTGCAATACAACACAGTGAGGTAGTCTAGGCTGAGACTGAGAGAGCTAGAGTCAAGTCCAGTAAGGACATAAGAACATAAGAGAAGCCATGTTGGATCAGACCAATGACTCATCCAGTCCAACACTCTGTGTTACACACTGGCCAAAAAAACACCCAGACGCCATCGGGAGGTCCACGAGTGGGGCCAGGACGCTAGAAGCCCTCCCACTGTTGCCTCTCCCCAGGCACCAAGAATACAGAGCATCACTGTCCCAGACAGAGAGTTCCAACAATACGCTGTGGCTAATAACCACTGATGGACCTCTGCTCCATATGTTTATCCAATCCCCTCTTGAAGTTGTCTGTGCTTGCAGCCACTGCCACCTCCTGTGGCAGTGAATTCCATGTGTTAATCACCCTTTGGGTGAAGAAGTACTTCCTTGTATCCATTCTAACCCACCTGCTCAGCAATTTCATTGAATGTAGCATCTTAAAGGCCCACAAAATTTCCAGGTGTAGGCTTTCAAAAATCAAAATGCCCTTCATCAGATACTAGGCTGAGAGCGACTGGCCCAAGGTCACCCAGCAGGCCAGCAACCTTCCGTGGCAGATTGAGGGATTTGAACTTGGCACAGAGAGGATTTTATAAGAACATAAGAGAAGCCATGTTGGATCAGGCCAATGGCCCATCCAGTCCAACACTCTGTGTCACACAGTGGCCCCCCCAAAAAATTATATGTATATATATACACACACACATATACATATACATATACACACACATATATATACACACTGTGGCTAATAGCCACTGATGGACCTCTGCTCCATATTTTTATCTAACCCCCTCTTGAAGCTGTCTATGCTTGTAGCTGCCACCACCTCCTGTGGCAGTAAATTCCACATGTTAATCACCCTTTGGGTGAAGAAGTACTTCCTTTTATCCATTTTAACCTTACTGCTCAGCAATTTCATCGAATGCCCATGAGTTATTGTATTGTGAGAAAGGGAGAAAAGTACTTCTTTCTCTACTTTCTTCATCCCATGCATTATCTTGTAAACCTCTATCATGTCACCCCGCAGTCGATGTTTCTCCAATCTAAAGAGCCCCAAGCGTTTTAACCTTTCTTCATAGGGAAAGTGTCCCAACCCTTTAATCATTCTAGTTGCCCTTTTCTGGACTTTTTCCAATGCTATAATATCCTTTTTGAGGTGCGGTAACC
The DNA here is from genome assembly GCF_032191835.1 of Heteronotia binoei. NCBI lineage: Eukaryota > Metazoa > Chordata > Lepidosauria > Squamata > Gekkonidae > Heteronotia > Heteronotia binoei. Next base: position 150,708,763 of record NC_083226.1, on the reverse strand, counting down.
AGAATTCCACACAGTATTCCAAATGAGACTGCACCATTGATTTATACAGGGGCATTATGATACTGGCCGATTTGTTTTCAGTTCCCTTCCTAATAATTCCCAGCATGGTGTTGGCCTTTTTTATTGCAAACGCACACTGTCTTGACATTTTCAGTGAGTTATCTACCATGACCCCAAGGTCTCTCTCTTGGTCAGTCTCTACCAGTTCACACCCCATCAACTTGTATTTGTAGCTGGGATTCTTGGCCCCAATGTGCATTACTTTGCACTTGGCCACAATGAACCTCATCTGCCACGTTGACTCCCACTCACCCAGCCTCAACAAATCCCTTTGGAGTGCCTCACAATCCTTTCTGGTTCTCACCACCCTGAACAGTTTAGTGTCATCTGCAAACTTGGCCACTTCACTGCTCACTCCCAAATGTCATATCTGGGTCATTTCTTGGCTTCTTGAGGTTCAAGCAAGGATATAGGTTCAAGCAAGGATACCGTACATACATACTACATGGTCTTATTTTGTAAAATAATAGCAAACAGGTGTTGAGAAGAGTTTCCAAGTTTTTGTTTACTTCTCATTTCTGTGTTTCAGCTCCATGGTGCAATGTTTGGAAGTGGGATCTACCTTAGTCCATTGTCAAGCATATCTTTTGGTTACTCAGGTGATATTGATAAGTCATTCTACATCTGGGGGATATGGTAGGGAGAAGGTGTTTTGACATATGTGCTTCATTGCTGAGTCATCTGTTAGCAAGGAGCTTTTTTACCCCTCATTCTTCATCTGGAACAAGAGTAGAAAAAATGGATATTCTGCTTCTGTTGGAGTTTTTCCTTGCAAACCATTTGGGGGCAGGAGGGGGGAGTATGATTGAGGTGAAGGGTGCACTCTGTTTCAGAATCTTGCCCAAGGCCTGGAATCTGTAGGATGAACAGGAACAAACTTAACAGCAGAAACAGAGTAAGCCAAGAATCAGAACCCAGAAAATTGCTTTTGTCCAACATGGCTCACCAAACATCTGTCAGAGATGAATGAACTTCTCACATCTCATTTGAAAAAATGTTCTCCAGTTACAGGCATCATTGGAGAATGCTGGGGGGTGGGGAGGAGAGAACATGTTCTTCCAAGAGTTCTCAGTTGACTTTAGCCCAAGGCTTAGACAAAAAGCAAATACCCAAAAAATATTATGGGTCCATAGAAAGACAGACGAATGCAAGGATGCCCTACAGCCCCTCACCCAATTTGGAACAAAAGCTATGCAATCCTGGAGGACCTCTACCTGAATTTTCAGAAGTTTGCCAATCTTCCACCCCAATCAAAGATTTTCATAAACAGCAGTTCGCTACAACTCTTCTAAACTCGCTGATTTAGAAGAGCATAACTGTGATTAGGATTGCATTGTTAAGCGCTTTGTTTTATATTTTATCCCCTTATCTTTATTTCTTGACCTTTCCTGCTAATGCTAAGGCCCCAAAAAAGAAAAAAGCCTCCCAGAGCACTTTAGTGTTAAATGCATTTACATAATGTAAAATGCATTCAACACAGGAGGTTTCTAGGCGGAATGCTTTTTACATAATCTCATTTTGCATTCTGAGCTGCAGAAGAACTTGGTGGAGAAATGATGTTGGGTGCATAATACCTGTAAATACCTTCAGGCATTATGAGCTATGCAAATTTCTATTCCAAGCCCCGGTAACAATGAGTTTGGGAGACATCAGTCATTTCAATGGTCCACGTCAAAGCCAGAATCTGTAACCAATGAAGCATAAACAATTCTGGATGGTGCAGAGGAGGGGGAAAAAAACCCAGGACTGATGTGAGCAAACCTGTGTCAGGCAGCACTCCTTTTTTTACCCACAAGAGCTGCTTCACACTAAGAATGGAAACTTGGTTCTGCTCCATAAAAGGTGTGTTCCACTGTACCCAAATGCCAAAGTAATTTACAGAAGCTGCACTGGAGGCTTCAGACCTAGCCCAGACCAGCCCAGTCAGATGTGGATACTCTAAACACTCCAGCATGTCAGAGGCCACTGGGCAAAGTGATGCCTTACATACCCATAACACAGCTGCCTCTCTGTGAGCCAAACCATTAGCCTGTGCAGGTCAGTACAGTCTATTCTGACTGCCAGAAGCTCTCCAGGACTGTGGACAGGAGTCTTTCCATCCCAAAGTCCGAGTCTGTAACCAATGAAGCATATTTTGACCACAGAAAGCATAGCACATTCAACTCAGTTAATGTTCCCTCCGCCAATGGGTGTTGTGGTACCTGAGGTGGTTGAGAGTCTTGGAAGGATAAAAAGAGACTGATGGACCGGAGGGAGTATCTGACCAAACTAAGTGCAAGGGGACAGATGGCCAAGCTGGTTGGCTAATGGGGCATCCTGTCTGGGCTCCCAACATGGTTGGATCTGGATTCAGTAAGCAAAAAATGCAGAGCTGGAGATCAGATTGCCATCCTTGGCCAAGCATACTGTATTAGAGAGAGAGAATGGAGAGATAATGGCAGTGGGGGGGGGGGCAAGGGGGGTCCTTTAATAGAGATGGAAGCTTTTTCTGGAGATTTCTAAAACAATGCAAGGGACTGGGCAGTGCGCCCTCTTGCCCCCTAGAGCTTGTGGTATGCTTGAGGTCGTAACCCTTTATCAGAACAGAAGCCTTTGGGTTGTTTCAAAATTGGCCAACCTGGATCTGTTGGGGGGAAATGCTTTGGATGCAGCTGGCAGCCAAGATTCCAGCATTAACAATGGCTGTGGTGGAATTCAGCGGCATTCTTGCTTCCCATACTTCTAGCTGTCCCTAGTTTATGGGTAGATTGCTGATCGGGAATGTGCTGCAGATCTGTCTGGGGGAAAACTGCTCCAGTCACATCTATGCCCCTTAAGTCCAGAAGACTCCTCCTTGACATACAGCTCAGTGACTTTGGGAAGCAGAGCATGGCTTTTGAAACACTGCATCTTCCTGGGATCTCAGTCGGCTGCTTCCAATGTGCTAAACTGCCGGGATTGTGGGCCACTGAGGAGAAACAGCGGCATCCCTGTCTGTTGCTGTCTCCGCATAGATGAAGTGTAACATCTGACATTTTACGCACCAGTCTTTCTGATGTAAATCTGATGTCTTTAGGGATGAACAAGAAACAGCAGAAGGTGTCAGCTAAGGATGAGCCTGCTTCGGGCAGTAAAAACAGCGGTGTGTTACAGGTAAAAAAAAAAGATGTAAAGCATTTTGGACAGACATTTACTTTTGTGTGTGTGTTTGTTGTCTCAGGAGCAGTTGCTGGATGTAAATGTTATTAGTATCCTCGCAATACCCTTGTGAACATGCAAAGGGTGGGTGGGTAGTACAGTGCATGGCTCTGCAAAAACTCCTCCAGTCGCATCTACACCCCTTAAATCCAGAAGACTCCTCCTCAGCGTATGGCTCAGTGACTCTGGGAAACAGAGAATGACCACAGGCAGTGGTGGACTGGCCAGGGTGACAGCTTGCCCAATGGCAAGTGGGCCCCCTTAAACATTAGACAATATGTTAAAAATGTTAATGACCTTTTAGTAGCTTGAAAATATAACAGAAGTCCCAATGTTATTACTGTAATGCAGCTAAAATTTACATTGCATTTAGGGTTGCCAGCCTCCAGGTGGGGCCTGGGGATCTCCCTCTTTTACAACTGATCTCCAGCTGGCAGAGATCAGCTCCCCTGGAGAAAATCCAATCTGTATTTAAATTTAGTATCTATTGCATACTGCCAGTAATATGTACAAAAAATGTACACTATAATTACTAGTGTGTGTGTGTGTGTGTGTGTGTGTATATATATATATATATATTTCACAACATTTTAATTGTACCTTTTTCCACTTAAGTATTTGTTGAAAATTTTATTTATTTCTTACAAAAATTAAATGATAGCCTTATAGATGTGGGTGGGCCCTCTGTGTCTCCTGGCAACCAGTATTTTTAGACCCAGTCTGCCACTGACCACGGGATGGGGTGAGGAGTTACAGGAGGGTGGGGGGGATGCAGAAGGGCAATCTGCAGGTGACGCACATCAGAAATGGCTTTTCATGTCATGCAATGCCATAAAGAGCTGTTGCTTCTGTTGCTGCAAGTTGGTTCTGCATCCATTTCTACCCTGATTTGCATGCAGCAACCACAGAGTTATTCAAACCCAGTGGATGGGATAATAATGATAGGTAATTCACCCATGCAAAGATAGCTGGGGCACAGGGGTTGTTTTGTAGGGGGAAAAGGTGCAGGAGCTCAGTAGCATATCTCATGTGCATATGCCCCGGGATCTGTGTGCAGCAGGGAGAGAATTCCCCACTGCATGCAGACCCTGGCTGGAGGTTCAGAAGCCGTGCTTCTGTGAGCTCCTGCTGAATTCAAGCCCTGACTGGGGTGGGGGAATCCATCTTTATTTTATTTCTGTTCTTACTTCATTTATAGTCTGTCTTTTGCATTCAGACACCAGAGAGATTAAACAATTTAAAACAATGCAGTCGGAACAGTATAGTACATACAACCAACAACACAATCAAAGTGGATTACAAAATTAGAGGATGATGTGCTATAAAAATAGTAACATTCATCCAAAGTAACAGTATAGTGCAAAGACTGCAATAAAGCTGAGTTGCAAAATTGGAGAATAATGGAATTGAAGCAGCATAATATATCAAGGGAGCAGCAGAGTCACAGATGGGACCGAAAGTTGGGATATGCCAGTCTGTAATGTGTTACAGGTTTTTTAAAAACAAGATATAAACCATTTCTGAAAAACATTTACAAGTGTTTGTGTGTTTGTTAGGAATGGGTGCTAGATGCAAAGGTTATTGGTATCCTTACACTACCCTTGTATGCTGTGGGTTGTGGGAGAGTTGAAGGATCCGAAAGTATATTGGTGCTTCTGGCAAAAATGTTTATATCTTTATATTTCAGCTGCAAAGTTGCATTTAGTCAATGTAAAGTATTTAGTGTAACATTTTCCTCCAATGTCTTTTTTTTTTCATAGTCGCAGAAAAAAGGACAGCAGTCTCAGTTTTTGCAAAGCCGAAACTTAAAATGTATAGCCTTATGTGAAGGTAAGCAGAACAATATTACCGACAACTAGACTGAGCACAGACCAGTCTTCTTCACTGGGAATAGTGAGAACTGTGGTCCTTTGAGAGAATTCTTCAATGGAATTCTCTTCATCACCACCAAACTACAGAAAATTCAGAATTCTTTGGCAGAAGACAAAATAAATAAGATTCAGATTTACATCTCTGCCATTAAAATAAGAATGACATCTTTCACAGAGACAAAAGTTAAATTTTTAAATCTAAAAGTAAAGGAAAGAAAAAAAATCTGTAGTTTAAAAGCTACTTTCATAAGAAACAAATAATCTAAAAGGTTAAGACAAGTTCTGTACATATTTGTACTAATAGATGGTCCAAGCTAGCCTGATCTCATCAGATCTGAGAATCTAAGTAGGGTCATCTCTGTTAGTACTTGGATGGGAAACCATCAAGTAAGCCCAGAGTTGCTATACACTGTTCATTTCTTGCCTTGAAAATTCTACAGGGATGAGCAAACTGGCATATTCTGACATATTGCTTCCTGCTTGAACAAACAAATTTAGCAAAAGGTCAAAGAAGAACTGAACTTCCATGACAAGGATACATTGCTGTAATCTTTAACATCTCATTGTATGTCTGCACAAGAACACCACACAGCAGTTTTGTTGCTCAAACATGTCTCTTTTCCAGCCCTGACCTGGATAGTCCAGGCAAGCCCAGTTTTATCAGATCTTGGAAGCTAAGCAGGGCTGGCTGTGGCAAGTATTTGGATGGGAGACCTCCAAGGAATAACAGGGTTGGGATGCAGAGGCAGGCAATAAAAAGCCAGCTTTCTGAATGTCCAAGGCCCACTAGAGTCACCAGAAGTCAACCAGGACTTTTAGGCAAACATGTGCATAAACAAACACAACTATTGACATACAAAAACCACTGTCTTTGTTTCTTACAGTGATAACTTCACCTGATCTGCACAAACATGGAGAGATATGGGTAGTTCCAAACACTGATCATGTGTGTACAAGATTCTTCTTTGTGTAAGTACAGAAGATTTTCATTTGCACAATGATTGTTTTACAACTTTCTTAACATGTATGTTAAAATGAAACTTTTTAAAAAAATAGCAGACCACACAGCATACTTTCCAGTCCAAGAAAACAAAGTGTTATTTTGTTCCAACTGCATGCTCTTTGTCTGGGAATCCTCCTTTCTGCCATATTTTAACTTTAATTCTCACGGCGGTTCTAACCCCTTCATTTAGGACAGCGGTTTTGAAACTGTGGAATGCATGTTCCTCAGGGGGTCTTCTATTAGAAGATCAGTAATGGTGACAAACTTTGCTGAAATAGGGTTTGCTCATCATGACCAATTTTTCCTTGCAATATATAGCTGTCAAGGAACAGCTGGGGTATGTTTCAGGGGATGCTCTAATGTCACACATCAGGACAAGTCCTGTCCAGTGTTCCACTTGTAGATAATTTGTGCCCTATAATGTACCTCATTATAGTGATCTTCAACCCTCGGGGAGGGGGGGCACAAAGCCCAACTTTGTGCCCCTCCTAAATCCCTAAAGAGTCATACGTTTTGCTGGAGTTTGGAAGGACTTGTTGCTAGTGTATCAGAGGGCAGCCATGTTGGTCTGCAGTAGAACAGCTAGATTCAAGTCCACTGGCACCTTAGGGACCAACTGAATTTGGGAAAATAAGCTTCCATCATCAGATGTGCACACATAGAAAGCAAGGCTGTCACACCCCACCCCCACACAAGCATACTGAAAGAGCAGAAGCCCGTGGGGTGAAGTCACACAGTGGTGGTGAGAATTCCTTCATGGCTCTGACCCTTGCCTTGGTCCTCACTACAGTACACTACAGTGATGGTTGTGTGCTCAAAACTGCTTGGCTTGCAGTTACAACCTTTCCCTCAGCCAGGTTGTTGGCTGTAATAATCATGCACATGCTTCTGGCATTATACTCTACTCCTGCATTTCTTTTTATCCTACCAAGAGTGATGGCGCAAGGAACTCATCGCTTTACCAGAACTCTGTGCCATAGTATCTTGCCTTTCTGCTTTACAGGCCATTGAAGGGTGATAAGCCTGGAATGTTATACAACTCCTGTTCTTCCTCCCAGTGCAAACCATAAACATGGTGGGGCGGGGGCGGGGATCAGGCTGTTTCTCATAATGCGGAAGGTTTTGAAATATTAATTTTTTCCCCTCTTCTGTATACTTTTTTTTTTTAGCTATGAAGATGGCCAAGTAGGTGATACCAGTATAAACACTCAAGAGCCAAACATTCATAAAGAGATCCTCCGGGTCATTGGTAATCAAACTGCTACTGGTTAAAAGGACCACTTTAATTCCTTGATGTGACTTGGAAGCCTTCCTCAGTCTCAAAGCTGGATTTTGAACTGAAGAAGATGCCGTGGTGGAGAAAACTAATTTATTGTTATTCTGAACAAGTTAGCCCTTTGAATACTTTTTTCTTACCGAGCATTTCTTATTCCGTCAAAATATCTGAAAGGAATGCAAGCAAGCGACTGGGGGGCGGGGGTGGGGGGGTCAGAATCTATTGGTATAATACAGCTGATAGTTAAAACAGACGTTTGGGTTGTTCACAATAAACAGAATTTGAAAAGGAGTTTTGTGCTGATATTTTTATATTGAAGACTTGAATTGGATCATTTTAGTACTGTACACCTGTATTTTAAAATTTGCAATGACTGAAACAGTAACATACTTTTTTAAAAAAGAAAAAGAAAAGAAAGTGGAAACCTATATGGTATGGGATATTTTGCAATAAGTAGAATATTCATGTTTTAATACACCACAGAAAGTAGTTGCCTGGGTCTTAATAAATAAAATGGAAACATTATATGTAATATATTGATTCTAGTATATTTAAACCATGTACAGGACCCTGGACCATTGTGGGAAGAAAATCCTTCTGTTGTATTCACATACTTGTCAAAAAAATTGTGGTGGTGGGGATTCAGTTACTTCTTCTATCTTGTTGGGTCCAATGACTGTTTTCCATCAAGTATTCCTTTGTTGCAGAAGTGAATTATCAGATGCTACCTGGTGGCAGAGAGTCACTGGATCCAACCCAATTACCACTGATGGACTCAAAGGCGTGTATTTGCCATGCACAGATCTCATTCTTTCCAGTGCATACATAGTTTTCAAAAAGAATGTCCCTGAAGGTTTTATCCCAATGTGTCTTTCATTCATTCTCTTGAGCAGAGACTACTAACCAGTGAGCAGCTGTTTTTTTAAGATAGTATAAATCTGTTGGTCGGTGTGTAAGGGATGGATTGACACGTGCATTATTTGCATAATTTCTACCAATTTTTCAAAATATCTTTGGTGTGGCACTGAGCAGTGATTCTAGAATTCATTGCCTGGGAAGGTCATCTGTTTTGTTTGCTTTCTTTCTGAATGAAATGGCAGTATTCTTGTGAATTGAGACTGGCACATGCATGAGTGTTTTATAAGAGCCAACACATGTTCCATTGGATTATGAGGTGTAATCTGGAACTGATTATGAGTATGTATGTGTGATGGCAATGGCCTTGTGAAGTTATCCTTTTTTGAGTCATCCATAAACAGGGGACCACTTTTGTTGGGTCAGTTCTCATGTAGCACATTGGTTATATATGTGGTAAGGTAGAGAAGTAAGTCTTTAACTTGAAGACCTTTCCCCACCCAGTTGTCCATAGATCTTCACCAACTCATCCCCTTCCTTTAGACCTTTCCCCACCCAGTTGTCCATAGATCTTCACCAACTCATCCCCTTCCTTTAGCATGTCTGGGGACTAATTTCATACATCCCAGTTAACATTAAAGCATCAGCATGCATTGTGGACACGCAGGCCTAGTTTGCTCTGACATTCTGCCTAAGGATTCCTTGTACCTTTGAACTGTGCTACAGTGTGCCCATAATTTGTGCCAAACGAAAAGCTGAAGGGGGTTAGTTCAATGACATAAAGGCAAAACATACCCAGGGATCCATCCTACGAGATGCTGAGTATCTTCTTTCAAGTAATTTTGCAGGATTATTACCATGCCCTTCATTGCTGATAATACCAAGGTCAACAGTGAGTTCAATTCCACATAATTTTAGCCTGATAGGAAACAGACATGGAAACCAAAGGTTTCCTTGTACAAATTTTAAAACCCAGAATTCACTAGAAATGGCCAATACCAGTTCTGATGTTGCCTCATAACACTAGTACTAGTACCTAATAATTGAGACAATATATGCCTAATGGAGTATATTTCACCAGTTTAGCCATGTGATAATTGGTTGGGAATAGTAGGGGGAGTGGATTCCTTTGTGGAAGACCTCACAAATTATTTTCTCCTCTGACTTATTTTAACATGCTCAAATATTATGTGATTTCCTTGATACCAGACAAAACATCATCCAAATTAGTAAATGAGACAGAAGCACATTCAGTTAACTGAGACATCTGTGAAGACAGGCTAATTTCCCTGAATGTACTGTTTTTTAAGTGTGACCTCTGGTACTGTTTTTTAAGTGTGACCTCTGGTACAAAGCACATGTAGTATTGATGATGATTCTTCATATTGGTGCCTCATAGGGTGTTTTTTTGCAAGTGATAGGCATGCTAAATTGGCTAATCCCCACAGCAGTCACTGCTAGTTCAGCTGACCTAGGAGAATAAGCATAGGCCAGCTACGTAGCATAAAACTGTCCAAGGCAGCATTGAACTTCCATATTAGTTGCTACCTCTTTTGGGGGGCAAGAGACCTCAGAAGTTCCTTTCCACAAGAAAACACCTGGTTACAGAGACTGGTCAAAAGCATGGACAAAATGGAAAAGACAATATGCAGAGGCAGCAGTGAAAGCTGGGTTCATACATGTATCTGTCCGTTTCTTCAAAAATCTGTTGGATTTGATCACTAGAAACTGAATTGAGTGCACTGGCTCCATTGACTAGCATTGCATTTTGGGTGATGAGAAATCATATGACAGTTCTGTTGCTGATGTTATAATGGTGGTGGACCATTTGCACATACCAATCATTAGCTGATGGTGTTTTCACTGAATGTTAATTATGCATGTTTGAAGCAACTCCTGGAAACATTAAGGGAAGTGATTTACAATGGATTCAGGCACTGTACTTGCAGGGTCTACACATAGGGTGATAATCAGAATATTCTTCCTGCTGACAAGAAGATCATCTCTGTGATGTCAGCTACAAATAACCAGACTATCATGTGCTAATGGCAAGCACCTTGTGGTTGTCCAAATCTACTCATCAGCTATTGGATGGTACCTTATCGAAGAGGTTTATGATAGAGGATCCATAAGAGAAGTATATGATTATTGTTGCAATATGTTCATCTGAATGGCACATGAACATTGCCTCAAAGACTGTTGAAAGCCCTATATGTTTCTGTAAATGGCTGAAACCAAGTGAATGTTAGTAAATACTGGCAATTCTGAAAACCCGATAGCTGACAGGAAATGCCAGGAAATTCTCACATTTTTTGAAATATCCAAATCACTTCATCTTCACGCCCTTTCTTTCTCAGAGTAAAATAGACTTTTTAATGTCACCAAACACAACCATTTTTGACATTCCCTGCCTGCTTTTTTTTAAGAATTGCCCAACAAATATAAACTTTCACTCAGTTTCTGATACTAAGTTTCACACATATATCTAGACCAGGGGTGGCCAATGGTAGCTCTCCAGATGTTGTTTTGCCTACAACTCCCATCAGCCCCAGCCATTGGTCATGCTGACTGGGGCTGATGGGAGTTATAGGCAAAAACATCTGGAGAGCTACAGTTGGCCACCCCTGATCTAGACAACAAATACCTCTTTAGAAAATGTCAGATATGGATGCTCGCCAAAATATTGGACTCAATTCTATAACTTTACTCTGTCAACTCCCACAAATTGCCTTTTCCATCTACTGTTTTTCATAAGAAGGACGTCCTTGTTGTTCAGTCACACAGTCGAGTCCGGCTTTTTGTGACCCCATGAACAAAGTCATGCCAGGCTCTCTTGTTTTCTACCATCCTCTGAAGTCTGCTCAAAAAGACTTTCTTACTCTATAAATAATCAAAATGTAGGATTTGCTGACAGAGGAAGTAATAATGGCAACAGACACAGATGGGATTAAAGGGGGATTATAGACAGATTCATGGGGGAGAAGTTCATCAATGGCTACTAGCCATGGTGATTAAAAGGAGCCTCCATATTCAGATGCAATAAAGCTCTAAATACCAGAGCTTGGAGGCAATATCAGGGTAATCGTCAGCCACTATGCCGTGCAGTTAGCTCTCCAGAATAACTTGCTGGCCACTGTGTGAGACAGGATGCTGGACTGGATGGACTACTGTTCTGATCAAACAGGCTATTCTTATGAATAGTCACTGCATTAGAAGACCACCAAGGCATGTACAACACACATTTCTAACAGTGATGGTGGAAAGGTTTCTATAGACCTCCTTTCTGCTGGACAGAAGCCTTACTAATGAAAAATATGCTTCAGATATTTCCCAACTAGTAGATTGCGTTTTCAGTTCTTCAGTGGCTGCAAGATGGGCATGAGTGGTTTCAAATTATCTTCAGGCCTTGAATGGTAAGCTTGATCTCCCCTTGCAAACCAGTCTCAAGTAGATGGTTGTCATTAGTACAGAGTCTTGATGTTTATGAAAAGACCAGTTTTCTCTGAGTGGCGAAGTCAAACATAATGCAAGGTTTCTGGGTTTTGCAAATCTTCCTCAGCCATCCATGCCATTTTCATCTTCCATATCTGCTTCTATGAAGCCTTACATCTTTTTATCTTCCCTCCCTCCAGTTTCCTTCTAGTAAATAAATCCTGCTCATTAATTCACTTATTTTAATGCATTCCAAAATACCTAGGTTCATTGTTAGCTAAGTGCCCCCTCCATAATCTCATTTAAAAAAAAAAAAAAAATTAGGCCTTTTTTGTGCTTATCTGAGCAGTGGTATGTGAACTCTCCTGATTGTGGTGTGCATGGAAATGAGTAAGCTAAATGTGGTTCTTTCCCATTTGATGCTTGCCCTCTTTCCTAACTGGGTGACAGAATCAGATGGGAGAGGCCTCTGTGACTGATTCACAGCTTGTGGGACTGTATGTCAAGGAAGAGACTCCCACTCCACTGCCTGAGTTACGTGAGTCTGATCTAGCAACAGTGTTCTACTACGCATATTTCTGGTTCCTCCCTATGGAATTCATTTTCATCGTTAAAATTAAACCCCTCTACACACAAGCTGCCCATAATGGCCTAAACCTGACTTTCCTTCTGAGCCCATTCATAAAATCTGAAGCAGTCAGGGTCTTTCCCCAGTAGATTATGAATTGAATCCTACAGTATGAATGGCTATTCTTCCAGTTCTCTAAAACATGCCCCACTTAAAGAAATCACGCAAATTCAAAAATGGCAGTGAGCTGATTTTTGCTCAACTGCAGGGACTAATGGACCCTATTGGGTTCCAGAATGCTCTGTGGGATCCACAGCCCTCCTGCAACTCTTTAGATGAGCTGATAGGAGACTGGAATTCCCATCTCACTGGAGCCATCAGGGAGACCGCACACTGACATTCTCTACGCTCCCATGAGATATCATGCCCCTGGCATACAGAAGAGCTGGGGGATGAAACAGGAGCTTCAATGACTACAGTGAGTTTGGCAGCATACTTGTGATAAGACAGCATGAACATCTCATAGGACATTGGTGAAAACCCTATGAGATGCAGGTGAGGGCTGCAAAGAGGCCTCCATCACATCCATGATTCACACCAAACTCAACTGTTCAGGATAATTCAGTCTTTAACATCCCTCATGACAAGAGTCTCAAAGAGAGGTAACAATTTGACTATTGTCTCAGATATGTTTATGAGCTTTTTTGCAGATAAAGTCCTGTCACTCTGTCATGACATACCTGCCAACTGGAGGCCCCTTGCCTGCCTTTGGTTCGGTTTGTGACTCTTTCAGTCTGGTCTCTTCTGTCAATGTTGACAGGGTCCTGAGAGCTGTTAGACCTACCCCTTGCCTACTGGACCCGTGTCCCTCATGGCTGGTTAAGGCTGGTGAAGACAGGATCCAGGGCCCTATGAAGGAAATTATTAACCTGTCCTTAAAGATGGGTGTTTCCAGAGGAACAAAAGGAAGCAGTGGTCATACCGCTCTTTAAAAAGTCATCAATGATTCTTTGGATCTGTCCACTTACTGCCCAGTGTCAAATTTATCATTTCTGGGCAAGGTAATTGAGAGACCAGTAGCTAAGCAACTCCAGTGCTTCCTGGAGGACACATCAGTACTAGACTGCCCTGGCCACAGGACCAAGACTGTCCTAGTCACTCTAACAAACTATCTCAGAATGCAACTGGATCGAGGTGGGTCACCACTGCTGTTACTGTTAGATCTTGAGGCAGTGTTGGACACAGTTAATTATGATCTGTTGACTCACCACCTTCCCAACATGGGAATATGTGGGATGGCCCTTCAATGGCTCTTCTCATTCCTCCGCAATCAGGGACAGAGGGTGGTGCAAGGGGAGGATGTGTCCACTAGATACCCCTGGTCTGCAGGCACCCTCAAGGGGCACTCCTTTCCCCAATGTTGTTTAACATCTACATGTGCCCCCTTGCCCAGCTGGTATAGTGTTTGGGGCTAGGGTGTCATCAATATGCAGATGTTTGCTGTTGGGTGACCCATCAACCTCTGTCTCATCATCCTTGGCCAAGGGTTTAGAGGCCAAGGGTTTAGAGGCCATGGTGGGCTGAAGAAGAGTAGATTGAAACTGAACTCCTTAAAGATGGAGGTTCTATGGCTGAGGGGATGAGGGCTGGAGTTGGAGTGCAGATTGCCTGCTCTTGACAGGGCGCTACTAGCACCAGCACCAACTGTCAAGAGACTGGGAGTGGCTCTGGATGCCTTGCTTCCAATGGAGGCCCAGGTCGCATGTATTGCCAAAGTGGAATTTTTTCACCTACGCTAAGCCAAGTAACTGGCTCTCCTCCTGTCTCGTTCAGACCTAGCCATAGTAATCCATGTGACGGTCACCTCCAGGCTAGACTACTGTAACTTTCTCTATGCTGGCCTATCCTTGACTTTGACCCGGAAACTTCAATGAGTCCAGAATGTTGCGGTGCAGGTCCTCACAGGAATGCCATAGACAACACATATTCTACCTGTGTTGCACAAGCTACACTGACTTCCAGTTGAGTACCAAGTCAGATTCAAGGTTTTGGTTATGACATTCAAGACCTTGAGCAGTCTGGGACTGATGTATCTATGGGACTGCCTCCTCCACTACATCCCTTAAAGAGCATTACACTCCACTGGTTGAAATCTGCTGGTGATCCCTGGCCCTAAAGAGATCCAGCTGTCCTTAACAAGGGCAAGGACCTTTTCAGTTCTGGCCCCAACCTGGTGGAATGCTCTACCAGAAGATATCAAAGCCCTGCATGATCTTTCACAATTTTTCAGGGCCTGTAAAGTAGAAATGTTCCACCAGGTTTTTGCTTGAGGACAGCAACAGCTGCCGGGCTGGCGTCCTTCTCCTCCCCCACAGGAGGGTCCCCTGCTTGTGATGCAGCATTTGGAAAGCAGGAATTGGTAGCACTTACAACAGATGCCATCAGGGTTTGCAATTTGGTTTTAGTTAATGGGTTTTATTGACTATTGTATGTATTTTTATTGTTGTATTGTTATTGCCTAGAGCCCAGCACAAGCTGGGATGAGGCACTTCATCAAATAATAATAATAACAACAACAACAATAATAAATATAATCACAAAATACTTCACTTTCCCTCCTATACATTCTGAGATGGTAGAATATCGTGAGAGGAATGTTCCATGGCCAAATACACTTGAGTTACCCCAAATATTCATCAATGACCTGCTAAATGTCTTCATTACAACAGTACCTCAAGTTGAATGGAGAACAATATGGTCTTGCAATCTTGCCCTTAGTAACTACAACTAATCAGTGTGAAAGAGACACCAAGGTTGTACCCATAAGCTGATGACTGTGTTCTGTGCAGTTGGGTAAAATGGATTTGGACATCCCACTTTTAGAATTAGTCAATGGAGCTTCTCCAGAAAAAAAAAAAAAAGAATGAATAGAAATTCTCATTTGCCCTAAGACAACTGGGGGGGGGGGGGGGAGAGACTCCCTGATATTTGGCCATACAGGTATTCTACTCTACTGATACAGGTACTCTTCTGATATGTCTTTAACAATGACTTGATAGGCAGCAAAGAGCATTCTCCATACCCATAACTAACCTTCCCACTAAATAGGTCACCTTTCTCATTAGTTTGATTTAGTTCTTAGATTTGCCTTCCATTCCATCCACACTGAATACTGAGAAACTGTCCAAAAACTCTTAACAAATCCAGGGAAAACAGAGGTTATTAGAAAGAAAGAAATGATGGAAGGAATGCCTTGGCTGAATGATCTAACCAAGCCATTTTTAATAGTTTAATCCCCATTGGCTTTCTAGGTTTAAAGCATCTTTCTTTGGCCCAAATTATAATGTTCTTTAGGAAGGTTTACAATGTCCTTTCCAATCTGAGCAAATAAGCATCCAGTCCTCTTGATCCAGAGATGTTTCTGGTATTAAATTGAGCAGCATCAAGAGCTCTATACAACTGTGCCTGAAAACAAGTCCTCCTCATATAACCATTCTCTAAAGAGTTAGAATCTGTGAGAACTCTGAGGTACAGCTACTGGGAATTGGGCCATTTGCAGAAAAAAGAAATAGCATAAGGGAGAGGGTTACTTAACCCTTTCCTAGCCACCATTTCCCCACCGCACACGGTAGCTGTGTTAGTCTGTCTGTAACAGTAGAAAAGATCAAAAGTCCATATCACCTTAAAGATCCACAAAGTTTATTCAAAGTATAAGCTTTCCTGTGCACAGACTAAAAAGTGACACTGGATTCAAACTTTATTCTGCTTCTTTAGACCAAGACCCACCTGAACCCACCACAAATTTTGTTAGTCTTTAAGGTGCTACTGGACTCTTGCTCTTTTCTACTAACACATATAGAGATGCACTGAAAGTCATTTCCCTGTATTTTTTTTAATGGTTAATTTTGGCATCAGTGCAGGTAGAGTCTCTGCTGACCCAATCCTGTTATCACTTGCAGGCAGTGAATGGCATTGCTTTGGCCCTTTATCACCCACCAGGACTTACCCACCAGAACTTACCCATTCCGCAGTCCACATCAAAGGAACTGCAAAAGCCACTGCAGTGTCTCTTCCTCTCTTAAAGGTATAGGTGCCCTTTCAGGGTCTCAGCCTGGCTGCCTAACCACCTGACCTCTTTGTATGTGGCTATAAAGGCTATGTGTAAAGAAGGACAAGGCTCTTGCACCTTTGATGCTTCTACAGAAGTGGGCAGTTTGACATTCTGCAGCTTGTCGTACAGCAATATGAATTCCTCTTCAGTGTAAATGTTAAAGGTGCAGGAGGGCCTTGCCTTGAAGAGCAGCTGGCAAATCATACTACATGGAATCGATGTTTTCAGTTGTTGCTTGGATTTTTAAAAAGCCCTGTCCCTTTAATAGAGGTTTAATACATGAAAATAGGCAGCTGAAGCTTTTCATGGCACAGAGGTGAATAACATCACTTCGTGATGTCTGTTAAAGGGACATAACATGTTTTTCTTCCAAGTAACTGGCAGCCCTAGGAGGTAAAAAAGGGAAGTTGCATGCTTTGGAGGCATAATTAGTGTGCATTTTGCTTTACACGTTCTCTGTATGAAAAAATGTGGGTATACTTACATTAAAACGCCTTCTCCCCAGGATGCCCTGGGAACTGTAGCTGCAGAAAATTCTCAGCACCCTCATCACATTGCAGTCTGCAAATCCACCCCCTGCCCCCCCCCCCCCCCAAAAAAAGGCTGGACGGGATGCAGAAACCTGATAGTGGTGTTCAGCCCTGAAGCTCCTGTGTGCCATTTGTTGTGTGTGATGTTCACTCCTGGTCCATGGATGAGATCAAATACATTTGAAGGGAGGAAAAATGCCTAGAACTGTCTTATTACTGGATGATTATTTGCCATTTAATTCCTTATCAATCTGAAGTGTGCATAGGCATCAGAGATGTACATTAACTACTTGTTTGACTTTGTTTTTTTTTTTTTTTTTTGCAATGGGTTTTGTAGTTCAGTAGGGTGGATTAAAATATTAGTATTTTGTAGATGAAGACATTACAAATAGTTGTTAGGGAACAAAAAATAGTGTGAAATCTCCATTAGCAAATAGCTGACATCAAATCTTTACTGCCAACAGTTCAGATAAAACAGCCTTTTGCATCATTCTGAACTATTTAAAATTATATTTCTTTTAACTTACTCGATACAGAACCATATTTGGAGTGTGGATTTTAAAGAAACTTCAGCTGTTCCTTTATTTAAACATTAACGTTGGCCTCTGTTAATGAAACAGCCTGTTTCCCAAGCCACATCTTAAAAATCCGTGCACAAGATATTATTGCCGCCTGCTAATTTTAGCCTCTGGTGCCTTCAAATTATTACAAATATTTAACAATTTGTACATACTGTAAATACTGCCAACAGATCATGAAGGCCAAATATTTTCTCTATTCACTTTTTACTGCACTTGCTTTCTATTGCTATTTAAGCTCTTTTATTCAGCTTTGTAACAGTTATAATGTTGTAGCCAATGCAAATGTTTACTTTCAATAAATCCTGAATTTGTTCAACATGTACTGTGTATCTAGGTACTGCTTGGAAAGCTCTTTAACTGATTCAGTCGGGGGCTGCTGAAAAAGATATTGGCAATTGTCCTCTTGTAGTAAAGCTGTATGAATACATTGAATGCGTGCCATAAGAGAAACCATACTGGACCAGGCCAATGGCCCATCCAGTCCAACACTCTGTGTCACACAGTGGTCAAAAAACCAGGTGCCATCAGGAGGTCCATCAGTGGGGCCAGGACACTAGAAGTCCTCTCACTGTTTCTCCTCCAAGCACCAAGAATACAGAACATCACTGTCCCAGACAGAGTTGCATAAATACTCTGGCTAACAGCCGCAGCCATTGGGCAAGCCCTTCAATGGTGACCAAAATCTCCCACGTGATTGCGTAAATTGCTTCCTCATGCCAGAGTCATCTTTATATAAGAACTCTATTGGGTATTCCCACACCCTTGATGGATCCAAAACATTATTGTTATGTATTATTAATTGAACTTTTATCCCTCCTCTATGCTGCAGGGTGGGTTACAACAAAAAATAAAGCAGTAAATTATTAAAACATCATTCCAATAGTAAAACTCTAGTAAAAAATTACAGGATGTTGAGTAGCGCTTCCAAAAGTTTCTGCACGTAGATGTGCCCACGATGGACCAATTTGTGCAGTGGGCAAAGGCTGTCAATACACTAGATGGAACAGTGTGGGCAGTGCAGCAGAGTGGAGCAGCAGAGCGGGAAGTGGGACAATGTAATTTAGACACCCACTGCTTCAACCAAAGAAGGCCTGGCAGAACATTTGTTTTACAGACCCTGCAGGGCCCTGATATCATATGGGAGTATGCCATTCCCTGATGTTGCCTCCTAAGCAGGGGTCGTTTTGTAGAAAAATAGGTGGTGGAGCTCATCCATAGATTGTTATGCAGCTGCACCTACTATTCAGTGGACAAAGTGGGAAGGAGGAGGCGGAACTCTCAGGATCAGGAGCTGAGCTCCTGTGAGCTCCTGCTGAATCTGAGGCATGCTCCTAACATTCAGACACTTACTGCCTTTAGATGTGCTGGTTTCGTCCAGCCATCATGGATAGTTGATGAACCTGTTCTGCTTGGATCTATCTACTCCACTCCCAAACTGTGTTCCCTCTAAGCTGCAGAGTCTTGCGAGCAAAAATTCTGTTTTGTGAGTTACTGGTATTAAAGTTGTGAGCTACTGGCCTTTAAGTTGTGAGCTACTGCATATATTGTGCTCTGGGGCCATCCTTCCTGAGCTAAGACAAAAATGTGTGAGCTGGAGGCTAAAAATCTGTGAGCTAGCTCATGCTAACTCACCTTAGAGGGAACACTGAACTCATGGCCAACACTAGCAAGACATGCCAAAATTATATTCAATGACTTCCTTTTGTCTGTCCTGCTTAGCTTCCAAGCACTGACAACGTCAGGCTAACCTAGACTACCCAGGTCAGTGCAGTAACATCCGCAAAAGCACCAATTTCTTCTATAGCGATGCAAGATTATTTTTTTCATTTTTTTGGCATACAAGGTCTTTAATTTGCCTCGAGTGCTTATTTTGAGATGCTGCCCAGTGCACACAGTGCCTAGAAAAAGTTAAAGATTTTTTTTTTCTTCAGAAGCATTCAGATGCAAATTGGAGTAGGTATACTGGCTTGGATCTTAAAATTTTCACAGATGGAAGGATTTCTCTCCATGCAGCATGAGTTCCCCACCTCTCCCTTCTACTGCAGCCTGAATTGCTCTTCCAGTTTGGTGTAGTGGTTAAGTGTGTGGACTCTTACTTGGGAGAACCAGGCTTGATTCCCCACTCCTCCACTCGCAGCTGCTGGAATTACCTTGGGTCAGCCATAGCTCTCGCAGAGTTGTCCTTGAAAGGGCAGCTTCTGTGAGAGCTCTCTCAGCCCCACCCACTCAAACAGGTTGTTTGCTGTGGGGGAGGAATGTAAAGGATATTGTAAGCTGCTCTGAGATTCAGAGTGGAGGGCAAGGTATAAATCCAATGTCTTCTTCAAAACGCTGTTCCTGAGAAATAGGGGACCTCCAGATATAGCTTGGAAGGCAGTTGGCCTGTTAAAAGGGAAGGGGGATCAGTGAAAAAGGCTTCAGTTTTGGTCATTGAGTGTTTAGGCAAAATCCAGTCTAATTAATTGATTTTAAAATTATGAGATTAACTTTCTTTCATCACATTATATCCTACTCTTCTGCCAAAAATCTTAGGGTAGGATTAGGTTTGCCAGCTCTGGGCTGGGAAATTTCTGGAGATTTTTTGGAGAGGGAATGACCTCTGCAGGGTAAAATGCCATGAAGGCCATTTTCTCCACAGGAATTGATCATCTATAGGGTTGTCAAGTCCCTCTACCGCTGTGACCATCACGCTGGGAACGTTGCACTAGGGACGCTCTAGGACTCATGATAAAATTCTGATACTATAGAGTTTTACCACGATTCCTAGAGTGTCACACCAGAAATGCTCTAGGATTTGCGGTAAAATTCTATGGTGCCATAGAGTTTTTAGCGCAAGTCCTAGAGCTTCCCCGGCACACTGTCCCTGGTGCGATGATGTCACTTCTGGGTGACATCATCACTCCAGGGATGGTGCGCACCAACAGGGCTCTTCAGGGGCAGGGA
Organism: Heteronotia binoei; assembly: GCF_032191835.1. NCBI lineage: Eukaryota > Metazoa > Chordata > Lepidosauria > Squamata > Gekkonidae > Heteronotia > Heteronotia binoei. The sequence goes on along the minus strand of NC_083226.1, from coordinate 150,688,356 downwards.
TTCCCCTGGCAGCCTACTCCCTGTTATCAGGTTTGGGCCCTCCAGGACGGGGGATCCCCCACCTCTGGCAGGAGTTTGGTAGCCCTAATCATCTGTAATCTGAAGAACAGTTGTAATTCTGGGACATCTCCAGATTTCACCTGGAGGTTGGCAATCTTAGGTAGGATACATGGTCTTTTCTCCATTTTCATCTTCACATCAACCTTGTGAGGTAAATTAAACAAGGTGATCATTACTGCTAGGAACCAAGAGCTTCCTAGTCTGTGTATCATGTGACTCACAGAAGGATAATAGGCAATGTCAATCATGATACTGACATTTTGTAAACTTATTATAAAATGGATAGCTTTCAGGGAAGGGATGGAACCTCACTGAAATCTGAAAGGCTACCGTTCAGCTCTGCGGTTTTCTCATGGTGTGGCAGTATGCCCCTCCACACTTCTAATCATGGCAGGCTTCACTAGTATTCAGCAATGTGATTAATCAAAAGGCAGCAGAACCCCCTGGTGGTTTTTTAGAAAGTAGTGTTTTGCATTATATCAACACTTGGGTTTGATCCTTGAAGAGATGCATGGCAACCCCTGAATGGTGGAGCAATAGGAAGAGTGCTTGCATCAGGGTCGAAAACAGCAGCAGCCTGAACCTCGAGGGATCACATCTGGAAAAGTGTGGTGACTCTTGACTTAAGTTTTTTCTAGTGCAAGCCAAGATTTATTACCTGTGAAGCATGTTCAGTATCCACTAGAACACTGTTTCCCAGACTTGTTAACAGCCAAGGGACACTATTTTCTAAATTTAAGATGGAGGCTAGGGAATTTGCATTTGGATATTAACTAATCAAAATCCCAAATGAAAAAGTGGCATTCAGTAACACAATGGAATGGTTGAAAGAAGATGCAGGGGAAATAGTGATAAGACAGTAACTGAGCAGAGATGAACAGGGACATTTTCCAACCTGTTGAATTATGCACAAATATTTCCACCAAAAAGAGTTGGTCTCTCTCTCTCTCTCTCTCTCTTTTTGCCATGTGTTAGTCACATTGCTGGCTCACTGGCTGGGTGAGGAGTTTGCATTTTATTTTAATGGAGGCCCCCATGTGTTTGAGGTTTTCTTCTCTAGTACTGTCCCTGGTAAGCATAGAAGCATCTGTTTTGTTAGTACACCCTTGAATACAAGCAGCGTTGCAAATTGGTGTGTGTGGGGGGTCAATACAGGTCAATCCTATAGGTGTGCACTTAAAAAAAGATTATTTGTGAAGCAGTTCTGTCAATGCTAAGGGGTCTTGGCTCATCTAAATGCTGTTGAGAACAAAAGCTTAGCACAAATGAACTATTATACTAGAGATTTAGTAACTCCGTGCCATTATGTCCTTTATTTTTTTGTTGTTGTTATAGTTTGTCTGCAGTCTTTGAAACCCATTTTTCTGCTGCTAAATCCTCAAGGCAGCTTGCACTTACTTAACTCTTCACTTTCATTTGTTCAGGCTCAGCAAGAATGATGTGTATCAAAGTTTATGTTTCTCTTGCTTGGCAAGACACTTCTTTTCTCCCATATAGAGGAGGAAGAAAAGAACAGGAGAAGGAAAATCATGGAGTCACTCTGATCCCTACGGCCAAGCCTGTAGCTGTATCTACTCCCTGAGTGCACCTGAATACTAGACAATGATATTTGGAGCATGCATTAAAAGGGGTCTAAATGTACCTCCCTTCCAAACTGGAGCAACTCTATACTATTGTGTTGTGAAAATATCAGAGACAATTTGTTGTGTCTTGCATTTTATCTACTGGATGGTCTCCACCCCGCATGAACTCAGGAGGAGCACCTGCTTTTCCACAGCTTCCTTCATCTTGTGCAATTTGATGTAGTAGCTGAGCCAGTCTACCCATGACTCACAACAGATCTGGCCTGGTGGAGTTGAACTCGGGTAGAGGTTGTCCTGGAGCGACAGCCATGATCCCAGCCGTGATACATGGCTCGGCGCACAACTAGAGCACTGGAGTTTTTGCACGAGCTTGTGGTGCAGCTGAGCGATAGGCTGGCTCAACAGAATCATAAGAATATAAGAGAAGCCATGTTAGATCAGGCCAATGGCCCATCCAGTCCAACACTCTGTGTCACACAGTGGCAAAATTTATATATATATATATATACACACACTCTGTGGCTAATAGCCACTGATGGACCTCTGCTCCATATTTTTATCTAAACCCCTCTTGAAGGTGGCTGTGCTTGTGGCCGCCACCACCTCCTGTGGCAGTGAATCCCATCCTCATCACCAGTGTAATGTACTGGGTTCAGAGACATTCAACAGCAAACATACTTTATTGCATAGTACAACACAAAGACAACATGGAGGGGCTGGGTCCCCAATTATATACATTCCTCTGGAACAACCCACTTTCCAATCAGGTCCAATCATGACTGGTTAAACTTCATGCCACAGATCTCCATAGGTAGTTAGCATCTGTCCCTTACAATCAGGTGACCTGTGGCTTCCCGCAGGTCACCTCAGCGAGCAAAGCCACACTGTGTTGTAAATTCAGGGACTAAAATGCAAGACACAACACAATTAAAAACACTTCTGTGCCTAGCAGTGATCTACTTATTTGGAGAAGCTATCTGAAAAATCCAAGGAAAAACTTACTCTGGCATGATCAGCAATAAAACATCCCCACATACACTTATTCCTGCCTTTTGGACCTATTTCCCCCCTGCATCCTATTGATGAAAAAGGAGCAACAGGCTATCTAATATAACTGATGGACATTTTTCAGTCTGCTGAATTAAACACAAATCTCTCCATGAAAAAAGGTTGGTCACTCTCTCTTTTTGCCAAGCGTCTGTAATAGTCACATTGCTGTCTCACAGTTCTACAAAATGACAATAAAGTCATCATAAAGACAATGCTGAAAAATGCAAACAGACATGTGTAACACATACATGCAGCAGAATTCATCTTGAAGAGTACTAGTTTAGACTGAAGGTATAAGATCACACAGTTCAAATGTTCCCCCACACCTTGCAACATGCAAAGCTACCACGTAACAGATAAGGTTCACCAGAGCCATCCTAAGTAGAACTGTATCCTCCAAAGCACTTTAACTTCGACAGACTTAGAAGGTGTAAGTCTAGTTGGGATGGCACTGTATACTTTCTTCCTGTTAGCTTTTTTTTTTCTTTTTAAAAAAAGCTATAGGGATTTTTGTTCTGATGTGTCCAGACATTTAATTACTACTTTACTTCTATTTTACTTGTCAAAAAGTTAGAAAAAAATATTTTGGACCCTTGTGGGGGGTTAGTGCAAGAAGACACATACACCAATGCATGTAGAACAGCTTGACAGTGATTTCTGAAGATCAAGTGAAGCTGTCATAAGGAATGCAGATTCACCACACAAGTAGTAAGTCTCCTTTCAAAAAGTTATTTCGTACAGGAAGGGTGGGCTAAAAATCAAATCAAATAAATAAATCAAATAAATTAATAATAATAAACCCTCATTATACTTCTGATGGTGCACCTTTTAACTTGTAGTAGAGATGGTTTTGGTAGCTGGAGAGGGAGGCGACAGCTGTGGAAAATCAATATGTAGTCACACATTTACAGGTTTTTTTTTAATAAAACCTTACCCATACAAGCACCAAGCCACTCTGAGCCCTCCAGGGGCGGGCAGGATATAAATATGATTAAATAAATAAATATGAACATATGAAGCTGCCTTATACTGAATCAGACCCTTGGTCCATCAAAGTCAGTATTGTCTACTCAGACTGGCAGCGGCTCTCCAGGGTCTCAAGCTGAGGTTTTTCACACTTACTTGCCTGGACCCTTTTTAGTTGGAGATGCTGAGGATTGAACCTGGGACTTTCTGCTTACCAAGCAGATGCTCTGCCACTGAGCCACTGTCCCTCCCCTCCCCGTCCCTCCCCCTAGTTGTCAGATGATGGTGATCACAACTTGCAAGCAACCCATCAGCCAAACATCAGGTGATCAAGATCCATGAGTATTACCATGAATAATTCTATGAAAGTAGGACTAGTCCAGTGTAAGATTTCCAGGTCAACTGATAAAAGACGAACAGAATGAGGAATGACTTAAAATAACTTTAAGGTCAAGAACAAATAAACATCTTATCTTGTAGTCTTTAAGACATGTAGTAGAACAAACTAAGGTCTTGCGATCTTAGGGTAAGTCCACAAATTGCCAGTTAAGGAACTGCAGCCAAGTGCACATGACAGCCCATGCATTCACTAAACATGTGGGGAAGGAGAGTGGGGTTGCTGGGTCCTCCTTGGCCACCACAAGGGGATGAGGGGGTAGAGTTGCTGCCAGATCCAAATTGGGAAACTGCTAGAGATTTGGGGACGGGGAGGACAGGGACCTCAGTGTGGTACAATGCTATCAAGTCCACCTCCAAAGCATCCATTTTCTGCAGGAAAACTAGTCCATGTTGGGGGCAGCAGAGTCAGCCAGAGGATTCCCAGGTTCTACCTGGAGGCTGGCATTCCTCAAAGAGTGGAACCACTTACACTAGCCCCATCTTCTGCCTCCATGCAATCACCTGGTCATCTGAAAGGGTGACCTCATGGAGGAACTGGTTGCACAAATGTTTCCTCTGATGACAGGGAGGGGGAGTTTACATGGTTACTTCCTCTGCAGTCACCACTATAGACAACAAGGTGACTGTGCAGAGGCAGAAGATGGGACCAGTGCCTTCACTGCAGTTCCTGTTCCAGCTGCAGTTCTCCATTCCCACATGTTCAGTGAACACATAGGGCTGTTGTGTGCACTGGGTTTCTAAAATTAAGGGAATTTGCAGGAGCTAACACCTGGCCCTGACTCAATCCTACTTTAACTGCCCAAGCTGAGGATGGCCATGGGCTGCAGTCACCAATGCAATAGGGTTCCCAGCCTCAAGATGGTGACTGCAGATCTCATGGAATTACAGCTGATCTCCAGGCAACAACAAAGATCACTTAACCCAGAGGAAATGGCCACTTTGGAAAATACTCTATGGCATTATAGCCCTTAGAAGCCCCTCCCATACCCAAAATCCACCCTCCTCAGGCTCCACCCACAAATCTCCAGCTATTCCCCAATCCAGGCAACCCTACCCATGCAAGGAAGGCCAGGTGAAAAAGGACAGGCAAGGAAGGTGGGTGGGACCCAGGCAGGTTGCTGTGACACAGTTGAGAACAAGACCTGGACTCTGGTAGTGGCAGGGATGGACATGGCCAGAACTAGGCAAGGATGAACCTGGACTTAGGGAAGGCCAGGATGGGAGATGTTCAGAGGCAGTCCTAAACTGCAAGTGGAAAAGGCAGGGCAGGGAGACAAGCAGCAAGGGGAAAGAGACAGGTAAGGTTTCCCTTTTATTTTATTGTCTCCCAGATGGAGCAGGTGAAAGGGGACTGGATACAGGCCAGGTGGAGATGGGGCCAGGAAATCTTGTAAAAGGGAAGGCACTACACTTTGCCTGAGAGAGAACAACAGACTGACCTTGGAGTAGGTAGGGAGAGGGCAGAGAGCCAGTCTGGGGAAGGAAGAGGACTTGGGTGCCAGAACCCCCTCTCCTTCTCAGTTCTGTGGCCAGTCAGCCAGATGCCGTTTTTGTGGCAAGACAGTAGAAGGTTGGGACCCCATTTCAGGCAACAATCAGTTCACCTGGAGGAAATGACCACTTTGGAAAATGGACTCTCTGACGATACTGCCTTGAATACCATCAAGTCCACCCTCAAAAACATCCATTTTCTGCAGGAAAATTAGTCCCTATAGTGTGAAGATGAGCTGTAATTCCAGAGGATTCCCAGGTTCCAACTGGAGGCTGGCATCCCTAAAAGCATGGGACCAGTTACATTAGCAACTTTGGAAAATGGACTCTGTGACAATACCGCATTGAAGTCTCTCCCCTTCCCAAACCCAATCTACCACTACCATCAGTTTCCCTATTTGTTCCACAGACTCGATGAACTTTGAATGCAAACCAAGGAGCAATTCACAATAAAAAGGATCATGTTCATTCCTCTTGGCATACCAACAATATTTAAGACGTTCAACTTACAGAGAATTTAAGCACAGACCAAAGAAGGAGAAAGGCCCATTTTCCACACGGGAGGACTGGCCTTAAGGTCACAATGAAAACCACACATGGGGCACATTAAGACAAAATCTGGCTTGTCACTATGTGCTCTCACTTCCCAAGGAATCCCCAAGGCTGTAATACACAAGCCAGCTGTTTACAAAGCTCAGTATGGTTTCGCTTGTCTCTAGGTACTTCCTGATTTCTTTCCCATTGTTTCCTTTAACGGCCACAAAATAAAATGAAGCACGTTAATAAAAACTGCTCATTAATTCTTATGTTAATAAAAACTGGTCTAGCACCTCAGAGGACTATCTTTTCCATGATATATCTGGTCCCTTGGACACAGTCAAAATAGCATTCATGGAGCCTGGGGAAATGAAGGGGAGGTAGAGAAAGGGAGTCTCTTCTCTTCTGCCTGCCTGCCCACCAGCCACTGCAGCAGCAGCCATAGAGCCAGCAGCAGGGAAGTGAGTGGACATGCAGAGAAAGAGAGAGGGGAACGAACAGGAGGAGGAGTCATTCTTCTCCAGCTCAGATATTCAGTCCAGAGGCACACAGGGCTGTAATACTCACCTTTATGCTAAAAGTGAGCATTGGAAGCCGCCGTGGGCTGTATTTTAAGCCTGAGTGTGTTAAGTGGTGTTGCTTCTGATTGGTAGCAATCCCATGAATTAATGATCTATTTATAACAACTGAGCAAAGGATTAAATAAAAATATGGCACAAAATACATCCTCTTTCCTGAAATTTCTTCATGTTAGGTTTTTGTGTAGAGGAGCAAACAACAAAACTTGGGTTCCAACTTCCATTTGGCTGAAGGCCTCTTTATTAACAGTAACTGTAGGACAGGAAACTTGGCTATTGTTATCATGAATAACAGCACTTAACTAAGATTCAGGTGGGTATCCATGTTGGTGTGAAGCAGCAGAACAAAGTTTGAGTTGTCATTATAGGGATGCCAGCCTCCAGGTGGGACCAGGAGATCTCCTGTTTTGCAACTGATCACCAGCTGAAAAAGATCAGTTCCCCTGGAGAAAATGGCTGCTTTGAAGGGTGGACACTATGGCATTGTAGCATGCTGAGTGAGGCTCCTCCCCTCCCCAAACCCTGCCTTCTTCTGATGCACCCCCAAAGTCTCCAGGTATTTTTCAGCACAGATCTGGCAATCCTAGTCCAGTGGCACCTTTAAGACCAACACAGATTTATTCAAGGTACTAGGAATAAGGCCCATTGAAGAGGAAAATGCAATGGGCTCTAGAAAGAGGCTCTGGGCAAGTACCCCCCCCACCCTTGCTGTCTTCCCACCCAACCCAAGTGAAGGCATTTATTCCCCCCCCCCCTCCCCAACCTCAAGGGGAACTGATCTCTGCCATCTGGAGAGCAGTTGTAATTCTGAGTGATCTCCAGCCATCACTTGAAGACAGGCAACAGTGGTTCCTGAAAAGAAAATGGCTGGTTTGGATGGTGCAGTGTATGGTATTGTATCTGTATGAAGTCCTATCCCTCCTCAAACCCCACCCTTCCAAGCCCACCACTTAAATCTCCAGGAATTTCCTAACCTGGAGTTTGCAACTCTATCTCTTTCGCTTTATCTCTCCCTGACTTCAGCTTTCCATCTCCTCCCCCCCTCCCTGCAGCCTCCACCTAGTCTCTCTCCACAGTGTTAGGGACCAAAGCAGCTTACATCATTCTCCTCTCCCCTCTTTGATCTGAACAGCATCCCTGTGAGGCAGGTTAGGCTGAAATCTGTGACTGGTCCAAATCACCCAGTCAACTTCCACAGCCCTAACTCATATTCCCTCCTCAAACCACCACAGAATCTCCAGGAATTTCCCATTAACCTGGAACTGGCAGCTGTAGTTAGGACTGATCCCAATGAGTTCTCCCTCAGAGGCCTTTAGTGATACCTTTCAGACCAACACTCTCATAATGTAGTTGGTCTTAAGCACAGGACTTCAGTCTCTTTCTGTCTCTTGCTTTCCCTCCCTCCTTCTCTATCTAGCCTGCTGGTACACCACCACCCCACCACTTGTCTTTGTCTGTTTCTATTCCAGAGGAGAATAGGGAGGAGTCCTCAGTCAATCAAAGGAGTCCTCAGCCAGTTGACAGTTGAGAGAAAGCTTCCAGCAAACCCCTCCCTCCCTCAGCCAATTGTGAGAAGGCTTTCTCTATTGCTCTTTCCCTCCTCCTTTGTCCCTCAGTTAGTTGAGGGAAGGCTATTTTCTCTCCTCTGCAGAGCAGAGCAACAGGCAGCTTAGCCAATGGGAGAGTAGGAAGAGCTATAAACTGCCAATTCTCATCTGTCCTGGGGCCAGCAGTAGGTGGGGGGCAGCAGAGTCAGCCAATGAGATGCAAGAGAAGTTGACTGATGGTTTGATGGGCCAAAGGTTGATGCACCACAGTCCCACCCAGTCTCAACCAATGAGGGAGCTCAGATTTGCCAAGATGAAACAGCTTTGATACATATAGGATAACCTTTCCTGTGCAGAAATGCTTGTGAATACACATGAAAGTTTATACCTTGAATAAAACTTTGTTGATCTTAAAGGTGCCACTAGACACAAACTTTGTTTAATATTTAACTGAGCTGTTTCCAGAGCTCTAGGCAGGGTTGTTCTGGCCTGGTTCTGAAGATTCTTAGTAGTCCCTGCACTCCTGCAGGCTGGTAGCAGCAATACTGGAAGGAGAAGCACTGAGTCCCTCCTACTCTCCCACTTGCTCTGAGGCCTCTGGGATAGCCTCTTAAAGAGGCAGTACACAACACAAGTCACTTTTGATTTATGGCAACATTATGAATTAATGAGCCCCAGAATGTCCTATCACTAACAGCCTTGCTCGGGTCTTGCTCAGGTCAATCCCATCTAGGGTTGCCAGGTGAGGCTGGAGGAATTGCCAGGAGGTTCCAGGAGAGGGAACTCCAAAGCAAGTTCTGGGTGAGCTGCCATCACATTTAAAGGACAGTGTTCCTTTTAAATCCTTTCTCTCCATTGGAAATTATGGAGAATGGAGGCACTTTCTTTGGGGGCTCATAGAATTGGACCCCCTGATCCAGTCTTTTTGAAATTTGGGGGCTGGGGTTTGAAGAGAGGCACCAGCAACTAGGTTGAAAATTTGGTGCCTCTACCTCAAAAAACAATGCCCTCCCAGAGTCCCAGATAACCATGCATCAGTTCTCCACTATACCCTATGGGGGCCAGTCTCCAAAGGGTGTAATGGAGCTCCCGGTGGCAGTACCCCCCCTCGCTTTCTAAGAGCCCTGAAGCAAGGGGATGCGTTCCAAACCAGGGAATACCCTGCCCTCAGCTGGGGATTAGGCAACATTACAGGAAACCACCGCAGATGGATTAAGCAAACCTAATTGCGAGTGAAAAAGACTTAAAGACCACTTGTATATTTTCCAAAATACTTTCTATTATTTTCATGTAAGTATTTAACATGTCTACCACTTATTACATTCTCACATTGTTTTCTAAAGAACTCAAATGACAATCCTCAAAGTTACAATCCCATGTATGTTTCAATGCGTCCTGAATTATTGCCATTCAATTCCTAGCAGTCGCATATGAAGCGTAAATTTGCAGTTGGTGATATTGACCAGGTACTGCTTGAAAACTGCAAGCAGCTGTATTGCTTCCAAATGAGGCGGCAACATGAATCCTAGGTTAACTTCATGTTTCTATAAATTCTTCTTCCGGTCGCAATTTAGATTGGAACCTGTGCTTCAAAGTTTTCTTACTCTGGCTAGAAAGCTCTCAAACATTCAAGTCAGCACATTGGTTCTCCTATCAATCTCCAACTGGGGATTGGCAACCCTAATTCCTATCTCATGTCAAGTCTTCCTCTTTTCCTGTTGACTGCAACTATTCATCACATTATTGTCTTTTCCAGTGACTGTTAGTCTTCTTCCATCCTTAGGCAGTAAAAAATATTGTTTGTTTGTTTTAATCTGAGTGCAGCTACATAATGCATTCGGGCCCTGTGGATTATCTCCTAGTTATAACAACAGACTTTGACCCAAAAGAAAAGGAACCAAAAGAAGCTGTACATGTTAGTGGTATGTCCAGCAAATGTAACTACAAGACAGGACATTTCTCAGACCTTTTCTTTCCGAGTATCAGGAACCCTTATAAATAGAATGAATGCTTTCCTGTCATGCATGCTGCAATGTAAAACCAGCAAAACACCTGAAAATCATGTCAGTCTTTTCCTGCCTCTTATATCTTGCACAGTATGAAAGCATCCACAGATGGCATGGCTATCGGTTACCTGTCAGGGAGGAGATCATCCCTGACAGAAACAGAGATGAGACTGTAAGTCTGCTGTTGAGTTATTGTTTATTGGTTCTTCCAGTGCTGCTGCAAAAGGTTTCACTTTTGCACGCAGCTAATGTTATAGATACCTCTTACATTTTATGCTTTGGGGCACGTTTTATTTATTTCATTATTGTGTTACATTTTTTGTACCAATTTATGCAGTGAGCCTTTAGGCGAAAGTCAGGAAAAGAAACTAAATTTCTTCTAAACTAAATTTTTCTCTTGGATCTGTTGGACAGATGGCTTAAGAAAATCATTTTATTTCTTCTGTGGCATTTCTCCTTTGGTGTAACAAACACGGGCCAGTTCTCTTGGCTGCTGGAATCTGAAATGAGCTCAGCTAATCAGGGCATTTGCTGCTGAGATTAACTTTCATGCAAGTGTGTGCTTTACTTTGCATTTTCATCATACAGTTCAGAATCTGATCTGTCTTTCCTCACCTTTCCTGGCCTCTGTTCTCTGGGTCTAAAAGTGAGGTATAAGGAAGGGAGGTTTTTAGTTGCCCCTTTTTCTATTTTCCAGGTGGTGGCCTGAGACCCTAGATGAATTTTAGGGTACTGGTTTAACAGAATACTATACTGTATTTAGTACTACATTGCTGAGCATTTGAAGCTCCCTCATATATTGAGTCAGACAACTGGTCCATCTAGTCTAGTATTGACTACTCTGTCCATTTCTGCAAAACAGCAAAAAAAAAAATAAATAAATCAGTGTTCTTAATTAATAAGACTATGCAAAAGTGTCTGCACAAAATTTTGCCTCCCCTGGAGTAGATCTGAATGTTGTGCCCTCTTACCCCGTACAGTCCAAGACTGATTTTGCACTCACGTTTGCACTTACACTGCTCTCACGTTCATCTTCTCAGCATGGTTTCCTTCTGATTTCCCACTCTCTGCCCTGGGGCTGCAGCAAGGATCGATGTATTAGCACAGCAAACAGAAACCGCTAAAAACCAATTTTTGTCTGCTGCTCAAAAACGCCGATCCTTGCTGCAGCCCTGGGGCAGATAGTGGGAAATAGGAAGGAAGCAGCGCTGAGAAGACCAACGTGAGAGTGGTGTAAGGTGAGTGCGAAATCGGTCCAAGTGTTATCTGTCTATCATCTATCTATCTATTGTAATGCCTATAATAGAGTTGGCCAAGTAACTATCTCTCTGCTTACATTCTTTATTCGTAAAATGGAAAACAAATAGTCCTAATGCTTTACAGTGTTCTTGTAAAGCCCTTTATCAGTGAAAGACCTATAGCAGAATATATGGAATGTGAAAGGTCAGAGACTTTGGCTGCCCTTGTTGAATTAGTTATTTAAAACGCTATCTGTGGGGTAATGATTTTGATTCTGTACTTATTGTGAATTTTCCTGTTCCCCCTCTATGGCAGTTATTTCCCTTGGGATCCAACATGCTGTCTCTCTGCCTCCTCCTCCTCCTTGTACACTAAGGCATCGCAAAAACTTTACAGTGAAATAACACAGTCTTTTTCCAAACCACATGAGACTTGATCTGGTTTTGTATACTTCCTCTTTATTAAGCTGCTCGATTTTTGTTTCCAGTTCATGAAGAATGCATTTTCTCGTTTCCTTCTGAAGCCCTTGTTTATTACCTAATTTATTTGCCTGTTGCTTTTAAAAACAATATTACATTTTCAGCTGTTTGACTATAGAAGCTAATTTCCAGAGAAAGGGAAATAAAGCCTGTGAGCAATGCCTGCTGTGAGGCTTCTTATGCTAATTTCTAGCAGTCTCTAGTGATTTCCTGATTCCTTCTGCTTTCCTCTTTTGCAACTGCTCTGCAATTTCAGCATTTCCTGTGGATGTAGTATAATGACAAATCAACCAAAATAGAAGAAATAGAGATGGTTTCATATCTGGCAAGAACAGTCACCATACAATGTGGTATTATTCCTGCAGTAAGTCTTCCCCCACCCAAATTTGGTATTTAGACAGTTGCCACTGCTTCTTCTTTTTTTTAGTCTGAAATCTTCCGATATTCCTGAAATTTCTTGCACTCTATTATTAATAATGATGGTAATACAATGCAGATTTTAAAAAATCCATAAACCAGGTCCAACCTACATACTATGCATAATTCTGCTAACATGAGGGAAACCCTATTTGCATCAAAATCTAGGGGTTTTTTGGGAGGAGGGGTGAAGGTAAAAGATTCTACAGATGAAATGGGTGATGTCTAAGTATATGCAGATATTTTCAAAACTTTAACATAACAAATTTCAATTCAAACATTACAAACAAATAGAATGTGAGATAAACTTATGGGTTGATAAACAAACATTCAAACTGGATTTACAAAGGAAGTTGCACAATAATATATTGATAACTTCACTGTTTTACAATTAAAAAGTTAGATTTTCTTTAAAATTTCATGAAAACCTTATAATCCTTTAATTTAATACCAGCATTTAAAATACCTAGTCAAGACTGATAGACACATTTATGTAAACATCCATATCTTATAGTTAGATTTTTGGTATAACATTGTTGGACTTAAAGTAAGCAATAACTGGATCCCAGTAGTTGTGCATATGGTTAGCTGTAGTTAATTGAGAATCTCCTAAAAAACACACACACATTTTGAATAATTTGAGACATGATGAGTGTTTTCCAAATTCTATGATACCATGCTTCTGATGTGTGTTTAGCTGAATCTTTCCAGCAAAAGACAGTGGTATGTCTGGCTGCAGCAATCGGTAGAGAAATAACAATGCTCTTGCTTTTTTTGCACCTGGATATCTGGCCAGCAGCCCAAAAGAAAAAAAAAATCAGGACTAAGAAAGATATTCACTCCCAATCACTCTACAATTCGATTACTGACTTTTGACCAAAAGGATGTCACCTACTGACCCTCCCACCATAAATGAAAGTACGTTGCCAAATGGCCACATTTTTTTCAACAATATGGAGTATAGTTAATATCGATCCTATGAAGACAGCTAGGAGAACCAATACAAGAAGAACTTTTAATGTGATTCAACATAATGAAATAACTAAAACTGAAGGATTATTATTCAATTTAGGTCTTTGATATGATTGAAAAATCTTACTTCTTTCAACTTCTTTTTGTTATCATCATCATCACCTGATCGCAACCAAAGCTGGGCTCTAGGTGATGCACAGCAATAAAAATATATACAATAATCATTAAAACCAATTAACTAAAACAGATTACAAACCCAATGACATATGTTATAAAGTGCCACCAATTCCTGCTTGGGACCAAATCAACAGAGCTATTCAAGCTCTTTATAGAAACCATCTTGCTCAAGTTAAGGTGAATAACACAAGATCCCAAATCTTCCTGATTGCAAGGGACACCCGTCAGGGTTGCCCCTTGTCTCCCCTTCTTTTTGCCTTATCTATGCAGATGTATTCAAAATAATCCAAAATTTGGGCAGCATATGGAGTTGTTGTAGAAGCTTGAAGTAGTGTCTGATTAGAAGATGAATGTGAGGGTGGGGAGAGAGGAAGCAGCCACTGGAGGGTGGGAAAGAAAGAGGATGCGGAGCAGGTAGTGGGGTGGGTGGGAAGTAGGAGGCGACTGGGTGAAGTGGGAGATGGCAAAGTAGAGAGGGTCCAGAGGAGTTGAAACAGGGATCAGTGTGTCATAACGGGAATTTAGAAAATATCTTTGAAGTCTTCCAAATAACTGATGCCAGTCTCGTATGATGCAACTGAATACTTTTATTGGCACAACTCGATGCTTTTAGTATACAACTTGGGCCTACCATTCTAACAGCTGCGTTTAACATAGATTTGCCAGCTGAGGGCAGACTTGTAGTATCAGGGGGATGCATGACATCACTTCAGGTGATAGGGTTACCATCCCCTGAGTGGGGGTGGGGATCTCCTGCTTTTGTGAGCTCCTGCCCAATAACAGCCCAATAGCAGCTAGTGGGAGGAAATCCCCCCCCCCCAAAAAAAGCAACATTGTGTGCAACATGCTGATGTCACCCAGAAGTGATGTGGGAATATTGGTGATGTTGGGGTCTATGTGACACTCTGGTTTTTGGGCAAAATGCCTAGAACATTATGCAATGTAGTGACACCACTTCTAGTCATGTGATGCACCATTTCCCCTCTGCTACCCCACTGGGTGCCAGTGGAGCACTGGTTAGAAAATAGTAACTCTACGCATATCCCATAGGACATTGTAATCCAGATATATATATGGGGTACCCATTCTAGATATGAAATGCATGTGTGGATGTATCTCCAGCATGGTTATCTGACTTGCTGGGTTACAGAACCTCAGAAGGTTCTTCAGAATTCATTTAGTCAAGAATTGACAATCCACATTTTCATCTTTTCCCTGTATCATTTGTACCTTGTAGCTGCCTTGGTAAGACTTTGTTCTTTATCATCCTGAAGACTTTTCGATAGTCTGCATTATGGTGTTTGGCACAATGGAATGGCCTTCAATTGCTGAGAAAAAGGTATTGACATTTTTCAAGATAAGCAAATACCCATAGGGGGAAGGGAGGATGTGTTATTAAATTATGTCATTGCCAATAGCTTTTGATCTTGGGTGAACAGTCACAAGAGCAGTCAAACGTTTTATAAGGCTTTGTTACAAGGGACACTCAAAGCTCATGAAAAACTGCTGAGCAGATTCTGAAGACTATGTTACAAACTTTTGTCTCTGTCTCTCCTCACTTTAAGGGTTTGTGATCCCAGACAATGTAATATTTCTGTGGGTTTTGCAGAGGACATTAATAATGTCATGATTTCTTCTTTTCTAATAGTGCTATAAATAGTTCTTCCAGCATGGGTCTTAGAATTGCCAGTGACCTTCAATGAAGGGTGAAGCAAAATTTCAGAAAGTCAGGAAGGGGGTGCAGGGAGGAGAGGGTGGGGAGGGGAAAACAGTGAGAATGTTACTGGGAAAGGGCACCATCTAGAGGTTGAAAAGGTAAAACAAGTGAGGATACAATCCCCTGGGAATTTCACAATGAAATCTGGTTTGATTTTGCCTGGCTTCTGTTCATTTCAGTGGGTCTCGTAAAACTTCCCAGGGGACTGGTCCTTAATAAATTGTTCACATTACTTCATTTTCACTTCTTTCCATTTTTTTCTTAATTTAGAAAATGTAGCAAATATGGAAAAAAAAAAAAAGCCCAGAAAATTTATTAGAAGCTATTCATAAATGACTACTCTCTTATTGTTTGTGTTATTCTGCTGTTCCCTGACCATAATAAATTATCAATTGATTAATGCATTTCACTTCTTGGCCTTTTTAGGGTGGCCAGACCGTCCCGGGAGCCCGGGAATGTCCCGGTTCTGGCCCCCTATTCCCGCCTCCCGGGCTGGCTATACCGGGACCATTTAGAGGTCCCGGTTTAGCCAGCCCCGGAGGCGGTGGGCCGCGGGCGCCGGCGGGGAAGGCGGCGAGTGAGGGAGGGAGCGTCCCTGCGCCTGCGCAGGGACGCTCCCTCCCTCACTTGCCGCCTTCCCCGCCCGCGCGCGGGGCCCCGGCGGCGGTGGTGGAGGCCTCTCCGTGGCCTCCGCTGGTCGCTGGAAGCCCTCCAGAGACTCTGGAGGGCCTCCAGCGACCAGCGGAGGCCGCGGAGAGGCCGCGGAGCACCCGGCGCTGGTCCCGGAAGGCCTTCCAGAGCCTCTGGAAGGCCTTCCGGGACCAGCGCCGACCAGCGAAGGCCTCCCCGCAGCCTCCGCTGGTCCCTGGAGGCCCTCCAGAGTCTCTGGAGGGCCTCCAGGGACCAGCGGAGGCCGCGGGGAAGCCGCGGAGCACCCGGCGCTGGTCCCGGAAGGCCTTCCAGAGGCTCTGGAAGGCCTTCCGGGACCAGCGCCGGCCAGCGAAGGCCTCCCTGCGGCCTCCGCTGGTCCCTGGAGGCCCTCCAGAGTCTCTGGAGGGCCTTCAGGGACCAGCGGAGGCCGCGGGGAAGCCGCGGAGCAGCCGGCGCTGGTCCCTGGACGCCTCCAGAGGCCAGCGCCGGCAGCTCCCTCCCTCCCTCGCCGCGAGGCCGCCGCCGCAGGACTCGCCGCTGCCCTGGAGCGAAGGCTTCCCCGCGGCCTCCGCTGGTCCCTGGAGGCCCTCCAGAGTCTCTGGAGGGCCTTCAGGGACCAGCGGAGGCCGCGGGGAAGCCGCGGAGCAGCCGGCGCTGGTCCCTGGACGCCTCCAGAGGCCAGCGCCGGCAGCTCCCTCCCTCCCTCGCCGCGAGGCCGCCGCCGCAGGACTCGCCGCCGCTGGACTCTCCGCCGCCCTGGAAGCAGGTAAGGGGGCCAAAAGCAGGGGGGGGGCGGGGGGCGGCCTTCCTTTCTTCCCTCCCTCCTCCCTCCCTTCCTTCCTTTCTTCCTTTCTTCCTTCCTTCCTTCCTTCCTTCCTTCCTTCCTTCCTTCCTTCCTTCCTTCCTTCCCTCACTCCCTTCCCTTCCTTCCTTCCCTCCCTCCTCCCTTCCTTCCTTTCTTCCTTCCCTCCCTTCCTTCCTTCCCTCACTCCCTTCCCTTCCTTCCTTCCCTCCCTCCTCCCTTCCTTCCTTTCTTTCTTCCTTCCTTCCTTCCCTCCCTCCCTCCCCCCTTCCTTCCCTCCCTCCCTCCCCCTTCCTTCCTTCCTTCCTTCCTTCCCTCCCTCCCTCCCCCCTTCCTTCCCTCCCTCCCTCCCTCCCCCTTCCTTCCTTCCTTCCTTCCTTCCTTCCTTCCTTCCTTCCTTCCTTCCTTCCTTCCTTCCTTCCTTCCTTCCTTCCTTCCTTCCTTCCTTCCTTCCTTCCTCCCTCCCTCCCTCCCTCCCTCCCCTTCCCTTCCCTTCCCTTCCCTTCCCTTCCCTTCCCTTCCCTTCCCTTCCCTTCCCTTCCTTCCCTCCTTATGTTCTTATGTGACACAGAGTGTTGGACTGGAGGGGCCACTGGCCTGATCCAACAGGGCTTCTCTTATGTGACACAGAGTGTTGGACTGGAGGGGCCACTGGCCTGATCTAACAGGGCTTCTCTTATGTTCTTATGTGACCAGAGTGGTGGAGTGGATGAGCCATTGGTCTGATGCAACAGGGCTTCTCTTATATTTTTATGTGGCACAGAGTGTTGGACTGGAGGGGCCATTGGTCTGATGCAACAGGGCTTCTCTTATATTTTTATGTGGCACAGAGTGTTGGACTGGAGGGGCCACTGGCCTGATGCAACAGGGCTTCTCTTATGTTCTTATGTGACACAGAGTGTTGGACTGGAGGGGCCACTGGCCTGATCTAACAGGGCTTCTCTTATGTTCTTATGTGACCAGAGTGGTGGAGTGGATGAGCCATTGGTCTGATGCAACAGGCCTTCTCTTATATTTTTATGTGGCACAGAGTGTTGGACTGGAGGGGCCATTGGTCTGATGCAACAGGGCTTCTCTTATATTTTTATGTGGCACAGAGTGTTGGACTGGAGGGGCCACTGGCCTGATGCAACAGGGCTTCTCTTATATTCTTATGTTACACAGAGTGTTGGACTGGAGGGGCCACTGGCCTGATCCAACAGGGCTTCTCTTATGTTCTTATGTGACAATACTGACTTTGGTGGACCCAAGCACTGATTCAGTGTAAGGGAGCTTTGTGTTTGTGACTGGAGTAGATAATACTGACTTTGGTGGACCCAAGCACTGATTCAGTGTAAGGGAGCTTTGTGTTTGTGTCTTCTGGTGCAATTTTGTTCTCAGATCCTGTATTTACTTCATCAGTATATGGGATAAGGCACTTTCTCAACTGTGCTGCATAATGCAGCCTATTTATTTTGTCCTGTTGGCTCTGTTGGCTCTGTCTGCGCCACCTTCATCACTTTCGGGGTGTGGATCCCCCAGTGGGGTGGTCTCGTGACTCCCTCCGCCGGCTGTTTCTGATAGCCCTGCGCCCCCTCTTTCATTTGATATGTGTCCCGTGCGGGTGCCACCCTCCTGCCGGGAGATGCCGCAAAATGAGCCCCCTTGAGGCTTATGGCGGCAGGGCTCGGGGGAAGCGAGCTAGACTGCTGTTCTTTTGAGGGGTTATAGAGTGTTTCGAGCCCTGTGGCATCGGTCCCATCGGTCCCATCCCTGTGGCATCGGTCCCATCGTTGTGGGGCCCAGGGGGCCGGCGCAGCGGCACGCTGAAGCAGCCTGTCGGTCACTTCCGGGTTCCTGTCCTGCATCTCGACCTGTGTTATTAGTGACAGGCTGCTTCGGCGTGCCGCTGCACCGGCCCCCTGGGCCCCACAACGGTGGGACCGATGCCACAGGGACGGGCTCGAAACACTCTATAACCCCTCAAAAGAACAGCAGTCTAGCTCGCTTCCCCCGAGCCCTGCCGCCATAAGCCTCAAGGGGGCTCATTTTGCGGCATCTCCCGGCGGGAGGGTGGCACCCGCACGGGACACATATCAAATGAAAGAGGGGGCGCAGGGCTATCAGAAACAGCCGGTGGAGGGAGTCGGGAGACCACCCCACTGGAGGATCCACACCCCGAAAGTGATGAAGGTGGCGCAGATAGAGCCAACAGAGCAAACAGGACAAAATAAATAGGCTGCATTATGCAGCACAGTTGAGAAAGTGCCTTATCCCATATACTGATGAAGTATATACAGGATTTCAGAACAAAATTGTTTCCGGCGGTGATATTTGGGGGATTTTTGGGGATGTCACAGGAAGTGCTGTGAAGTCACTTCCTGTTTCCGGCAGTGGCATTTGGGGGAAATGATGTCATTTGGGGGAAATGATGTCACAGGAAGTGATGTCACTTCCCATTTCCGGCAGGTGACGCGGGGAAATGGTGTCACAGGAAGCGATGTCTCCTGTTTCCTGTGGTGGCATGACGTCACCGGAAGTGACGTCACCGGAAGTGACGTCACTTCCTGTTTCCGGCGGCACACATGCTTCGAGCGCGCGCACCCCTACCTTCCCCCCCCCCAACGTGTCCCTGGCTGGCCTTCAGACATTATGGTCACCCTAGGCCTTTTGGCTAAGATCAGGTGTAATATGTGTGTGTAGATTAATACATAAAGTGAGATTTCTTTGAAAGAGGCAGTAGTTTCATGGTTAAAGTGCTGGACTGAGATATGAGAAATTCAGGTTCAAGGCCTCACCCTGCCATAGGGTTGCCAAGTCCAATTCAAGAAATGTCTGGGGACTTTGGGGGTGGAGCCAGGAGACATTGGGGTGGAGCCAGGAGCAAGGGTGTGACAAGCATAATTGAACTCCAAAGGGAGTTTTGGCCATCACATTTCAAGGGACTGCACATCTTTTAAATGCCTTCCTTCCATAGGAAATAATGAAGGATAGGAGCACCTTCTTTGGGGGCTCATAGAATTGGACCCTTAGTCCAATCTTTTTGAAACTTAGGGAGTATTTTGGGGAGAGCCACTGGATACTATACTGAAAATTTGGTGCCTTTACCTCAAAAAACAGGGCTCCCAGAGCCCCAGATACCTGTGGATCAATTCTCCATTGTTTTCTATGGGAATAAGTCTCCATAGGGAATCATGAGTACCCAGCAGACATTTCCCTCCCCTCCCCCTGCTTTCTGATGACCCTGAAGCGGGGGGAGGGCCTCCAAACCGGGGGATCCCCTGCCCCCACCTGGGGATTGGCAACCCTACCCTGCCATGAAAGCTTGCTGGGTGACCTTGGGCCAGCCACACAGTCTATCCTCCCTTACAGAGTTAATGTGAGGATAAAATGGAGGAGAGGGAAAGGATGGAAGCTGCTTTGGGTCTCCATCAGAGAGAAACATAGGATATGAATTAAGTAAAGGAAATATTAAATAGTTTGAGACTTGGTATCTTCCAAGTTAAACTTCTTTTTTGTGGGTGAGCCCTTTTGCATCATATCTTATGGAATTGCTGCTTTACAGGGGAAAATAATACATTTCTTTGAACCTGACTGTAGAGTCTGCAGCAAAATGTTTGTTCAGCCTGTGTCGGGAGAGACTACTGCTGAACAAACTTTGTGCAGGTCTACTTGAGAGTGGAAGCAGCCTGACTGGTATGTACCAGGTACTGCATGCCACGTATCTGTGGAGCCCTCAAGTTATGAGGGGATACGTCAGTTACCTGAAGAAGAGCAGACTGGCTGGCAAGCGGCAATGCAGTCTGAGCTTGCATTGTTACAGCAGCTGCAAGTTTTTGAGGAGGCACAACTACCGCCTGGACAAAAACTTATTGGCTCTCGCTGGGTGTTTAAAATCAAGAGCGGTGCTGATGGGAAAGTGCAATACAAAGCACTTCTTGTTGCCCAGTGATTTGCACAGAAGAGCAGTGACTATGATGAGATATTTGCACCAACATTGCGGTCAAGTTCCCTATTATGTGCCTTGGTTCTTGCTGCAAAGCCAGGTTGTTGTGTAAGACATTTAGATATCAAAACAGCATATTTACATGCACCCCTGAGACACAAAATCTATCTTAAGAAACCACCAGGTGTTACAAATGATAATTCTAACTGTTGGCTACTTAAAAAGTCTCTTTATGGATTAAAGCAATCTGGTTTCGAATGGTGTCAACATCTAACTGCAACCCTTAAACAGCTAGGATTCAAGCAGGGGATTGCAGACCCATGTGTATTCATAAAGGGGAAGGGGGAGCAAAAATGTATGATTCTGATTTTTGTTGATGATTTAGCTATTATTTGCAAGTCTGATAATGTGATAACAAATGTGATAGATACTTTAAACAGTAAATTTACTGTAAGGGACCTGGGAAAGATAAGACAATATGTTGGTCTTGAAATCCAACAAGTACCTGGGGGATTTAAAGTGTCACAGAGAGCAAAGATTGCCCAGCTCCTAAAGCAGTATGGCATGGAGCAATGCAAAGGAGTGAGCAGCCCTATGACTTTGGAATATGAAAGGGATGATTCAGACAGCCCTATGTTTGATAAGGAGATTTATCAATCCCTTATTGGCAGCCTCATGTATCTGGCTAACCGGTCCAGGCCAGATATAGCTATGGCCAGCAATCTATTAGCCAGGGCAACATCGCAACCTCAGCAAAAGCATTGGTTAGCGGCAAAACATGTTCTAAGATACCTAAAACAAACCATGGATATGTGTTTGTATGTAACACTAAAAGGAAATCTTACTTTATCTGCTTATGCTGATGCCAGTTTTGCTACTGAACCAGCTACTAGGCAATCCACATCAGGAATTGCTGTATTTCTGGGTGAAACACTAGTAGGCTGGAAATCAACCAAACAGAAACATGTTGCGTTATCAACCTGCGAGGCTGAATTTGCAGCACTGAGTAATTTGTGCACAGAGCTGACATGGTTTAAACAGCTACTATCAGATATGGGTGTGCAGATTATCCATCCCATAGTAGTGAAGGAGGATAATCAGGCTGCAATCCAACTAGCTTCAATGCTAGGAGTGAAGGGTCATTCTAAGCACACAGATGTGTGTTTCTATAATGTGAAACAGTGTGTATCTGAGGGGCTGATACAGTTAGAGTACTGTGAAACAAGCACAAATTTGGCTGATGCACTCACCAAGGTGCAAGCTGCAAATAAACACAAGGAAAATTGTCTGTTACTTGGAATTAAGTAAAATGTCTATGTATGTATCAAGGATTTCCCAATGGGGGAGAATGTCAGTGTCCTATAACTTTAAGGTGAATTGGAACTGCCAAAAGTTTGTGTCATCCTTGAGTACAGGTGCTATAGTGTCATCAGGTGTGAGCCATTAACCAATTTGGAATGGGATTGGCTAAACCTGCTACCTGTTCAGTGTGGGATAGGAAAAGATGGATATAGCATGGCATACTGTTGGATGAATATTGGAATTGATGACTGTGGACTGTATATTGACTAATCTCTTGGACTGTGTTTCTGTACTTCTGCCTGGCTTTATTGGATGTAAGTGTATGACTATTGAACTGTTTCTTGACTCTGATATCTGCCTGAACCCAATACAGTTTGTTGAACCAGCTGTCTGTGTGAGTGTCTTCCTTAGAACTGCAACTGAGACTGGTCTGACCAGAGTTACCCAGTGGGCGCTTCTACTACTACTCTGTCAATTTCCTGATGCTTCATTTATGTGAATGGAACTTCCCTGGGAAATTTAGTATTATCAAATAGCTAACTTTTCTGAATCTAATCCAGATAGGGGGCATATTTGTGTCCAAACGTGCCCCATGTGCAGTTCTATAGCCATGTATCATGCAAGCCCATGATATATGCACAGTCCCTCAGTCCAATCCATGCGCCCTGCAAAGGAAGCTGGATTCATACTCCCTAGTTCAACTCTCCATATCTCTTCTCCTAACCTCCAATCTCTTCATCTCCTGCTATCTCTTCCCGCCCCTCCCCCATACACCCCTTTCTGTACTTTTCTCTGCTCTCCTCAATGACAATTGATTCTGCACAACTGATGATTATTCAGATTTGCCCATGAAAACAGGTTTTGATATATAGCTACTATTTTATTTCTTGTATTTCTTTGTTTTCTGTTCTATTAAAATCGATGCATTTTTTAAAAAAATCAGCAGTTGTCTTAACACCAGGCTAGCCTGATCTCATCAAATCTTGGAAGCTAAGCAGAATTGGCTCTGGTTAGTATTTTGGTGGGAGATCATCAAGGAATTCCAGGGGTACTATTGAGGAAGACAGTGGCAAACCACCACCTTGAAAATCCTATGGAGTTGCCATAAATTGGCTGCTATTTTATGGCACTTTGTACACACATTTATCTTACTTTGTATCTGTTGAAGGAAGCTTTGGTTCTCGGAAGTGCACAACCTGAAAATCTTGGTCACTAAAATGCTACCAGACTCAATTCTAGCTCTTCCGCCTCAGGCCAACATGAAGCTAGCTTACTATGTATACATTTTGGGTTTTTTTTTTCCTTCCCCTTTTAAGGCAGGAGTTTTATACTTATGCATTTCGCTACTATTGTATCAAGACTAGGGATGGGCAGAGACTGGGAAAATGGAGGTTCATAGGAGATTCTTGGTTCGGAGTTTTCACGAACCATGAACCTCCAATGAGTTCCTCCACTGGACAAACTGGCTTGTGGTTCACCTGGGGGCACCTGGGGAAGCCAATCCCAGGAGGGAAGGCAGTTTAAAGTGCCTTCCTTTACCTTACCCAGGTGCCCTGCAGCCATGGGTGCCTGGGGATGCCAAAGGTTGGAGGGAAGGCGCAAACCCTCCCTGAACCTCCATGGGAGATTGGGGAGGGTTCATGGGAGGCACATTCTCCTAAACCTCTGGTTCAGGGACCATGAATCAGCCTGGTTCACACACAAACCAGTTTGTGGCTCAGTTTGTGCCCATCCCTAATCAGGAGTTTAGATTATTAACCCAACTTTCCTCAAAATGGCATGTTTGGCCCCTCCCCCATTTTATTCTTCTAACAACCTTGTGACGAAGGTTATGCCAAGAGACAGTGACTACTAGGCCAAGGTCACTCAGTGAGGCCCATGTTGGACTGGGGGTTTCAGATCACAGCACCCCTTTATATAAATATAAAAAGCCTGAATGAAGATAAAGCATGGCTCAGTGGCTTTTTACTCAAATTCACTCTTTCAGTCTCCCATATATACAAGTAGTAGCTTGCTTTTTTTAAAAAAAAGTCTAGTATGATCAAATACTATAAATAAGAAAAGATAAGACAGGGAGTAAAGATAACCTCTGGAAATTGGAAAATTCACATTCCAGTTAAATATAAGCTCTGAGCAGATGACCTATATATTCTAAGCAGCCAAACGCATTTTGAAATATGGATGGTTTTGCTGTGGTGAATTTTTTAGAATAACGTCTCTTAGAAAGGTAAGACAGCTGCGCTCTAAAATATATGGAACAGTCATATTTTGTTTATGAAGTGCCAAATCCTATCAAGATTTTCTTGAATTTTTCATGTTTTACCCTGTGACAAATGTAAGAATGTACAACAGCCCTTTCCCTTGCTACAGATAGCATTTTAATGAAAAACAACAACAACAATATATGGTCCCATTCTTTATTCACCGAGCAGCATTTGGTTTGAACTGACTTAATGGAGCTTTTGGAGGCTCCAAAATCTGAAGACAGGAAGCCCACTTGGCAGGGGTCAGGATATCGTCTGATGATGATCAAAGTGCTGCCCTTAATCTAGGCCCATCTACCTGTGATCTGCAGTTCAGAAATGGCTCAGTGCATGTTGCCTTGCCAGATGCTTCATAATAACTCCTCTGTCTCTGCAACCCTAGGCAACCATACAGCAGCTTTATAGAATCCTCAGTGGCTTGCATTTATGCTGGTGGGTTGCAAAAGATGCACAGTTGCTTTCATCCTTGTTTTGATTGTTCACACATTACTCTCTGAACTCTTTAGCAAAACCTCTCCCCCCTCCCCCATTTAGACTTCAGATTTCAGTATTAGGAATGAACCTCAACATGTTTTCAGTTTGGGTTTTATTATTATTATTATTTACCTTTATTGTTACACTCCTGCAAACTGCTTCTTATCTCTGGGTTTTGAGTTGTTTGATTTAAATAATCATTTACTATCGATTTACTGTCCCTTAAGGTTGGTTCTTCCTTTTTCTTCAGGCTGGTCCCGAGTGTTAAGATATTATTCTGACCAACAGAGAGTGCTGCAATAAAGACAGTATCTAATTAGTAACGAACTGGAAATGCAGGTTCTGGCCAGAGGTCAGAGAACTAAAAGAAGAGTTACAGTGGCTGACAGTTTATTCCACAGTTGCTTGCAATAAAATGTTTCTCCCTGGCCAACAGCCAGGCATGGACATCACCAGAGCAGAACATATAACAGGATAGCGAACTGATAGGACAGTCATCTCCTTTTCTCCTTTTAATCCTCTCCAGCAAGTACATCAGCAAACTCATTTGGTTGGAAGTTACCCCTGTCATTTAGAGTGCCTACTGAATTGCATGTCACCTTGTAACCCCATCCACTGCCTTCACCGCTTGCAAAAGGCAGAGGGTGAGTTGTTAGAATGGTAATTACTTGATAGTAATGATGAGGTCCGAAGAGAAGTTTTAAGAAAAGAGAGAGCTGGCATGATGAACATTACCAGGGAAAGAGGTTTCAAGCATAGATGAGTAAAGAGGAAAAACAGGCAGATTCTTTGAGGGAGCATGTGCTAATTTCTGTTGTCTGACGGGGAAAATGCAGGGAAAGAAGGGTAGGGCAAGTGTCCCCAGGATGGTACCCAGGAACTCCATGATGCCAGCTGACACCTTTTCTGATACCCACCAAGTGGTTTGAGGAAGTGGGCAAGGCCAGGTAGGGATTTTGACCAGCAAAGCTTCTGATTGGCTATTGAAGATTTGATAGGCCATTTCCCAAGCTTTCTGGAGACTGCAGTCATTCTCTTTTCTTTTTTTTTTAAATACTCAGATTAGCTATAATTAGTATACTAAAGAATAGACATCAAGTCAGATTTCAGTTGATTTCTAAATGTACTCCCCTTTTAAATATGACCTTGTATTCACAGTCAAAGATGTTATCTGGCACACACGCCATCTCCACATCCTTTAAACTCTTCTTAGCATAGCCACATGCATCCAATTGTCTTTCCAATACCCTAGCCCAGGGGTCCCCAACCTTTTGGACCCCATGAGCACCTTTAGAATTCTGACATGGCATGGTGGGCACAGCCTTCAAAAGTCTGCCGTAAAATGGCTGCCATAGGAAGCGGTGCCAGCCACAAGCTTCACTTCTGTCACATACTGAAGATCCTTCTGCTGTGGTGGCAGCTGCTGCCAAAGCAACTTGGTGGGTATCAGAAAAGGCACCATGGAGCCCCTGGATACCACCCTGGGGACACCTGCCCTACCCTTCTTTCCCTACATTTCTCCCAGTCAGACAACAGAAACTCATACATGCTCTCTCATAATAATAATAATAATAATAATAATAATAATAATAATAATAATAATAATAATAATAATAATAATATTTTATTTTTGTATCCCGCCCTCCCCGCAAGCGGGCTCAGGGCGGCTAACAGACATGGGAGTCCCATGATTCATATAAAACAACATAAACAATTTTAAATATATCAATTACAAATAAATTATTTAAATATATAAAATAGGTGCTAAAATACTGTAATCATAATGTACACAAGATGGCCAGATGTCCGCTCGTTGGATTAATCAGGTTCTATCTCGAAAGCCAGCTGGAAAAGAAATGTTTTGCAAGCCCTGCGGAATTGGTTCAGGTCCCGCAAGGCTCGCACCATCTCTGGAAGATCGTTCCACCAGCGAGGGGCTATCACCGAGAAGGCCTGCTCCCTAGTAGCCTTCAACCTAACTTCTCTTGGCCCAGGGATTGTTAGTAAGTTCTGAGAACTAGATCTCAGTGCTCTCTGGGGCACATATGGGGAGAGGCGGTCCTTTAGGTAGGCAGGTCCTCGGCCATATAGGGCTTTAAAGGTGATAAAGACTCTGCCTATTTTTATTTTTTACTCCCCTATGTCCGAAACCTTTTTTCCTTTTTTCTTAAAACCTCTCTTCAAACCCCATCATTATCATCAAATGATGACTTAAGCACAGGAATCCTTCATTATGTTTGCCTTTCCATTGTTCTCCTCTATAGTCCAGGGATTTAGTTTATCAGTGTCTGACGGTGGCCAGTATACTTTTACTGTTGTGGTGCCTTGGACAAAGCCAGTGCCCCCTCAGTCTATACAGACCATTAAAATGTAGCTTTTGAATCTACGTCTTTTGAATTAGAATTACTAATGAGATTCCCACTAACTGTAGGACAGGAAACTTGGCTATTGTTATCATGAATAACAGTACTTAACTAAGATTCAGGTGAGTATCCATGTTGGTGTGAAGCAGCAGAACAAAGTTTGAGTTATTAGGGTTTGTAGAATCTTTCGGGCTCAAATGCCGTGTTCTACTGGAGAAAGTTTTTCTTCCAGATGTTTCGTTCTCAGCTGTGGAGAACATCCTCAGTGGCGTTGCAACCGGAGCAGGTGCTCTGATCTTCTTGGCTGCTGTGCATCTCAATGCACAGCAGCCAAGAAGGTCAGAGCGCCTGCTCCGGTTGCAACGCCACTGAGGATGTTCTCCGCAGCCGAGAACGAAATGTCTGGAAGAAAAACTTTCTCCAGTAGAACACGGCACTTGAGCCCGAAAGATTCTACAAACCCTAATGATGTTACCATCTGTGAAAACTTGAAATCTTTGATAAAGTTTGAGTTAAGTCATTATAGGGATGTCAGCTTCCAGGTGGGGCCAGGAGATCTCCTGTTTTGCAACTGATCACCAGCTGAAAAAGATCAGTTCCCCTGGAGAAAATGGCTGCTTTGAAGGGTGGACACTATGGCAATGTAGCATGCTGTGTGAGGCTCCAC
Organism: Heteronotia binoei; assembly: GCF_032191835.1. Lineage (NCBI taxonomy): Eukaryota > Metazoa > Chordata > Lepidosauria > Squamata > Gekkonidae > Heteronotia > Heteronotia binoei. Next base: position 150,660,690 of record NC_083226.1, on the reverse strand, counting down.
CCCTCCCCAAACCCTGCCCTCTTCTGGATGCACCCTCAAAGTCTCCAGGTATTTTTCAGCACAGATCTGGCAATCCCAGTCCAGTGGCACCTTTAAGACCAACCCAGATTTATTCAAGGTACTAGGAATAAGGCCCATTGAAGAGAAAAATGCAATGGGCTCTAGAAAGAGGCTCTGGGCAAGTGCCCCCCCTTGCTGTCTTCCCACCCAACCCAAGTGAAGGCATTTATTCCGCCCCTCCTCCCAACCTCAAGGGGAACTGATCTCTGCCATCTGGAGAGCAGTTGTAATTCTGAGTGATCTCCAGCCATCACTTGGAGACTGGCAACAGTGGTTCCTGAGGAGAAAATGGCTGGTTTGAATGGTGCAGTGTATGCACTGGTTTGGACGGTGCAGAGGCCCCATCCCTCCTCACACCCCACCCTCTCCAAGCCCACCACTTAAATCTCCAGGAATTTCCTAACCTGGAGTTTACACCCCTATCTCTTTCCCTTTATCTCTCCCTGACTTCAGCTTTCCATCTCCTCCCCCCTCCCTGCAGCCTCCACCTAGTCTCTCTCCACAGTCTCTTAGGGACCAAAGCAGCTTACATCATTCTCCTCTCCCCTCTTTGATCTGAACAGCATCACTGTGAGGCAGGTTAGGCTGAAATCTGTGACTGGTCCAAATCACCCAGTCAGCTTCCACAGCCCTAACTCATATTCCCTCCTTAGAGTTACTAATAAAATTCCCACTAAAATGGTTGTTCAGGTTGAATAGAATTGTTCCAGTAAATCTAGCATCCTCTCTGAAAATTCTTTTCATTCCAACCAATATCCTGGCTCAATGTAAATGGAACCCACAAAGGAATTCTTCCTGTGAGTTTGACACATTATTATTCAGAATAGCAAATGTATAGTCTTGGAAGCAAACATCTCTTATTCCATTAAGAGAATTGTGTTTCTTTATATGCCAATCATAAAAACAAATCTGTTTCTTTCCCTATCTTATTGTATGTAATGAGAGTGAATTTATTTCCTATCAGAGGTCCAGTTCAAACCAGGTTGAATCCTCCCATCTTTCCCCATAAGAGTCTACCGACTTTTCCACTGGCAAAAAAGGGTAGGTGAAGACTTTCTTGCTCAGTGCATCCCCTATTCCACGTAGCTATTTATCCATATATGTCCCATAATCCCCAGAATAGCTTTTCAGGGGTCAAAGGGCAACAATCACCCCCCCCCTCCACGCACCAGTAGAAAAGCTGGTAGTAACCCACTGGTTCTCAATATGAAGGTGCTACAGGAAGTGGAGTGCAAGAGTGAGTCAGGTTGTCTCTCACATGCTCACCACATCTCACATACTCACCACATCATTCGACCTAAGATGGAAATTCACACATTTCAATTGCTTGGCCTGCCAATCCCTTGTTTATTATTATTTATTTATTTAAAACATTGGGAAGTTACCAATACTCCCTCTAAGCTGTGGAGTCTTTTGAGCAAAAATTCTACTTTGTGAGCTACTGGCATTAAAGTTGCAAGCTACTGTATAAATTAACTTGCTCAGGGGCATTTTTCCTGAGCTAAGACAAAAATGTGTGAGCCGGAGGCCAAAAAAACTGTGAGCTAGGTCACACTAACTCAGCTTAGAGGGAACACTGGATTCCGTCTTTCTACTTGATAAGATCCACCTGCCTTTCCATGTCAGCACTGGGCAATATGTGCAGCTAGGAGCATAGGAGGAAAAGTGCTCAAAAGCAGGCAGGCAGGCAGGGGAAAGACACACAGGCGGGTGGCAGGGGAGATGTGCTTGTGGGGAAGGGGGGAGTGAGTGAGCAGCCTTGGGCCTTGTGGAAGTCCTGGTCCCAATGGTTGCTCCACCTCAAGTTATGCTGATGTCACCAACTTCTGCAATTTATGTCCAGAGGACCTGAATGAATCAGGTCCAAATGAACTGTTAATACTTCCCTCACTTAAATCGGGTTTAAATTTTGGATGCATGCTAAATGGGTAGAAAAGGCATCGTTTTTTGTCTCGTGTGTTCCTTGCTTGGCGGGAATGACAGGATTGTTTTAATCTCTGCTGAGCAATCAATATGAATTGCATTCAGCGCACTGTCCACAAGAGGTCAGTGCAGCCCATATCATTTTTTTTTTTGCAGGCACTCATCTGCAGATCACAGAAATGTGAACTGCCTAGTGCCTAACCATGGTGGCTGTAGGGGTTACACAGAAGCCAGCTTGATATAGTCCACCGAGGATGAGAACTGCCTAACTTCAAATGATGATGTAGATTTTCCAGGTGTCAGGATTTAAGCCAGTGATCAGCCATTGGAATCCTATTCTTTCCGATGCAGGAGATGGTTACCCTGTATGTTTGCCTACAAAGAAGTGATGAAAAGAAAAGAACTGTGTGTTGATGTGTCTAAAAGCATCAGATGCAACACAGATTTTCCTCCTCTGCTTTCTTTCCATATGCATAATCACTTCTGGTTTTGAAAGACAATTCCCCTCTAGACTGATATTATGGTTATTATTTTACAAACTGGAAACCACCCCAAAGTACCATAATGTACCAAAACAAAACAAGCAAACAAAAAACACAACCTGTAGTCTTTATCACAAGGTGAAATGAAGGATGTACTCATGTTCTTTGGTCATGGTTTTGGGCTGGATCCTGCAGATTCATTCTGCTAATGGAAGCAATTTCCCTGCTACCAGGAGCAGTCCCCTGACACAAGAGGCTCTCCTGTTAGTGGAAGAATCTCCTGCTTCAAGGGAAGACACTTAGCACTGGCTCCATATCTGCTGTGGTATCCATAGGATACTCTCTCTTTCTCACTCTTTCTTGTGGTGCAGCGGTTCAGAGCGGTAAACTGTAATCTGAGAGAACCTGGTTCGATTCCCCACTCCTCCTCCGCATGAAGCCTGCTGAGTGACCTTGGGTCAGTCACAACTCTCTCAGAGCTCTCTCAGCCCCACCTAATTCACAGGGTGTCTGTTCTTGGGAGAGAAAGGGAAAGTAATTGTAAGCCACTCCGAGACTCCTTTAGGTAGTGAAGGGTGGGGCATAAAACCAACTTTCCTCCTCCTCATCTCTATCTTTCCAGATTGCAATCATAGGGCTGTAATTTCAAGGGAGAGGATCAGTGAAGGAATAGGAAACAGGGGCCTTCTTTCCTCCTTAAAATTGCCCTCTCCAAGCATCTCAATGGTGGTGAGGAGTTACAGTTAGTTAGAGTGTTTGACTAGGATCTGGGAGACCCAGATTTAACCCACCACCACCGCCGCCCCGCTGCCATGGAAGCTTGCTAGATGACCTTCAGCCAGCCACACACTCTTAGCCTAATCCAGTTTGCAGGGTTGTTGTGAGGATACCATGGTAGTAAGGAGAGCAATATAAGCTACTTTGGATAGCTATTGGAGGAAAAGGTGGGGTATAAATGAAGCAAAGAAACAAGTCAATCTGTACAAAGGAGGGGCAATGCAAAGCCCGACACTGGAAATGGTGAAAATACACAACATTCACCATATGCAGACAATGGAGGTCTGTCTCATACAAGAGCTCCACTTGTTTTACGTTAGGTTTATGTTCACATGTGCATGGAAATAGCTTGATTTATTATCATGATCTATGAACACTTGATCTGACTTCATTAAAATGAATTGTGTCTAGGATGTCAGGAAAATTCTATAGCTAAATCCAATAGCACTAGAAATCAATAAGGTTTCCAGGATGTACGTTTTTGAGAGTCAAAGCTCCCTTTGCCAGATACTGGTATCTGACAATGGGAATTCTGAGGAGTATATACCTGGGAACTCTTGTTGGTCTCTAGGGTGCTACTAGCTAGGGTTGGGCATGAACTGGGAGAATGAGGTTCAGTTCAGTTCGTGGCATGCCTGGTTTGTGAACTATGTATCATCACAAACTTGTAGGGGCTAAAAGATCTGATGAGGTTTGTGACTCTATAGAATGGAGCAAGTCAAAGACACCAAACTTGCAGGAGATATCCAGCTGACATTCCTCTACCTACCTTTCAAGTTTGGTGAGGACTGAATGTACCAGGTCTGGGTTATGGCCCCCCAAAAGGGTTCCCCCAGGAAAGTGCTTTCTGGGAAAATGGCTGTTTGGTGTACTGGTTAAGTGTGCGAACTCTTATCTGGGATAACCGGGTTTGATTCCTCACTCCGCTACTTGCACCTGCTAGCATGGCCTTGGGTTAGCCATAGCTCTGGCAGAGGTTGTCCTTGAAAGGGCAGCTGCTGTGAGAGCCCTCTCCAGGCCCACCCACCTCACAGGGTGTCTGTTATGGGGGAGGAAGGTAAAGGAGATTGTGAGCTGCTCTGAGACTCTTCAGAGTGGAGGGCGGGATATAAATCCAATATCTTCTTCTTCTTCCCCAGAAAGCACTTTCTGGCTGTAACTCAAACCCAGACCTCATAAATCCAGTCCTCACCAGACCTGTAAATTTGGTGTCTCTAGCTTGCACAGGATCTGTTCTATATGCTCCTGAACTTTTTGAACTTGTACCTGTCAAAATGATCACCTGTCATTTTGGCAGGCACTGGTTCAAGAGGTTCAGGAGTGGATAGAATGGATCCTGTGCAAGCTAGAGACATCAAGGTTGCTGAGGACCTCCCCTGGATATTCCTCTACATGCCCCCAAATTATGTTGCTTAAAAGTTTGTTAAATATTTTGGTTCAGCAGAGACAGTCTTTTCAGAAATGTATCCATTCACGAACCAACATGAACATCCACAAACAGCTGGAAAGTTTGTGGAAAGTTCACAAGGGTTGACCTGCCATGAACTTTACTTCACTTCACAAACCATGATCCAGCTAAAGTTCATCACAAATTTTAGTGCCCATCCTTACTGCTGGACTCTAGCTCTTCCACTGCAAACTAACATGGCTACCCTCTTAAAACTATCTTTATAGAAGGAAAATTCTATGTATGGTTTAGAATGATTGTTTTCACACATTCAGGCCATCATCTGATATTGCAGCCCTAAAGTGACAGTAGTCCCTTGTCCTAAGGGAAGAAGCATAGAATTTATCTCTCTGTGTGTGTGTGTTTAATTCATTGAAATGAAATGCTCATGGCACATGGACAAATTAGTCCTTGGTTTGCATTTGAAATATATTAATGGATCGCCAAGAATATTGAGTTGCTTAACCATTTGCCTTTTAACTGATTCCTTATATGAATCTCATTAAATTTACACTTTAATAACAGGCCAGTATAGCTGTCTTTTTGTGAAATGTAAAGGAAAGCAATATATTATTTACTTACTATTTTTCAAACTGATACACTGCTGTTAGGCAAAAAGGGCTCCTTAAAACCAAAAGGCAGCAAATCCTAAGGAACAGTGAATCAGCATTAAATCAGCATTAAAATCAGCATTAAAGTCAATGAAGAGCAAGGAGAAATGCCCAAGAGAAGGAATTATCTAAGATAATTAAACTCCCTTTGGCATCTGTAGAAACACAGGGTGTGGTGAGGGTGGTGTGTACTTATTTAAAATTAGGTAGCAGAGATATAAACTTTATGAAGGACACAAACACAATTAATTTTTTTAAATAGAACTTAAACATGATTAAAACGTTAAAACATGATTAAAATGTTGGTCTTAAAGGTGCTTTTTTTGTATTTCTCCCATGGGATCCAGGGAAGTTTTAAGTTTAAGTTTATTTCAATTTATATCCTGCCCTTCCCACCGAAGTGGCTCAGGGCAGCTCACAACATATAAAATCTAACATAGAATTTTAAATTTAAAATACATCAATTACAACAGTTAAAACAGTAAAATAATAAAACATTTAAACAGCAATCTATCAAAATACTACACTGAACCTTCTATAGAATTTCTAATGCCAGTTAATTATAGGCCAGCCGGAAGTGGGCAAAGGAAGCTGTGGCTCTTTCCTTCCTTCCCCAGGGGACAGGGGAGGGAGGAGCCTCAACCAGTAGAAGGAAGAGAGGCTTGACTCAGTAGTTCTGCTGTGTTATTGAGAGAGCCTGGAAAAACAAACTCTACCTCCCCAAGGGAGGAGCCTCAGCCAATGGAGAAAATAGATGTTTTGCTCTGTAGCTCCTGTGCAATTGAGCAAGCCTTGTTATGCAGAAGGAAGCAAGAGAGAGGGCACACTCTAGCATTTGGGTTAAAACTCTATGGTACCATACAGTTTTTACCTCAAGTGCTAGCGCATCCCCTGCACGATGTGCCCATCATGATGATGTCACTTCTTGGTGACATCATCGCACCACGGATGTTGCATGACAACAGAGCTCTTGGGGAGTGGGGATCCCCCTAGCATCTCACTCTGTGTTGGCAGGTTGGGGACCCCCAAATTGGAAAAAACCCCATCCCCAGCAAGAGCTTGGCAGCCCTAATAATATATTTTAAATGTTTAATACCTATTTTCCATTCTAGATTAGCATTTTGGACTGTAGATTGATCCCTTCAGTTGCAATTCTATTGATTATAACTCGCCCACATAGATTAATCAAGAAAAACTTCAATTACTTTCAGTTGCAATTCTAATAGGATGATGGACAAATAGAAAAGGATAGAGTTAGAGGGAGAAAGTTATCTTGACTCATAAATGAATAAATAATTGAATTCCTACTACTGTCTATTTCTCTCTGTAGTTATAAGTTTTGATTTCTTTTTTGTTCTCTTTTGCTTTTCTCTTTTATTTATCTAGGTGGCCGAGATAACCCCCCTAAAAAAAAAAAAAACCCTGTACAAGAATAGGTAGATGATGAAGTTGAATAGAACAGCTCTGTGATTGACCATGGCAGTGGTCAAAATCCAGAGTGCCAAATCAGCTAACTGTGGTGAGGATTAGTAACCTGCAAAAAACCGTTGATTGATGAGCACCCTCCTATTCTTAGAATCCAACACAACATGACACTTTCTTCAGCCGATGCATTTGAAACATGAGATTGTTGAACATTCTTGACTTGAAGGGGAAGGTGCTCTTCGGAAGAAAAAAGGAAAATTAGAAACAAAGAGGCTTGATGATAAGCACCATGATTAGGGGGATCATGAGAATGATAGCACCCAGGGAAAAGGAACACAAAAGGTTAGCCTTTAGCTTCTTTCTATAGAGACATCGCTGGCCATTGGTCCAATGTTATCCAATGCCTGCCTGTATTTCTCTCTCTCTCTCTAAATACAATGTGCTGTACCTCTAGCTCTTTCTTTCTTTCTTTCTTTCTTTCTTTCTTTCTTTCTTTCTTTCTTTCTTTCTTTCTTTCTTTCTTTCTTTCTTTCTTTCTTTCTTTCTTTCTTTCTTTCTTCTTTTCTTTCTTTCTTTCTTTCTTTCTTTCTTTCGTCAACTTCATCAGATATGCCAAATTGGATGCTCCCTTCCCCCAAGAAACTTTGTCTATGATATAGCAGAAATTATTCCTTTACTACTTTATGTATAACAAACACACATGTCGAACAACTATGCTGTCAGGCAAGTAGGTTTCATACAGTCATTTATACATTCAACATACTTCCTAAAGGGAATTATATTTCATATGTGTTGATTATTTCTGGGCAGCCCTCCAAATGTTTAGAAGTTAACTTTCACATAATCATTAAAAAGCAGCTTTTTATACAAGCATATGTAGAGATTCTGAATCTGAAAATCAGACTGGAAATCGAATAGTTTCTACTTTCTTGCCTCCAGTGTGCCTCTCCCTGCTTCCTCTTCTGGCTTAAACAAAGTTGCTTGGAAAATGTAGATATGCAACCCAATATGGCTGTTGGAAACCATTGGACCGTTTTAGGGTCACAGGCTACTCCTGGCATCTGTCAGGGAGCTTCAAAGGTCAGGGGCATGGCAGGGACATGTAGTTGTCTGTGCCTTTATGTCACTTCCAGGAAACCAGGAAACAATGTCAGGTAGCTCTGAGAATTGCCATAAACTCTATGACAAAAACCATTGTTTTCAGTGATTCTTAAAGCTACCTGACATCATTTCTGGGTTCCCTCTGGAAGTGATATTGTGAGGTAGGCAGGGGTGGAATTCTAGCAGGAGCTTCTTTGCATATCAGATCACACACCCCTGATGTAGCCAGTCCTCCAAGAGCTTACAAAAAAAAGCCTTGTAAGCTCTTGGGGGATTGGCTACCTCAGGGGTGTGTGGCCTAATATGCAAAGGAGCTCCTGCTAGCATTCCACCCCTGGCAACACTGACCTTTTGCCAAGAAAAAATCCTGATGTGATGTAACCCCATGAGTCGGTAATGAACTGGTGCTTGCACCTTTACCTTAATTTACAGGCTAATGAGGGGATTGAGGGAACTATCCCAAGAGACAAGCTAACCCTGTTGTGTGTAAGGAATTCCAAAAGAAATAATTTTCTCTCTTTTTGGCAGAAATAGTCTGTCAATTCAGTAAAGCTGTTGGTATGTGAATCTGAACAAAGTCGGAGTCCAGTGACACCTTTAAGACCAGCAAAGTTTAATTCTGGGTATTAGCTTTCATGTGCATGTTGTATGTAGCTCCAGCTGTGAATTTATAGCTGTTTTAAAACAAAGTTTTGCTGTCCCTTGCTGTACTGACCAATAACTAGTTACATGCCTTGTCTTATCCACCCAAACACTATTCACTGAGCCCTTCTAAAGAAGAGACAATAAACTTTTGGGGGGGTTGGGGGAGTTGTGCTATGAAAGGAAGGTGTTACTGTGAGTCACTCCTGAAGAAGGGGAAGGCAGAAGTACTAGAAACCACCTCAGATTCCTATTTCACCTCCCCAGGCTTCCTCTATAACAGCAGCACCTAATCCAGCACAGTAATTTGCTAGCTTTGCCTAACTGACCCCTTGCAACCCACTCCATAACTTGAGTCAACTCAGTCACTGCTACCAGAAGGTGTGATGGAGTGGGTGAGGAGCTGGGAAAGCTTCTGACCATCACAGTGCAGTCCTGCTTCTCATTCCATGCACTGATTCTTCTACACAGTTTTGATGGTCAGTGAAGTATGAATGTTAGGAGCTATGTATCTTGTTCATTCTTACCCATGTCAAAAAGCATCTCCTGTAATTAAGTGAAGTTCTGGGGCATCCATTAGATCATTTGGGATGCTCTAAATGCCCTTTCTCACAATACAAGAACTCTTGGACACTCAATGAAATTTCTGAGTAGTCAGGTTAGAATGGATAAAAGGAAATACTTCACCCAAAGGGTGATTAACGCCTGGAATTCACTGCCACAGGAGGTGGTGGCAACTATAAGCACAGAAAGCTTCAAGAGGGGAATGGATAAACATATGGAGCAGAGGTCCATTAGTGTCTATTAGCCACAAGGTATAGATGGAACTGTCTGGCGCATGTGATGCTCTTTATTCTCGGTGCTTGGGGGGTGGGGACAGTGGGAGGGCTTCTAGTGTCCTGGCCCCACTGGTGGACCTCCTGATGGCACCTGTTGTTGTTTTTTTGTCACTGTGTGACACAGAGTGTTGCATTGGATGGGTCACTGACCTGATCCAACATGGCTTGTCTTATGGCGCAGAGTGTTACAGCTGCAGTACTGCAGTCCTAAGCTCTGCTCACGACCTGAATTCGACCCCAGTGGAAGCTGGGTTTTCAGATAGTCGGCTCAAGGTTTACTCAGCCTTCCATCCTTCCGCGGTCAGTAAAATGAGTACCCAGCTTGCTGGGGGGAAAGTGAAGATGACTGGGGAAGGCAATGGCAAACCATCCCATAAAAAAGTCTGCTGTGAAAATGTTGTGAAAATAACGTCACCCCAGAGTCAGAAACAACTGGTGCTTGCATAGGGGACCTTTCCTTTCCCTTTCCTTATGTTCTTATAATGAATGTACATGGAAGCAATGCAGTCATGGTGGCAGCTTCCACCCATAACCTACCTACATTCATGGAAATGCATTTATACAGCATATGGGATGTACGAGCAAACACACGCAGGTTCCATGATTGGGAATCCTGAAAAACAAGACTCCCAACTGGAGAGAGCCATCTGTGCATACATGTATATGTATATAGGCTATATTCCTACATGCCAATGAATGCACAGAGGTAATGGGTGAAGTTTGCTGCCATTGTCCAGTTCTCTCTAAGTGTGTTCATCATAGGCTGAAATCTTAAGACCATTTTCCTGGAAGTCCTACTGAATAAAATGGGACTTCCTGCTGAGTAGCCCTGTTTAGGCTTATCTGCTTAGAATGTCTAAAAAGAGGCTATTGTGACCGCACTTAACACTGTTCTCTGCACCATTTGCCTTCTTTCCCCGACAGACGCATAATACTATGAATTTAGTTGTTCATTGTATAGATTTACATCGTAGGTTGTTTCCAAGCCATGGATAAAACAGCACTTAAAGTGGGAATTTAAAAAAAAAATGCAGTAAACTACATCTCAACAACAGTGCATGATAAAATCAGATCTAACCGAATCTAGCAGCAAACAAAATGATTATATAATGATTCTGTAAATATGCAGCACAAATCACTAGCATGAAATATCAGTGCCATGACAAGAGCAAAATACAAACTCCACCACAAGGCCAAAGCAATCAGCAGTATCTTAATTCAGCTCTACAAATCAACAGCCTAGGCACCAGATGCAGTGATCCGTAGCAGAGGGGCCATAACAGAGTGGACCCTGTCCTTAATGGCCATCCATCTACTCCCCCAAAGACAAGGGCACAAGGAGCAGAACTTTTGATAATATCTGATGCACATATTCCTATAGAACATAGTGACCTTGGTGACCCACCTAATTATGTCAGCAGTATGACTGCACTAGGTCTGATATGATAGTGATGTGGCTTCTTGTGATCATATGGAATACCACAGCCAATCAAATTAAATGACAGATATGGATATACAAGAAACTGGATTATCCAGAGTACAACCACTGGTCTATCAAGATCTATATGGTGTACACTGACTGACTGCAGCCTTCCAGGGTCTCAGCCTGAAGTCTTTTGGGTCACTACCATTCTCTAAGTCTTTTAAGTGGATATGCTTGGGATGGAACCAGGGGCCACATGCATGCAAAGGAGATGCTCTGCCTGCCACTGAGCCCTGCCCCAACAGTGTAGGCAACTGAGTACAGTTGCTGGAAAAGTTTGTGGGAAAGACTTCTGAAAACAAGCAGCAGCCAGCAGAATAAAAGGGACACTGCCCGGAAACAACAAAATGACATGAAGTTTGCATTGAACACATTTTCAAAGGGACCTGAAAATTAAAAAGGTAATGGTAGTCCCCTGTGCAAGCACCAGTCATTTCCGACTCTGGGATGATGTCGCATCACGATGTTTTCACAGCAGACTTTTTACAGGGTGGTTTGCCATTGCCTTCCCCAGTCATCTACACTTTCCCCCCAGCAAGCTGGGTACTCATTTTACTGACCTCGGAAGGATAGAAAGCTGAGTCAACCTTGAGCTGGCTACCTGAAATCCAGCTTCCAATGGGATTGAACTCAGGTTGTGAGCAGAGAGCTCAGACTGCAGTACTGCAGCTTTACCACTCTGTCCCACAGTGTATATATGTAATAGGAAATCATGAGAGAGCGTGCCTTCACACATCAAAGCAAACATGCATGCTTATAATGGTAATTATATATACACAATGTATTGCTTGTTTATGTTTATAACCAGTTTGGTGTAGTGGTTAAGTGCGTGGACTCTTATCTGGGAGAACCAGGTTTGATTCCCCACTTCTCCACTTGCACCTGCTGAGATGGCCATGGGTCAGCCATAGCTTTCATAGAAGCTGTCCTTGAAAGGGCAGCTGCTGTAAAAGCACTCTCAGCCCCACCTACTTCACAGGGTGTTTGTTGTGGGGGGGGGGGGAAGGTAGAGGAGATTGTGACTGCTCTGAGATTCTGAGATTCAGAATATAGGGCGGGATATAAATCCAAAATTTTCTTAAATCTTCTATATATTCACATTGCAGGGGTCATTTCATAGGGAAAAAAGAGATGCCAGAGCTCAGTAGCACAACTCATTTGCAGAACTCATTTGCCTATGCCATGCACACCAGACATCAGCTCAACATCTACCTTAAAATGCTTTTTGAATTATAATTGTTTTCATAATAACACCTTACTCCCATCATACTTTTAAAATTACTTTCTCCTATGTGGCTACAGCAGCATGATGAAGATTTCCAGCTGTTTGCTTTATATTGCTTTGCTTATTTCCCCCTTTTTTTGTATGTGGGAAAATATTGAAAAGTTTGTCAAACCTTAGAGTTCAGCAAAATTCTCATGAGGGTTTGTTTGAACATTGGAGCCCAGAGGCAAGTATTTTTTAGACGTTCCGGAGATCCGCTCCTGTGATCTCTGGCCAAAAATGAGGCCTGACACATTATATGTGAAACAGTCCTACCCTGATTCTGGATTTCACACTCTTTCTTTTTATTTATTTATTTATTTTACTGGCAGAAGAGCAAAGAATGGAAAGTACCACCCCAGTGATTTATGGTGCATGATTTTCTGGGCTTTAGCCAGTTGGTTTGTTATATATCTCTTATGCTGCTGAACTGATATACGAACTTTAGGATGCACTGGATTAATAACTGCTTCATAGATACAGTCAGGCCACAAGGACGTAAGAAGAGTCCCAATGGTTCAGACCAGTATCCATCCAACAGAAACTTGTTTCAGGCAATGACCAACTAGTTACCCCATAGAGCCAACGAACAGGGTGTAGAGGCCAGCATTGCACAAGTACATATATCGAGCTTGATGGATCAGACCAGTGGTCTATCTATTTCAGTATACTGTTTTACACAGCAAACAGCTAATTGCTCTGGAGAGTCAACAAACAGGATATAGATGCTGAGACCTTCTCCCGATGCTGCCATCTAGCATTCATATTCAGAGTTTTACGGCCACTGGATATGGAGGTTCCTTTTACTTACCATGGCTAATAACCACTGATGGACTTCTCCTCCATAAATCTGCCTCACCCTCCTTTACAGACATCCATGCTCATGGTCATTACTACATCCACTGGCAGTGAATCCCACAGTTCAATTACTCAATGAGGAAAGAGTATTTCCTTTGGCTGACTTGAATCTATAGCTCATCAGTTAGGTGACCCCAAATGCTTCTATCATGGAAGAAAAAATTCTCTCTACTCACTTTTATTTATTTTATTTATTTCTGAACATTTTTATCCCACTCCTCCAAAAACAGCTCGAAGCGGCTTCCAGCAATATTAAAATCAGTACAATAAATATAATAAAATAGTTACATATCAATTAAAAAAAATTGATCGCCATGCACAGTTTTATAAACCTTTTTTGTGTCCCCCCCAGTCATTTTTTCCCTGTAAACTGAAAATCTCTATCTTTTGCCTTGCCTTGTTCTTTTTTGTCATGCTCCTCTGTACTTTCTCTAGCTCATTTTTTGAGACACTGTGACCAGAACTGCACAGAAAACTCCATATGAGATATCACCATAAATGACAGTATTGGCTGGTATATTGTAAATGCCTTTTCTAGTAACCCCCAAGAAGTTTGTCGTTTTTTCCACTACTGTCATACACTGAGCCATCCTTTATAATCCCAGGATCTTTGAACCATCCTCCATAATCCCAAAATCTTAGTTCCTGCCCACTTTCAGCCAGTTCAGACCTCGGGATGACTGGTCTGTATAAAGTGAGAAGAAACCCTACAAATAGTTCCTGCAGAACTGGCTCTGACTGGAAGGTAACCATTGGTTGTAGCAACTTCTGGCTGCCCACATTTCTTTCTTTCTTTTTTTTGGGATTAATAAAAAGCTTTATTAATATAAAGTTCAAGGTACAAGTATGAAAATGCATCGGCAGATATGTAACATGTACCCATATACAACAGGAAGATGGATATAAACAAAGTTAGTTATTAAAATCCAGGTTACAACAACAGTTGACATGACATCAGTATAGCATGATATGGGTCATTAGGACTATTGCTGTCCTTTGAGACCTTGTCAATAAAGGGACACCATTTATACACAAAGTCCAGAGAAGCAGATTGGGAGGTGTTACGAGGATCTAAGTCATGAGTGAGCTTATCTAAGACAAAGTAGTCCCACAGCTTTAGCCACCATGCCTGCCTTGATGGAGGATTTTGCTGTTTCCAAACCGAGGCGATTGCAAATTTGGCCGCCACAAACATATGTGAAATTAAATCCTCTGTTTGTGCAGGAATACGCGAAGTGCCTGTATGATTCAGGAGAGCATATTCCGGCGTGAATGGAGGAGAAAATGAGGTGAGGTCCTGTACTTCTTGATAGATTGGTCTCCAGAATTTTTTTATGACGGGGCATAGCCACCAGGAGTGAAAAAATGTGCCTCTCTGACCGCAGTTCTTAGTCCACATTTCTAACAGTTTAACTGCTAACTAACTACTTAGCAGGTGATTATGTGAAAAAAGTGAATGAGGAATGGCAGTGCTAAGGGTTGGTTGAACAGCCAACATGTTAAAATGATTCCATTGTAGCCCAACTTGACAGCTTGGAGCCAAAACCAGCAGACTTGGCAAGATGTAGCAGGGACTGAACACACATCCAGTCTTAATCTCACTAGAACCATAGCCAGTAGAATTGCATGCCTGGCAGGCAACTTTTAGCTGCTGCAGGCCACCCACCTCACCAACATTTTTTTGGCGTGGAAATATAGACGGCAGGATAGAGAAAGAGCACTGCCAGCAATGTAGCAACCTGGCCAAATAGTGATCCGCAAAAGGTTTCCAAGGGCTTAGAGAAAATTCTAATGTCTTTAGGAAGGATGGCTTCCTCTCTAGAAGCTTATAGAAGCACCGTATTCTGTAACCTGGACTGCAGGTTTCTATTAACACATCTGTGCGATTCTAACAAAGGCTACACGTTTTAACTCTCTTCATATGTGTTGCAATAACCACTGATTCTCCGGCCAAGAAACCCTGGGCACTGTACTTTTCTGAAGGGACAGAATCTCCTGCAAAGAACATTTAGCCCTCAGGGAAATTATTTCTGCAAGTCTGGGTATGTCCATGAGTTAAACTGCTTTCAAAACTGCTTTAACTTTGTTCTATGTGTCTTTTCAGAAGGAGAGGATGCAGCATTTTGGTGCTTCTACCTCCAAAACAATCTGCAGGGCCAAGGCCATAAAGTGGTTGGAGAGCTGGATTCAAATCCCTATTCTGTCATGAAGCTCATTGTGTGACCTTAAGGCCAGTAAGTCTCTTTCTCTCTCCCCACCTGACCTACCACAGAACACTGTTAACCCCTTAAGGAAAAGTCAGGATAAAAATATACAGAGAGATAACCATGCTCAAGACATCATGTCAGCCTTAGTGACTTACACAGAATGCAAGTAGTGTTCTTGAATTTTTTTTTTTCCCCTGGAGTATCTGATGGGGTTGTACCTTGGAGATAATGGTGCCAGTTCTTCCTGGAAGATGATGGTGTCGGAGGACTTCTGTTCTGCCACTTGGCCATTAGTCTGTGCGGTTATGCAATGCTCTACCTTAAGAACTTAAGAACAAAAGAGAAGCCATGTTGGATCAGGCCAATGGCCCATCCAGCCCAACACTCTGTGTCACAAAGTGGCCAAAAAAATTATATATATATATATATATATATATATATATATATACACACACACACATATATATACACACACATATATATACACACACACATATATATACACACAGTGGCTTATAGCCACTGATGGACCTCTGCTCCATATTTTTATCTAACTCCCTCTTGAAGCTGTCTATGCTTGTAGCCGCCACCACCTCCTGTGGCAGTGAATTCCACATGTTAATCACCCTTTGGGTGAAGAAGTACTTCCTTTTATCCGTTTTAACCTGACTGCTCAGCAATTTCATCGAATGCCCACGAGTTCTTGAATTGTGAGAAAGGGAGAAAAGTACTTCTTTCTCTACTTTCTCCATCCCATGCATTATCTTGTAAACCTCTATTATGTCACCCCGCAGTCGACGTTTCTCCAAACTAAAGAGTCCCAAGCGTTTCAACCTTTCTTCATAGGGAATGTGTTCCAGCCCTTTAATCATTCAAGTCGCCCTTTTCTGGACTTTCTCCAATGCTATAATATCCTTTTTGAGGTACGGCGACCAGAACTGCACACAGTACTCCAAATGAGACCACACCATCGATTTATACAGGGGCATTATGATACTGGCTGACGTTCTAAAATGTCAGAGTGTTAATTTGTTCACAGTTTTTAAAAATGTTTTCTCTCTATGACACACATTGGCAATAGTATTTTTAAAAGGATTTTATTCAAGAGTTCATTTTTTGGGGAAAAAATTATCCTGGATAATTGTTATGTAGTGTGGTTCTATAACCCCTCCCATGCAAACCTGCTTGTGGATGTTCAGTGTGAACCAAACTGGCTGGGTGTCTGGCTCACGTCTGACTGACACCTGCATGGAATTCTGGCTGTCAAACACGTTCATGGTGAAATTCACAGCATCCCTAATGTTGAACTGGCCCTGGATGGGTATACAGCCTGCTCTAGATAAGGACGCTGTTCCCCTAAAGAGCAATTTTATAGCTTGGAAGTGCTTCTGGATGTGTGTCTGTGGACAATCTGGCATCTGCAGTTGCCTGAAACGTCTTTTTACTGTCTTAATGGAGGGCCCCGATTGCAGTTAGTCCTGCAGAAAGTATACTTGGCCACCATCACGTATGCCTTGATAAAATCCAGAAACTTCTGCTAGTTCAGAATGAAGCCGCTAGAATGCTAGTGGAAGCATGCCAAAATGATCACTTTTAACCAATCGCCGATGCCCTTTCCCTCTCTATCTCTGAATGCCAGCTGTCAAGAGCAATAATGAGAGCCTTTGTGCCCAGTTCTCAGGCTGTCTTGATGCATCTGTTTGGCCACTGTAGGGAAGAGGAAGCTGCCAGCAGGATCCATACTATCCATACTATTCAGGCTGAGAGCAAGCTCCTGAAGTATACCCAGATGCCATTGCACTATGAAGGTAAAGGGAAAATCCTGCCCTTTCCCCATTACCACATGTATTAAAGTATCAATCAGACATGTCAGAAATCACACATAATTTTTTTTAAAAGTATTTTCTCCTTTGAAATGCATACAATACAGCAGAAGGTCCAGTTTCAAAGGCTGGACCCCACCCCCCACCCCCATCCCTGCACAGCCACAAGGCAAATTGAGGCTGCACAAGCCTGCTATTTGCATTTTGTACACTGACAGAACAGTGTGATCTTTGTCTTATTTTGCCCTATTACAAAGGGCCACAGGGCCAAAAATGTTTGAAGCTGCCACCTGACCCACCCAGTCAGTGTCTGTTTCTTGGAGGCAAGGTACTGTTGCTAGACATGCTTTCTGTTCTTTGATTTACTAACTAGGAACATAGGCAGTTGTCCTCAGATGTGCTTTGATTCATTCCCTGCAGACTATCCATCCAGTCCCGTGCAGAGTGACTCGAGTCTAAGCCCACGGATTTCAATGGGCTCAGACTGGAGTAACTCTGCATAGGATTGCACTATCTCCTGTTGTTAGCTTGAGGCTTTCGATGAGCAGTGAATAATGCATGTGCCCTCTTCCTGCCTGGTCACGAAGCACTGACCCAGTGCCAGCAATTGTGATGGATCAGGCTATTAATCAGACTGCCCCGGTGAGTGATTTCTAAAGGATAACAACCTAACTTCACAACGGGCAATCAGAGGACGGCATCTCTCCCTTTGAGCAGAGCACGCTCCAAGCCCAGGAATCAAAGTGTGCATTTTCAAAAGTAACTCTTGGCCACAAAAACTTGAAAACACAATGGGTTTTTTAAAAAAAGAAAAATCAGTCCTCTTAATTTTTAAAATGCAGGGTTACAGATAATAAAACAGGGTGACATCATTCACAGATGAAATTTCTGCACTTTGTTTTAGTAGGACTTTCGCTGTGACCTGAAGTGATATCGGGGCTTTTTTTTTTTTTTTTGAGTAGGAACACAATTCCAGCTGGCTTGGCATCAGGGGGTGTGGCCTAATATGCAAATGAGTTCCTGCTGGGCTTTTTCTACAAAAAGCCCTGTGCAAAACCATGGTGATGCCTGGGGGTGTGGCCTAATATGCAAATGAGTTCCCGCTGGGCCTTTTCTATTTAAAAAGCCCTGAGTGATATCATCTAAGATGGACTTGCGGCCCAATTGTTTTTGCTTTTCTCAACAAGCGAAATTCAACAGGTAAAGCTTTTCCTAGCATGGAGGTGCAATGGAAAGCTGCACCTGTTATTTATGTTGTCTGTCAAGAAAAACCAAGGGTCTGAGAGTTCTAAGCAATAGAGAAGTCCTCCCTGAAATCTACAGTTTTAGACAGAGGCTGCGTGTGTGTGTGTGTGTATATATATATATATATATATATATATATATATATATATATATATATATATATATATATAGGCAGAAAGGTTTTCTTTAATGTGTAATGAACATTAGAAAATGGGGCTCTTTTCCTACAGTCTCAGTGTGGAACAGTCCAGGGCTATATAATGAGAGTCTGAATACAGAAATCAACTCTCTGATCTCATTGGAGAACTAAGTATGTTGAGGCTATGGATGGATTGGGAAGAGTTTGCTAAAGTGCTGCTCTGGAAAAAGTTGTGATTCTCCAAACTAAACACACATGTTAGGTACCTGGCAAGCCCCATTCCAAAGTTCATGGCTTAATGGCCTTTAAGTGGGAATGTGCTACCAGAGCTTTACTACTAATGAAAGATCTGACCCAAACTGCATCCTTTTTGAAATAGAGTAAATGTTCTAAATAGAATTCTTTCCAACATTTGACAACAATCTGACAGTTATTGTGGGGCCAATTTTACAGTTACGGTGATACCATAGTGTCTTATTTCATGAGCAACAGAAGGCAGGAGGGACAGCAAAAAGAACAAGTGATTGAGCAGAGATGTGCCTGACATAGATGTTGTCCAACCAGAGCAGTTATCAGATTTTCTCACTGCACAGGTTATCCCAATAAGAATAAGTGTTTCAGGGCTAAACTGTATGTTATGGCATACGCAGGTTGGACCTGTGGTAACCACTGATACCACTGTAGAGATTAATTTGGCCATTTTTAAAATATCACAACATCCTGATTAGGCCCACAGTGCAACAGGATCAGGCTATATTGTCCCCCCATGCACCTTTCAGCTGCTAATGCATCCGTGGAGGGCCTGTTTCATCAGTTGAAAAGGTGCAAAGGATGGAGGCAAGATTGCCTGGTCCTGCCACACCACAGACTGATTAGGATTTGACCCTTGCAGCATTTTTAAATGGCCAAATTAATATCTACAATGGTGTCATTGTTCTGATCTGTGGTTGCCATAACTTCTGCTTTGGTCCTGACTTTCACTGGGGAGAGATTTTTGATTTTGCATAAGAATGGGCCATGTGTGGGTGAATGATTGCATTCTCTGTGACTGTTCCTGCTTGATGGGGCAAAGGTGAAGAGGGGAGAGGTTGCACACCTTTGCAGGGGATCAAAGCTTCAGAGATGGAGGGAACAGAGATCAAGTCTACAGTTTCTTCCCTGATAGGCAGCATACCTCTGCAGACTAGGGAGGGTTGGCAAGTAACTGTCCTGCAGGGCACAGAGACTTCAGTTTTGCTCACACATTCTGGCTGGCAGGCAGTACTTAAGATGGTGGAGGTGGGGGGAAAGAGGCAGAAACTTTTCAGCAGCTGGTGATAGGCTGCTCACATACCCTGCTGACTGGATGGGGTATTAAGGCTTAACAGTTCCCCCACTGCAAAAGGAAAGAGCAAGCACACACACACTTAGGAGAGATCTCTCACACAACATGTCTTGGTTAAACGATTAGAGGAGGGCTTAGGTTCAAATTCATGCTCTGTCTTGAAGCTTCAGTCCAGTTGGCTTTCCCCCTCTATCTAACCTTCCTCATGGGCAGGGCTTCCTCATGGGAGAGTCAGTTTGGTGTAGTGGTTAAGTGTGCGGACTCTTATCTGGGAGAACTGGGTTTGATTCCCCACTCCTCCACTTGCACCTGCTAGCATGGCCTTGGGTCAGCTATAGCTCTGGCAGAGGTTGTCCTTGAAAGGGCAGCTGCTGTGAGATCCCTCTCCAGCCCCACCCACCTCACAGGGTGTCTGTTGTGGGGGAGGAAGGTAAAGGAGATTGTGAGCCACTCTGAGACTCTTTGGAGTGGAGGGCGGGATATAAATCCAATATCTTCTTCTTTTTTTGAGCAGGAACTCACAGGAATGCAGTTCTGGCTGGCTTGGCATCAGGGTGTGTGACCTTATATGCAAATGAGTTCCTGCTGGGCTTTTTCTACAAAAAAGTCCTGTGTGAAACAATGGTGATGTCAGGGGGTGTAGCCTAATAGGCAAATGAATCCCTGCTGGGCTTTTTCTGCAAACAAAGCTCTGCACATGGGGTTGTTATGGTGATTAGAAGAGGAGAAGAAGATGAGATTGGATTTATACCCCACCCTCTGCTAGCCAAAGGAGTCTCAGAGTGGCTTACAAATCTCCTTTCCCTTCCCCTCTCCACAACAGACACCCTCTGAGGTAGGTGGAGCTGAGAGAGCTCTTCGAGAACTGCTCTTGAGCAGAACAACCTTGAGAGAACTTGTGGCTGACCCAAGGTCACATCAACAAGTGTATGTGGAGGAGTGCAGAATCAAACCCGGTTCTCCCAGATATGAGTCTGAGTACTTAACCACTACACCAAAAGTGGGGGGAGGTCATATATACCTTTCTGGGTTTGGCCTCTGGCTCCAACTCCACTCCCACCCACCTAGCAAGCTATGGGGGCCACTGAGGGACCCTACCTTGAACAGCTAGATGGGGGAACAACAGCAGTGATGAGAACAGTGATGTTACGATGAGAGCAGTAGATGTTATGACATCCACAGATTGGACCTGTGGCCACTGACACCATTGTAGAGAAGAATTTGGGCCCACAGTGCAGCAGGATCAGGCCATCTTAACCTCAACCAACTCAGCAGCAACCACAGCAGCAGCAGGAAGGGAGGTAGGGAAGGGAGAGCCCCTGGTGTGGTCCTGAAGGAACAAGAACCCTGCAGTGGGCCTGGCTGGGAGGCAAAGAGGGGGGCCTTCACATCCTGAACAATGGGAAGAAGAGGAAGGAGATGGAAATTTGCAGCCCAGGATCAGGTAACTGGCCATTTCTCTTTATTGATTCCAGAGGGATGTGGAACCAGGGCTGAAGTGGGCCCAGGAAAGTGGGGCCAGGGCCCAGGGTCAAATAAAAGGGAGGCTTCCAGGCCAGGCCGGGAAACAGGCTGAGGCTGAGCTCATGCGATCCAGGAAAAGGGGCAAGTGAGCCAGTCAATGGAAGGCCAGAGTGCTGTAACCTCCTTGCCTTCCATTTCTGAAGATGGTGGGGAAGCCCATCAGGATGGTAGAATGCAGGTGTGCCAGGGCAAGCCTCACAATACCTTGGTGGTAGAAAATGCCATCAGATTGGAGCCAGCCTATGGTGACCCCATAGGGTTTCCAAGGCAAGAGACAAGCAGAGGTGTTTTGAACATATATAACATATGAAGCTGCCTTATACTGAATCAGACCTTTGGTCCATCAAAGTCAGTATTGTCTTCTCAGACTGGCAGCGGCTCTCCAGGGTCTCAAGCGGAGGTTTTTCACACCTATTTGCCTGGACCCTTTTTTGGAGATGCCAGGGATTGAACCTGGGACCTTCTGCTTTCCAAGCAGATGCTCTACCACTGAGCCACCGTCCATCCCTTGACGTCACATCCCTGGACTTCCTTGGTAGTCTCTCCCATCCAAATACTAATCACCTGCTTAGCTTCCAAGATCTGGCAAGACTGGGCTAGCCTGGGCCATCCAGGTCATAAGAACATAAGAGAAGTCATGTTGGATCAGGCCAATAGCCCATCCAGTTCAACACTCTGTGTCACACAGTGGCCAAACCCCCCCCCAAGTGCCATCAAGAGGTCCACCAGTGGGTGCCATCAAGAGGTCCACTGTGCCTGCCCCTTCAAGCACAAGAATACAGAGTATCACTGCCCCAGACAGAGAGTTCCAACAATACGCTGCAGCTAATGGCCACTTATGAACCTCTGCTCCATATGTTTATCCATTCCTCTCTTGAAGCTGTTTATGCTTGTAGCTGCCACCACCTCCCGTGGCAGTGAATTCCACATGTTAATCACCCTTTGGGTGAAGAAGTACTTCCTTTTATCAGTTCTAACCCAACTGCTCAGCAATTTCATTGAATGTCCATGAGTTCATGTATTGTGCGAAAAGGAGAAAAGTACTTCTTTCTCTACCTTCTCTGTCCCATGCATAATCTTGTAGGTTAGGAAGCAGGGTGGAATTTTAATATATCCAGTAAATAAACCAGCAGGTGCATTTCTTAGGAAGTTGTAGTAATGAGGTGCCTAACTCATATTTGATATCAGATTTGGTTGTCAACCTCCAAATGGTAGCTGGGGATCTCCTGGGCAGCTCTAGACCTGCCACTAGACAAACTAGGTGATTACCTAAGGTGCCAGCCTACTGAGGGTGTCAAATTTGGTGCCCACCATATTACTTGGTGACATTATCAGTGCAGGGAGGAGTGCCATATGTTAGCCTTGCTTAGGCTGCCAGACAGTTTAGGGCCAACCCTGCTCCTTGGCTTATAACTGATCTCCAGTCTACAGAGATCAGTTCACCAGGAGAAAATGGCCACCTTGGAAGGTGGATTCCTTGGCATTATATCGCACTGAGGTCTGCAAACTCCACCCCCTGCAAACTCCACCCTCCTCAGGCACCGCCCCCAAAATCTCCAGGTATTTCCCAACATATTTTCTAATCATTAATTACACAAATGATGACTTCCTTGCTTTTTTTAAAAAAACCAAAAAGCAAAACAAAACAGGATGTAACAATATGATGCAAACCCCTGTGCATAGTGCCTAAATCAGGGTTGTCAAACATGTGGCCCGTGGGCCGAATCAGGCCCGCGGAGGGCTCCAATCAGCAACTGGCTTTCCTCTGCTTCATTTTCCCTTGCCTGCTTTTTTCAGACACCATTTTGTGTTTCTCCCCAGACAGGCCAGAGCAGCAAAGCAGCCTTTCCCTCTCCCCCCTCCCTTTTCCCAAAGGGAGGAGGAGGGAGGAGCAGCCTCAGCCAATGAGGGAGCTTGGCTCTATAGCTCTGCTGGGTGATTAAGTTTGCCAGGCTCAATTAATCACACTGCAGAGCTACTGAGACAAGCCTCTCTTCCTTCTAATGAATGGCTGAGGCTCCTTCCCCTCCTCATACCCCGGGGAAGGAAAGAAAGAGCCAGAGCTACCTTTGCGCAGTCCTCACCATCAGGAGAGCTACAAAGAGTGCTTTTAAGACTAGCAACATTTTAGTGAAGGTATGAGCTTTTTGTCTTGCTACAGAGAGAAAGGGAGTTTTGTTGTGCTTGTTATGAGTGTCACTGGCTTTAGGCTGAAAGTGTGTTCCACCTCAGGATTACCCAGCAAATTTTCCTTAATTTTTCTTTCACATTTTCCTTTGATTGGGGGTCTTGAATTTAGACTTCCCAGACAGTAGGCTGACACTGACCACTGTACATGGCTGTCTCTCTGTTCTTGTAGTTTTTTGGGGGGAAGTTGTATTTTTTTTTTAGTTGTAGTCATTTTTCAGGAGAAGATTATAGTTTTGTAGACAAGCACATAGCCCTCAGTCTGTGCCATGGTGCCTTTACATGTTCTTGACTGGTACATTAAGCAACTTCTGTACAAAAACTCACAATGCCCAGCTGATTCATGTTCCTCTGGGTCTTAGGCTCAAAGCATTGACCATGAGATGTCTGTAATGAATGTCAATGAATCAAAAGTAGGTTTGCAACTTACAGATGTGCACACCTGAACAGTACATATTCAAGACTGGTACAGCACAAACAGTGTCTGCAGTTTTTGATGAAATAATTCATAGCAAGAGGTGACATTTATCAGAGACTGTAAAACAAAATATTGCAAACATGCTAATATTTTAAGCATGTTTTATCTTAAGTAAAAAAAAAAACGTTGTGTGTCTGTGCCCTTTATAAAGTTTATATGTCTGCTACACATGGCCCGGCCCAACAAGGTCTCATTTATGTCAAATCCGGCCCTCATAACAAATGAGTTTGACACCCCTGACCTAAAGGTTCTTGGCCTCACTTTCCCAGAAAAGATTTGCTCCTTTGAAGAAAGCAGGGTGGGAAAAAATAAAGACCTATGGCAGAAAGCTTTGTATTTCAGGATGAGAAGTGCTGAGAATTGATGAACCTGGTTTTTCCAGTTCCCCAGCCTCCCCAACTCTTTTAGCTCTGATGCTTGGCTATTACTTAGGCAGCTTAAAATGTAGGCCTGTGAAATCCTGGTCAAGTTAATATTTTGTAAAACACTTTAGCTAAATAGCTACTCAGGGTTGTCGTTATGCTGGTGATAATATGTGGGGCAGGAATCCTAGCCAATAAACTAAGAACCACCGCAGTAAAAGATGAGCGAGGGAGTGCACGTTAATGTTACTGTTCTTCTGCCCCTTACAATAGTCAGTAAAATATAAAACCAGTTTCCAGCAGCTAAGTGAGTCTTCGGCAACAAAAAAACCCTTTAGAAATAAAGAGATCCCTTTCCATCCTGCATCCCTGTAAGCACATTTTCTTGCACAGCTTTTTTTGTTGCAGGAACTCCTTAGCATATTAGGCCATGCCTCCCTGATGTAGCCAATCCTCCAAGAGCTTACAAGGCTCTTTGGACAGGGCCTACTGTAAGCTCCAGGAGGATTGGCTACATCAAGGGGTGTGGCCTATTATGCAAAGGAGTTCCTGCTACAAAAAAAGCCCTGTTTTCTTATCAGCTCAGAGAACCAGAGCAGCGTAGAGGGCCAATGTGGGAGAGTGGTTAAAGTGAGACAAAGTTCAGAGATCTGGGTTCACATCCCCACAGTGCCACAAAGGCAGTCACATTTCTCAACCTAGTCATCATTGACCCTAGTCAACATAGGGTCATCATTGACAGGATTATTATTTTTTTGGGGGGGGGGGGGGAGAATGACATACACTTTCTTGAGGCCCTTGAAGGAAGGGTGGGATTGGGCAGCCCAACTGATGGTGACGTCCTTGGAGTTTTCAAGGCAAGAGATGTTCAGAGGTGGTTTGCCATTGCCTGCCTGGTCCATAGTGGCCTCCCATCCAAATATTAAACAGGGCTGATATTGCTTAATTTATGAGATGGAATGAGATCAGACTAGTTTAAGCTACCCAGGTCAAGGCAGGGTGAGATTGAAATGCAGACTCTAGTCCATTCCTGTAACAGCACGACATAATACTACCATTGGGGGGTGGTTTCTTTGTCATGTAGCTCTTACTTTTTATCCATCACAAGACTGATTTGTGCACGGGGACATGGCATCATTTTATTTTTCAGGTTGAAACAGCAGGGATGAGAAATTCAAAACTGCCTGTAAAACAAAATGCCCACTTTCACTATGCACCATGGTTTTCATAGTAATTCTATCTATACACAGGGCAAATTACCTCTGAATATCTCTTGCCTTGAAAACCACAACAGGGTTGCTTTAAGTTAGCTGTAATTTGACAACACTTCCCACCATCATACCGAAACGTCAGCCTTTCAAAAGTTGTGGAGATACATTGGAGTCTCCGTGCCCCTCTTTTAACAAATCCATATTCTTAAATGGTCAGGTTCTGGGTTTAAAATGAGACACCTCCCCATCCCCCAGGTAGAACTTGTTAAGAGTTGAATCTTTACTATTTAAAGTTGAACAGTTTTCTAAGCAGAAGTTCTTTGAAATAGTTCTCAGCGTGACTTTCCTAAAAGAGAAAAAGGGGCAAGGAACAGAGAAATTAACTATGAACAGATGGTTGGCAAAGTCAAAGGTGACTGTGACCACCACAACTACTTCAGTGTGAGTATAGTGGGTAGACAGATCTGCAGCCCACAACTGAATTTGTGTAACAGCCTTATATTAAGTCAGCTCATTGATTCATCTAGCTCACCATAGAACATTCTGATTTGCACTGGCTCTCAAAGCAGTGGCTTCATTGGTCCACCAGCTCAGTACCAATTATTGTGATCCAGAGTGGCTCTGCAGGATCTTAAGGTAGAAAATTCTTTCCTAAGCATCTCTGATTTGACATCCTTTAATCAGAGCTTTCTTTTTTTTAGCAGGAATGCACAGGAACACAGTTCTGGCTGCCCAGAACTGAATCTACATGTTTTTTGAGGGGGGGGGGGAAGCAACATTTAAAAAATGATGCCCCCTTATGGGCCATAATATCTTATGGTCCCATAGAATACAATGGACTCCATACCCAATTTGGCGTCCCCCCTCCATCAGTGCCTGGGGCAAGCACTCCCCTCTGCCCCCCTTAGATCTGGCCCTTTGGCTGCCTTGGCATCAGGGGATGTTGCCCAATATGAAAATGAATTTCCTGTGTGAAACAATGATGATGCCAGGGTGTGTGGCCTAAAATGCAAATAAGTTTCTGCTTGGCTTTTTCTACAAAAAGGGCCCTGCCTTTAACTGAAATTAAATCTGGGACATTCTGCAACCACAATTGCTTGCTCTTAGGGGATAACCTTCTCAACAGGGGATGGGGGGACTTACCTGGAGAAAGGTAAAAGAAGTGATGTCATCACACCAGCAATGCCCAAGTGATGCTCTGGTATTTGGGCAAAAACTCTATGGTAAAACTGGCTTCTACCATAGAGTTTTTGCCCAAATACTGGAATGTTGCCTGGACATTGCTGGTGTGATGACATCACTTCCTTCCTCCAAGTGAGTCCCCCATTGGTCAGCTGATCAGCAGCTGGGGGACAGGGCCCATCAGTGGGCGATCCCTGCCTCCACAAGGGGTTTGACAACCCTATTCTCAGTTTTAAAGAACATTGTCTGTCAGATTTCTCTAGTCCCTCTAATCTAAGTGCATTCAGATTTGGGAATGCTGTTTTTAAAAGAATCAAGTGATTAAACGTTTTCTGCAAAATCTGCTATCATCCTTGGCCGGGCAAAAACCCCCAACGAATCAAGGTATATTTTGTTTGACAAGTTTTTGTGTATTTTGTTTTATAGGTTAAAAATGGCAAGCAACACAAGCCATTGTTATCCAGTTCTGAAACTCCATTCTGCTGTACAGAACAAAGGAAGATAAAGGTAAATCTCTGCCCCCAAGGGAATTACAATCTAATAAATGTTTGCAGGGTGGAAATATCACAGGGTGGGAGAAGAGAGAGGACAGAGTAACCGGGCCGGAGAAGGGTGATGCCAACCTTTGTCCGCAGCCTCCCCTCTCCCCCGCCCTCGGCCAAAATCCATTTTCTGCCTTCTTCGAACAGCGGCCCGTTTTCCTCTCAGCCCGCTAAGCGACAGCATTGCACCGCTCTTTCCCCCCCAGCGATACCCGGGCCGCCGGAAATCCCGATGCTGGACACTAGGGGGCGCTGTTGCACAGAGCCTCGCAGCCCGCGTCGCCTGCCAAGGCTGCCCACAGCAGCTTCGCCGGGCCAGAGATCTTTCCTCGACCGCCCCTTTTCCTCCTCCTCCTTTTTTTAAAGCGCCGTTTCTTTTTTTTTACTGGTGGATGCACTTTTTAACACCTGTCCCATAAAGCGGCCCTTTCAATGTGAACGACGGAGGCTATTATAGGGAGGAGGGGAGGGAAAGGATTTCCAATCCACCCCCCCCCCTTCCTCCTGTCTTTGGATTTTTGAACAACTTGCACGCACCAGTTGGAGATTCGCCTGCCTGCAGTTGTTGCCTCCCCCACCCCGCTCCCAGCCCAGGGACACCCTTGGTAACCAGCGGGCAACAATGGTCGCATTAATCTTGCCCAATTAGCGTCCTAACCCTTGGCAGCTCTACAGGCGCGAAAGACAAAGCTTTATGCAAATCGACGCCCCCCTCCCCACAAGTCTCCCATCCCCCCACTTCTTCTTCTCTGTGTAGATCTCCCCCCCCCCCAATGTTTCCCAGCCTGCTCTTAATGAGACGGTGCATGGAGTAACTTAAAATTAATGATAAGGTTCTTGACCAAAAAGGAAAAAAGAAAAGAGGGGAAGCCAAGGAGGTGCGGGCGGGGGGGGGGGGGAGAGGAAGGCTGCGCTGCTCTGAGAAGTCGGGGCGCCGGGAGGATTCGCCGCCACCAGCCGCGCCGCCCAGCCCTGCCCGAGGGAGACGCGCCGCTGGTGTTGCCCGCAGAGGATGGAGCTGGAGCGGCCTGGGGTGAGCAAGAGCCCGGCGGGAGAAGGTAGGGGCGCCCCGTCGGAGGCTGCGGGGAGGAGAGGGGCTCTCGGGGGCAGCAGGGATTGGGCGATCCTCGCCTCACCGGAGAGGCAGCCGTCGAAAGCCTGGGAGGGGAAGGGAGGGGGGACTCCCACGACTCAGAGAAGGGCTGGGGTTGGGGGGGGGAGGGAGGACAGCCGCCTCCCGCCGCCCCGGGGCTGCATTGGACTGAGCTGCCCCAGGCTGAAGCCTCGCTCTTCCAGGGCCAAAAAGTCCCTCTGGGCGCCTCTCCTTGCTGACCTGGCTCAGGGGCTCCCACAGGAAGATTTCAAGTGCGCTGGGAGGGGGCGGGTCAGAAGGAAGGAAGGAAGGAAGGAAGGAAGGAAGGAAGGAAGGAAGGAAGGAAGGAAGGAAGGAAGGAAGGAAGGAAGGAAGGAAGGAAGGAAGGAAGGAAGGAAGGAAGGAAGGAAGGAAGGAAGGAAGGAAGGAGGTCGCCCTTCACAACTACAACAAAAAGATTTCGGATCCGGACTGTAGAGAACAGATTTTAGAAATAAGGGAGTGAAGGGGAAACCCTGAATGCAAATTGGGAAGTGTCAAATAATATATTTGAACCTTCCTTCCCAATATCTTCTTGCAAAGTCTTTGGTGCTTTCTTTTCTTCCTTTCTGATTCTCCCTTCTTTTCCCTCCCTCCTTCCTCCCCCAAAATCGCCCTTGTGGGGCCCGCCGGACAGCCCTCGGGGCTGGGAGGAGAAAGAATTGCAAATAAAATCTTTGCGGGGCGGGGGGGGGGGGCGCGTTGGCGGCGGCGGCGGCGGGGCTTGAGAGCGCACCTGTCTGCTGGGCTGCGGAGAGAGGCCCGTGGCGCTCCTCCCTTCGGACCGGGGGGTGGGGGGAGGCGAGGGCGGGGGGGGCAGGGCAAGAGAGTCGGCAATGGCGAGCGAGGCTTTTGATTTATCCCCTTTCGATCAGTGATTAATGCACCTTAATTAGCTAATCTCCAAACCATTATTTACAAGGCGGGGGGGGGGGACAAAGGTGGGGGGGGGCGAGAGAGGCTGAGGAACCGGCACTTCAGTCACTTTGAAATTAAGGAGTTGGGAGGGGGGGGTAGAAAAGAGAAGAGTTCCTGATTCGGAACCAGGTTGGCCGTCGTGGCCCCCTGACACTCGGCAAACCAGACTGGCCCTTCCACGGTCTTTCTGGGTCTCTCTTGACTTGATGTTGTCTTTCGGGGGGAGGGGGGCAACTGTGCCTACATATAAGGAATGGCCTGACGCAGACCGGGGAGAGGCGGGGGGAAAGCAAAATCGATTTTTCTTGCCATTTCCAAATACAAGCAACAGTAAGATTGTCTTTACACGGGAATAAGACCTCCAGGGAATGAAGCACGACTCCCGATTCAAAGCAGGCGAAGACTCGGGCAGAAACGCAGGGAATCCGGGCGCTTTTGGCGTGGAGTTCAAATTTTGCCATTCCCACACCCGGGTCTAATCTGTGTGTGCACCACGGAGGCTGTGTTTGTGAGGCAGAGCAGACCAGAGACGGAAACGGCAATATTTTGTATCATGCATCAAGTTATTTTTTTTTTCTTCCATGCACCTCACTCCCCCATCTTTCCCAACCTAAATACACTCCGCAGGATTCAAAGATCGCGGGCCCGCTTAAATTGAGACAATGGATCCTTGGGATTTTGTCTCGGTCAGAGGTGTGTGTGTTTAAAAAAACAAAAACAAAACCCAAAACAAACATTTCTTCTGTGGGCTTCTTTTGCTTTTCTATGTAAAACCGTCTATTATTATTATTATTATTATTATTATTATTATTATTATTATTATTATTATTATTATTATTATTATTATCCGAAAGGAAGGGAGCCGGGATCGTTCCGCCTGGAGCCAGGTCAGTGCCGAGACTGATACGCAGTGACTTCGGTTCTAATGCGAAACACCGCAGTGGACAAGAGTGCTCAAGAGCACCCCACGAGCCCCGCCACACTTTCTCCGCGTGGCCCCAAACGAGCCACTTCAGTCACCTTAAACAGGTGGCCCTGATTCCCCCCCCCTTCATTTAGTATCCCAGCATTTTAAGCGCTCCCCCCAGGACTTTCCCAAATTGCAAATCTTTAAAACCCTTTAAAAAACCCCTTTATTTTATTATTATTATTTTAAAATGTGGTCATCTGTCCCCATTGGGGTCGGATATGTAAAGAAGCCCAAGCGAGTGCGGAGGTGTATTTTGAGTAAGGCTTGTAGTAGCCTTTGTCTAAAGGGTAGAGACGAGGGGAAAGATTGAAGCTTCCCCCCCCCCCTAAAACAATGCTAGAAATGGGAATCCTAAATCGAAATCTGAGAGGAATGGAGAGCAGACCTCCCCCCCCCTCATGTTTACCTTCCCTAGGCAAGACTTAATTTGGAAGCAAGCCCCCCCCCCCCCCATCTTAATGTAAATGAGAGACGAAGCTGTTTTGCTTTGATGCCGCCAGAGTGGGTGCAGGTAAAGCCCTTTGTGATGCTGGAAGGGAAAATATTCTTTGGAACGCCGAAGGAGAATTTGGGAGAAAGAAATTCATTGCGGGGGTGGGGGGGGGGACTCTCTCCAGGCGTTCGCCTCTTTGACAAAGGCCCCGCCAAACAAACAAACAAACAAAGTAAGTCTAATAATCGCCTCGGGGGGATTATTTATGTTTGCGTTTTGTTGCTGTTGTTGTCCTAGATTAAATCATAAGAAGTGAGAGTGGAGGTGGGGGGCGGGGGGAGCCAAGCATCTGTTTAATTTGGAGCAATCCCGAGACCCTTGTTTTGAAAGATGCAACGGGGGTTGTTGCAAAAGAGTCCTTTCCATGTTTAAAGATTATTAATCCCCCCTCCACTTTCAGTTCCGCCCGGGAGGGGAGAGAGAAGTGGATTAGGGAAGGCTATCCAAGCGGGATTATTCGTTTATACCAACCAGATGGAACCCCCCAACCCCCCTCCCCCAGCGGAAATTAAAACAAAAATTAAAAAAAAATATATATGATGGGGAGATTTGCGCGCCCGAAAAAAAGCCCAGGCAGCTGCGGAGAGGGACGCGGGAGGCATCTGGTCGCTCTTCTCCGGGTCGTTTCCTTTGCTGGAGAGGCTGCGCGGCGCTTAAGACCTTGCGGGTTTCCTTTCTTTCCGCCGCAATGGAGGGGGCGCGATCCCTCTGGCACGCGAAAGGAAGCGACGGCCAAGCTGGTTCTCGGGTTTGGGCCGCCTTCCTGTGGCTCCCGTGGCCACCAGCAGCCGGGCCGTGGTGGGAAGGAAAGAAGCAAGGTCGTCGCAAATGCTGCCAGTTGAGGGCAAAGGCCGGAGCCGGAGGGGAGGCGCGCGCCGGAGGGGGGGGGGGTGGAATCCGTGGCACGAACAGTGACCTTGGCACGACGCACCTGCTGCTGCTGCTGCTGTTGAGATACAAAGAAAGTGGGGCGGTGGGGCAAGGCGGGGGCGAGCCCCCCAGCCGCTCCCGTCCAATGTGACTCGATGCGTTTACAAGGGAGGAGACTGGAAAACCAAGCCCACTTCCAATTCAGATTCACGCACACACGTCGTGAGGACTAGTGGAACAGATTCTCTCTCTCTCTCTCTCGTGAAGCTCAGATCTGAAGCTTCTACACTGCCCCCGAATTGTTTATTTGTTTTTTAAAAAGTCTTCCCAAATTGAAGGGTGGTCTCCTGCCTTCTACGCCTATGTGTGTCCGTTTCCAACGCTGACCTGCAAAGCCAAACTCCCCACGCCCCCCACCCCGGACAAAGACAGACGGATCGGATCCTTTGGGTTTAAACAAAGGCTGGATTGGCTGAAATAATAGAAGCATTTCTTTAAACCCCCAAACATTGGTCGGCTCACCAGCGCTGATTGATAGCTCGCCTCTTTCGTCGACTGCGCATCTTATCCCGCCGCGCAGAGAAAACACACAGATTTGACTGGAGGTGGGGTTGGGGAACAGGACGCAGGACGCCTTTGGGGTAAATAATTTGGAAACCTGAATGCAGGGTGATAATTATGGGGTTTCCTTTTTATTTACACTCTGTGTGTGTGTGTGGGGGGGGGGTTAATTCATCTAAAAGAATCCCTCTCTTTCTGCCCTCCCCCCGTTTATCTTGGATACATCTGTCGTTTGCACGCAGAGAGATGTGCAGAGCAGAGGACAATGGTGTGAAACAAAACAAAAGATCGGGACGGATCGGGTGGGCAGAGCTCCCCGGGTTACAGCTGGCTTCCACTGGGGCCAGCCCGGAGAACGCAAACCAGAGGACTGTGGAGAGAACCGCAGCCCCGAGACGGAGGCTGCGACGGAAGGGACTGGGGGTACTTTCACACACTGACTAATGCATTTTCAATCCACTTTCAATGCACTTTGAGTTTGGATGTCAGTGTATGAAATGGCAAGATCCGCCTCCAAACAGTCCCTGAAGTAGCATGTGTAAAAGTGCCCTGGACGGAGGCTGTGAAGGACCATTCCCACCCGTGGTTCCGGCCGGACTTCGGGAATCAGGCAGCGGCATCCAAGGCCAGAGTGGAACTGCATGGCGCGCTTAGGGGAGAGACGTTCAAAAGAGCCACCCGGACTGGGAAACAGACCCCGCGGGATCCCCACCGTGTCTGCTTAGCATCGTGTGGAAGTCAGAGAGCAAGCTCAAAGCAGGCCTCCTCAGAGGAAAATCCCATTGTATTCAGTGGGGCTTCCTCCCAGGAAAGAGTTCCTCCTAAACACGCTCCCCAGGGAGTAAACCTCCAAAGGAGAGCCTTCAATAGGATCCTAAGAAGACTCAAGTGACGCTAGAGAGATATAGGCAGACTCTTGCTCAGATCTGTCCAACCGGGGTCTAATTCGAGGGCGGTGTTGGGAGGAAGGCAGACTTATTTCCTCTTAGAGAATCTCTCCCCTCCTTCCTTTCTGCCCTCCCTCTTCCTCAATGAAAACGGCCTTACTCCATAATACTATATAAAATAAAAGTGAATCCCGGAACCGGAATCAGGAATGTTGCCAGGCCCCGCTGGGAGGGTCCTGCGAAGTGGGTTGCCAACAGGCCGGGGGAGGAGGGGGAACGCCCAATCCCTTGAACAGAAGCGTGGGAATAGGCGGCTGAAGCTTTTCGTGGCAGGGAGGCAAAGCGCATCACCCAACAAATGACAGCTCCTACCAGCCCGCTATTAAAGGGCCAGGACACTCCCCACTCCTGCAGCAGGTAATCGCCCCCCACCCCCCTCTGTGAGTGGCCGGCTTTCCCTGGCCATTTTCGACGGGGCGTCTGCGCCGGTTCCTCGCAACAGATGGGCGAGAGGAGAGGGAGAGCCGGAGCGACCCCATTGTCGGGTTCCCCCCGCAGCTCTCTCTCTCTGGCGGTGCCCTGGAAAAGGCTGTCGAGAAGCGACTCCCCTCGGGAAAGTTCAAACCGCCCAGCTTTTCATGGGGGTTGTGGGGGTGGAGGGAGGCCGGTGGCTTTAAGAGCAGTGAAAGTCTTACAGGAGGATCAGATTAAGCGAGGCCGGGAGCTTGGGAACATCTGTCTAATGCAGCCAATCGCGATGACATTAGTGATATTGCAGAGAGCGCGCGGGGGAGCGGGCAGACAAGCGAGCGAGCGACAGATCGAGCGAGCCGGGATTACCGGGCAGTTTCCCAATCCGATTAGTCCCTGCAGTGCTGCCTGGCCCTGCTCCGCAGCCCCGGCCAAGCCTCCGCTGGATAAGCAGGAGCTCTTAGTGCACCCCGCTCGGCTGGAGCTGCTGCGGCTCCCGGCTGGCTCCGAGAGCAAGGAAACAAAGGAAGCCCTGCCCGCTCCTCTCTCCCGCAATGGTTAAGCAGGTGCCCGCCAAGGGCCACAATAAGCCCAGCTGCAGGGGGAGGAGGAAGAGGAAGGGAAATGCCAGGCCAACTGGACGAGGGAGAGTCATTTTGTTTCTTTATTTGACTGTTTACCAAACCAGAGAATACAGGCATGTTGGGACCTTTCCCATTTCACTATTCCAGAAGGCCAGAAGCAGCATCCATTTCCTCTTTAGAAGGGCCTGTTTAAATTTCAGTTCCCTCCCTTCTTGCAGAAAGCAAGAGAGCTCCCATCTTGCTGCTTTACTAATACAGGCCTGACATTACAAAAAAAAGCAAGACAGTTTTCCATCCTGGTGATTCGCCATGCATGACTCAATTAAAGGAGTGTGGAACTCCATCCACATGTTGTGGTCAGCACACAAACACAGTACCTTTTAAAGAAAGATCCAGCTGCACTCATTCAACCTGTGCTCCCCTCACCCCAGCCTGTTGCTTGCATCGAGGAAGGGTGTATATCATCTGTTCAGCTGTGCGTGAAGTGCCACCAAGTCCCAGCCAATTTACAGTGACCCGGTAGGGTTTTCAAGGCAAGTGACAAACAGAGGTGGCTTGCCATTGCCTGCCTCTGTGTATTAACCTTGGATTTCACCACCCATCTAAAGAGTCTCTAGGTTAGCTTCTCATACCTGATGAGATTGGACTAGCCTGGGCCATCCACTTTGCATGAGTTAAATGTAACATGAGAATTACTCAACACACATATAAAGGGAAAATAAAATGTACACTGGACTCAGATTGTATATGAGGAGCTGTGGGTCAGTGCTTTCATCTGACTGGCTTACAGAAGTCCCAGGTTCAATCCCCAAAATCTCCACTTAAAAGGATCCAGCAGTAGGTGATGCGAAATGAGACCCTGGAGAGTCACCACCAGTCTGGGTAGACAATATGCACATTGAGGGATCCACAGGTCTGTTTCCATTTAGGGCAACTCCATGCATTCATGTAACTGGTGAACAAGGCTTGCGTGTGCATGGAAGGGGAGCTCAGCCTTTCCCCAATTAGCAGGAATGGAAATCACAGGTCAACAACTGAAAACCAATTCAAGATTGCATGAGCCACAGTATCTTTAAAAGAAGACAGGAAAAGGAAAAAGAAAAAAAAAAAGGATCCAAAGAAATATTATTCATTGCAAAGAGTGCTTGATGTTAAAAAGTTCCGATTTTACAGTAAGCCACCCCCACAAAAAGATGTAACTGTAGTTGACCTGATTCATATATATTAGCTAGTTTATGTGGCATGAGATATCACTGTCTACAGTTTTAAAGATATGTGTTCTTTTGGTTTGCAGAATATGTCTTGGTAGGCTGGATATCTGACCGTTTTATGTTGATTTGGGTCAGGTTTGGGTTGTGTAAGGTGAAAGGAGGAATCTTTCCTCATGTAGTAGGGAAGATCTTTCCCTAGAGGAAACTTTTGGGAGCCTGCAGCCCTGGTAACACCCCCTCCCCGCTTGTCCCTCACATTAAGAGGGACAGGGTTGGGTTCAGTCAGCTGTTTTATTCAATCTAGTCCAATTCTCTTCCTTACGACAACTCCTGTCTCCCATGGCTTTTTGTCCAAGCAGATCCCATGATCTCCAGCATGACCCTTTTTTGGAGTTCAAAGATGCCCCCTCCTTCCTTTTTCACCAGTGGAAAAGGTAGTTGGATTAAACCCATACTGCTTCTGAATGGCTTATGACAGCCAGATGACCTTTCCCCCACAAATGGATCTTGTCTTCTTCTCAAGCCACCCATTTTAATGGCCATTGTGTTAGTTTGCAGCAAAGAGTCCCACAAATTAATTATGTGCTTGTCCATCTGGATTCTAGCCTCTAAATACTAGTCTCCCCCCCTCCCCGATGCCGGCTTCCTTCACTTGGCCATGATCCAACTGATGCAAGAGGCTGTTGCAAATTAGCCTCTGGAAGTTCAGGAGTTCTCATCAGTATCTTGGTCTTGGTGTCCAGTGTTCAGAGGTCTACCACCTCTGTACTTGGAGGTTCTCTCAGGTGACTTTGGGAAAAGGTTGTGGCTTAGTGGTACAGAACACATGGTGCCTGTAGAGATTTCCAAGGTCAATTACTGACATCTTCAGTTAAAGGAACTCATGTAGCAGGAAAGATCTTTCCCTGGACAGCTGGTCTGCCAATCATAATAGACAATGCTGAGTTTAGATGGGATGACCATTTGACTTGGTCTAAGATGGCTTCATACAATGACTGTGCAACAAATACAAAGTGACAGGCTCAATGTTGCTAGCCTAATGACCATTCATAAGTGTATTTGCTTTTCTGCCAAATACTGTGTGTTTATCCTATCTGTCAGCAGCTCCCCCAAACACCAATCAAATATCTTTCACAATTATTTTCTTCTGGCCCTATAACTGGGATTGCAATGCAGCTGAATCCAGGATTTCCTGAATGCAAAGTATGTCTTTTGTCACTGAAAAATGTCTTCTGCCACTTTAACAATAGAACTCTTAGCTGGTAGGTCTTACATGGTCTCTAGAGTACAGGGTCTTCATTGTCTTCCCGGAGAGCTTTCAAGTTCAACAGCACCCTGGTTCCAGTCAAGTAATGATCATGAAGAATTATTTTTAGAATGAAGTTACATCCTCCCCAAGTCTTCTTTACAGCCACACTACAGCCAAGTTTGTAGCTGCTAGGCTGTTAGTTTCCCCTAACATGTTATGTTAATACTTGTGCTTCAATTCTGTTTTTATATTTCTGGCTGGTTCCAGATTTCTACAGTCCAAATCCTTTTGGTTGCCCATCCCATTGACTGTATTGACAATACTCTGTATTGACCTACCTTGAGTCCCAGTCATGCAAAATACATACATTATTTTTTTTAAAAATAAGTAACATGCTGTGTAACCGGGGGGGGGGGGTGTAACAAGGGTTCTTGTCATCAGTGTGGTTTGGATGGAGTGCAAACTGGATCCACAAAATGATCTCACATATTGTAAAGAGGACAATGAAGATGGTGAGGGGTCTGGAGACCAAGTCCTATGAGGAACTGGGTATGTTTAGCCTGAAGAGGAGACGACTGAGAGGTGATATGATCACCATCTTCAAGTACTTGAAGGGTTGTCATCTAGAGGACGGTGTGGAATTGTTTTCTGTGGACCCAGAAGGCAGGACAAGAACCAATGGGTTGAAATTAAATCAAAAGGGTTTCTGGATCAACATTAGGAAGAACTTGCTGACAGAGTGGTTCCTCAGTGGGACAGGTTCCTTAGGAGTTGGTGGGCTCTCCTTCCTTGGAGGTTTTTAAGCAGAGGCTAGATGGCCATCTGATGGCAATGCTGATTTTGTGATGGCAGATCATGAGAAGGAGGGCAGGAAGGGTTGCATCAGTGCTTAATCTTGTGACCCTTTCTTACCCACCCAGGGAAATGCTGATTGCCACTTCGGGATCAGTCAGCAATTTTTCTCCAGACCACTTTGGCAAGGCACCCTGGAGGTTTTTGCCATCTTCTGGGCATGGAGCAGGGATCACTGGGGATGTGTATGTGTGTGTGTGTGTGGGGGGGGGGAGGTAATTGTGAAGTTCCTGCACTGGTTGGACTAGATGGCCCTGGAGGTCCCTTCCAACTCTACGATTCTTAAAGTGCTGAAAATATAAAGCTTGGAGACTTTGTGAGCACAGCAGACTAGTTGTTTTTCCTTGGCCCTGTGCATGCAATAAAGCACATACAGTCACTAAATAATAGCAATGTGCTTATTCCCTTCCCCCACCAGCTCAATTGGGAATGGGAGCAGCAGTTATGAGGAAACTCACCCATCCCCTTTTTTTGCCATCTAGTTGCAACCAACTTACAGTGACCCCATCGGGTTTTCAAGACAAAAGGACAATCAGTGGTAGTTTGCCATTGCTTGCCTCTGCACAGTGACCCTGGCATTCCTTGGTAGTTTCCCATCCCATCCCCATTTAGGGGAGGGATGGTGGCTCAGTGGTAGAGCGTCTGCTTAGTAAGCAGAAGGTCCCAGGTTCAATCCCTGGCATCTCCAACTAAAAAGGGTCCAGGCAAGTAGACATGACAAGCCTCAGCTTAAGACCCTGGAGAGCCGCTGCCAGTCTGAGTAGACAATACTGACTTTGATGGAACGAGGGTCTGATTCAGTATAAGGCAGCTTCATATATTTATCCCAGTATTAACCAGGGCTGACCCACTTATCTTCTGAAATCTGATAAGATTGGGTTAGCCTGGCCTACTCAGGTTATGGCAAACTCCACCTACAGGGTTAGAAATTTTCTTGCAATTACTGCCAGCCCTTCAGGAGCCCCAAATCTTCTTTCCCTAAGCCTGCAAAGCCTCTTACCTTGTGGCTGCCAGTAACCCAGGACAGCAACAAATGCTGCAATGGTAGTAGCCTAGGTGACAGGAGCCTCTGAAGCAGCATTCCCTCAAAGCTGACTTTGTGTGAGTTAGCTCACAGTTTTTTAGTCTCTGGCTCACACATTTTTGACTTAGCTCAGGACAGATGGCCCCAGAGCAAACTAATTTAATGCAGTAGAATCACAGAATCATAGAGTTGGAAGGGACCTCCAGGGTCATCTAGTCCAACCGCCTGCACAATGCGGGAAAGTCACAAATGCCTCCCCCTAAATTCACAGGATCCAGAGATGAGCCAGAGATAAGCCAAATTGCTCACTCACAACTTTAATGCCAGTAGGTTGCAAAGTAAAATTTTTGCTCACAAGACTCCACAGCTTAAAGGGAGCATTATTCTGAAATATAGTTGTCCCTTTGTGCCTGGAACCCTTAATATGGACTTCAGATACCCTGGGGAAGAGTGCATCTCAGTGCTGCTGGCATTTTGAATATGGCTTTGGCACTACAGCATGCCAGGGAAAGGGGAGCAGAAGGGAGGCTGGAGTTCCTTCACTCATTCCCTGCCACCATCACAGCAGTCATAAGAGCGTAAGAAGAGCCCTGCTGGATCAGACCAGTGGTCCATCTAGTCCAGCATCCTGTCTCACATAGTGACCAACCAGTTCCTCTGGAGGGCAACAACAGGGCATAGAAGTAGAGGCCTCCCCCTGATGTTGCCTTCTGGCACTGGTATTCAGAGCTTTACTACCTGTGAATGCAGAGGTTCCCTTTAGTCACCATGGCTAGTAATCACTGATGGACCTTTCCTCCATGAATTTGGCCCATCCTCCTTGAAAGCTGTCTATGCTATGGCCATCACTGCATCGTCTGGCAGTGAATCCCACATTACAATCACTTGTTGAGTAAAAAAGTACCGGTACTTTCTGTGGTTTTTTTCTGAATCTATTGCCCATCACCTTCATATGGTGCCCTCTAATTCTTGCATTTTGGGAGCAGGAGAAAGAAATTACTAGCTACTCTTTCTGCCCCATGCATAGTTTTATAAATCTCTATAAAATCTGGGGAAGTAGGCAGGTGGAAAGGAGTGGAGTTCTCAGGACCGTAGGCAGCAGGGGGGCAAAGGGGCGGTGCCCCCTATAGAATCAACAGCACCCCCACCCAATCTTCCCTTTCAGTGAATCTTCTCCAGTGCCCCCTGCTGTCTATGGCCCTGTCTGAGATGCAAACAAATTGCCACATGTAGTGTGAAGCAATGCTTACTCTGCAGTAATCTGGTTAAATTGCTGGGTAATAATAGGAAGAGGAAAAAAATTGTACATTTTAGGGTGCTTAAAGTTCTCCACATTCATTTATTCCCAGAGCCCTTACCACAATCCCATAAATTAGGTCAGTTACTCATCCTAATCCCCATTTTGCAGCTCCCCCTCATTTGTATAAGGTGCTGTGGTTGATAAACAGTGGCTCATCTGAAGTGGTCTGATCTAAATGTGATGCAGAAGAACTTGCCCATGTACTATTGTGTGGACTCACTCTCTGAAGATCTGCCCCAGCTATCACATTAACTTGTGCCATGTAAACTCACTAGGTGACCTTAGGCCAGTCACGTCCTCTCAGCCTAACCTACCTCACAGGGTTGTTGTGAGGATAAAATGGAAAAGAGGAGAAGGATGGTAAGTTCATTGCAGAAGTGACTGAAGCAGGAACTTGTGGACTCTTGGCTTGCTGCCTTAAAGGCTTCTCTAGATCTATCTAAGTTTTCTCCACAAACTTTTCTGCAGCACTGAATAAATGGTGGGAATTATAGCACAACTGGCCTAGCATTGTGTCTGCTATCTATTGTCACTTTGTTAAAAAGTATTACAAAATGGATGCAGAAAACATTTAACATTCAGAGTACCTAAAATTCCAGTGTGTTTTGGAATGTTTTCCCAATAAATATGCAGCTGCTGAAAAAGGCAGGTGTGTGTAGATTTTCCCAGCTTATCCATTTATGATGTATATTTCACTGTCCTTCCAAATCATTGCTTGTTGCTGGCACTGAGGGGAACACAGAATTTCAGATGTGAAAAAAAGTACCAGACATTATGAAACACATGACCTGTGGAAACACATGACTTGCCAGTTTGGCGTAGTGGATAAGTGTGTGGACTCTTATCTGGGAGAACCAGGTTTGATTCCTCACTCCTCCACTTGTGACTGCTGGAATGACCTTGGGTCAGCCATAGCTCTTGCAGAGTTGTCCTTGAAAGGGCAGCTTCTGGGAGAGCTCTCTCAGCTCCACCTACTTCACAGGGTGTCTGTTGTGGGGGAGGAAGATAAAGGAGATTGTAAGCCGCTCTGAGACTCTGAAATTCAGAGTGAAGGGATATAAATCCAATATCATCATCTTCTTCTTCTTCTGGTAGATGTGTGTGTTGGTTGCAGGGGTCCCCTGTGTGGTACCTGTGGGTGCTGTGGTGCCCACCAACAGGTTTTTTATGGCTAGTCATTTTATGGTTAGCTCAGCCTCCTGCAGCAGCCATTTTGTGGCAACCATTTGTAGCTGTGCCAACCACAGGCTCAGAAAGGTTGGGGACCCCTGGTTTATTGTGGTATCTCCTTTGGCCTAATAACATTTCTTCTGGAAATATATTGACAAAAAGGAATATAAGAAATGTTGATATCTGAGAGAGGCCTTTCCATCATATAGTTAACCTATGCCTCTTAAATCCCTGTCTGGTGTATAAAAATAAAATCATAATTCAGATGAATGAATCTTAATTAAACATTAAATGAAATATTATGCATCATAACATGACAGGGATGTTGATGGAATTGCAAAATGTATGCCTCAAATGGCTTTATATTTTTCTCCAACAGACTCTCTCTACAATTTCCATATCGATCTAACGCCAAATCTAAAAACAATATATAGCAATTTATATCCTACTGCCAGCCTCTCTATGATTGTATTACTCTTTCTGGGCACGCAATGGTACTGGAAAAGGCCTCAGAGATGCTGCTGTGTTATCTTAGATTAAAGAAGGATTCCACCCCCCCCCCATTCCCTCCCATTGGTGCATGAGGCACTAGCCCAATCTTAAACCCACCAGGCATAGCCATCCCGGTAACCTCAATGAGGACAAAGGAAGGACATAAATGTTGTAGTTGGCATTAGACAAGAACCAGGGACAACTAGGTCTTCACCCCTCCTCTGTCATGGAAGCTCCCCTCCTCTGTCATACAATCTCGAATTGTAATACGTTTTTAAACTGGAAATGTAAATTATGGTTTTATATATTTTATTTGTTTAATTGTGTAGATACTGTGAGCCGCCTGAGTCCGTTTGCGGAGAGGGCGGGATATAAATCAAATGTAATAAATAAATAAATAATAATAATAATAGGTGACCCTGCGCCAATCACAATGTCTCCGTATAGCTTACCCCAGGGGTGGCCAACAGTAGCTCTCCAGATGTTTTTTGCCTGCAACTCCCATCAGCCCCAGCCATTGGCCATGCTGGCTGGGGCTGATGGGAGTTGTAGGCAAAAACATCTGGAGAGCTACAGTTGGCCACCCCTGGCTTACCCTATGGTGGTGTCATTGTAAGGGTAAAGTGGAGAAGGGAGAACAACGTGGTAAACTTCTTTGGATTCCCATTGGGAATAAAAGCAGGAGATAAATGCAAAATAAAATAAATAATAGTCCAGGGACAGCTAGTTGTGGAGAAGAGCTGCTCCACTGTGTTCAGTGCATAAAACCTCACCCATGCTACACCACTCATGATTATTTGGGGGAAGCCATTGTAGTGTGACTGATACGAAACTGATACATATTTGTAGTCTCTCTCTCTCTTCTTCTCTTCTTGCTCCTTCTTTTCTCCTCAGATTGGATAGGCCTATTGACCCTACTGTTATTGCTTCCCGGGAAAGTATTCTGGATATTGCAGTGAGTTTTGGTTTCCCTCTACCCTCACTATTATATACATTTCAGTTACTGATGTTGCAAAATACATAGTTACATGCTTCAAATTATGAACTCTAGCTATTCCCACATTTTCCTTGAATCCCAAGTGAGCACAGTGGCCTCAGAAGTTCTTCAAGTCAGAATGTAACCTAAATTGAAGATAGATCCAAGCGGGCACTTGAAGAGTTGCTCCACTTACCTGTTTACGTGGTGGCTATTTCTCTCTCTTGCTTGTGAACCTCCTGATGGTACTTGGGTTGTTTTTTTTTTGCCACTGTGTGACACAGAGTGTTGGACTGGATGGGCCATTGGCCTGATCCAACATGGCTTCTCTTCTGTTCTTCTCCCCCTATGTTATAGGATGCTGTCATAGTTTCCAAGGTTCCAGGAAATATGAGAAATACAATTTCCCAGGCTCCTGATAGCCCTAACACAGGTGCCAGGTAGAGCTGACAAACTTCAGGTGGGAAATAACAGACAACCAAACACTGTGATATGCTGGCTAACATAGGGTTGCCAAGTCCAATTAAAGAAAAATCTGGGGATTTTGGGGGTGGAGCCAGGAGACTTTGGGGGTGGAGCCAGGAACAAGGGTGTGACAAGCATAATTGAACT
The DNA here is from genome assembly GCF_032191835.1 of Heteronotia binoei. Taxonomy (NCBI): domain Eukaryota; kingdom Metazoa; phylum Chordata; class Lepidosauria; order Squamata; family Gekkonidae; genus Heteronotia; species Heteronotia binoei. The sequence continues at coordinate 150,617,782 of NC_083226.1, read as the reverse complement.
CCAAGGGAGTTCTGGCCATCACATTTAAAGGGACAGCACACCTTTTTAAATGCCTTTCTTCCATAGGAAATAATTAAGGATAGAGGCACCATCTTTTGGGGCTCATAGAATTGAACCCTCTGGTCCAATCGTTTTGAAACTTGGGGGTGTTTTGGGGAGAGGAACTAGATGCTATACTAAAAATTGGTGCCTCTACCTCAAAAAAATAGCCCCCCCAGAGCCCCCTATACCCACGGATCAATTCCCTATGAGAATCGTTCTCCATAGGAAATAATAGAGTGCCCAGTAGACATTTCCCTCCCCCCCATGCTTTCTAAAGGGGGGGAGGGCCTCCAAACCAGGGAATCCCCTGCCCCCTCCCTCTCTCTCACACACAAATACTTACTAGATCTTTTTCCTGCAGAACTTTACTTGCTGTGAAAATGAAAGCAAAAGAAAGGGAGGGGCCGTTCTCCATGGAAACTATTACTGACCCTTTCCAATGAAGCCCTTCCTGTTTCCTGTGCAACCTTAAAGGCACACATTTTACAAATGGATCAGTTTGCAGGTTTCTAAACCTGCAGGAGCTCTACAATTACATGATGACTGTGGGGGTGGGGCTTCCCCCACTGGCCAGCTGGCTGGGGGCGGGGAGAAGCCTGTAAAAACGGGGGATCCGTGGCTGGGACCTGGGGATTGGGAAGCCTACACGCATGTTCTTTTCTCTCACTGGCCCAGAGCGAGTGGCACCAAAATTTGCGCCGTTTCTCCCCCCACCCTCTTCCAGATTTTTGGAGAGAGGGGGAGGAGGTTGCAAATTCACGGGTCCCTCGCCAGGTGGGGGGGGGGGAGTTGGGAAGCCTGGGCTAACATATTGTAAACTTTTATCACAAATCTTATAAAGCTATTTATTATATAAAAAGGAAGTGCAATATTATAAAAGAGTTCATCCAGTATAGTTTGGCTAAAGAGTCTATCCAATGAGTACCCGGTTTAGACTAATTTCATTGAATTCTTTCTCAAGGATGTAACAATATGTTAGCCAACATATCACAATGTTTGGTTGTCTGCAGGGGTGAAATTTTAGAAGGAGCTCCTTTGCATATTAGGCCACACACCCTTGATGTAGCCAATCCTCCAAGAACTTACAAGGCTCTTTTTTGTAAGCTCTTGGAGGATTGGCTACATCAGGGGTGTGTGGCCTAATAGGCAAAGGAGCTCCTGCTAGAATTCCACCCCTGGAACTTGCCTATCATTTCTCTGTTATGAACTGTGATCCCATATTGTTGTTGAAACTTCAGGTGGAGCCTCAAGGTCTCCCAACATTTACAACTGATCTCCAGACTATAGAGATCAGTTTTCCTGAATAAAATGGCAGCTTTGTGGGATGGGTTCTATGGCATCCCATCACTGCTGAGCTCCCTCCCCACTACACGCTTCACCTACCCTAGGCTCTGCTACCAAATCTCAAAGGATTTCCCAACTCAGAGTTGGAAACTCTAGTACCAGATGCCCTGGCCATGATATGCCCAAATGTTATGGGTTTGGAGAATGTTACATTCTTGATTTTGTCAGTGGACTTGTAACATGTTTTCCAATTTTGGGAAATGGGTAAAAAAAGAGTGCCCCCCCCCCCCCCAGATCCAAGTGTTATTGAAGGAGTTGCTTGGTGGTAGAAAGTGCCTTTGAGTCACAGCCAATTTATGGTGACTCTATAAGTTTTCAAGGCAATATACAAACAGAACTGGTTTGCCATTGATGGCCTCTGCATAACAACCCTGGACTTCCTCGGTGGTCTCTCATTCCAAGAACTAACTGGGTCCAATCCTACTTAGCTTCTGAGATCAAGCTGGACTGTGCCATCCAGGTCAGGGCATCCAGGTATTGCTTACCAAGCCCCATTCTAACCGAAATGGGGTGGTGGTGGTGGTAAGGGAATAATCTGTCCATTGCTAGTCTCTCCTGTGAAGTAGAATTACACAGTCCCACTGCAATCCTGATCATGCTTCTGCTATTCAACTGAATGAAGATGAACATGTGAAGCTGCCTTATACTGAATCAGACCCTCGGTCCATCAAAGTCAGTATTGTCTACTCAGACTGGCAGCAGCTCTCCAGAGTCTCGAGATGAGGTTTTTCACTCCTATTTGCCTGGACCCTTTTTAGTTGGAGATGCCAGGGATTGAACCTGGGACCTTCTGCTTACCAAGCAGATGCTCTACCACTGAGCCAGTGTCCCCTCCCATGTGGAATGTGGAAGCCACTCAAATTGGCAGAGCTAGGAGACAAATGTTTCTGCCACTTGTGACATGACAATAGACCAATACTCTTTTTGGAGCCCCTGCAGCATCATATGTCCGTGCTAGATTTCAGTTCAGAACTGCATGTTCAGGCTGTGCATCGCTTCTTCCAGAATAGCCATTCGAGGTAAGGCAAGAACCCCATGGGAATACAGCTCTGTGTCTTGAGCACAGATGATTTCAGGTGAGGAATATTGTTCTACTGGGCCATGCCAGCACCCAGCAGAAACAGACATATCTTTTGCTTTCTCTAGAATATTCTGTTTTATTGCTCAGCCTTATTTCCAGTAAGCCATACCACCATGAATCATTTATCCGAAGTATGACTCAAAGACTGATTAGCATCAAGCTCATGAATTACAAAAAAGGATGTCCTGATTAAAATTCACAGAAGTAATTTATTAAAATAAAAGTGGCAGGCATCTTAGCATTACCTTTATAAACAGAGGAGGAGGAGGAGGAGAGAGAGAAAAAGAGAGAGGGAGAGAGAGAGATACACATAGAGAGAGGGTAAGCTCTAGAAAGAACTGACAATCTCTCTCAAGAGTGGTTATTGCAGCAAAAGTGAGGGAGAACCCAACTTTACACATGCGTGCACATGCAAAACACATGTTAGCAGGCACATCTCCCCAAGCCACTGTACATCAGCTTCATGTTTTTTCAGCTTAACAGCATGTAGATCTTGTCTTTCTTATGAGGAACATTGTTGTCAAATACCAGCCGCCTCGTTCCCCTTTGTTGCACAAAGTCACTTGATCTTATTAGTGTTCCAGTTTATGCACCATGAACTGAAGGGGAGTACATAAGAAAAAAAAATATTTGAATACCCAATGAGGATATTCATCATTTCAAAAGGGACAGTTCAGAACACAAAGCCCCAGGACTGGAGCCAGGAATTCCTAACACTGGAAGGGTCGTTCTAAGTCAACATAATGACGTGAACAGCAATATGCAGTAGGCTAATATATTTATATTAAAGCTGCTGAATATATTATGCATTTTGTTCAAATTGTATTACCGCCTTTGCTGCCCCTGCATCCCAGAATGACGACACAAGAGACAAGTCCAGGCGTTAAACTACATTCATTAGTGCCTGATCTGCGAAACTACTTCCTCCCCTTTAGCATTGGTGACCACAGAGTTTGGGCACCACCACTCTGGCTCCAAACACAGGTGCTGGCCTAGTGGATCCTTGTCTGCACACAAGCCTGTGCTGAGGGATACCAAGCCCCATTCCTTTCCCACAGACAGTATTATGGTTCAGTGAATGTTGTGCCATGTCAAGGGAGTCCTCTATTCTACTCAGGGCTGTCTGACACCCTAGGCAAGGCTAACTTCTGATGCCCCCTTCCCGCACTGATAATGTCACTGAGTACACATGGGGAACACCCAATTTGGTGCCCCCAGAAGGCTGGTGCCCTAGGCAATCACCTAGTTTGCCTAGTGGCAGAGGCAGCCCTGACTCCACTATCCCAGGTGACTTGGGAAAACATCTCATCATCATAGGATATCTATAGCTGCTTGCCAATTATCTATCTATCTATCTATCTATCTATCTATCTATCTATCTATCTATCTATCTATCTATCTATCTATCTATCTATCTATCTATCTATCTATCTATCTATCTATCTATCTATCTATCTATCTAACAGCAAAGTGTGGCCCTCATCTGTGGCGCCACATGGATGCTAACTAGATATCCCTGAAAACATGGGGGACCTTTCCAGGTTTGCAGGAAAATCTGAAACCTTAAGCAGATACATTGGGAAATTTAACCCACCCACCCCAATAAAACAGTGTCGTCTGTGCACATGCAGACAATGCACTTAGCTTGGCAGAACTGGTAGTGATGGGCACCAGGAACCACTCCAAGCCCAGCTGCAGTGATAGTGGACCCTGGGAGCTGCTCTGGGCCCTGCTACAGGGTGGTAGGATTGGAGCAGATCTCAGTCACCATTGCCATTGCAGCTGGACTCAAAGGTTGGTGGTGGAGCCAGGAGCCATACAGGGCTTGGCAATGAGGGGTGTCATAGTCCTACAGGCTCCAGAGAAGCCTGTCTAGGAGTTACTACAGAAAGCCTACATCTCCCAGGATCCCCTCTGTCATTCTGATTGGGTGGCAAGGTTTTGGAGGGAAACTGGTCCAGAAAGGGGTGGGACCTGAGAGGAGAAACATAAAAGGGCCAAGCTCAGACGGTGTGTTCTTGCCTGGAGAGGCTGCAGGCAGGGAGGTTCTGTCTGGAAGGCTAAGCTGGAGGCAGACGGTAGTCTAAAGAGCTTGCAGCTGAGAAGAGATCCCTCACCCAAGGGAAGTGGTGAGTTTTGGTACTAGTAGCAGGGAATGTCTAGCTAAATGTGTCATGGCTTTTGTTTATTTGCACCAACCTTTACTGTTTTCATATTCACAATAGCACTAATTGTTTTTAGAGCGCACTAATAATAAACTCCTTTTGTTGTTATACTGCCTGGGTTCTCATGTCTCCTTGGTCACAGTTAAGAATTATTTACTAAAAAGGAAGACAGGGGTGGTTGGGTGTCCTGGGCCTGCCCATACAGACCCTTACCAGAGTGGTGGCAGCCAGCAGCAGGCCCTTCTAGGCCCCTGCTATGTGACAAGGGGGAGATGAGATTCCCCTGTGAGTCTTGCAATCCCCACTTGTCCTTACCTATGGAAGAAGAAGAAAAGGAGGAGACTGGATTTATACCCTGCCTTTCACTCAGATTGGTTTACAATCTCCTTCCTTTCCTCTTCCCACCTGTGAGGTAGGTGAGGCTGAGAGAGCTGCTCTTGAGTGGAACAGCTCTGAGAGAACTGTGATTGACCCAAGATTACTCAGAAGCTGCACATGGAGGAGTGGAGAATCAATCCCAGTTCTCCAGATTAGAGTCCATAGCTCTTAACCACTAAACCAAACTTGTTAGAAAAGCTGTTGAGAGCGGTGCGGATGATTCCCAGAGCCCCTCCCCCTTCTTCTTGGAACTCTCTGGAACAAAACTCAGTGTCCACGAGGACCAGCAAGGCCACATTGGCTCAGTTTAGACAGCCATGTCACATGACAGTTGATGAATTGCAAACGGCCATTTAAGACTCAGTCAGCTTTTGACAGCTCCCTGATAATCAACTTCTAGTGTCCTGGCCCTACTGGAGGACCTCCTGATGGCACTTGGGTTTTTTGACCACTGTGTGACACAGAGTGTTGGACTGGATGGGCCATTGGCCTGATCCAACATGGCTTCTCTTATGTTCTTAACTACATGTTGGCTCTTTCCTCAGGCAGGAATGGAAGTGGTCAGCAGAAGACATCTGCAAGTCTATTATTGGTCACTCAGAGGTGTATCTATGAAAATGGAACAAAAAAGAATCTGAAAGATTCCCCCCTACAAAGCTGTATGCAAAACACGGAGGCATTGTATAAATATTAAATATTCCATTTTCCTCTGCATCATTTTGTTTCTTTTTCTTCCTCTCATAGGTTTGATCATAGCCATACCCCGCCCCAGGACATTTGGGCAATGAGAGATTACTAAGCATGCCCCAGACATGCCTAAGACCTTTAACAAGTCTGAAGAATGAGGCTAAACAGGACACCACAGCCTTGGCTCTCAAGCCAGAGGTGAGTCGAGCTAGGTAGAGGAAGAAAAGTATGATGCTGCTTAAACCCACCACCCTCTACCTGAGCCCAAGGAAAAGAACATCATACAAGCTGGATCCCGGGGCATGACAACTGTGGACCAGAACCTGCCATCTCTAGCTGGGACCACATGGATACATAAAGTCACCTTATACAGAATTAGATCATTGGTCTATCAAGGTTAATATTGTCTTCTCTGATTGGTGGAATCTCTCCAGGGTCTCAAGCAGAGGTCTTTTGCATCACCCACTACCTGACCACGCTTTTAACTGCAGATGCTGGGGATAGAACTTGGGATCTTCTATGCACAATGCAGATGACCTGCCATCAAACTATCATTCCTCTTCATGGCCTAACCAATCCAGAGGATCAGGCTAAGATATATATATATATATATATATATATATATATATATATATATATATATATATATATATATATATATATATATATATATATATATATATATATATATATATATATGAAACCATGTGGAGTAGGCAAAAGACCTCACCTGAAGAGAGCTTCCCAAAGTCTTGCTTGGCCCCAGTGAAAGCCAGCCACACAAGTTTTGACTATTACAAGGTTGGCTGGTGTTTAGGCATCAACTGTGGTGAAAAGTCTGTGGCCCAGAGGCTGCAACAAATTAAATACTAAACAGCTGTTCCCTGTTTTCCCTCCCATTGCTTGGGTCACATAAAGCAGCTGAGCAACCAATCACACAGTATATTTGAGCCAAACTAAAGTCAGCAACTCTAAATTCAAATATGCTCATGTCTCCAGTGAGGAATATCTCTGTATGTGCTAAGAATAGGCATATTCTGAGGGAAAGTTACTGATAGAAATTCATCTCCTTGCCATTCTGGCATTCATCAAGAACTAGAGTTGCCAACCTCCAGGTGGGGCCTGCAAATCTCCCAGAATCACAATTGATCTTCAGACAATGGGAAGAATGGCTCCTTCGGAGGGCAGAATTGCATTTCAGAGTGATTCACTTTGCTCACCCCCTGCAAGATTAACTGTTCTAGACAGTAGAACAGTGTGACAGCAATTTCCATCACCACCACCACCTATTATTAGGTCAGGTACACTTGGGAGATTCCCAAGATATGCAAGAGAAAACATTACTTCATGATTAAAAAAAAGAAAGAAACAAGAACTTCCATTAAATGAACTGATGAGGACTGTGCTTATTGCTTTCAGGAAGCACAAAATCTTGAGGGCACTGAACGTAAGTTAAAGGGGGTTGGAGGAAAACAAAGACAGGAGATATTGGCCTGCTTAAATTATGGACTGATATTTTTGTAGCAGGAAGAAGGAAACTTAGGTAAAGGAAAATTTAACCATTGTTTACCTGATTCCTTGTTCTTCAACTTTTTCACCTATCATTCCTCAGCCATGAAAACTCTTTGGGTGGCCTTGGGCAAGTCTCTGTATCTTGGCCTCAGTCCCCCATTTCCAAATGGAACTGTTAAGGCCCTGGCTTTCATGACAGTTTTGAGGATGGATGAGGTAAAAATTGGAAAAGTGCACTGAACTCTTAAAAGTGTTATATTAAATTATTGGGAGATGGGGAAAAAAAGACATCTAGGAAACACTGCAAGCACCCTTCTCTGATCCCAAACCTTGGCTTTCCCCTGCTAACTTGCTGTAATGAAAATATTTGATTCATTTATAATATTTAGAATGTCAGCTCCAAAGTCCATTTGATAACATAAATTTTTACATTATTTATGTGGCAGACACTTAAGGATTTAAATAATTCTTTAAAATATTTACATTTTTGTCCGCTGACATCTTGTTTTACACAGTGTTTTATAGGTCTTCGGTTCTATTTGATGTGGGTCTCAGACCTGAGATTTATAGCCCGACACCTCGCAACAAATTTTGTAAATATTCCCTGGGGACTTGATCCTTCAACATAAACACTCCTTCCTATTGGAGCCCTGAGGAAAACCAGACCAACTCATTTATTATGTGATATCCCGAACTCTAAGGGGATGTTGATCTTCTTGTTCAGGAACATCTTCTTCAATAAGAAAAATGAAATGTCATTGGGGGTAAGGTGAATCATAATAAATGTTTTGCCTTGGCTGACACTGGGAAATAAATCAAAGAAAGTTGTGAGAAATATTGGTGACTATTTCTTCATCTGAGGTTTGGATCAGCTTTATAAATTAAACACTGTGCTTTGTCAGTGTAGGGGTCATAAACAAACCAGTTGGTAGATAATCACCATAGTAACAAAAAAGGTGCAACCTCCTAAAACCAAAATAGCACATCTGGACACAACTGTTTAGCATGCTAGCAGCAGCAAAGCTTTTAGTTGATTAAAAATTATACTGAATAATTAGAGTACACATGTATTAGACAACCTGAATTTTGGGCGTAGAAACCAAGCAATAAACTGGGTTCGGTACAGAACCTGCTGTTGATGTCCAAGCACAGTTTATGGATTCCAAAAAGATTGGATAATGAATTAATTTTTAAAAACCCTTTTGCTTGAAATCTTTGGTAAAATGATCAGTGGAGGGCATTGTCAATGGTCTTTCCCTTGCATTATAAAGCCTTTTTTCACTCTCAATCTCTTGGCATGCCAGTTCCTTTCATCCTGAAACATTACAACAATCTCATTTCAAATCCCTGGCCTAGTGTATGACCTTCTGGGCTCTGTTGGGCTTCGATTTAAGGTTCCCAATAAAAGACCAAGGGACCGCAGGGTCCCAGGACTTCTCACTGTCCACTTCACCATGAAGGTTCTATTCGCTTATGGCTAAATTATTAGCTTTCTTCACAATCCTGGGAACAAATTTTCTCATGTTTAGCAAAGCTGTATTTGCTCCTTTTGCTCCAAGAATGTGTAGTTTGAAGGTTTACTGAATAGGGGCTTTACATTAGAAATTGTACAGTAGCATTCTTTACAGTGTTATTCATACTGATCCAATCCTTCCCAATACTGGTGAAATTTCAAACCATCTTTTCTTCAGCTTCCCAGCTCACACAAAAACTCTCCAAAGCTTTCCTTACACATCACATTCAGGAAAATCCAAAGCAGTGCCACACCCTTATAATCCCACTGATTTCAAAGGATTTAGAAGGGTTGCATTGATTAATCTCCAGGATAGGGTGAAGGATTCAGATATTTTGTCTTCCTCCCATGTTTGTCCTTAGTTAAAACCCGGTAGAATCTTTGATTCTTCTGTCTTTCACTGAAAATGCATTCCTAATTAGCTGAGTTCTTCACATACTAAGACACACACATATAAAGGACTGTGTTCCTTATATGTTTACCCGTTCTCTTAAATGGGAAGGGCAAGGACTGTTGGTGATACTATGCTATCAATATGCCAGGTTAGAACTGTGACACTGAGATCATGAGAGTTCTCTGTTGTGATTTGTGCTCCATGGAGCTGTCTTTCCTCAAGAAGTGAGGACAGACACTTCAGTGTTACCTTTTTAGAGGGGACTGCAAGACTCTTTGGTAAGGACTGACTTTTGCCAAATGGGTTTGGTTGGATTTAAGGGTTTTTTGTTGTTGTTGTAGATGTGTTAATTGTGTATCTACTGGTTTTGTATATTAATAATTTGTCATTAAACCACTTGGAATGACAAAAGCAATCCAGGAATTTTAAAATAACAATAACAATACAAATTTTAAGTGCAAAATTACTCAGAGTTGAATGGGGTGCCTGATCTTCATTGAAACACACTGCACTTAAAGTGATGTGTCTGTTATGCAGGATGCTTTTTACACATGCATCAGTTGCTTGATGTTGTAGTAAGAGAGTGATGAACATGCACACATGAACTTACCCTAAATTCCAGGGAGTTATCACTGTGCATTTCCAATGAGCCACCCACAATGCATCACCAATGGTTGACCTTGCCAGCTACTTTGATATGCTTAAGAGAAGATCCAGGCAGTGTGACCACTCCAGAGTTTGAACATTTTGTCATAGCAAAGAGATCTCTTATTCGGTTTTATCGAACTACTAGGAAAGTATGTTTATATATCATAGTTCTGGAAACTGTGATTTTCGTTTGCACCTGCCAATGGCTTACTGATAAATATACACTGGGAGAAGTTCAACGGCAAGGGGCCAGAGGGTTAGATAAATACCACATGACAAACTAAGCACTGAAGGTTAACAGTTTCCCAGATCTGGTTCTGACACATTAACCATCATAAACACCATGGCAGTTAGTGTAGCAGCGTGGCTAAGAAATGCAGGTTAAAACAATTTTATTTGGTAACATATGGTAACAAATTATATTTCTTGCATCATTAATAACTTCTTTTATCTATCCCATATATTACTTTCTACCCACCCCTCCCCCCGTTACTTGACCCCCGCCAGTGTTATTTACTTAAAGTACAAATGTTTAAAGGTACCCTTAACTAATAAAAACAAAAATTAATATTCTAAGACTTAATCATTATCAAAAATAGTCCAATGTCCTTTTGTTTTCCACTTTTTTTCTACGTATCTTCTGAACTTTTTCCACTCCATCTTAAAAAACTTCTAAATCATAGTCTCTTAAAATTCTTGTTAATATGTCCATTTCACTCCATGTCATAACTTTTACAATCCAATCCAATTTCTCTGGTATTTTTTCTTGCTTCCACAACTGCGCATATAATGTCCTAGCAGCTGAAAGCAAGTACCAAATTATAGTTCTATCTTCTTTTGGAAATTTTTCCATTTGTAATCCCAACAGAAAAGTCTCTGCAACTTTCTTAACTTCATTTCCCAAGAGCCTAGAAATTTCTTATTAAATCATCTGCCAATACTTTTTTGCTCTTTCACAAGTCCACCACATATGGTAGAAAGAACCTTCATGTTTTTTACATTTCCAACATCTGTCTGGCATCTTATTATTCATCTTTGCTGATTTCTTAAGAGTCATATACCATCTATACATCATTTTAAAACAATTCTCTTTAATACAATAACACGTCTAAAGCTTCATACAGTTCTTCCACAAATATTCCCAAGTTTCCATCTGTATTTCTTTATTTACATTAATTGCCCACTTAATCATTTGAGATTTCACTACTTCATCTTCCGTAGACCATTTTAAAAGTAATTTATATAATTTTGAAATTAATTTTTCGTTGTCGCCAAGCAGAACTTTTTCCATTTCTGTTTGCTCTTTTCTTATTCCTTCAGTTTTAATATCATTCTCCACCCAGCTCTTTATTTGTTGCATTTGAAACCAATTATATTTATTATTCAGATCTTCAGCAGTTTTCAATTCTATTTTGCCAGTTTGTATTTTTAATAGTTGATTATGTGACAACCACTTTTCTTCACCCGTCTCAGCTGTTATTTTTATCAGTTTGGCTGGCACTATCCATAATGGTTTTCTCTCATCTCCATATTTTTTATATTTCATCCATGTATTTAGCAAGCTGTTTCTTATATAATGGTGAGAGAAAAAGCCGTCTATCTCCCCCCCCCCCATAATACATATAAGCGTGCCAGCCAAATTTATTTCCATGACCTTCCAACGCTAAGAGTTTTCTGTTTAACAACATTATCCATTCTTTTATCCATACTAAACAAACTGCTTCATGATATAATTTTAAGTCTGGTAATTGAAATCCGACTCTCTTTTGCATCTGTTAAAATTTTCATTTTAATTCTTGGTTTCTTCCCTGCCCACACTGAAATTTTTCTTTGCCATCTATTTAATTGTTTATTGTTTTTAACAATCGGAATAGTTTGAAACAAATACATTATTCTTGGTAGAATATTCATTTTAATTGCGGCTATTCTACCCAACAGTGACAAATTAAGTTTATTCCACTTTAACATATCTTCATCCATTTTACGCCATAGCTTCTCATAATTATTTTTGAACAAATCAATATTCTTCATTGTTATCTCCATACCCAAATATTTTACCTTGGAGGTAACTTCACAGCCTGTTAGTCTCTGCAATTCTTGTTGCTTATTTATTTGCATATTTTTACATAGAAGTTTTAATTTTTCTTTATTAATACAAAGTCCCGCCAACTCCCCATATTCTTGTATTTTGGCTAACAAGAAAGCTGTGACTTGTATGAGTTTTTCATTTATAAACATTATATCATCTGCAAAAGCTCTGTATTTGTAAGTAAATCCTTTTACTTTTAATCCTTCTATTTCTTTATCTTCTTGAATTTGCATCAGTAATATTTCAAGAGTTATTATAAACAAGACTGGGGAAAGTTGACAACCTTGTCTTGTACCTTTACTAATTATCATGTCTTCTGTAAGATCATCATTCATACATAGCCTTGCACGTTGTTCAGTATATATTGCTTTTATTATTCTTATAAAGCTTTCTCCAAGCTCCATTTTCTCTATTACTGCAAACAAAAAATCCCAATTTAAATTGTCAAATGCTTTCTCTGCGTCGGCAAAAAATAATGCTACTCTTTTCTGGATGTCTTTCATAATATTCTACAATATTTACAACAGTTATGATATTGTCTCTTATTTGCTTTTTGGGAAGAAACCCTGCTTGGGGAGGGACGGTGGCTCAGTGGTAGAGCATCTGCTTGGGAAGCAGAATGTCCCAGGTTCAATCCCCGGCATCTCCAAAAAAGGGTCCAGACAAATAGGTGTGAAAAACCTCAGCTTGAGACCCTGGAGAGCCACTGCCAGTCTGAGAAGACAATACTGACTTTGATGGACCGAGGGTTTGATTCAGTATAAGGCAGCTTCATATGTTCATATGTTAATATGCTTGATCTTCCTTTATAAAATTTATCAAATATTGTTTAAATCGTTCTGCCAAGATTCTTGTATATATTTTATAGTCATTATTTAATAATGAAATTGGTCTATAATTTTTTACATTTGTGACATCTCTATCTTCCTTTGGAATCAATGAAATAACAGCTTCCTTCCACGTATTTGGTATTTTCCCTTTTGTTCTTATCATATTCATCAATTTCTGAAGTTTCAGGATTAATTCCTCTTTGAGGGTTTTAAAAAAATTAGCTGTATATCCATCTGGCCGAGGTGCTTTTCCATTTTTCATTGCATTAATTGCTGCTTCAATTTCTATTTTTTCAATTGAATCGTTCAAAGCTTTTTGCATATTTTCTGCTAAGGGTGCTTTTTTATCTTTTGTAAGTACTCATCCATCTTTCCTTTCCTTATTTTAACACCTTTAAATAGCTTGGCATAATACTTAAAAGAATTCTCTTTTTATTCCTTCTTGATCTACCACCTCTCTTCCATCCACCACAATTTTATTAATAATTTTACTTTCTCTCTTTTTCTTCAGTTGCCAGGCCAAATATTTTCCGGGTTTGTTCGCTCCCTCGAAAGTTTTCTGCTGCAATCTTTTCAGCTTCCATTCCAGTTCTTTATTTAACAAATGTCTCATTTGTGTTTGTAATATTGTAATCTCCCTTATAATTTTCTTTTTCCCTGGCCTTTTTTTCAGTTCCTCTTCTTTTTTCTTTATCTCATTTTGAACGTCCAACATCTGTTTTTCTTTTGCCCTCTTATCTTTGTTATTCATTGTAATCTATATTCCTCTCATTACTGCTTTATAAGCATCCCAGACTGTCTGAAATTCTATATCCACTTTATAATTTATTTGGAAAAAAGCTTTAGTTTCATTTTCTAGAGATGTCACTATTTCTTTATTCTGTAGTAAATCTTCACTCAATCTCCATCTTCGCAACTTCTTAGACAATTTTGTAATCCACATTATTGGGTTATGGTCAGCCTTAATTTTAGGTAAAATCTCTATTTTCTTTGTTATAAGGCCTAAGTCTTTAGTGCCCCACAACATGTCAATTCTGGAAAAAGTTTTATGTCTTGCTGAAAAAAAGGTATAATCCCGCACTTCAGGATTACATTTCCTCCATATATCTTCCAAATTTTCTTATTTGACCAATTCAAAAAAAGACTTTGGCAATTTTTCTTCCTTATTATTTTTTTTACCCCCAGACTATCCAGTGTGTTCTTAATTGTTCCATTAAAGTCCCCCATTATAAAACTTGGTCATAAGTCAGTTCATCAAATTGTTGTATAATGTCTTTTTAAAAAGCATCCTTTGCACCATTTAGTGCATACAGTCCCAATAACAACTTTTTTTTGCATTTAATATTATTTCTACCGCTACAAATCTTCCATCTTTATCTTTAAACACTAATTTCGGCTCCAATTCTTGTTTAATATAGAAAATCACTCCCCTTTTCTTCTGTTCAGCCAATGAATAAAATTCCAGTTCCAATTGCTTATTCCATAAAAATTTGTAATCCTTTTATTTGATATGCACTTCTTGTAAACAAACCATATTACAATTTTGCTTTTTAATCCAATGAAACGTTGCCTTTCTTTTTTGTGCTGAATTTAGTCCATTTGCATTCCAAGACAATAATTTGTAATCCATCATGGTGCAAATTCTTTATGTTCTTCATAAAACCTACGCAGTTTCTGTGTGCTTGTAATTGTAATCCTTTTTCCTTTCAGCTCAAAGCTCAGACCTTCAGGTATTATCCATCTATACCTCATTTCATTGTCACGTAATTTTTCTGTCAATTTTTTGTATGCTTTTCTATCATTTATCACTTGTCTTGGCAATTCTTTCATGATTCTTACTCTGCTGCCTTCCACTATCAATGTCTTTTCAAAATTTTTATTCAAGATTTTTCCCACCATTTCTTTTGTCATATATCTTATAACCACATCCCTTGGTAGATTATTTTTCTTGGCATATAGTGAGTTCACTCTATACATATAGTCATACATGCTTCTAGTTCCTTCAGGATCTTCCTCCAAAAATTCTGCAATTATTCTTATTATATATCCTTTCAAATCAGTCTCTTCATCCTCAGGTACTCCTCTCAGACATATCTGGGTTTCCATCAATTTGCAGTCATGAATTGCCACCTTTTCTTGCATTTTTAGCAAGAATCATGTACTTTTACTCTCTCTTCCACCTCTTGCACTTTCTTTTATGTTACCACAGTCTCATTTCTGAGATCTTCTATATCTTTCCTTAGCTCTTCACTGTCTTTTCTAATTTCTTTTTTAGAAGCAGTTATCATGTCTCTCACCCCTGTCATCATCCTGGCTTCCATTGCTTCTAATTGCTCTTGCATTTTCTCCATTGAGGCAGCCCTTGCATGGTTTAACTTATGGTCTGACATTTAAAAAAAACACCAAAAATTTTAACCTCTCCAAATTAAATTTAAACTATCAGGTTTGATAGAGTAAGGCTTGCCCTTTTCAATAAGCCTAATTTCGCCATCCTCAGAGCCTCCTGGGCTCAGATATTAATTTTTAAAGTTTTTATTTTTTCCAAATGGCGGTCACAACTGTTTGCTTCCCTTTGAAAAAATTTTGCTTCAAAAGGCTTCTAAAATAATTATCAGCGATAATGTTCAATAGGATTTACCTTATAATTGTCACCTCTGTCAGCTTCACCAATTTTTAATGTCCCGAACACTTAAAACTTTGTTTAAATGTTGACCTCCTAGCAATGGCCGCCACTGTTTTTCTATGATATTATAGTCCTAGAGTAGGCTAGCTGCTTCAATGATTTCCTTTTTCCATCCGACACTTCCTGCTTTTCTTGCCACCAAATCCCGTCTTCACTGGTGAAAAGATCTCGCGATGTTTGACGTATTTCCTGTGCTGACTGTGAGAGCTGCAAATCTGTGATGATGGGGCTTTTTCACCAAAATCGCAAGTAGACAAAACAATAAATTCCTTTCCACTTTTTAGCACTGTCCTTTAAATTTACAAAGTTCCAATTTCACCCCTTCTCCCCTTCTTTTTTCAAGCTTTCTGAATCTCTATTTCCCACCTTCTGATTTTATTTTGCTTAACTTTAAATAGTCCCAGAATGAAGATAGTCATCAGTACCTTTTTCTGCAGTTATCCAGATCCAACACTGGTCTTGTATAGCTTTAGATGTTTAGCAGTCTCAAAGAAGGTTAGGATCCTGTCAAGCTTATGTCAAATAAATGATTCTGGAAACTTCTGCAGATGATGAATATGCAACTCATCTCCGGAGACCCCTCAAAGCCTCAAAAGAGCGCCCCCCAGGACTCCCTTTTAGTCATGGTAAATCTCCTCAGGGTTTCCTGTACATAACTTGGACTGATCTCTGACTCAGAAAAGTAGGCAGTAAGCATTAAATTGCCCTCCACTACCCCGAACAGAAGCCCCAGCCTGCTCCCCTTCTGAGAAGCAATTCAGCTCGGCATTTTCCAACCCCGGAAGTCTCAGAGTGGCTAAAAAATGAAGCTGTGAACCAGGAAGTCCTTTCTTCAGTTACAAAGTTTCAGTTACAAATTCAGTAGATGGCATTAAGGGAGGCACTCTCTCTTCCCCTCAATGTCATAGGGATGTTTGTTACAAGAAGGGCCTAAGCTCAAAATCGCTGGTGTTCTAAACTTAAAAAAATATCAGGTATATAGACTAAGGAAGCCTTTTGATGGAGACCCATAGAAGGCTTCCAATCAGAATACTGGGCTGAGCAGATCAGCAGCATGCCTTAATATAAAATAGCTTCCTATCTAGGATGGTAAAGGTTTGTGAGATAAATGTTAATATAGCTGACGAGCTTATTTGAACCTCTTAGTTAAGTAGGGTATGGGTTAAAAAAAAACATTCTTCCCCTAACACAGCAATTTATTTGGTACTTATAGTCTTGAGTCCAGGCTGCTGCTCAAGGTGGCAGCATGCTGACCCAGAAGTGAGCCAATGGAAACTGGAATGCCCTGGAGTGCCCAGATGGCTGTGGAACAGGGACAGGCCACAGGTAGCCTGGGGGAGCATCCAGAGCACTCATGGCTCCGCCTGCTGTTCCCCAGGTACTTTCTGGGTGCTTCCTGGCCATCCAGATGGCCAGGGAGGTGCCTCAGAGGGGTCCCAGCGATTAGGTACCCCAGAAGTGGTACCTTTTTCAGCTGGCTCCAGGTGACTCAGGGATGGGTAGAGGGTGGGGAAGGGATGGCAAGCAGATGTGTGATTTTGGATGCCCCTTTTTTATGCACTTGCCTGCTGTCCCTGGGGCAGCTTAAACTGCTTGTCTGAACCCAGTCGTAGATACATAAAAGTGCATGGCTAGTATATTTCTCTTACTGCTTGTGTCAGCATTCTAATATGACTGGGCTCTGATTTTTTCTTTGACATTTCTCCATCAGTAGCCAGGTAGGCGGTGGGTGCTTCAGAAGAAAACAGAGACATCACCTTTGTGTCTGAAGGGAGCATCCCTTTCTTAGATCATCGGAGGATGCTTCGCTTGTAACCTCCAAATGTTTTGTGATTGGCCAAAGCCCCTCCCTGTAGCAGCCATTTTGTGGTGGTGCCTACTGCTTATTCTCAACATTCTAAAAGTGCCCACAGGCTCAGCAAGACTGGGGATCAGGACTTGTTTTGAGCAGGAATGCATAGGAACACAGTTCTGGCTGGCTTGGTGTCAGGGGTGTGGCATAATATGCAAATGAGTTCCTGCTGTGAAACAATGGTGATGTCAGGGGGTGTGGCCTAATGTGCAGATTAGTTCCTGTAGTTTTGTAGTTTTCTACAAAAAAAGCCCTGCTGGGGATATTCGTTTTTGTGAGTGTTGGCTAAAGCAGGCTAGAATTAGATTCTCTGTTGAGGTAAAATATTAAGCAACCCCTCCCCCAATCTCCAGTGGTCCTTGTATATTTCAGCTGTAGTCATATAGGCAGCATCCACACATTTGTCAGATACACAATTGTATTTTTACTCCTGATTTGTGGTCAGTTTTTAAGTATAAAAGCTTCTTGTTATGACTGGTTGCCAATTCTCAAGTCTAAAGGGCCTCGCCTGATATTGCTGTAGTAGAAAAGAAAATATAATCAAAAACTGACCTTCAACTTTAATCAGATATAAACAGAGAATTTGCTTACTTTACCATGGAAACGGATGTGATCCATCACAGTAGCTCATAAATAACATGTCAAACTGTTCCACTGATCACTGACAATAACTAATTGAAAAATAATGTGATGCTAAGTCTTCCATGTAAATGTTTGTCATGCTATTTCAGTTCATCCAAGGACTTTTGATGTATTGATCCTTAAATACCAAAGCAGTGGAATTTAAATGAATATATTCGAATGATATCTGCCACATTAATCTTTGCTCAACTCACTCACAAGCAGTATGGCCAGTGGACTGAGTACAGGGTTTGAATTTCCCACTCTAGCTATCAACCCAGTGGGTGGCCTAGAGCAATTCCATAACTGACGTATGACATTCACCTCCGTAAGAGCTACTGGGGTCTTCTGAAGCACACCATGTTCCAGTGTGGTGGAGGAAAGCTAGGATTGCCTCTTTGTTTTAGGAAGATGTGCTTTGGTAAAGAAGAACAATGACAGCTCA
This sequence comes from Heteronotia binoei, assembly GCF_032191835.1. Taxonomy (NCBI): domain Eukaryota; kingdom Metazoa; phylum Chordata; class Lepidosauria; order Squamata; family Gekkonidae; genus Heteronotia; species Heteronotia binoei. Next base: position 150,599,498 of record NC_083226.1, on the reverse strand, counting down.
GGATGGTCAAAGGCTCCAAAATTCAGGCATGCTTGCTGATGTCTCACAAATCCCTGCTTGCTGGCAGAATTTTGAGGTCTTTTCTTGTGACGTGTCTCTTCCCTGTTGACCAAATTAGACTGGAAAGCAGTCCTTTGCCATCTAACCTGCTGAAGATATAGTTTAAGTAAATAATTTTAAATCTGAAACATTATGTATTTCACAATTATGAAATAAGAACAAATGTGGAATGTGGAAGGGTTTGACTTGGGTTTTGAATTTAGACCAGTTTCCCACTAGACTTGTTCCAGTGTTGGACCTCTTTTTCCCCCAATGCTTCCATCCGATTTCTCACAAGCTGCCATGTGGCAGCGACTTGGCCTGCCTCTTTCCCGTGGCAAGCAAGATCCTCTGAAAACCAGTATCTGCTTGCTATGAGAAAGAGGTGGGCTGAGTCGCAGCCACGGGGCAGCTTGTGCGAAATCGGATGGAAGCGTTGGCGGGGGAGGGGGGGAGCTCCGACACTGGAACAAGCCTAGTGGGGAATTGGTCCTAGATTGTCACATCTTTAAAACATGTACTTCAGAAGAACTTTGACTAATGCTATTATCAGAGAGCCAGAACACCCAAACAAAGCCATCACAATCCAGTTTCTGCATGATATTCCCATGCTTGATTTAGATATAGACTAATGAGGTGTGCATGGGCAATCCCAAATCCCATACTGTGTTAAAGCTGTGTGGCTATTCCATAGATATGAGCCATACTGCGCAAAACCTGGCAAGCAGTTGCTCTACTCTGTATAAATCATTCACCACAGTGTCAATTGCGGCTGTCCTAATATTTTTATTGTTTGCCTTCCCTATTTGGATCTCCCCCCCAATGGACCAAGGTGGCTCCCTGGCTTTTGCCTGTTGCCCCTTTTTTGCTTGACTGTAGCACCCTTGCCCACTCACTTGGAGAGCACAATGCTTCTGATTCTAATTCTGTGGTCATCTACCCTTAGAACTTTCCCAACCTTTTGAGCAAACAGAAAGTAAACAGATAATAAAGAGTACAAGTCCCAGAATGCAAAGTACTATGGATGGGTGCGGGGAGGATTAAAGGACTCCCAACCCCAAATCCTCCAATGGGGGTAACTGTAAATTCTTGGATCCAAAAGGGCAGCCATGTTGGTCTGAAGCAGTTGAACAAAGCAGGAGTCAAGTGTATCTTTAAGACCAAAGTTTTATTCAGAACATAAGCTTTCGTGTGCTCTCTAAGCACACTTCATCAGATGAGAGGATCAATACCTGATCCCCTCATCTGATGAAGTGTGCTTAGACAGCATGCAAAAGCTTACGTTCTGAATAAAACTTTGTTGATCTTAAAGGTACACTTGACTCCTGCTTTGTGTAAGTTCTTGTGGGATGGAGCATGCCAATTTTTCCATTTCTCTTTCCCCAAGCTCATGAACTGGCTGTTGATTACTCTCAGTAGTCTGAGGGTAATTATTGTGCTCAGTTCTCTTCAGGCTGGGTGTGTGTGTGTGTGTGTGTGTGTGTGTGTGAGAGAGAGAGAGAGAGAGAGAGAGAGAGAGAGAGAGAGAGAGAGTCTTTTAAAAGCATGGAATGGATCCACTACTACAACTTTGTTTATGGCCCTCTGCAGATGCCAACTTAAAAATGGGCAAAATCAACAACTTCTTGTACACATTATCTGTTATAGCCCTGGCCTTACAGGACAACCTGCCCGATGAAGTCAGGAAGGCTCCCATTCTCCCAGCATTCCACAGGCTATGCAAAACTGAACTATTCAGGAAGGCTTTTTAAACACAGACAATAGGGCTGTACTCAGGGCCAACATCAGCATACCCTGAGGTGGAGCAGCCATTGGAGCCCAGTGTTTCTGGAAGGCCCACAGCTGCCCACTTACATGCTAGCACTTTACCACCCATGCTCCCTGCTGCATGCACTGCCCAGGGCCAACTGGGGAAACATCTGCAGACAGCTAGGAGCATGGGCAGTAGGAGTGCCTGTGAGCAGACATGGGAAGGCGAGAGAGGTGGAATGAGGGCATGACTGCCTGGTGGTAGGATGAGGAGGAATGAGGGAGCCCTGGGAATTCTTTGCCCAAGGCTCCCCAAAAACTGGAACCAGAACTGGCTGTATTGTAAGAAAATTCGGAAAGATACCTGAGTTAGGGACCGTGGGCTATGATATTGTGCATAGTTCATATAGTCTGTTGCTGTAAAAAGGCTCCTGCTGTATAATTTTTGACACTGTTTAACATGTTATGTTAATACTTATGCTTTGTTTGATGATGATGATATGATATTGGATTTATATCCCACCCTTCACTCCGAATCTCAGAGTGCCTCACAATCTCCTTTATCTTCTTCCCCCGCAACAGACACCCTGTGAGGTGGGTGGGGCTGAGAGGACTTTCACAGCACCTGCCCTTTCAAGGACAACCTCTGCCAGAGCTATGGCTGACCCAAGGCCATTCCAGCAGGTGCAAGTGGAGGAGTGGGGAATCAAACCCGGTTCTCTCAGATAAGAGTCCGCACACTTAACCACTACACCAAACTGGCTCTCTGGTTTCAGCTCTGTTTCAGATTTTGGATTGTTTCCATATGTCTACAATCCAAATCCCATTTCATTGTTTACTGGATGTCCCATCCTGTTGATTGCATTGACTGATTCTCTGTAATCCACCTTGAGTCTCAGTGAGAAAGGCAGACAATCAATCAATCAATCTTTCTTTTGGTAAAAAAAAAAAAAAAGGAGGGGTCCCGCTTTGACCACAAACAAAGCAATGCAGTGGATCATGGGATCTGCATGTATAAAAAGGCGGAGCCATAGTAAGGAAGGCAGGACTAAGTGAAAAACCTGTCTGGATCCAACCCATAGAAACGTATAGGTTCCCTGCGCTTCTAAGGAGTATTCCAAATTAGGGTTTGTAGAATCTTTCGGGATCAAGTGCCGTGTTCTACTGGAGAAAGTTTTCCTTCCAGACGTTTCATTCTCAGCTGCGGAGAACATCCTCAATGGCGTTGCAGCCGGAGCAGGCGCTCAGACATTCTTGGCTGCTGTGCATTGAGTGGGGCCAGGGCTGCTGGAGAGCTGCTATTTCTAGGCTGGAGGGGGTGTGATGAAAGGGCAATTGGTTTGTGGATGAGCCCATTGTTTGGTGGGGCTTCCTGGAAGGGTAGTGATAAGGAAACTGGCTGTTGAATGTGACCATTGTTCCGTGTTAATTGCTGGGAGGGTTGGAAGGGGTTTGAAGAAGGTCTGAGCGCCTGCTCCGGCTGCAACGCCACTGAGGATGTTCTCCGCAGCTGAGAATGAAACGTCTGGAAGGAAAACTTTCTCCAGTAGAACACGGCACTTGATCCCGAAAGATTCTACAAACCCTAATGATGTTACCAGCCGTGAAAACCTGAAATCTTTGATAGTATTCCAAATATTCAGATGCCCTGCTCTTGTGTGTTTCACTGCTTTTCTGACAGATACACATCCATGAACTTTACTATGAGAGAAAATGATGATATCTTACTGAACTGGGCCTCTTCCCAGCTGTCAGATATTTTGTATGACTAATATGCAGTCCTTCCAAATGAATTCCATCGCCAACAGAATGTGCCTTTTATTAGGTTACTATGACATATTATTTTGGCCAATTGCATGTTAAGTTTTTCATTAAGTTCACCCTCCCCAAAATTATTTAATGGTCTCCTTGAAGAGCTGTCATTTAAAAGAACTGTTCTGGGTTCAGGCATGGCATTGTCTGGCCTCTGTTGTCACATCACTCCTTTTTGTTTTACTTATTTTCCTCCTTTAACCTGAGAGAATTATTTGTGTAGGAAGGAGCCTTTGTAACTCATACTTCCAGCTGCGGGTGTCTATTTTCCCTTCAATGTGAGGAAGATTTACGCATGTAAGCTTCCTTTTGTGATAATGGAACTCACAACTGAAACTACAGTGAAGGGAGAATAAACCTCTCTGCCTCTCATTTAGGAAAAAAAAATCTCTGTTAAATAAAGATTTTTTTGGGGGGGAGGGAGAAAGCCCTACATTTGTGTGCTAAATGGCAAGGTGCTTTTGTTAGTATTCCTTTAAAAACTAATGGAAACATCTGTTGTGAGATGTAATTATGGAATTATATTATTCTGCTTTTCTTTTCTCAGTGTTCTCTTTTCCTAATGCAAACATGTGCTGTGGATCAAAAAAGGTCCCCCCCACTCTTTCTCACTCTCTTTTTTTCTGTCACTCATGTACAGTAAACATACATTCAAGTTTCCACTCTCATTAGGCAACATTTTAGCTCACAGGTTGCTGAAGCAATCAGAAAAGTTACATAGACCATAGCAAAGGAAAAAATGCATAAAAACAGAAATAGAGAGAGGAACCTGGTGGTTTACGGCTGTCAAGTCTCTACATCTGGCTGGCTTCTGGCCTCGGTCAGAGGCTGAAGGCAGGCCAGCCAGCTGAAGCTGGAACATTGGAACGTTTGTAGGAGCAACAAATCTCAGTGCATCCAAGACAGAGGTCAACAGACTGACCTAGTCCTAGTCCTGCCAAAATGAAGTATTCTGGCATGCCATCAATATCCATGAGGCATCTCCTCCAGGCTCTTCCATTTGATTCAATGTATTTCCAATGAGCTTGGCTAGATTGCACCTTGCTAATTTTGGGGGCGACCCTTCCAAGCCTAGTCCTACTGCCTGCACATGCAGAGATTGGTATTTGACTCCTAATGGCCCCTTCCAACTCTGTATGTTAAAGGTGTTTAAGGGTGGAACCTGGGGCAGGTGGGGTTTGAGGAGGGGAAGGATTGCAGAGGGATATAAAGCCCACCCCCCAAAGCAGACATTTTCTCTAGGGGAACTGTCACCTGGAGATCAGTTGTAATTATGTGAGATACCCAGGCCATACCTGGCGGTTGTCAGCCCTACTGTGCATGTATCTAGGTAATTAATGAAAATAAGAGGTCCATGTGCATCTCATCTCCAGCCAGCTCTCCTTTGCACAGGCAGAAGTTACTTAAAACTCAGTGGACAACACCAGGAGAATAAGAAGGATATACTGAAATGTAAACAAAGCTAGTGAGGGAAAGGGTCATGTGGCTTGCATTTCAGTCTCAAAGGGAGCACCGATTTTGATACATTGTTTTTGACATTTGTTAAGTTTTGCAGCATGTTTTTATGTGTACTATGTACTGTCACACTCATTTTACTCTCCCTCCCCCCCGCCCCTCGCCGCAAGCTGAGGAGTCTTGTGAGCAAAAATTCTACTTCGTGAGCTACTGACATTAAAGTTGTGGGCTACTGCATAAATTAGTTTGCTCTGTGGCCATTTTTCCTGAACTGAGACAAAAATGTGTGAGCCAGTGGTTACCAAACTGTGAACTGTGACAGAACTTTCAGCCACCACTGTTGTTCATTCTATTCAAAAACTTGTAGCATGACTTTTCAGTCTGTGCAAATTCCAACTTTGGAAACATTTGCCATTCCATAACAACCCAGCCTATATTTCAGATCCTAGTCAACCATTCTTCAGGGAAAAAATACATAATGCGAAGAAAGCTGAAGCAGAACAAAGAGTAAGCTAAGAGTGTCAGAGAAACAAGGCAAAACCATGTCATGGAGGAATCAAGCAGAAGATTCTTTCTTGGGGCCACAAAGTAGACCACTAGGGTTGCCAAGTCCAATTCAAGAAATATCTGGGGACTTTGGGGGTGGAGCCAGGAGACATTAGGGGCGGGGCCAGGAGCAAGGGTGTGACAAGCATAAATGAACTCCAAGGGAGTTCTGGCCATCACTTTTAAAGGGACGGCACACCTTTTCAATTCCTTCCTTTCATAGGAAATAATGAAGAATAGGGGCACCTTCTTTTGGGGCTCATAGAATTGGACCCCCTGGTCCAATCTTTTTGAAACTTGTGAAGTATTTTGGGGAGAGGCACTAGATGCTATACTGAAAATTTGGTGCCTCTATCCCAAAAAACAGCCCCCCCCCGAGCCCCAGATACCCACAGATCAATTCTCCATGATTTTCTATGGGAATAAATCTCCATAGGGAATAACAGAGTTCCCAGCAGACATTTCCCTCCTCTCCCCCCGCTTTCTGATGACCCTGAAGCGGGGGGGAGGGTCTCCAAACCGGGGGATCCCCTGCCCTCACCTGGGGATTGGCAACCCTATAGACCACGACAGGGAGTAAGATCGTTGGAATTGAACTCCAAATTTAGCCCAGTCGGTGGAGAGTACAAAGACACAGTATGGCATCTGATCAGAAGGAAATAGTAAAAAAAGAGACTCCTTAGTAGAAGGTCCGTGGATTCGTGCCACCTGTGTGAGTTCAAGAGAAGATGAACTGCTTTGAAGGGGAAATGCTAGAGGCCTACTGGCCTACCGTTCAGCAGACCATTTTACACCTCCACCTCCCTTGATCAGGGGAAGCATTTACAGCTCTCTAATGAGGTTTGTTCCTTCCTCCTCTTTCTCTTTGTCTTGCCAATCCATCTTGCCAGAATGCCCCTGATGTGGCCATCCTCTCCAGCCGGCAGGTCACAAGACATCCTTTGCTGAGTGGCAGAATGGGGAGCAGGGGAGAAAGAAGGGAAGGGAGGGAAGGAGGGGTGGGACTTTGCTCACCTGCCTGAAACGTCTGACTCTCTCGAAGGCTTGCGGGTGCACCTCACCCAAACTCTATCCTGGGAGGCAAACTTGCAAGGCAAACACCGGGTAAGCAGGGATGGCTCCTGAGCTTCCCTCTGCTGGCAGCCTCCAGGCTCCTCCACTGCCTTCAGTTGTCCAACATCAACCGGCAGCTGTCAGCCCGCATCCACTTGCTTCAATCTATGAACCTCTGCTAGTTCCTGATTCGGCCCATTGCATTTACGCACACATTTACTCCTCCATTCAGCCCACCCCCTACAGATGGGCACGAACCAGGGAAACATGGCCCTGTTTGTGGCTAACCTACGAACTCAACCACAAATAGAATGTTGTCAGGAGCAGAAGGCAGGGTTTTAATACAGGAAGGGGAGAGGGAGGAGAAGAAAGAGGAGAAGAAGTAGAAAGAAGAGGAGGAGGAGACGGAGGCAGAGAAGGAGGAGCAAGAGGAGGAGACAAGGAGAAGAGGGAGTAGAAGTAAAGGGAGCAGTAGAAAGAGGACAAAGAGGAGGAGGAGGAGGAGGAGAAGTAGGAAGAGGAGGAGAAGAGGAGAAGGAGCAAGAGGAGGAGACAGTGGCAGACTGGGTCTAAACATATTGGTTGCCAGGAGACACAGAACACTGCAGATATATACCCCACCCTTCTCCCTGAATCAGAGACTCAGAGCGGCTTACAATCTCCTATATCTTCTCTGCCCACAACAGACAGTCTGTGAGGTGGATGGGGCAGAAAGGGCTCTCACAGCAGCTGCCCTTTCAAGGACAACTCCTGTGAGAGCTATGGCTGACCCAAAGCCATTCCAGCAGCCTACCCACAACTATAAGACTATCATTTAATTTTTGTAAGAAATAAATAAAATTTTCAAAAAATACATAAGTGGAAAAAAGGTACAATAAAAAGTTCTGCAAAAGAAATATATATATTTTAGTAATTGCAGTGTAGATTCATTGTACATATCACTGGCTGTATACAGTAGATACTAAATGTAAATACAGACTGCATTTTCTCCAGGGGAGCTGATCTCTGCCAGCTGGAGATCAGTAGTAAAAGCGGGAGATCCCCAGGCCCCACCTGGAGGCTGGCAAGCCTAAATACAACACAAATTTTAGTTGCATTACAGTAAAAATCCTGGAACTTCTATTAGGCCTTGAGACTGTGTGAACATTGTGCCTGCCTTGAACTTTTGGAAACTTTGTAGTGCCCTTATATTATTTGCAGTTATAAGACGCATTGGATGAATCATTGTTAAGTTTTCTGAAGTAGGAACTTTTTGTATAACTATTATGGAAGGAGCACCCCATGCTTGAAAAAAGATCAAAGCAGGATGTTTCAAGTCGACTCCCTGCACATTGGGACTCCATGTTCTTTATGATTTCAATTGCACTTTGTGTATATTATGATTTCATTATTGGGTCACTATAACCTTAATGGTTGTGTTTGTTCTAATCCTGAAGTGACTTCTCTCTTGTTCCTAACCTACGTGGAGGCTGGCAAGCCTAAATACAACATAAATTTCAGTTGCATTACAGTAAAATACTGGAACTTCTATTATATTTTCAAGCTACTAAAGGTCATTAATATTTTTAACATATTGCCTAACGTTTAAGGGGGCCCACTTGCCATCGGGCAAGTTGACACCCTGGCAAGTCCGCCACTGGGAGGAGGCGAAGAGAAGGAGGAGGGGGAGGAGGAGAAGTAGGGGGAGAAGTAGAAAGAGGAGGAGGGCAAGGAGGAGGAGGAAGAAGTGAAGTAGGAAGAGGAGAAGAGAAAATTGTGGTGAAGGAGCAATTGTGGTGAAGGAGGAGGAGGAGAGAAGGAGAAGGAGGAGAAAGGGGAAGAGATGTAGGGGGAAAAGTAAAAAGAGGAGGAGGAGAACAAGAAGAAGGAGATTGGATATACACCCCCCCCTCACCACCCAAAGGGGTCTCCGAGCGGCTGCCAATCTCCTTCTCCTCCTCACATCAGACACCCTGTGAGGTAGGTGGAGCTGAGAGAGCTCTAATAGGAACTGCTCTTGAGAGGAAAACTCTGAGAGAACTTGTGACTAACTCAAGGTCACATGTGCAAGAGTGGAGAATCAAACCCGGTTTTCCCAGATAAGAGTCCACGCACTCAACTGCTACACCAAACTGGCTCTCAGACTCGGAGTACTTTTCATGCCATGCCTTCTGGTCCCTGCCAAAGCTGAAGGGCAGGGAGCAGATTGAAGAGCCTCCGAGTAGCATTAAACCCTTGCTTTCTGCTCCTAAATCCGCCACAGACTCTGGAAAGTTCCTGAAAGCTGGTGACAGCAGGCTGCCACTAACTTCGCTTCGTCAAGCAGGAACCCGCTAAAATTAGCCATGAAGCCGAGTCTGTGAGCCGCTTCGTGCCCACCCCTACACACACGCAGTCCATTGGTAGGAATGAAATGGGCAGCCCAGCCCTGTCCCTGTGAAGGGATGGGCATCTGAGCACCTGCCCTGTCCCTCTGAAGGAGTGGGCATCCTCGCTGTGCAGACCTAATGGACCTTAATGCATCTGGGGCTCTTGCCATCTCAAGCAACGGGCCTTTGGGATTGAAAATATGATCTTTCTTTCTCAAACAATTTCATTTTCTTCTTTATCAACTTTAAGGTTGTATAATTCCCCAGCAGTGTCCCCTCTAAGCTGAGTCAGTGTGAGCTAGCTCACAGATTTTTAGCCTCCGCCTCACACATTTTTGTCTTAGCTCAGGAATCATGGCCCCAGAGCAAAATAATTTATGCAGTAGCTAAATCCCTTGTTCACAGCTTTAATGCAGTTAGCTCACAGAGTAGAATTTTCGCTCTCAAGACTCCACAGCTTAGAGGGAGCATTGTTCCCCAGTAGTTATTACTTTTGTCTTCTTGATGTTCTAGTTCCTATTTTGGCATTTTCTCCTTTAGTCTTCATCAATAGTCATTTCAAGTTTTCACTATTTTATGCCAGTAATGTGGTATCATTTGCATATCTCGTATTGTCAGGCCTCCTTTTGGCAGAATGTAGCTCCAAAATCTCTAAATTTTATTATGCTCTTTCTTAAACCCCCCTCCCCCCCAAAAAACCCCTTGCTTCTGGGCTTCATTGTTCAACCCCCCCCCCCCCTGTGAGAATTTTGCTGAACTCTAAGATTTGACAAACTTTCTAATATTTTCCCCCACAACTTAATGGGAAAATAACCAAAACATATAGAGCAGACAGATGGAAATCTTCATCATGCCACTGGGGCCACATAGGAGAAAGTAATTTAAAAAGTATGATGGGAGTAAGGTTTTATTAGGACAATTATAATTCAAGAAGCATTTTAGATGCTGAGCTGATAGAATTTAGTCCACCTTCTGGTGATGTCAGGGGCGTGTGGCATACGCAAATGAATTGTGCTAATAAGCTCCAGCACCTCTTTTTCTACAAAATGACCCCTGCATATTGCTAATGTTCCTTAGACCAATTTTCACTTCACTTTCATCTAAATCTAATCCAGTTTTCCTTAATGATATGTTCTGAATATAGATTGAACCAATAGGGAAATTAAATACTTCCTCGTCTGACACTTTAGCCAATTGAAAAGCACTTGCTCCATATTCTGTTTTAACAGAACTTTTCCGGAATACAGATTATGCATTAAAGCAATCAGATGCTGTGGCACATGTGTACATTCAGACACCCTTCTTCTTAAAGAAAGTTGAACAACTGAAGAGCGTTTATTCAAGATATTGAGAGCTCCTTTGGCCAGCCCAATGATTAATTGAATAGCATATTACCACTAGTTCCAAACCAGGCTTGTTGATCTGCTTATACTAAGAACATAAGAACATAAGAGAAGCCATGTTGGATCAGGCCAACGGCCCATCAAGTCCAACACCCTGTGTCACACAGCGGCAAAAAATTTATATACACACATACACTGTGGCTAACAGCCACTGATGGACCTGTGCTCCATATTTTTATCTAAACCCCTCTTGAAGGTGGCTATACTTGTGGCCGCCACCACCTCCTGTGGCAGTGAATTCCACATGTTAATCACCCTTTGGGTGAAGAAGTACTTCCTTTTATCCATTTTAACCTTTCTGCTCAGCAATTTCATCGAATGCCCACGAGTTCTTGTATTGTGAGAAAGGGAGAAAAGTACTTCTTTCTCTACTTTCTCCATCCCATGCATTATCTTGTAAACCTCTATCATGTCACCCCGCAGTCGACGTTTCTCCAAGCTAGAGTCCCAAGCGTTTCAACCTTTCTTCATAGGGAAAGTGCTCCAGCCCTTTAATCATTCTAGTTGCCCTTCTCTGGACTTTCTCCAATGCTATAATATCCTTTTTGAGGTGCGGCGACCAGAACTGCACACAGTACTCCAAATGAGACCGCACCATCGATTTATACAGGGGCATTATGATACTGGCTGATTTGTTTTCAATCCCCTTCCTAATAATTCCCAGCATGGCGTTGGCCTTTTTTATTGCAGATGCACACTGTCTTGACGTTTTCAATGAGTTATCTACCACGACCCCAAGATCTCTCTCTTGGTCAGTCTCTGCCAGTTCACACCCCATCAACTTGTATTTGTAGCTGGGATTCTTGGCCCCAATGTGCATTACTTTGCACTTGGCCACATTGAACCGCATCTGCCACGTTGACGCCCACTCACCCAGCCTCAACAGATCCCTTTGGAGTTCCTCACAATCCTCTCTGGTTCTCACCACCCTGAACAATTTAGTGTCATCCGCAAACCTGGCCACTTCACTGCTCACTCCCAACTCTAAATCATTTATGAACAAGTTAAAGAGCATGGGACCCAGTACTGAGCCCTGCGGCACCCCACTGCTTACCGTCCTCCACTGCGAAGACTGCCCATTTATACCGACTTTCTGCTTCCTATTACTAAGCCAGTTTTTGATCCACAAGAGGACCTGTCCTTTTACTCCATGACTCTCAAGTTTTCTAAGGAGCCTTTGATGAGGAACTTTATCAAAAGCTTTCTGGAAGTCAAGGTACACAACATCTATTGGGTCTCCTTTGTCCACATGTTTGTTCACCCCCTCAAAGAAATGTAACAGGTTAGTGAGGCAAGATCTTCCCTTGCAGAACCCATGCTGAGTCTTCCTCAATAACCCGTGTTCATCAATGTGCCTACTCATTCTGTCCTTGAGAATACTTATTGTCTTCATTTCTTGCTAAGACTCAAAGGAAATTACACATTTTACACCAATACATAACTACAACATGCGACCAACAGTGACTAAAACAGGGTTACAAATTAGAGAGCCATGCACGAAAAACTATACAGTATATACCAGGGGTGACCAAATTGCTGCTTGGGAGCCACATGGGGCTTTCATACATATTGTGTGGCTCTTGAAGCACCTCCCCCCCCACCCATTGGCTGGCTTGGAAAAGGCATCTCTCTCTTTAAATCACTTTTCCAATCCAAGCCAGTGGCTTGGAGAATACATTTAAAATTAAAGTTGCTTTCCTTCCATGTCTCCCTCCCTCCCTCCCTCCCTCTTCTTTCTTTCTTTCTTTCTTTCTTTCTTTCTTTCTTTCTTTCTTTCTTTCTTTCTTTCTTTCTTTCTTTCTTTCTTTCTTTCTTTCTTTCTTTCTTTCTTTCTTTCTTTCTTTCTTTCTTTCTTTCTTTCTTTCTTTCTTTCTTTCTTTCTTTCTTTCTTTCTTTCTTTCTTTCTCTCGTGAATTATTTCCTATGGAAGAAAGGCATTTAAAAAGGTGTGCTGTCCCTTTAAATGTGATGGCCAGAACTCCCTTGGAGTTCAATTATGCTTGTCACACCCTTGTTCCTGGCTCCACCCCCAATGTCTCCTGGCTCCACCCCCAAAGTCCCCAGAGATTTCTTGAATTGGACTTGGCAACCCTAACAGGAGCAGAGGTCCGGAACCTCTAAATTTTATTGTGCTTTCTTTCTTACCCTCTTGCCCATTAATTGCTTCTGGGCTCCATTGTTCAAACTCCCTGTGAGAATTTTGCTGAGCTTTAAGATTTGACAAACTGCCTAATGTTTTTCCCCACAAAAAATGGGGAAATAACCCAAACATATAAACAGACAGATGGAAATCTTCATCATGCCACTGTGGCCATATAGGAGAAAGTAATTGTAAAAGTATGATGGGAGTAAGGTTTGATGACAATTCTAATCCAAGAAGCATTTGAAAGCAGATACTAAGCTGATATAATTTAGCAACACCTTCTGGTGATGTCAGGAGTGTGTGGCATATGCAAATGAGTAATGCAAATGAGAGGGTCCAATGAGCTCTGGCATCTCTTTTCCTATGAGATGACCCCTGTAAAAATGTAATTATAAAACTGGAAGCTGCTGGGAGGGAAGGGGGTGAATAAAACTTCCTTGGTCTGAAATCTGACACAGCTACAACTTCACTTACTTCTTTCATTCAAGGCAGCAGCATGATTGTCCGAGTTGATCTCAGTCCCCGGGGGCCAGGCTGGCTTTCCTCTGGGGGCTGTTCTGTTTCCAACAAACACAGGGTTTGATCCAGGTGGACAAAAATGTGCACCCTTCGAACCATCATCCCACAGGCTAGCAAACGCGAGAGAAACACACCCACCAAGACCCATATTTGGAGACTTGGATCCTGGCACGATGAATGGTGTCCTCGATGGGGGAGGAGGGGGAAGGACTCTTGCAGCCCCACCAGGGCCAAGGAAGATGCTGCGCTTCTGTTTTTTGCCTAAGCCCACCTTTCCCCACTGAGACTCTCGCTTCCCTCTGGCAACTGCTGGGCAGGCACTTGCAGTCCCCGTGCTCAGCCTGGTGCCTGGGCCTGCCTCTCCTCCTCTTGCCCGTCAGGTGATCCCTCCAGTGGGGGCGGCTCGTAACAGTCAATGGCCCACGCCCAGCGCCCTAGGCAGGGGGGAGGGGAAGTAGCCGCTGGGGGGCGGCTTCTGGGGTTTGCCGGGCCCTTCCACTTTGCTCCCCCGGGGAGAAACAGTGACCAGACGGCTTCAAACCTCCGAGCCTGAATTGCAGCACTGGCAAAGTTCAGTTTTAAAAAAACAGTGTGCTCTAATGCCATGGATCGAGGCAGGTTCTTGCTTCAGGATTGGGAGTTCTGGTGGAGAATGCTGGAGTACCTGGCAGCTGTCAATCTTACCCCTCTGTGGGCTGGGATCTTTGGAGAGCTTTGCATGGGATAAGGGAAGCTGCTGCAGCGGATGGTGTCCAAAGATGTCATCCTGTGGATGTGGCAGTCCCCCGAGGTGTGGACCTTACTGGTCCAGGACTGGCACATCTACAGGAGGGCCTCTTCATGAAAGTGAAGGTGCTTGTTCAAGTTCCAAATCGGATTGGACTCCTTGCCGGAAGCCTCTAGCCAGGAGATCAGCTGCTGCCTCATGCAACTTGGGTTGTTTGCCCAAGTCCACTTAAAGTATTTGTTTCAATACTGCAGACCTGTAGAACCCCAACCTTTGACTGGGGCACTCTTTTTCTATAATGTTCTTTCGTGTGCACAGAGTTGGAAGTCGTTCTCCCCCATTCTACGGTTCTAACAGCTGATTCGGAGAGACATTTTAAACCAGTCCAATGGTGGGAGAAAGAAAGATCATATTTTCATTTTCTCTTTGCATGCACAGGGATCAAAATCTCTGCAGCAAGTTTCTTTCTCCTGGCCATTTCACAATTGAGTGTGTGATGTGGGGCAGGGGTGAACTGGAGCATTAAACCAGCCCTAGAGCAAGCTGAGTCATATGGGATCACTGGGCAAACCTATGCATATTGTCATTGTGACCCTGCTCTGAGTCAAGTGGCCCCTGCATCATTGATAACATCAGAAGAGCCACTTGGGCCAGCTTGCTCCTGGATACCAGTGGCCCTCCTGGGCTATGGCCCTTTGGGACTTTTACTTGATAAGCTGGATGCCAGTAGGACCATCACATCACCACCTACAATCCACATTAATGGCATCGAACAGCAGAAGTGGGAAAATTGGTGGGGCTCCCTACTAGCCAAACTATTTACAGCAATAGATGGAACAGCAAGAATTCCTAAAGGGTGGGAGATTGGAATTATAGTACCTATTTATAAAAAAGGCAATAGGAAGGATCCAAACAACTATAGACCAATTAGTCTTCTAAGTACGATAAGTAAATTATATGGCAGTCATCTGAAAGGAAAATTGAGAAATTGCCACTATTTTATATTGGTTTAAATTATTTACAAATCCCACCAGACTAACAGGATCTGGAGTTCTAGAATGGTGAGATTTTTTTTTAAAACTTCTCTGATACACAACGTTCATAATTTTTATTCTTGTAAACCTCTGTAAATTCATCCTATGAACAGTGCAAATCTAAGAAGCGTTACCCCCTTCTATATTGACAGATGTCAGTGGTGTCACTCGGATTTAAGGGTGCCTTTTTAGAGAACAATCCTCTGCATTGGAGTAAATAAATAAAGTATATATAGTAAAATAAATAAAACCAAAAATAAATAAGCAGGTCTACTCAGAATGTAGCTCAGATCTATTCAATGGAGTTTACTCCCAGGATAATGTTTTTAGGAGAGTATTGTTAATACCCTCCCCACCCCCCACCCCGAACCACAAAGCCTTAAATGTTTTACTCTTTTCTTTAGACTGGGTGCTCCAGTACTGCCTCATTATACTTATTACATTAAATAAGCACCTTCCTGTGCATATTTTTTTCATCATAACCAGAGCTTTTTTTGTAGAAAAAGCCCAGCAGGAAATCATTTGCATATTAGGCCACAGCCTGGATGTCACCATTGTTTCACACGGCTTTTTTGTAGAAAAAGCTTAACAGGAACTTCTTTGCATATTAGGCCACACCCCCTGACACCAAGCCAGCCAGAACTCTGTTCCTATGTGTTCCTGCTCAAAAAAAGCTCTGATCATAACTATTAATGCTCTAATGCCCCAAAATACCTATTGTTGTTAAAAGCAGAAGCATCAAGGCTGCATCCTGCATATCTTAAGCAAACCTTTTGCATCAAGAGGGAGCTCGTTTCAGCGGAAGGCACTGGAGTTAACAGATCAGAGATCCACAGGATCCAACTAGGATTTCCAGGCTGGAAAAATCCTGTAGATTTGAGCTGTAATTCTGGGAGACTCCAGGTCCCACCTGGAAACTGGCATCCATAGATCCAACTAGAGAGTCTAGAGTTTTTCCATCAGAGTGGTTAATCAGTGTGGTATGAGGTAAAATTTGCACCCCAGACATTGTTATTGGATGATTTTGAGTTCACTGGCTTCATCTTCGCTAAAGACCGCAACATTTCTTAATGGCTTTTATACCTTGTGAGTCCAACGGATACTTGTCAACAGTTGACTTTTGTGTCTGGAGTGTGAGGAGCACATTGACATGGATGGGGAGAGAAAAGTCCTTCAACTTCACAAGAAGGAGCACATTAGTAAGGGAAGGAGCAAAACAGGTCTCTCTTCTATAAAGATCCCATGTCAAAGCCTTGCTTATTCAAACAGACATTATAATTAATGGGGAAATGGAAGAAAAATTGGGATCAATATGATTGACAGCGTTTGCAAAGAATTTATCTATATGAAGTCAGAAGCATATGCTTGTCTTCTCTCTACTTCCATGTCACTGATAATGCATTGCATAAAACTAGGGCTGTGTTAGAGGAAGGAAAGCAAAATATTTACTGTATGTATTTTTCTGTATGTACTTGACGCCCCATGGTGCTGAGTGGTAAGGCTGCAGTACTGTAGTCCTAAGCTCTGCTCACGACCTGAGTTCAATCCCGGCAGAAGCTGGGTTCAGGTAGCCAGCTCAAGGTTGACTCAGCCTTCCATCCTTCCGAGGTCAGTAAAATGAGTACCCAGCTTGCTGGGGGGAAAGTGTAGATAACTGGAGAAGGCAATGGCAAACCACCCCATAAAAAGTCTGTTGTGAAAGCAACATCACCCCAGAGTTGGAAACGACTGGTGCTTGCACAGGGGACTACCTTTACTTTTTTATGTACTTGACTGCCCTGATGTGGATGGCCCAGAGTAGCTGACCTTGTCAGATCTCAGAAGCTAAGCAGGGATATCCCTGGTTAGTCTTTGGGCAGGAGACAACTAAGGAACTCCAGGGTTGCTATGCAGAGTCAGGCAAACCACCTCTGTTCACCTTGAAAACCCTGCAAGATGGCCATAAGTTAGCTGTGACTTGATGGCCCTTGCACTTCCAAGTATTCTTTTTTTAAAAAAATCAGGCAGTAGGTGATGTGAAAGACCTCTCCCTGGAACCTATGGCAGCCGCTGGCAGTCAGAGCAGATAATCTTGATAGAACAGTCATTTGACTTGGTGCAAGGTGATTTCATATGTTCATGTGCATTTTCATAACTATTTCATGGATGTCTTCAAAACTGGTATTGCCCCAGAGCAATACTGAGTACTGTGACAGCAAACTGCAATTGTTTGTCATGGTCTTGCTTGGAGGTAGGAGAGACAAGCTCAAAACAATCATTCTTCCTTTGGCCAGTCACTGAGGTCAGGTTGTCTTCAGTGGCCTGGACATAGTTCTCCTTGCCTTTACAGCCAGTTTCTCTTTGTCTCTATAGACATGATCCAGGACACACTTGATCACTACAGCATAAGAGAAGCATGTTTCCAACAGCAGCTGTTGGTTTTATAGCAAATGGGAGGACCTTTCCTGGTGACCTTAATGACCACTGCACCCTTGTGACTAGACAGAATAAACCTTCATTGGGAAGAATTTTGGTTTCTTAGGGTTTCCAACTCTGGGGTTTGCAAATTCCCAGAAATTTGGGGGAGGAGCCTGGGCAGGGTGGGGTCTGAGGAAGGGACAAGCCCACAGAGTCCACCCTCCAAAGCAGCCATTTTCTCCAGGGGAACTGATCTCTGTAATCTGGAGATCAAGTATAAATCTGGGAGATCACCAAGCCCCACCGGGAGGTTGGCACAGCCCTGTAGCTAACAGTCAAAGAGAGAGGGGCCTATGAGGGCTATGGGGGTGAGAGCAAGAAGCTGGAGAGGCTTGGGGCCACCCCTCTCCTTCCTCCCTCCAGTGTGATTTTAAATTGCATGTAAACTCAGATTCCCCTTCTACCTTTCCTGGAGCTCAGCCTGCAGTGATCAACTTCCAATTCCAAAGTTCAAAAGAAGGCTGATTTGTATCTCTGAGCTCCCTCCCCATTTCCCTGCTTTCCTGTGCCCTTCCCCAACCGGGAGCAGCAGGGAATACGCACAGTTTGTACATGCTGGCTGAAGGAGACCCTCCTCCCTCCCCATCCCAAAAGGACTCTAGCTGCCCTTGCAGCCTGTGCAATCTAGGGGCCTCTCCTTCCACCCACCGAAGAATTTACAGTTCTGATTGATGGCGGTGCAAAACAAGGCAGCCCATGGAGCCCCCAGCTCTTCATGGCTGGACTAAGGACTGCTGGGAGCAGGGGGAGAGGCTGGATGCCCACCTATTCACCCAACTTTCAGAATCTGCCTGCCCACCCACCCAACTCTGCTCAGAGTGCTTCAGAGGAGAGCTACCTGTTTCATGTACAGAGGTGATCGGGGTGAGGGGTCCCCAGGGGGAGGTGGGAGCCAAGGCTTGGGGAAGGGGCCCATAAAACCCACAAGGAGGCTGGGCCCTCTGGGCCCCATGGGGTGCTACGGGCCTGGGTTGATGACCTAATTTTCAGGCCAGAGTATACTGATTCCAGGCCAACTTAAGCCCCAGCACCTCTCTTCCCAGAAATGAATACCTGCTTATAACCCTTCAGCTGACTATAGCATATTTTATGTTTAAGAAGCTGGCACAGCATCTCCAGTTTACTAGGCTGAACACTTTTAGTGGTTCTTCCTCAATCTTCTTCAGTGTCTTAATGAGATTTGATATTCTTTTCATACACAGTACAGTTCCCTCTGACTTTGAGGGAAATGCACTAAAAATTTAAATGAAACGACAACTCCTTCCCCACAAGTGGATTCACAATAACAATACATCATACTTTTAAAGTGCATTTCATTAAAGAAAACATGGGGATTTAGTAGTTGTTATAGATCATTTAATTGTTTTGTGTGTGTGTGTGTTTTAAAAAAACAACAACTAGAAATATTTTCAGCATTCCTCTCTGGGCTTTCTTGTACTTCAAATTTATTATGTCAGTCACCAGCTACTATGACATCACAAGATGAATTCAAAGCAATGATTACTTTAGCATTTCAAATGTTCACAGTGTTCCAATTATTCAGGCCGCTAAGTGAAAGTAAAAATGTCAGCTGAGCTATCTATAATCCTGTACCGCTTAAAGCTTCATGAATTACACATGTGGTGGAGAAAACGAAGCAGAGCTTGAGTCAGAGATGGTTTCTGCACCATATTTGCTGAATCCATGCCTTCTAATGTACTCTAGTGATTCATCATCTTGATTTAAAACATTAGGCTTATTTAAGGCGCTGGACTTGAGATTTACACTGAACTTAAAGCATGGTTATGCTTTATTGCAGTAAGCAAGTAAACAGAGATGGAGCTAATGCTTTTAGAATGCCTTCTGCATGCCAAATGAAGGTGCCGGACCCCACATTTCTTTAAGTAGACAAAAGCCTGATTGGAACCTGCAGTGGTGCTGAATACCAAGAAGCCCAGAAGAACCTCAACTAGGCTAACATTTGGGCTAGTATTCTTTTCTGAGACCCAGGTCATATGGGAAAGAAACAGATTACCATGTTTGCACTCTTATGTGAGTAATCCCCACATCTATCCCATGGATTAATCTCTCTCTCGGCTTGACTTCGCGAACGAAGATTTAGGAAGGGTGCAGTAGTCCACGTCTGCTGCAGGCTCGCTGGTGGCTGACAAGACCAATGCGGGACAGGCAGATCCGGCCACAGTGGCTGCAGGGAAAGTCTGATTTGGGGTTGATGCTGTAGCAGTGCGATTCTTCCTCAATCTCCTTTTGTCCTCAAGACCAGCTATGCATGCGTTCTCAAAGGAAGAGACAGCATGGTGGATGGTGTGCCTCCATGCTTTGCGATCTGAGGCTAGGTCAGACCACTGGTGATGGTTGATGCGACAGGTGCCAAGGGATTTCTTCAAGGAGTCCTTGTACCTCTTCTTTGGTGCCCCTCTATTTCGATGGCCGGTGGAAAGTTTGCCATACAGAGCAATCTTGGGAAGGCGGTGTTTTTCCATCCTAGAAATATGCCCTGCCCAGCGCAGCTGCGTCTTCAACAGCAGTGCTTCGATGCATGGATTAATAAGTACTGTATATAACAGCTTGTTTGCCAAGGCATGGGACTGTGACTAGTCATGTCTCAGCACTGTACAACTTCTGCTATGGGGCCTACTGCAGTATAGGAAGCAGGGAAGGTCCCGTGCGATCTGACAGCCTTATCTGGGCTGCTGCAGTCTCTACTTCATCTCCAAGCATCACCCAGACAAATTGGGTGAGGCTAGGATAAGGAGACAAAATAGACAGCTTTTCTTTTGTCGCAAAGACAACGGATGACAAATGCAGTGTGAAAGGGTGTGCACAATTTTGAAATCCATTTTTTGAACGTTTGAGATAAAGGGATGCTTTTGGGAACATTTGATTGTGCTGTTTGTAATCTCTAAACAAAATTCAGCTTGAACAGAAGCGTGATCAAGCACATCTTACTCTGCGTCTATGAATGATCCCTATGAATTACTATCCAATTTGAATAGTAATTTGGTTTCCAAAAGCAATGTCAAGCACTCAAAAAAAGTGTTCATGTTTCCCTACCTGGGGAACCCTGAAATGAGTAGAAAGGTAGCATGAATATGCTTTAATTGAAAACAAAAGTTCAAAAATGGTTTTAAACAAGTACATTAACAAGTCTAGGATTCTTGCCTAAGTCTCATTGAAAGCAACACTCTCCATTGGTTTTGGTGGGATCAGAACTGAATTTAGCCTGTATTTGTGACCCTTATCTTTAGATTTAGCAATCTCTGAAGGACTAGGTTTTAAAAATATCTACAAGCATCTATGAGGCTAGAAATATATCATAGTTTTAAACATCAGGCAACTATATTTGTTGAGATAGAGAGACCATAGACCCAATGTTCCCGCTAAGCTGCAGAGTCTTGTGAGCAAAAATTCTACTTTGTGAGCTACTAGCATTAAAGTTGTGAGCTATTGCACAAATTATTGTGCTCTGTGGTCATCCTTCCTGACAAAAATCTGTGAGCAGGAGGCTAAAAATCTGTGAGCTAGCTCATGCTAACTCAGTTTAGAAGGAATACTGCATAGAACCATTTTGTCTGATTTTTTTTTAATGTTGTATAAATGCTGCAAACTGGTCTTTAGGCTGCCCTGCTGGCTCTTGAAGTACATTTTCTGGATGAGGTTCTGGAAATTCTTTTGCTTCAAGAGAGATTGAAGTTTCCCTGCTACTCTGCCTCTACTATGTTGCTTCTGTGTCTGCTTTATGGCCCTTCCTAGGCACCACAGCTGACTTGACAATGCTACGCCCGTCATATTGACCTCTCAGAATCAATGGTTCCATGGACCTTCCAGAAACAAATTAATTTCAGGGTTTTTTTCTTGCCATCAAGTCACAGTTGATTTACAGTGACCCTGTGGAGACCCAGTTTGGTGGAGCAGTTAAGAGCACAGACTCTAATCTGGGAGAGCTGTGTTTGATTCCCCACGCCTCCTCCTGCAGCTGTTGGGTGACCTTGAGTCAGTTACAGTTCTTTCAGAGCTGTTCTCGCAAGAACAGTTCTCTCAGAGCTCTCTTAACTCTACCTGCTACTCTGGGATTCCAAGTGAAGGGCATGGTATAAATGCAATCTCCTTCACCACCTCCTTTTCCTTGCAAGAGACATTCAGTGGTGGTTTGCTATTGTCTGCCTCCACGTCACAATCCTGGATTCTTGGTGGTCTCCCATTCAAACTCTGGCCAGGGCCAATCATGCTTAGCTTCTGAGATTGGATGAGATCAGGCTACACTTTTATTAGTGTGAAAATAAGAGCACCACTGTGGTGGTGTGGTCAGAGCATCATACCAGGATCTGAGAGACCCAGTTTCAAATCCTCACTCTGCCATGAATGCTTGCTGGGTGACAGGGCCATTCATGTGCTCTCAGTCTAATCTACCTCACAGGGGGGTTTTTTGAGAATAAAATCAGATGGAGGAGATGAGAATGATATAAGCCACACCGGGATCCAATTGGAGAGAATGGTGGACTATAAATGAAGTAAAATAAAAATTTAAAGAGTATTTCTTTCTTATCATAATTTGATAAGTCGTCTCCTTACAGAAATCCACTTGAGAGACTATGGCTAGAAAAATGAGCTTTGTTCAGCTTGGAGCTTTGTGTTGCACAGTCCTTATCAGAATCATTACTTTTTTATTTATTTCATTTAATTTCTAGTCCACGCTCCTGAAACCAGCTTCATTTTTCAAGGCCAGTTTTTGTATTTGACTGGGCTGTTTTTGTAACTGAGCTTCAATTTACTTCTTAATATATAATTAAAAAAAGTAATAATGGCAGTGCTCACAAACTGCCCTCCTCCCTCCAAAAAAAATAATAATCACCGAGCAAGTAAACATTTGCAAATGTCATTCTCTAATTCGCACAAAGTTTAACCTCTTGATTTTTCTTAATGGTTACAAAAAATATGTATTTTTGTGGGGCACAATCATTGCAAACAATAGTCTGTTTGAATGTTGAAAATGCCTACCCTGCTTGTTATTGCAGACCACTTTCTGTGCCGTTCATTTAGTACACTGTGTGGTTGGGGTTTTTTTTCAAACCCAAAAGAAATCCACTCTGCATTTTCCATTTAAAATGTACACTGCAAAGTGCATCATAACAGGATGTAACTACATATTAATCAAATTAGCGCAACACTTCAAAAGGCTCCAAGCTTTTTGCAAGGATGCTGTTGGAGCACAATTCACCAGGGAAAGAAGCAGGCAAAATGAAGGGCTTGGCAAGGGAGCTGTTTATTTTCTTTCCAGAAAAGGGGGAGGGGGAAAAAAAGATATATTGTGGGTTAATTTTCATGATGGGAAAAAATGCAGAGTAACAGTAAGCATTAGACTCAAGTGCAATAAATAGCATTTAAAATACTACTGCTGCTCAGCATTGATGGACATAAATTCAGTAATTAGCTGATGACACAACAGAGCTCAAATGACCCATTGTTAAATTATTCAAACCTCCTGACCCAAGTGAAGGCAAATGAGATTATTCAATATTTACGTTGTGAAGCAAGACAGCTGAGGAAGGGTCTCAGTGTGTACAACAGTGCCAAAAATGAACTTTACAAACCATTCATCTCCCCAGATTAGACACAATCAGGAGCTCAAGGTGGGCTTGCCTGTGTAGCTTTAGGCGTTATTTAAAGGATATCTCAAAAGACTGAATTGGTGTGTATCAGTCCTAGTAAAATTCCAATTCAGGCATGTATCTGAAGAAGAACTGGTGGGATAAGGCTTGCTAACCTCTAGGTAGGGCCTGAAGATCATCTAGAACTGATCTTCAGACTAAAGAAGTCAGTTGCCCTGGAGAAAATATGGTAGACTTATGGTATTTGGAGGGTGGCCTGTATGGTATTATGTCCCACTGAGATCCCTTCCCTCCTGAAACCCTCCCCTCCCCAGACTCCACTGCCAAATCTTCAGAAATTTCTCAACCCACAAATGGTAGCCTTAGGTCACTAGGTGGGATAAAGATGAGGTGTAAGAGATGATGCTTTCTGATGATTTTTATTCAGAATGAAGGTTGCCACTGAATTCTTAGCTATACAGAAGCCTGCTTGGAATCTGAGCTTTTAATGTCATAGTTGAGCCCTAAAGCAAATGCCTTCTTGCTGATTGCCAGCTTTGGGTTGAGATATACCTGGAGATTTGTGGAATGGAGTAGGAGGGTGGGGTTTGGGAACAGGAGAGATCTCAGCAGGTTATAAGGCCATAGAGCCTGTCCTTCAAAGCAGCCTTTTCCCCCAGGGGAAATAATCTTGCTTGTCTGGAGATCAGTTGTAATAGCGGGATATTTCCAGATACCTAAATGTAATAGTGGAAAATCTCCAGTTGCCTAAGGCCTGAGGAAATTTTAGCATAGCCTGTACTAATTTGGTGCATGCAGTACTTATACTAGTCCTGACCTGGATATCCCAAACTAGCCTGATTTCATCAGATCTCGTAAGCTAAGTAGGGTCAGCCCTGGCTAGTAAATGGATGGGAGACCTCTTAGGAGGAGGAGGAAGATGAAGAAGAAGAGTCGGATTTACACCTTACATTCTGAATCTCAGAGTGGTTTATAATCTCCCTCCTTTCCTCTCCCTACATCAGTCACTCTGTGAGGTAGGTAAGGCTGAGAGAACTGCTCTTGAGAAAACAGCTCTGCAAGAACTGTGACTGGTCCAAGGTCACCCAGCTGGTTTCATGTGGAGGAGTGGGGAATCAAACCTGGTTCTTCAGTTCAGAGTCCACCGCTTTTAACCACTACACCAAACTGGCTCTCCAGTTTGGAGAATAGCAGGGTTGTGATGTGGAGGCAGGCAACGGCAAACTACCTTTGAATGTCTCTTGCCTTGAAAACCCCAGAGGTGTTGAACTCATTCGTTACTAGAACCAGATATGAAATAAATGCCACTTTGTCAGGCTGGGCCATGTGTGCAATAAAAGGTAATGCCAGGTACCAGAGATACAAATTTTGTAAAGGACACAGGCAAACCCAACTAACAATATTATTTTTACTCAAAATACAAACATGCTTTAAACATTAACACTCTTACAGTATTTCCTTACAATATCTCCCTGATGCCCACCCTGCATTTTCACTGCCCATTACACAGGCCTCATTTTGGGTAGAAGTTCTGGAACCTCTAACTTTTATTGTGTTCTCTCCCCCCCCACCCCGCCCGCCCCAATATTTGCTTCTGGGCTCCATTGTTCACACACCCTGTAAGACTTTTGCTAAACTCTAAGATTTTCCAATATTTCTTCCCACATAAAATGGGAAAATAACCAAAATATATAAAGTAGACAGATGGCAATCTTCATCATGCCACTGTGGCCACATAGGAAAAAGTAATTTAAAAAGTAGGGTGGGAGTAAGGTTTTATTATGACAATTATAATTAAAGAAACATTTTAAGGTAGATGCTGAGCTGATATAATTTAGTACACCTTCCGGTGATGTCTGGAGTGTGTGGCATATGCAAATGAGTTGTACCAATGAGCTCTAGCACCTCTTTTTCTATAAAATGACCCCTGCCATTACACATTAGCACTAAGACACACCTTAGAGGCCAGCCTCTGTCATCTGGCCATAAAGGTATTGCCAACTGCTTGTTGGTCAGATAAGAGCCCTGGATGGGCCAGTTCCATCCCACAGGCCACATGTTTGGCACCCCTGGCCTACAGGGTCACTATAAGCCATCTGTGCCTTGACAGCACTTTCCACCACCACCATACTCTCCCCCCATCCTATAGGAGTTTACACTTTTTGTAATGTACTGAGTAACGAGATGGGTTGAAGGCAACATGCTTTATTCGGTGGTATATTACAAGAGAGAGAACACGCGGGCCGGGTCCCGCTTAAATACATTCCCCGGAATTGCCCCCCAGTCTGTTAGAGAATTTTTCACGCAGTAGAAGAGCTGAAGGAGAGGGACAGGCAAACACAGGAATTAAGAGACAAGAGAGATAACTGTATTCAATGGTAGAATATATTTACCAGGATAGTATCCAATATTCAGAGTTGTTGCCAGGCCAAGGTCATACACAGTAATCAGTACACACTTCAGTCGATAATAGTATACACCAGTAAGTATACACAGCACGATGCAAGCACAGTAGCATAGGATCCAACACCAGCAGTGTTTGCTGCCACCCAGACAGTGAGCCTCACAGTACCCACAATCCTTACAGGCAGACAGAGCAAGCTCACTGAGCTTCCCTAAATACACACATCAATGATGCAAGCTCACAAGAGGTTGCATCAGCTCTGTGAGTCAGCACAAAGCCTAATTACAAGTGAGGTCATTCCACCTTACCTCAGTAACAGGTAACAGCTGGACCATGATGCAGCATGACTCAGCATGACATTGCAGAAACAACATTTACTATTACTAAGATGGAGTCAGCCAGCCATTTTAGGACTGAGTTCCAACAGTCTGACAAGTACAATCCTGGCCAGTCAAACTTCCCACCACAGATCTTGATGGGCGGAGCGTCTAGCGAGCTACATCCAGGGACCAGTGGGTTTCCCCTGGTCGCCTCTGTAGCGATCGCCATGCGGTACATTAGCTTACGTTTCAAGACATAACACTTTTGTTTTTCCTCTGGTACTGGAAACAGCAAAATAGTGTCTTTTCCAGCAGGAGAGCATGTGTTGCAGGCAAACCCCCCTTCTCCTTGCACAACAAGACTGAAAACAACAAAGGTACACATATTGTGCCTGGCAATCCCTTTATGGAAATCCTGTCAATGTTCTTCTCCCATCAACGTTTCTATTAAACATCTTAGGAACAATGTCAAAGTCAATAAGCACACAGTTTATGCCATGCTTCACATTTTCATACATGAAAATGGGGCGTTGGGGATCAACTCTTTTCTATTTCTTGGCATTATTTGATGACATCAGCAATCTGAATGAAACCTATAGATTAAATTCCACTTCCTACACAGCTGACACTTTGATGGACACAGAATAATGCTGGTGAAATAGCCTGTCGCTGCACCATGTAGAGAGAGATAATGACCTGTATTTTTACATTTACTTTGGTATTTTCCAGTTTGTATGGAATAATAGACTTAATCTGCAGTCTTTATCCTACCAGAAATCTCAGTGAAATCAATCAAAACCGATCTGAGTATGGACTAAAGGCTGTTTGATTTATATCAGTGCCACTACAGCTATTTAATCCAGACCTCTGCCACTAATAGATTAGTTTTAAATCATGGCTCAGATTTTACCCATAATATCCAAAATATCAGAACAAAACCTGTTCATTTGATATGCCCTGGTGTTACAAATCTGATTTAAAGTCATCCTGTCCAGTGTCCTTGTGTTATTTTTCTCCAATGCTAAGGTTTCAAATTTGTATCTTTCATGCATAAAACAACAGGTCATCCTAAATCAAGGCTTTAATTTTTCCATGGCAACCTGTGCATTCTACAACAACATACCACTTCCTTTAATAAAATAAAGACAAATAGGACTCCTTTTTTGCTTATGCACTACCCAGAGCCTAGCTCTATAAGCAAGGTTAACACTTGGGTGGAAACAAATGTGATTTAGATTAAAGATTGTTCCATGATGAGTCTACCTAATAAGGTTAGAGATACTCAAGGCTCCCTTGCCCTTTTCTGATCCCTGGATACTATTTTAAATATTTGCTTGATCTCTTTTTCCGGCACCTAGAATAGGAACGTTAGCCACAGAGATGGTAGTCTGTTTTAGAAACTGACTGAAGCAAAGATGACCAAATTTGTCAGTTATATTGGAAATACTACCATCTTTAGGCCTCAAGACAAGATGTTAACATACATTTTTAAATTCAGATGGGTAGTTGTGTTGGTCTGAAGCATCAGAACAAAATTACCATCCTTAGGCCTCAAGACAATATGTTTTATTCTGTTGCTGTTAGAGGGGCCACTGGACTCATATATTTTTAAATATTATATACTTTTGATGAGAAATAATAAGGGTATTATGTCTATGTGATTTTTTTTATCATAATGAGTGCTGTGTGAAAATTTTATAAAAATTCTTATGAGATTACACGTTATTTCATGGGAGAGATAAGACAGATAAGATATAAAAGATAAACTATCTTGAGAAAAAGATAGAATAACTATTATGTCATATTGTTTAAGCTTCTTTGTGTGTGTACCAGAAGAATGGAGTTTGGGGAGTTGTAAGACTTGCCTACTTGCTTTCCCCCGCATAAAAAAGGAAAGAAAATCATGAGGTTCCCCTCCCACCCCCATTTGTTTCATTTTCATATTATTTATGAAACTTTCGGGTTTTGTAATTATCGTAACTGATCTTTTAAAAAGCACACAAAAAGCTACATAACACTTTATGGATAGTGCTATTGTGCTGTGCCAAATGAAGAATGGTCCTTTCCCTCAGACTTCTTGTATACCTGGCTTGCAGATGATCAGCTATCAGCATTTAATTAATGACTACAATAGCTCATCTGGCAAGCTTTAGCAAAAAATCTATGGTGCAAATCATACCTATTACCCACTTACAGGGTGGAAGTTGAAAGGAACTCTGTGTTGTTTGAATCTGGACAGAGAAATTAAAGTACAGTTAGTGTTTTAGTGTTAGTGTTACAGCTGATTGGAAGAAACTGGCGTATCTGACAGGCCCTGCATCAGAAGAATGGAGTTTGCGGGGTTGTAGGACTTGCCTACTTGCTTTCCCCCTGTTTAACCCACATATTTGTATTTTACAAATAAGCAGATGTTACAACAATATTGCTGGTGGAAAGGGCCACCGTGTCACATCCAATTTATGATAATCCTGCAGGGTTTTCAAGGCAAGAGACATCAGAATTGGTTTGTCACTGCCTGCCTGTGCCTAGTAATCTGAGACTTCTTGGTGGTCTCCCATCCAAATACTAATTATTGTTGACCCTGCCTAGCTTCCAGGATTTGATGAGATCAGGCTAGCCTGGGCTATCCTGGTTATGCCACAGTGGTAATTGCAGTGGTGGAAAGTGCCAGGTCACAGCTACCAGCTTTCACAACTGACTCATGGTGATCTCCTAGGATTTTGAAGGCAACAGACATTCAGAAGTAGTTTCCCATTGCCTACCTCCATGTCACTGGTGGTCTCTCATCCAAATACTAGGCAAGGCCAACCTTGCTTAGCTACCAAGATCTGATGAGAGTAGGCTAGCCCGGGCCATCCAAGTTACAGAACAACAGTATTACTAGGTGCCGAATATGCTTTCCTCACTGTCACTGCTATGAAATCTGGGGGATGGTGGGAAATGTAGGATTTCTCCCACATAGTCTTGTACTAACTGTGTCTTCTGTACAACTGGCCCTACATCTGTATGTTCATTGGCTCTGGACAGAGGACCCAGAGGACAGAGGGCCAGAACAAGGTGTGGCAGTTTGGTGCAGCACCCAGCAGGTATGATCCCAGCTCTTTTTCCATGTGTTGGCTTTCTTTTGGTTTCATGTTTCTGTACAGAGCTTCTTCCAAGCTGCCTTGGAATTTCAGACCATTTGGGGAAGTGACAAGCACAAACTAATATTGCTCTAATTTGCACAGGCCCAGAAACCCATTTCCAAAATGCTGTCTCTGCAAATCTAGCTCCACTTGGGAGTGTATTATGAAGTCCACCCTGGTGTGACCATCCTTCTCGACAGCAGCATCCTGCTACATATTAATTTTCTTAAGGCTGACCTATAGATTGGGGTTAATTTCAGTTGTACAAATTAAGAGCTTCGTGAATTGATTCTTTATGAATTGAGCCTTTAAACTGTGCCACTTGTGGAAATGTCGGCTAATTGCAATGTGTAAGGGCAGAAATGGACACTTGAGAAAAAAATACACAACATGTCGAGAGAAAATATTGGTTCCTCAAATGGCCTTTTAAACCAGTAAAGCATAGGATTTGAGAGACCTTGCTTCATTGTGTTTATTGTCTTGTCTCTCCTCTCCCTGCACTTTGAAAATGGGGGTCCATCTATTGTTTAAACAGTGAACAAAGACTGATGTTGTCAATTTGTATGAAGACAAAGGGAGAAGACTGAAAGACTGGGCCAGAGTAGTCTAGCATTCTGTCTCCTACAGTGGATAGTCAGATGTATCTGGAAAGCCCACTAGGTTGGGTATGAAAACAATAGCCACACTCCATTATAGCCCACCAGCAACTGCTATTCAGTGGCATACTGCCTCTGGATTCAAAGGTTTCATTTTGATAATATGGCCCAATAGTTTATTCACAGATGTATTAGCCCAGAAATCTATCTGATCTCCTTCAAAAACCCTCTAAAAGCCAAGGGCCAATTGCTACAGCTTGGGACTTGGATGCTGTAAATTAGCTCTGTGTATATAAAAAGCAGGAATGCACAAGAACACAGTTCTGGCGGCCTTGGTGTCAGGAAGTTTGGCCTAAAGTGCAAATGAGTTTCTGCTGGGCTTTTTTCTACAAAACACCGCTGTGTGAACAATGGTGGTGTCAGGGGTGTGGCCTAATATGCAAATGAGTTCCTGCTGGGATTTTCAGCAACAACAAAAAAGCCCTGATAAAGAGGTATTTTGTTTTGTCAGTCCTGAAGATTTCAGTTCCTCAGTTTCATTGGGTAACTTGAACTTGTAGTGCCATGAAAGGAGAAAATGGGGGGCGGGGGACCCACTTCCCTTTTTTATCCATACTATGAAAAATTTTGCAATTATCCCGCTTCACTTTAATTTTGTTTCATTGAGTTTTTAAAAGCTCAAAACAGAATCAGAGTTGGAAAGATCCTTATAGGCCATATAGTTTAACTCCGAGGCTGAAATCCAAACTCCTGAGCTGTGACTGTCCAACCTCTACTTGGAGAGCAGTGGGGGAGAATCTCCACTCAGGTAATCAGTTCCCTGGTTGAGCTGCTGTTACTCAGGAACATTCTTCTGATGTTCATTCCAAATGGAATCTTTTCAAACTATACGAGCAATGACTATCCCCATAATACTTAAACCTTTCCTTGCAGGGAATGTGTTTATCCCGCTGGATCATTTTGCTCACTCTTTTTTGGCCAGCCTTACTAGGGATACTCAATAGCCCTGAAAGCACTGGGAAGCCAGGGGATATGTTTCCCTGGTCTTCAATGATTGGCAATGAGCTTATGAAATCTTGGAAGGCACCATTACTGTATCTGGCCCCAGGTCCCAGTCCAGAGATCAGGTCCCCATTCCTTAGCGACTCCTTTTTGCAATTAAAACACACTGCACGATTTTGGGCTCTTATGCATTCTAGCATTTGTTGCTTGTGTGTCCCTGTTGCTTCGAGGGTGGGATACTTTTCCCCTATGTATTTTGCTTTCTTTAGAGGTCAGTTTGATATTACATCCCTGCATATTCAGGTTTTTATGCTGGACACACAGTGAAGTAATATTGAATTGAATGCTAGAGGGAGCAAAAGACATGCAGAAACTAAACAAGCAACAACCTCCAAACAACAGGGACACACAAGCAACAAAAATGAGACTGAGGAAGAACTTTTTATTGGCCTCCCCTGCTCCTTGCAACCTATGAAACATTTCTACAGAAGGTAAGAAGTGCCATGTGGCATGGGCAAAGGGGCTGCAGTAAGACAGGTGATGTGCAGGAATTGCCATTTCTTTCTTCCATGGAAGGGTGATTCCTGTTGAATCCTTCCCTTTCTATGTCTAATTTCAATTACATTTCTCATCTTGCCTTTCCTCTAAGCAGCTCAGGACAGCTTGATGTCTGGGGTTGCAGAGCCCACCCCAACATTCACCAAGGTCAGCAGATGGGGAGAGCAAATATTTGCCACCTAGCCGGTCCACAATATGACCCTGCCCCTGCTGCACTCCAAGGAGAAGGTGGAGGGTCCTGGAACAGCAACTGTGTTCAAAAGGCTAGCATTGCCAGTAAAGCCTTGTGGTTCCTTTATGGAGTCATGCCTAGTAGCTGACCTCATTGCTAGCTGGCCAGCAGCTTTTGTTTTAATGGATAAACTAAACAAACACATGTTGAACGGTTCAGCTTTTGTGATTCTCTAGTTCCATGTAATCCCCTGCAGGAGACTATGCAATTTTTATGGTAACTTAAAAAAAAATGTTTTGAATTAGGGCCAATTCACCTGCCAAACAAATATCCATTTTGATTTTTTTTTAAAAAAAAGTCTGAGTTGATATCCCATATGAGATTACAAATGGCTATGTTGCACCTCTGGAATGAGAGGTGATGTATGCCGAGATCTGTTTGCTGACCTGTGGGTCCACCGATCTCAGCACGTACTTAGATAGTAACTCTATTCCATTGGCCAGGGATACTGTGAGCAGATTGGAACAGCTACTGCTCACTTGCAGGCGTTTTCTACATTGTGAAGTAGCTCTCCTGAGCTTGCTCGGAAGACAGACAGCCTCATTGTTAACATGCAGTAAAGGTTACAAGGATGAACCACCTCTGAGAAGTTTCCTTTTCCCCAGTCCCCTGAGTCTGCTTTGGCGGGGAGAGTGGGATATAAATCAAATAAACTAACTAATGGTTAATGAGTGAACTATATTAGTGGACCACTGGTATTTGTCTGAATGTACTATTTATTGTATCTCTGGATGTGTGGTTGTGGTGTTGTTTTTAACAATAGAATAATGGCTTGCTTTTAATTATCGATATAACCCACCGTAAGTCTGTGAGTGGAGAAAGGTACAATTAAAATGTCTTAATAGCTTTCGATCCTGACCTGGATAGCCCAGGCTAGACACTAAGCAGGGTTGACCCTGGTTAGTATTTGGTAGGGTTGTCAGGTCCAACTCAGGAAATATCTGGGGACTTTGGGGGTGCATCTGGGATATTTTGGGGGTGGAACCGGCAGACTTTCCCATTCCAAATAAGTAAAAAAAGTACAGCAGTGCAGTTCCCCTGAACACAGTCTTCATTCCTTCCTCCCCTTTTTTGTCTTCAAGGGGTTCACCAGCAGTTGCACTTCACTAAGTGAAAGTGAACACACACACACTTATAAAGCAGTCAAAACAGACAGTTTGTAAACCCATACTTTTGTGATCTCACTGGGGCAATTTACTCACGGGAGCTGCTGAATGTAGCAATCTGCTGTATTTCAACCAACTTTTTCAGATTAACACAGAAAAACAAAAGTACTGAGCAGAGTAGTCTAGGGGGTTTTCTTCCATCTCACAATCAGGTTCTAGTTAATTCCTTACTATCCCTTTTGCTATGCAAACAACCTCTGAAAGGAATGCAAAACAAACAGAGGGACTGGGCTTTCTCTCTTCCTCTCTCACATATACATTGGGAAGAGCCATATGGTTATGTCTGCTCACCCCCATCCCCATCCCCACCCCCACAGCTTTAGTCTTGCTGAGATTTAAAGGCACACACACCCCTTCCAAAATATAAGCAATTTGCAAGTTTCTAAACTTGTAAAGATGGTAAAGCACATCGTGGCTGTTGGAGCAGGGCTTTTCTGTGCTAACTGGGTGGCTGGTGGTGGGGAGGAGGCTGCAAAACAAAGGGTTCCCCTGCAGGGACTTGGGGGCTGGCAAGCCTAGTTGGAAG
Source organism: Heteronotia binoei (assembly GCF_032191835.1). Taxonomy (NCBI): domain Eukaryota; kingdom Metazoa; phylum Chordata; class Lepidosauria; order Squamata; family Gekkonidae; genus Heteronotia; species Heteronotia binoei. The sequence goes on along the minus strand of NC_083226.1, from coordinate 150,566,675 downwards.
ACCAATGAGGAATACCAATGTTGCTACTCAGAGCCTGACGGTGGCAAACCACCTGTGAACATTTCTTGCCTTCAAAACCCTACAGGGTTGCAGCAAGTCAGCTGCAACTTGACAGCAAAACAACAACAAAAACATTTTGCTCTGGCTGATGGAAATGGGTCTTAACCTGACTATTTGTATCCTTGAACACACATGTAGCTGCCTTAAACTGAATCAGACCATTCTTCATCAAGAGCATTATTGTCTACTCACACTGGCAATGGCTGTCTGGGGTGTCATGCAGAGGTTTTTCATATTACCTACGACCAAATCCTAATAAAGGAAGCTTGGATTTAAGAAAACTTCTGCCCTGAAAATCTTGTTAGTCTCTAAGGCACCACTGGACTTAAATCTAGCTCTTCCACTGCAGACTGACATGCCTACCCTCCTCAACCTATCATATCCTTTCCCTTGTAGATACTGGGGATTGAACCTGGGGCCTCCTATGTGCCAAGCAGATGTTCTACCATGTAGCCACAACCCCTCCTACTAGGATTGTCAGGTCTGACTCAGGAAATATTTGGGAACTTTGGAGTACGGTCAGAAGATTTTGGGGGTGGAGCCAGGAGCAAGGTTGTGACAAGCACAAGTGAACTCTTAAGGGCAGAACTTTTAAAGGGACTCCAGTCCTTTAAAAAGTCATCCCTGCATTGGAAATAAAGGAAGATGGGAGCACCTCATTTTGGGACTTATAGAATTGGACCCCCTAGTCCAATCTTTTTGAAACATGGGGGCTTTTTTGTGGAGAGGCACCATAGAAGCACAATGCTGAAAATTTGGTGCCTTTACCTCAAAAAACAGCCCCTTCAGAGCCCCAGATACCCAGAGATGGATTATCCATTATACCCTATGGAGTGCTCAGAGAATATTCCCCCCCCTCCAAAGTAGGGGGAGGGCCTCCAAACCAATCCCTACCCCCAAGTGGGGATTGACTTTTCTCAAAAGTCGTAATGTCCTTGCTTTTATATATCTATACATATAGAATAATGCTGTTGACTAGGCAAATGTAATGTAAATGAGAAAGGCATATCCTAAGAATGTGCATCACCATTCATCCAGATCCTCAGCTCCCATGCCTTGATGGTGTTACTGTCAGAGCAAGAATAATCCAAAGACTTATCAGCTCCATCTTTGCACGCTTGGTGCATATGTGCACCACAAATACAGTAGCATCACATCTTCCCCATCTCTGATGTTCTCCTTTTCATTTTGAAAATTAATGCAGTCTGCAGACTGTCACCCTAAGAAATTCCAGTTTCTATCAAAGCAGCAACAGGGAAGACAATACTTTTGGTGATGAATTATGCATTAATTGTTTTGTTGTATGCAAGGAGAGGAGGGGATGGAGATGAACTTTATTTATGGCTGTCGTTCTCTAAAAGGGTTACAGGGGTTGTTCTTTTCTTGTATGCACCAGGTTTTCAAATCAATATTTATACATTTCCCCCAATGCTAATGCACACTGATCCATTTGTTAAAATAAACAATAAAAACCTGACCTATTTACAGGGTTCCATGCGTGCAACTTGAGGCCCAACCGTAAATACCAGATCACAAGAATTTGTAGTATAGGATTCTAGAGAGAGTGAGGCAATACAATATTTATTATTGGCAGAGCTATTTAAAAATTTAAAATCATAACCTTGAAGTCTGAGCAGAATGGGAGAGATTGCAGTTGATATCGGGGAGGCACAGGGGTTACAGATTAAGCCTGGGGGCACAGCTTGCCGAGGCCAGGGGAGATCTGTGACCAATCAGCTGCACTTACCTTAACAAATGGCTGATGTAGGAAGGGAGAAAAGCATCAGGGGGAGGGGCTGTGGCTGAATGGTAGAGCAGCTGCTTTGCATGCAGAAGGTCCCAGGTCCAGTCCCAGGCAACTCCAGTTAAAATATGGTTGCCCACAAGCCTGGAGAAAAAAAATGTCCTATACTTAGGAGGCTTAGTGTGTGATAATAAATAACTGAAGGTTTTAATGGCATGAAGGTAAATAATATCACCAAGCAGGACTTTTTTGTAGAAAAAGCCCAGCAGGAGCTCATTTGCATATTAAGCCACACCCCCTGATGCCAAGCCAGCCAGAACTGCGTTCCTGTGCATTCCTGCTCAAAAAGCCCTGTCACCAAGTAAATAACATCCCATTAAAAATAACAGCATGCCTTTGAGTCATAACTGACTCATGGAGGCCCCATCTATGGGATATTCCAGGCAGGAGATGAGCAGAGGTGGTTTGCTATTGCCTTCTTTTGTGTAGCAACCCTGGAATACCTTGGTGGTGGTCCCCCATCCACGTACTCATTGTAGCCTATCCTGTTTAGTTTGGAAGTTCTGACAAGCTTGGGCTAAGCTAAGCTATTCAGGCTGCTAATGTCCCATTAAGCCTCTATTAAAAGGACAGGGCATTTTTCCAGGTAATTAGCAACCCTAGAAAAATAATCCAATAGTAGGTTGTAGAAAGATCTGGAATATTAGAGAGCCACTGCCTGTCAGAGTAGACAATACTAACCTTGATAGACCAGTGTTCTGACTCTCAAGTATAAATCAGTTTTGTGTAGTCATTGATTTCACTGGTGGGATAGGAGAGCTTTAAATCTCCCCCCTGGTCATTTTCCATATACAAATCACTCCCTCTGAACTGCTGTTTGAATCTATAAAAGTGAAGGCTTTGGAAACTGGGTTTGTTGGACAAGATAGTGGCAGCAGTTGCAGTGCTGAAACAGCAAGACAGGGTGAAGCAGAGCAACTGTCACAGATCATAGGGAAACGTTGTAAGAAAGGGATGAGTGCCAGTTCCCTGAAGAAGTTTGCAGTGTGGCATTGTGAGAGATGGCAGCATTGCATTATATCCTGATGAGGTCCCTCCCCTCTCTAAAGTCTCATTTCTCCAGGCTCCACTCCCAAAATTAAAGTAATACTTTCCAGGTATTTTGCAACCCTACTTTAAACCCTTTGCTATCTTGATTTGTGACACCCCCTTCATATGAACATATGAAGCTGCCTTATACTGAATCAGACCCTTGGTCCATCAAAGTCAGTATTGTCTTCTCAGACTGGCAGCGGCTCTCCAGGGTCTCAAGCTGAGGTTTTTTCACACCTGTTTGCCTGGACCCTTTTTTGGAGATGCCAGGGATTGAACCTGGGACCTTCTGCTTCCCAAGCAGATGCTCTACCACTGAGCCACCATCCCTCCCTACTTACACAGAGTGGCTACCACATTCTACAACCTCTCTTATTCAGGTTATGCATTATAAGAAGGTCAAGACTTCACACTTGCCACCCTTCATGTCTCTTTTAAAACCTACCGAGTCATGATCATCTCATATCTCAGATCTTTTACTTCCAGAGGCATCCACAGTCAGGGTAGCCCAGCCCTCTTTAATAATCAGCCCTCACTCACACAGAGCTATTGGGACTGGATCTCAAACATTATTCTAATCACTCGCTGCCATAATTTTGTAACCTTCTCTCTGAAGATTATGCACTTGAAAATTTATTAGATTTTTTCCCCTAACCAATTTATTCTGCACCTTTTCTGTGCTTACCTATTTAAGACCATTAAATACACGTTAGCATACTCATTTCCCATTTTACATAGTTATAATCACAAGAATTACTTTTGTTTCTAAAAAAGCACATTTGAATCTTGCAACACAATACTTACATGCTACACTTATTTACTTAGCCTTTCTTCTGTTTCTTTCAGTCCTTGACATCATACTTTCAGTGTGACAACAACTGAAATTTTATAATAGGGTGACATTGAACAGCCTGATTGTGAACAATCGAAAGAGGACAAAAGATGAAATAGACAATAAATAGACAAGAAAGTGTCCATTTATGTGTACTATGTTGAAGTCAGAATTTTAGAACAACAGACTCCAGTGTAGCAACCTATTATGGTAATCTGTAGTATGGTACACCCAACAGTGTGAAGGGTGTTTTCTCATATGACTTTAGTTTAGTTAAGGGCCATACCCTGGGTCATACCTCTTCCTCCACCATTGTCCACTGTGGTTTCCTAGGAATTAACTTTCTCTTCAGATAGACTCCTGTTACCCCATAGGGAGGAGAATAAATTAAATCGTCCCATCCCATATCTTTACTGGGATTAGGTTCACTGTGATTAGGATCCATGCCTTCCTCTGGTATTACAATCACACATACTTTGACATGCCCTGTGCATAAAATGGCAGTTGGTCCTTTCTGGGTCTGATTCTCCACAGAGACTTCTAAACATTCTAAGTCTTCTGTGTCAGTTACTGTTAACTGTTTAGGGCAGGGGTCCTCAAACTACAGCCCGCGGGCCAGATGCGGCCCGCTGAGGACGTTTATGCGGCCCGCCGGGTTATGGCAAAATCAGACCAGAAGTGACGTTCGACCTAAACTCGCATTAGCAACGCACACTTCCGGCACTGGGCTGAGGCGGCAGAGACAGAGTGTGAGGTGATACCGAGGTGAGGTGAGTTCCCAGGTCAGGGTGTGTGGTGTGGGGAAGGGAGAGAGATGAAGAAGACGGAGAACTGACGGCCCGCGGCCTTGTACAGTAACAGCAGTCTGGCCCTCCAACAGTCTGAGGGACAGTGAACTGGCCCCCTATTTAAAAAGTTTGAGGACCCCTGGTTTAGGGGCTACAGTACATAACATTCTTGCTCTGACATAATGGTTCTCGTTTGTTTATTAATTCTTGGGCAATTCCAACTCTAGTGTCCTGTTTTATTACACTTATAACATTTCTTCTATGTTTTATTAATTTGGGGCAATTATTACTCAGATGTCTTGCTTCACCACACTATTTCCTCCATGTCTCCTGCCTGTCCCAAGGTGTTTCCCTGGCCATTTTGCACCTCCCACCCAGGGAGGTTCTGACTTTTCTGAGGAGAGTCCCCCCCCCCCCTTTGGATCTCCCCTTCTCCTGTCCAGTTCTTTCTCTCAATCTTAATTTCCACATTTTTAAATTGAATTGTCATTTCTTATTTTGTTCCTCATTCTTCAGTTGAGTTAATTCTAATTCTAAGCCGCCCTGAGCCCGCTTCGGTGGGGGAGGGCGGGATATAAATCGAATGAAATAAATAATAAATAAATAAATTCTTGTTCCTTATCTTGAAATGCTGATTTATGTGTTTTTATGTATTTTATTGTATAATTATTAATGTATTTTAAACTGATTTTGTTAGCTTTTTATGTTGTAAGCCGAGCCCACCTCGGTGGGGTAGGGCGGGATATAAATCGAATAAAATAAAATAAATAAATTTCACTAATTTACAAAATACTGAAAGCACAATAATTCAGCAAAATACTGAAAGCGCAATCACAGATGATTCCCATGAGAAGAAAAAATGGAAAAAGCCTAAAGAAGCCAAAGTGGCTCCATAAACAGCTCTCTAAAGACTTGAGAAATAAAAAAGACTCCTTTAGGAATTGGAAGGAGGATCCTATAACCAAGGATGGAGTGGCTCAGCTGCAGTAGAAGAAGCTGTTTGGATCTAGAACAGAGCTGCTGGTAAGGTGAGTGAGACTTGATTTGCTTTTCTAAAACTGCTGGAAAGCATTACCTAGGGTTGCTGTGGGAGGTAACTGTGGAGTGCTTGGTGCCTGCTGGAGAGGGGTTTCTGATTGCTTTTGTGTAGCTGTTGCTGAGTGAGGAGAGCTTGTTTGCCAGGGGGTAATTGCTGGCCCCACCCTCTGCTGTTGCTTTGGCTGTTGAGTCAGAGGTGGGTAGAGACTTGAGCCTTTAATTTGCAAGGCTCATCCTTGCCAGAGGCGCAAGCCTTTGGCACCTGAGGGTCTAGCCTAGGGGTTCTGTAGAAAGGTGAGTAGTTACTCAAAAGTAGTTTCAAGTGGCAGTTGGTAGTGAGATTTAAAGAGAAGTGAAGATAACGAAATTTTTGAAATGGATTGCAGCAGTATGGCTGGTGAGGGAGCAGAGGCAGTGACGTGTAAAGACTGTGGGATGTTTGTATTTCTACCTGAGAGTAGCACGAATTACACTTGCAGCAAGTGAAAGTTAGTGGCCCTGCTGGAGGAAAAGATACAGGGACTGGAGGCAAGATTGTCCAGACTGCAGTGTATAAAGGAAGATGAGGATTTTCTTGACAAAACATATGAGGCGCTCTTGAAAGGACAAGAGGAGGGAGAGGAAACGGTATCTCAGCAATTAGAAAAGGACCCAACACAGGAGGAGGGTTCCTGGAAAAATGTAACCTGAAGGAGAAAGAAAATCAGGAGATGTTCTGAGCCCCTGCTGCTCAGCAATAGGTTCCAGGATCTTCCCACAGTAACTGATTCTGAGCCATTGGAACAAGGGCTATTTCCCCAGCCTCCACAAAACTTGAAGAAAGTTTCTCAGGATCCTTTGGATAAGAAGCCTGGAGCTTCTGCTCCCCAATATAGGAAGAGGAAGGTGGTGGTGATTGGAGACTAATTGCTCAGAGGGGTGGAGCCCAAAGTGTGCCGACTGGACTTGTCATCCCGAGAGGTCTGCTGTCTGCCAGGTGCACGCATCCAGCACGTGACAGAAAGAGTTGGAAGACTTGTCAAGCCCACAGATTACTATCCTTTCGTGCTGATCCACGTGGGAACGAACGATACTGCCTGTCATAGCCCTGAACATATTAGAAAGGACTATGTGGCTCTTGGTCAAAAGGTGAAGGAGCTGGGTGCACAGGTTGTGTTCTCGTCAGCGCTTCCTGTTGAAGGCCGTGGTTTAGGAGAAAGAAGAATACTCAAATAAACGACTGGTTACGTTGATGGTGTCGTCAGGAAAGATTCTGATTTCTGGACCATGGTTTACGCTATCGAGATGGTGGTCTTCTATCGGGAGAAGGTTTGCACCTTATGGCGGTAGGGAAAAGGGTTTTTTCATAACAGCTTGTCTAACCTAATAAGGAGGCTTTAAACTAAATTGTATGGGGGAGAGAGACAATAATTCAAAGCCTTGTATGATATCAGAAAATGGGGATAAGAACATTAAAGATTTGCAAAGAGTGGAGCATACGCTAGGTAATGTTAACTTGCAGGCTTGTACGGAAACTAAACCCTCGGGATGCATAAAACATGGATTCCGATGTCTCTACACTAATGCACAGAGTATGGGAAACAAACAGAAGGAACTGGAAGTCCTAATAAAGGAAGGAAACTATGATATAATAGGCCTCACTGAAGCTTGGTGGGGTGACACTCACAACTGAGCCTGCTTCGGCAGGGAGGGCAGGATATAAATCAAATCAAATAAATAAAAATAATAAAAACTGGAATATTAGGATTAAGGGGTACAACTTATTTAAAAGGGACAGGCAAATGAGAAAGGGCGGAAGTATAGCAGTATATGTGAAGGAGGTATATACTTGTGAGGAAATATGTGAATCTGAGCATGGCAGCTCAGTTGAGAGTCTCTGGGTAAAAATAAAAGGAGTAAGAAATAGCAGTGATATTATTGTAGGGGTCTGCTATAGACCACCAAGTCAGTCAGAGGACTTGGATGAGATACTTCTACAGCAGATTGCAAAGTTCTCCAAGAGAAGGGATACAGTGATCATGGGAGATTTCAATTACCCGGACATCTGTTGGGAGTCCAACTCTGCTAAAAATGAAAAGTCAAATAGATTCCTGACTTGTCTTGCTGACAACTTCCTTTTCCAGAAAGTGAAGACGGAAACAAGGGGATCTGCTATCTTGGATTTGATTCTCACCAACAAGGAAGAATTGATTGAAGAAGTAGAAATAGTGGGCACCCTGGGCAGTTGTGACCATGTGATTTTTGAATTTACAGTCTTAGGGAAGGGAAAAGCTATATGTAGTCAGACTTATAGGTTGGACTTCAGAAAGGTGAACTTTGATAAACTTAGAACTATGCTGGGTAAAATCCCATGGTCAGAAATACTTAGGAGGAAGGGGCTTCAGGAGGGGTGAGAGTTTCTTAAAAGTGAAATACTGAAAGCACAATCACAGACGATTCCTATGAGAAGAAAAAATGGAAAAAGCCTAAAGAAGCTGAAGTGGCTCCATAAGCAGCTCTCTAAAGACTTGAGAAATAAAAAAGACTCCTTTAGGAATTGGAAGGAGGGCCTTATAACCAAGGATGAATATTAACAAATCACCAGTGCTTGTAGAGAAAACGTTAGGAAAGCTAAAGCTCAGTATGAGCTTAGGCTGGCCAAAGATGCTAAAAACAACAAAAAAGGATTCTTTTCTTATGTTCAGAGTAAGAAAAAGAGCAAGGACATGGTAGGCCCATTGCGAGGGCAAGAAATTGTAACAGGTAATGAAGAGAAAGCGGAACTGCTCAATTCCTACTTTTCCTCAGTCTTCTCTTCTGAAGGAAACGGCGCTCAACATGGCAAAAACAGAACATATAAGGAGGGTATGAAGTTCCAACCTAAGATCAGCATAGGCGTAGTACATAAACATCTAATTTCTTTAAATAAAAGTCCTCAGGGCCAGATGAATTGCATCCAAGGGTTCTAAAAGAGCTTGTGGATTTAATTTCTGAGCCTCTGGCTATTATTGTTGAGAATTTTTGGAGAACAGGAGAGGTGCCGGAAGATTGGAGGCGGGCGAATGTTGTCCCCATCTTCAAGAAGGGGAAAAAAGATGATCCAGGTAACTACTGACCCGTCAGCTTGACGTGTATAACTGGAAAAGTTATAGAACAAATCATCAAACAGTTGGTCCTGGAACGTTTAGAAAGAATGGATGTGATTACTAAGAGCCAGCATGGTTTTCTCAAGAACAAGTCATGTCAGACTAACCTGATATCTTTTTTTGAGAAAGTGTCTACCTTGCTGGATCAGGGGAATGCTGTAGACATTGTTTATCTTAATTTCAGTAAGGCTTTTGATAAAGTTCCACATACTATCCTTGTTGACAAGTTGGTAAAATGTGGTTTGGATCCTGTTACCATTAGGTGGATCTGTAACTGGTTGACAGATCACACCCAAAGAGTGCTTGTGAACAGTTCCTCATCTTCTTGGAGAGGAGTGACAAGTGGAGTGCCTCAAGGATCTGTCCTGAGAACTGTTTTGTTCAACATCTTTATCAATGATTTGGATGAAGAAATGGAGGGAATGCTTATTAAATTTGCAGATGATACTAAATTGGGAGGGGTTGCAAACACAGAAGAAGATAGAAACAGGATAAAGGATAACCTTGACAGGCTGGGCGTTTTCGCACTCACCTTCAGCCGGCGCGACCCCCCTCTTCACCGCGCAGGATCTGCGCAGATTTCGCACTAAACGCCGTGGAGCAGCCGGAAGAGCCGGAAACTCCCGGCGCAAAAGCCGCTCAAACGGAAACCGCCAAAAAGCAGTGACAAGACGTGTTGAAGGCAACATGCTTTATTAGAGAGTACATCACAAGGCAAGGCAACGCGGGCCGGGACCCGATTATATACATACCCCGGAACAACCCTCAGTCTGGCCAGGTCCAATCCTGGCCAGTTAAACTTCCCACCACAGATCTTGATTGGCGGAGCGCATTTGCGGAGCTACATCCGGGGACCAGTGGACTTCCACTGGTCACCTCTGTAGCGCCCGCTGTGTTGTAATTTTGGGACACAACACTCCTCCCCCCCTAGTTCAAGACACGAAGTCTTTCAAGTAGGCTGGCACCCTGTGTTCCTGGGTTGACCTCCTCAGGGTTATTTGGGGAGTTGGAGCAGCTGCCGTGGCCTCGTAGGAGCAGGACCCAGTGACCCGCAGCACCCGGGCAGCTAACCACTCCGACCCGCTTGCAAAGTTCTTTGTGTATACCGGATCTTCTGGAAAGAATCCTCTAGCAGCTTCCCTGGTTTCGGGGGAACTGCGGAGGTCCGTAGCCCAGTCAGGATGCAACCTTTCTAGCCTTGTGATCAACTTCCTCCTCATTAGTAACTCAGCAGGGCTTAACCCAGTGATGGGGTTGGGGTGATTCTGTTATCAAATAGGAAGGCTGCCAGGTGGTGATTCCAATCTCCCTGTACAATGTGACCCAGGGCCTCTTTCGTGGTGCGCACGATGCGCTCGGCTTGGCCATTGGTGGCTGGATGGAAAGGGGCGGACTGAATGTGCTGGATGAGGTACCGATTCAAGAACTCCTGGAATTCCCGGGAGGTGAAAGCAGTCCCATTGTCCGTGATGAGGGTCTCGGGAATCCCATGAGTGCAAAAGACACTTCGCAAGGTTCCAACCACCGCCACGGTGGAGGTTGAAGCTACGGGAATCACTTCCAACCACTTGGTGTATGCATCAACTAAGATAAAGAATATTTGGCCCTGGTATGGCCCCGCAAAGTCTAGGTGTAACTGGGACCACGGCCTCCTGTTGGACAGGGGCACTGGGCGGATCAGGTCGGGACTCTTGGCAGGGTTGGCACCTTCGAACCCACCCTTCTATCTCTTTATCCATCCCCAGCCACCATACATACCAGCTACGTGCCAGGGCCTTCATGCACACTATCCCCGGGTGTGTTTCGTGTAGGGCTTCCAGTACTTGCTTCCGCAATGGGGGGGGGACCACCACCCTGCTACCCCAGAGAAGGCACCCCTTGTGCATGGACAGTTCTTCTCTGCGTGATGCGAATGCCCTGAATTCTGCGTCCACTTTGCCTGCGGGCCACCCCCTTCCCACCCAGTCTAAAATGCGTGCGAGGATGCGGTCTCTACCCATGGCCCCAGCTACCTCGGCGGCGTGGAGGGGCCTCTCTGGTAGAGTCTCTATAAGCATCACATGGTGGGAGAGGATGGGATCCGGGTCCATAGAGGGCAATGGCAGGTGGCTGAGGGCGTCCGCGTGTCCCATAGCTTTGCCAGGGCGGTGGACCAGGCCATATGTGTACGAGTTGAGAAACTGGTTCCACCGCAGGACACACTGTGACAGAATTTGCGGTGTCTGGCGGTCTGGGGTGAGGAGGCCCAGTAGTGGCTTATGGTCCGTGGCAATCATGAAACGCCTACCGTACAGGTAGTCGTTGAATTTATGCACACCTGCCACTATTGCCAAGGCCTCCTTGTATATCTGGGCATAGTTGCGCTCCGCGGGGGTCAGGGTCCTCGAATAATAGGCCCCGGGAACTTCCCTCCCGTCCGGGAGCTGGTGCCCCAGAACGGTGCCCACTCCGTATGGGGAAGCATCGCAAGCCAGAATCACTGGTAGGGATTTGTCAAAATGGTGGAGCACATCATTGGAAACTAGGAGATCCTTGACTGCCTGAAAAGCGGCGGCCTGCTTCTTTCCCCAGACCAACAAGGTGTTTTTATCGAGGAGCCTATGAAGGGGTTCTGGACGCTTTGTGGAGCAAAAATCAATGATAAAAATTTAATAATCCCAAGAAACTTTGTAACTTTGTCTTGCATGTGGGGGTTGGAGCGTGGACAATAGCCCTGGTCTTGTTGGCCGTCGGGTGGATTTCCATGGCGTCTACTGCAAACCCCAAGAACTCTACCCTTGACACCCCGAGGGAACACTTCTCCCTCTTTATTTTAAGTCCTGCTGCCTAGAAATGGCAGAGTACCTCACGCAGACGGCTGCTGAACTCCTCAGCGTTTGGGGCGGCGATCAAAACATCATCAAAAACGGTTGCACTCTGGGGATCCCTTTGAGAAGAGAATCCATTATGCTCTGAAAAATCCCCGGAGCCACACTAACCCCAAATTTCAACCGCCGCACCCGAAAAGCTCCCCTGTGAGTCACAATGGTCTGGGCTTCTGCTATCTTGGCATCCACCAGGAGTTGCTGGTACGTCTGGGCCAAGTCTAGTTTCCCAAAAATCTTAGAGCCTGCTAGGGCTGCCAGAACGTGGTTGAGCACCGGAATGGGGTATGGGTTGTCCTGAAGTGCCTTATTTATTGTGGACTTGTAATCAGCGCATATCTCCATTCAGCTTCACTGGAGTGACTATGGGTGTTTCCCATGCAGCATAGGATACCGGTTCTAGCACTCCCTGGGCCGTGAGGCAGTCCAGCTCCTCTTCTATTTTTGGTTTAAGAGCGAACGGAACTCGCCTGGCCTTCAGCCTTATCGGTCTCATATGGGGATCAAGGGGTAAGGTGATGGGAGGCCCCTTGTAGCACCCCAGGGACCCATCAAACACTTCTGGGAATTCCCGGCACACATGCTCAAAATTTTGCGTTCGCATCTGCTGCACCCCCACTATTTGAATACCCAGCGGTCGAAACCAGGCCAGTCCCAGTAATGTGGTGAGCTGGCGTTTGACCACGAGAATGTCCAGCTTGCCCTTAAAGTTCTTAAACTCTACCCTTACAGTGGCCCAACCCAAAATCTGTACAGGTTTTTTTTGGAAGTCCCATAGTATGAAGTCTGGCAGTCGCAGCCGGGGCCGGCCACGGGGACAAAGTTTTCTTAGAGACTGCTCTGAAATTGAGATGCAGGAGCCCGAGTCCAGCTCCATTAGGCATGGAGCGGCCTCGATTAGGACCAACACCCTGACCTTATCTGGGGTGGTGAGGGGCAAGTTCATTACCTGCAGGCTAGTCGATGTGGTCGAGTAGGCATTGGTCGAGTCGTGGTTGGTGGACTGGCGTCTGCGGGTGGCCTTCGCAAGGCAAGCCCACGCTATGTAGCCCACTCTTCCACAGTTCCTGCAGTCCACGTTGCGATAAGGGCAGTCCTGGCGCTCATGTGGATCCCCACAGCTAGTGCACTTGGTGTTGGCTGGTCTCTCTGTCGCTCGTGGCCGAGTGGGTGCTCTTGGCCCCATTCCTGGTTGGTTCCTCTTCCTCTGGGTTGCCCAGTGCCATCTCCTCCTGGTGGATGGCTTCCACTCGCGGGTTTGGTTGCTCTCTCGAACACGGTGGCTTCGTTGAAGGCAAGTTGGAGGGTGAGCTCTTCCTTTGTGAAGAGCTTTTGCTGCAGTCTTTCGTCTCAGAGACCCCAGACGAAGTGATCCCTCAGGGCTTCATCTAGCTTGTCGAAGCTGCAGTTCCCCGCGATTTGGCGGACGGTGGCCAGGTAGATGGTGGCTGTCTCTCCCACCCCTCGATCCCTCTTGTGGAAGAGGAATCAGCGGGCGATAATGGAAGGCTGGGGCAAGAAGTGCCCGGTCAGGAGTGTGACTATCTCCTTGTACATTTTCTCAGTGATCTTCGCGGGGGCCGAGAGACCCTTTGCGATCTCGAATGTGGCTTCCCCGCAGACACTCAGGAGCACGTCTCTCTTACGGCTGTCATCTGTAATCATGTTCGTTCGTTGGTAGCAGTCGACCCACTCTGTGTAGGTCTCCCACCTATCGGGGTTGGCGGAGTTGAACTCTGCAAGGTGTCCCGTCGTCCCACTTGGGTTAGCCATGGCGGCGGTGGGCACTTCTGTCTCCCTCAAATGCGTGCCTTCCTCGTCTCCGGCCAGGTCAGCAAAGTCCCGCTTGGGGAGTTACCTGGCTAGGATCCCAGCTTCGTTGCCCCTGTAATGTATCGAGTGACGAGACATGTTGAAGGCAACATGCTTTATTAGTGAGTACATCACAAGGCAAGGCAATGTGGGCTGGGACCTGATTATATACATACCCCAGAACAACCCTCAGTCTGGCCAGGTCCAATCCTGGCCAGTTAAACTTCCCGCCACAGATCTTGATTGGTGGAGCGCATTTGCGGAGCTACATCCGGGGACAAGTGGACTTCCACTGGTTACCTCCGTAGTGCCTGCTGTATTGTAATTTCGGGACTGAAATGCAAGACACAACAAGAACACTTCCAAATTGGGGTTAGTATGCCACTGGTTATGGCACCAATTTATGTGATGCCTCTGCTTTACTCACACAGTGCCTACCAGCTTATTCAGGTTATGGGTTATAAGTAGGTCAGGATATCACACTCGCCACCACCCTTCTTATCTCTTTTATAACCTACAAAGAATCATGACCATCTTGCACCTCAGGTCCTCTCTCTCACTCCTTGACACATCCATAGACAGGGTAGCCCAGCCCCCTTTAATAATCAGCCCTCACTCACACAGAGGTACTGGGATTGGGTTGGGGTTCAAACACTGTTACAATCACTGCTTTGGAGGGTGGATTCTATGGCATTATATTCTGATTAAGTCCCTACCCTTCCCAAACCCTTCTCTCTCCAAGTTCCACCCCCCCAAACCTCCAGGTACTTCCCAACCCATAGCTGTCAACCCCACTTTAACACCCCTTTTCACTATTTTGGTTCTATTTAAGCCTCTCAACAAAAATAAAGCTAGAGTTAATACTTCTGGCTGAAGCTATATGCAGAAGATTTAGGGAAAGTAAACTGCTCCTCTTGTTTGAACTGATTACTCCCCCCCATCTTAGATAAAACCCCCAACAACATAGAGCCTTCAACATCACTTAGGAGGCACTCAACCAAAATCTTGGTGAAGATATTGATGTTCAGGCCATATTGTTATAGCAGAACCAGTGTATTGTAGCACTGCTGACCTACACTCTGCAGTTAACAAGACTTCTGTATTATTAAACCCCTAAGTGGAGCACTCATACTTATCATTGCAGGGATAGACATGCTTGTTGGAAGTATGTTTCACTATCAAGTTGAAGAAAACTTTTACATGATTTCTGAAGTGTGGGCTGAAGAGGTTCAGATTCATCTATCTCTTACATGAATTTTATATTTCTATTTTACCCTTCCTTCAAGGAGCTCAGAGTGGCATGCATGGTTTCCCCCTTCTGCTATATCAGAGCCCTGAGAGCCACAGAGCACCTATTAAAAACCCAAGGGCCAGTACAGACCGTGCCAATGGTGTGCTGGATCTGACAGTATCTGGTAGGTAATATGCAGTTGTATTTAGCAGTTGACAATAGAAACCTTGTGAGACCACCAAGGATCACTAACAAGTCTAATTATGTATTTGTTGCCAATAATTTTTAATTGCTTGCCTTGATGATTTTATTACTCTAATTATATTGTACTGTGTGTAAGTCACCTTGGGCAGTTCTTGAACTGTAAAGAAAGCATATAAAATAAAAATGAAATGGTTATTACCAATAAAACACTCACTTTCAACATTTAGGGTTAGAAAATTACATTTGAAATGTGAA
Source organism: Heteronotia binoei (assembly GCF_032191835.1). NCBI lineage: Eukaryota > Metazoa > Chordata > Lepidosauria > Squamata > Gekkonidae > Heteronotia > Heteronotia binoei. The sequence goes on along the minus strand of NC_083226.1, from coordinate 150,551,630 downwards.
TTCATCTTTCCTTCCTTCCTTCCTTCCTTCCTTCCTTCCTTCCTTCCTTCCTTCCTTCCTTCCTTCCTTCCTTCCTTCCTTCCTTCCTTCCTTCCTTCCTTCCTTCCTTCCTTCCTTCCTTCCTTCCTTCCTTCCTCTGACCTACAGATCTTGAGTAATATCAATCAATTTTAACTAGGAATAAGAGGAGGAAAGGGAGAATTCAATCCAGAAAGGGTAAGTTTCATTTTTAAAAATGTATTCAGAATATAGACAGCGACATTTGAAATTCTTGCAGTTTTTGAACACACATAAATATAATTTTTCCAGAACTTATTTGCTTAATTTCATTATTTGTTTATTTTATCAATATCCTTCCTTTCTCACTGAGACTTAAGGTAGATTACAGAATATAAAGCAATGCATTAGGATTAGGTTTGCAGAATTAGAAAACAGCAAGGATTTGTGGGTAGGGTTGCCAAGTCTGTGTTGGAAAATACCTGGAGACTTTCATAGAATCATAGAGTTGGAAGGGACCTTCAGGGTCATCTAGTCCAACCCCCAGGACACTCCCACCACATGTGGTGGGAGTGTCCTGAGGCCAAGAAACTATGGGATATGGTAGTGGGAATGATAAAGAAATTCTTTCAGGTAGAGCCGAGAATTAACTTTGAACTAATGCAGATGAGTTTATTAGGGAATGAAAAAATAGGGAAGAACAACCAACATTTACTAAAAGCAATGATATCAGCGGGTAAAGCGGTAATAGCGGCAGGATGGAAGGATAAAAGTAAATGGAAGGAAAGTACTTGGCATAACTACCTCTTTGATTTTGTCCAGTCAGATATAGCCGCTATAATGGTGCAAGAAGAATCATGGGAAGAAAGAAGATCAAGAATTAAAGAAAAGTGGCTGACGTATCTGAAATGGGCGAAGGAAGAAAGGAGAGTGGACATTCAGTGGAAGCTTTGAGTCCTTTGTCCCTGGCTGGAAGAAGAAAAGGATGCATAGACTAAGGGGGGTGGGTTGGGGGTAAATGTAAAATGGATATCAGAAACCATGTAGAGAAACGGATAATGTATTAATAATAAAAATATACATATTAAAAAAAAAATCTAGTCCAACCCCCTGCACAATGCGGGAAACTCACAAATACCTCCCCCTAAATTCACAGAATCTTCATCGCTGTCAGATGAAGAAGAAGATATTGGATTTATATCCTGCCCTCCACTCCGAAGAGTCTCAGAGCAGCTCACAATCTCCTTTACCTCCCTCCCCCACAACAGACACCCTGTGAGGTGGGTAGGGCTGGAGAGGGCTCTCACAGCAGCTGCCCTTTCAAAGACAACCTCTGCCAGAGCTATGGCTGACCCAAGGCCATGCTAGCAGCTGCAAGTTGAGGAGTGGGGAATCAAACCCGGTTCTCTCAGATAAGAGTCCGCACACTTAACCACTACACCAAACTGGCTCTAGATGGCCATCTAGACTCTGTTTAAAAACCTCCAAGGAAGGAGAACCCACCACCTCCCAAGGAAGCCTGTTCCACTGAGGAATCACTCTAACAGTCAGGAAATTCTTCCTAATGTTGAGCCGGAAACTCTTTTGATTTAATTTCAACCCATTGCTTCTGGTCCTACCTTTCAGGGCCACAGAAAACAATTCCACACCATCCTCTATATGACAGCCCTTCAAGTACTTGAAGATGGTGATCCTTTCATCTCTCAGCCACCTCCTCTCTAGGCTAAACATCCCCAGCTCCTTCAACCTTTCCTCATAGGACTCGGTCTCCAGACCCCTAACCATCTTTGTCACTCTCCTCTGGACCCGTTCCAGCTTGTCTACATCCTTCTTAAAATGTGATGCCCAAAACTGAACACAGTACTCCAGGTGAGGTCTTACCAGAGCAGAGTAAAGCGATACCATCACATCACGTGATCTGGACAGTATACTTCTGTTGATACAGCCCAAAATTGCATTTGCCTTTTTAGTCACATCACACTGTTGACTCATGTTCAGCATATGATCCACTAAGACCCCTAGATCCTTTTTGCACATACTACTGCTAAGACAAGTCTCCCCCATCCTATAACCATGCATTGGATTTTTCCTACCTAAATGCAGAACTTTACATTTATCCTTTTGGTGGATCCAGGAGAGGGAAGAGTTTAAGGAGGGGAGGGGCCTCACTCAGCATAGTACAATGCCACAGGGAGGGGCTTCAGCAGCCATTTTCTCCAGGAGATCTGATCTCTGCCATCTGGAGAGCAGTTGTAAAAATGGGAGATCTCCAGCCCTCCCCCTGGAGGCCAGCAACCCTAATTGTGGGGGGCATCTTATTTTCCTCTTCCCCGCTATTTCCTCATTTCCTTCCCTGAAAACCCCCATAGCCTCTCCCCTTTTCCTGCCTCCTCCTTCCTTTCTATCCACCAGCTAATCTCTCTGTATCGCCCCCCCCCCACACACACACACTAGAGCTTGGCCAAATGATATACCGCTGGCTGAACCAGGCCCAGTTGCACATTGTGGAATGAGCAAGGACTTGCAGGGACCAGCTTACTTTCCCTTGTATCTCCCACCCACACTATTTCTGTGTTCCTGTTAGTCCCCGTATCCTCAACATATCAGTGTCCTTCCTTCCTTTCTGTGTCCAGATCTCATGATGTGATGGTATCATTTTACTCTGCTCTGCTAAGACCTCACCTGAAGAATTGTGTTCAGTTTTGGGCACCACATTTTAAGAAGGATATATACAAGCTGGAATGGATCCAGAGGAGGGTGACAAAGATGGTGAGGAGTCTGGAGACCAAGTCCTCTGAAGAAAAGTTGAAGGAGCCTGGAGAGGAGGTGACTGAGAGGTGATATGATCACTATCTTCAAGTACTTGAAGGGCTGTCATATAGAGGATGGTGTGGAATTGGGTTAAAATTAAATCAAAAGAGTTTTCAACTCAACATTAGGAAGAACTGAACTTCCTGACTGTTAAAGCGATTCCTCAGTGGAACAGACTTCCTCGGGAGGTGGTAGGCTCTACTTCCTTGGAGGTTTTTTAAATAGAGGCTAGATGGCCATCTGAAAGCAATGAAGATCCTGTGAATTTAGGGAGAGCTATTTGTGAGTTTCCTGCATTGTGCAGGGGGTTGGACTAGATAACCCTGGAGGTCCCTTTCAACTCTATGATTCTATGATTCTATTCCATCTTCCCTCCCATCATGAACTACATTTATTATTTATTTACTTTGTTCATTTTGTTGTTCAGTCACACAATCGATTCTGACTCTTTGCGACCCCATGGACAAAGTCACGCCAGGCCCTCCTGTCTTCCACCATCCTCCAAAGTCTGCTAAAATTCATGTTTGTTACATCAGTAACGCTGTCCAGCAATCTCATCTTTTCCATCCCCTTCTTCTTTTGCCTTCTGTCTTTCCCAGCATCAGGATCTTCTCCAGTGAGATCTCCCTTCTCATTTGGTGGCCAAAGTATTTGAGCTTCAGCTTCAGCATCTGACCTTTCAGGGAACAGTCTGGGTTGATTTCCCTTAAAACTGACAGATTTGATCTTCTTGCAGTCCAAGGGACTCAAGATTTTTCTCCAGCACCACATCTCAAAAGCATCTATTCTTCTGCACTCGGCCTTCCTTATGGTCCAACTCTCACTGAAACTTTGTTCATACCCCACCGTCATCCACGTTGAGGAACCAAAATTGTTTACATCATTGTCCTCTCCTCCATTTTATCCTCACAACAGCTCTGTGAGATAGGTTAAAATGAGAGTGTGTTACTAGACTAAGATTAGCCAGTAAGCTTCTACGGTAGAGTGGGGATTTGAAACTGGTTCTCCCAGATTCTATTCTAAAACTTTAGGCATTACAGTACACTGGGTTTTGTGGGATGACTGATGTTGAACAATAGCAAGCACCCATGCCTTCAGTTGCTGTCAAGCCTGGCCCCAGTGAGTCCTCCTTCAAAAGCCAAAGAGCCCTGGAAAGATCTCTGCCCTATCACCCTGCTTTTTATTGACAGAAGCCAAGGCTTGAAGGCTGGCAATACTGTTGTGGTTGCCTAATGATGGCTACCAATGGTAGTTCTTCTCCCAAAGAATCTCCCAAAGAATCTCAGTTTGGTGAGGATGTTGAGAATATTTCATTGAAGATTCTTATCTTTGATGAGTACTAGAATTCCCATAGCCCAGTGGAGAAAGGAAACAACAAGCTGTGAATCAGGAAGGTATGGGTATAGAATGTCAGGCTGAAGAAGCCCAGCTTCAGATTCTTACTCAGCTATGGAGTTCACTTGGTGTTTCTGGTCAATCACTCTCCCTTAGCTGAACCAAGTTGTCAACCTTTCCAGACCCCCATCCTACTTTCAACCCCTTGTATGGCAGCATAGAAACCTTGAGTTACAAGCATGATATCAGAGTCATATGTTAGAGTAAAGGGAACCAGAGTTATGACCTTAACAGTGTCTACCGGGAGCAGAAAACACAGCTCAGAAAACACGGGACAGAAAACACAGGACAAATATCAGGTGTACATAATGAGAAACAAAACAGGGAACAGGGATATGGAGGAGCCCTCTCCATTGCTGAGATGTCATATTTACCTATCCTGTTGCTACTCTCAGTGTGTGTGAAAACATTACCTGGAGAGCCAGTTTGGTGTTGTGGTTAAGTGTGCAAACCCTTATCTGGGAGAACTGGGTTTGATTCCCCACTCCTCCACTTTGCACCTGCTAGAATGACCTTGGGTCAGCCATAGCTCTGGCAGAGGTTGCCCTTGAAAGGGCAGCTGCTGTGAGAGCCCTCTTAGCCTCACCCACCTCACAGGGTGTCTGTTGTGGGGGGGGGGAAGTAAAGGAGATTGTGAGCCGCTCTGAGACTCTTCGGAGTGGAGGGCAGAATATAAATCCATCATCATCATAAAAAAACAAAACAATATGGGCTTTATAGTGGCGTGTTTCAGAAAGTGAAGACTTGAAGGCCCACATTAAGTTCATAACCTGTGGGTTGACAAGCACTGAACAAATCTACTTACAGGACTGTTGGATGTGTAAAATGGAGGATCATACAACCATGTTTACCAAAGGAACCCTCAGAGCAAGCATGGTATACTAGCATAATTGATGGACTGAAACCAGTTTAAACCTGTTTAGGATACTTAGTTCCTCACAATACAAGCAGTGATTGCCACACACTTGTATTCTTAAGTGATTGAGATGCATCAGAAGAAGACAGGGCACCCTGCAATACTTTAAAATGTCTTGGATCTTCTCAGGGCATTTGGAGTTTGTAAATGGCTTATGGAGTGTCAGTTCCATTACCTGGACTTTGCTGAATCAAAATTAAGTGAAGTACACAAGTGAAATAGAAGGGGCTATAAAATGAAGGGACACCATGGAATCCACTTTACATTTAATGGAGAGCATCATCCGCTTTTGGAGACAGAGGCACCAAATGGGGGTACTTCAGTGATATCGTTCAGTCAGAAACATTGATGCACAGGTCAACATTGATCTGAGGGAAAGGAAAAGGAAGGGGCAAGCTTTTGTAGGGAAAGACTCAGCATCTTCCCTTGTAGCCTAACAATCCTCAATACACATTTAAACACTTTGAAAGGACACTGCAAGAACAAAATACTTCTTGAAATATGAAGACAAGTGTCTCAATAACACTAAAAGACCTATCAAACTCTCTGTTGTTCAAAAGTTCTTACAACCCAGATAATAAGGGGGAAAATTTCAATAGTGTTTCAGAATTCAAGAGGCAAAAAATGTTCCTTTTACATTCTCCAACTTATTTAAGACATTTTCAAGATGGATTCCTTTAAGATAGTTTGCTTGGTGTTCAATGTTGGGGTCAATGGAAGATCTATGACTGGTTTTCACAACTTTTATTTGAACATTAAAAATAAATTTTGATTTATCTGGGTTCTCTGGCATCATTTTCTCTAAAGTAAACTGCCACCTTCTCTGAGCTGCTATGGGCCCAAAACACCAACAGATGCAATAGGGGTATCTATAATTTCCACCCATAAGAATTAATAACAGCTGATGAGATGTTATTGAGTTGATTAGTACTAGAGGAAAAAGTTAACCCTCCCCCAATTAATCCTCACACAAGTTTGTGAGGTAGGTTTGGCTGAGTCTCTTGTAGCTTTACAAATAATTCACAGAACAACCAGAGGAGAGAAGCTATTCTTGCTAGCCAAGGGCTAAACTTGGTATGTGGAAATCAGGTGCGCAGGGAGGGGTGGTGGTTCTGTAGACTATGACAAAAACAAAAGTGTAATTTTGGCCTGCTCTGTAGAGCCTCAGTTTCGTAGACAATGGCCACTCTCCATGCTCAGGTTTTACAGAAAACCTGAATATGCCAACCCAGTTTGGCTCATTATCTGGCCTGGATCCCCCACTTTTCTTTTTCTTCTTTTAGAGTCTTTAAGATTTCTAGATCCAGAGCTAGAGTAGAGAATATGCAGAAGGTCTTCTGCTGAAGTTAAGCAGTGAAAACAGGCACATTTTGCCTTCTCTTTGTTCTAGCTAATGAGGGAAGTCATTATAGTGATTGGCAGATAAGGAAAGCGAGAGGGACTGCTAAATTTCTCTATTGCTTTGAGAGAGTTGCTTCTTCTGAGCTTCTAGGATTTTCAACTCCAGGTTCGGAAATTCCTGGATATTTGGTGGTGTACCCTGTAAGTGAAGGGGAGGGACCTCAGCTAGGGTTGCCAGGTCCTACCTGGCTGCCAGTGGGGGGAGACTTAGAGTTTTATACCAAAATGCTAGAGTGCCTTCCATATGACATGCCCAGTGCAATTACATCACTTCCAGGAGACATCATCATGCCAGGCATCAACAGAGTTCTTTGGGGGTGGGGCTCTCCCCCTGCTGGCAGGTTAGAGATCCCAAGATCAGGGGAAACCCCACTCCCAGTGGGAGCTTGGGAACCCTAACCAGCAGAGTACAATTCCATAAGGGTCACATTCCAAAGCAGCTATTTTCTCCAGGGGAACTGATCTGGAGGAGGTTGAGGAGGGACATGATTGCTTTCTTTAAGTTTTTGAAGATCTGTTGCTTAGAGGATGGCAGGGAGTTGTTCCTGTTGGCAGCAGAGGAGAAAACTTGTAATAATGGGTTTAAATTAAAAGCAGGAAGGTACCTGCTGGATATTAGGAAAAACCTTTTTACAGTGAGAGTTGTTCAACAGTGGAATCAGCTACCCTGAGAGGTGGTGAGCTCCCCTCACTGGCAGCCTTTAAGCAGTGGCTGGATAAACACGTTGGGGGTGAGTCTAGGCTGATCTTGCATTGAGCAGGGGGTTGGATTAGATGGCCTGTATTGCCCCTTCCAACTCTGTGATTCTATGATTCTGTCTCCTGTATTTTGGAGATCAGTTGTAACTCTTGGAGATCACCAGTCCCCACTTGAAGTCTAGCAGCCCTAAGGCCTGTCAAAAGCAACTGATAGCTCCCTCAGTGTTTTCTGGCTTCTAAAAGCAAGTAATTTTTTAGGAAAGCTACCTCAGACGTGATTGTGAATTTTCAAATCATTTTTGCAAAAATAATAAAAATAGAATCTTTCAATCACATCCCCAGATACTAAAGCTGGAAGCAGGTGAAAAACTAAGAGATGTTTATATTTTCAAATCTGGGAAGTTGTTTTTGAGGGTGCGTGAGTAAGTGCAATAAAGCTAAATTGGGTAGCATCACATAGTAGGTATAAGGTTGCCAACCTTTTCCAGGGTTGCCAACTTCCAGGTGAGGCCTGGAGAGCTTTTGGAATTACAACTGATTTTCAGTCTACAGATATCAGCTCAGATGGAGAAAATGGCTGCTTTCGAGGATGGGCTGTATGGTATGACATTTCTACTGAAGTCTCCCCTCCCCAACCCCCCTCCCCAGACTCCACCCTCAAATCTCCAAAAGTTTCCTAACCCCCAATTGACTAAAGACTAAAGCCTGTCTTTCAGGTGCCTGAGGCCACATCAGCTCCTCTCAATTACATTTATATTGTGTGTAATGTTCATTTACAACATATTTTATTGCATACTGACAGCTTGAAATCAGTGCACACAATTTAAAAGGTTGTGTAAGAGCTTTTTCCCTCTGGAGGCTTATTTGTGTGTGGATATTTCCACTTTTGTGGCATTGGTTGGCTCAGCTGAATTTTTTTTTAATCAAAATGAGTAGCTTTTTGGCATTAGTCCCAAAATCAAGCCTTGCTGTATAACAGGGAGTGCCAAGGTTGAAGCATAATCAGAGCTAATCTCAGATTTGTAGGGTCAACACATACTGGGAAGATCCATGTCCTTTGTTCCTAAATCACATACTGCAAGCCAGAGATTTTATATTAGAAAACTCTAAGGATTGGAGATAATTTGGTTTATTGAAATAAAAGTTACTGCCTGGTAATTACTTTCTTTTTACACTGCCCAGGTTCAAAAAGCCTGGAAAGGCAGATGAATAACAAGAGTCTATTTACAGTATGCTCACAAAAAACTTTGCAACCCAGGCTAAACTTTCTGCCCCGTTGGATTCTCTTCTTTCTAGTTTCAAAGGGTAGCCATGTTGGTTCACAGCAGAACAATTTTATCATCAAGGGATGGAATCAATTCCCCCTTTCTTCTGATTCATGCTTCCAGATCACCTCTGAGTACAAGACAGAAAAGGTATTGATTGGTCACTGGGACTCATGGCTCAGCCCTAGGGCCCTTAACTGCTTGAGTGGCACTCAGGCAGTATATAACTCAGCTGTCCACTCTATTTTCTAGTGGAAAGGTCTGCACCATAGAGATAGAGCTATGCCACTCTGTGTCTGTAGACAAGAATAGATACTTGTCACTTTCACTTGAAGATTGGAAGTTCAGATTTCTTTTCCTATTTCTATGAGAAGTTCTGAAAGAACCTCAAGAGCTCATTTCATATGGAAGTAGTACAGGAAGAAAGGGTTAGCCTTCCATTGCATAGCACTGCTATCTTAAAGCCATATTAGCCCTCTTCACAAACTGGAGTGAACACATGTACATCCTTCATTTATGTGCATACATCTGTAATAAAGAGCCAACATGTCTTCTTGTTACAAGTGGAGCTGGGAACCAATATCTGGATAAGTGCATTGTTTCAATCACAAGCTTAGCTAGACACACATTCAATGTAACATGAGAATTCCTTATGTGAAGAGAAAAAACAAGTGTATGCTGTACATGGACTATATGTACTAGAGAACAGGGCACATACAGGTTTTTGAAGACCAAACAAAATGTCTGAAGTCTCAGGCTGCGATCACAATAACACAATAATGTACTTTCAATCCATTTTCAATAAAATTTCCAACTGGATTTTACCAGTTCACACAGTAAAACCCAGTTGGAAAGTACATTGAAAAGGGATTGAAAGTGCATTATTGCATGCATGTGATTGTAGCCTTAGTCTCAAAAGTCCAGGCCACATTGTTTTAGACCTGTAAAGCTTGCATGTCAATGATGGTCATGATCATTGATCTCTCGTAGACCTAAACAAACTAGTGAGAAGCCTTTTTTGGCAGGTTGACAATTGCATTTTGCTGTGTGTTTAGAAGGTTATTCTGGGGCTGCTGGTTACTTATACCTGTACTGTTTTATCATTGTAGTAAGTGTTTTAGTTTGTCTATTGTTTTATTGTGGACTTAAATTTTGTATGCTTGCTTGAGCACTGCTCACACCAAGATACCTTAAGAGCCATCTTCTCCCATATGAACCTGATGCTAAAAAGCTGGAACTTCTGGCAGCCAGACAGTTGTAGGATGTGGCTACACTGCACACAGAGGATTAGATAAACATATGGAGCAGAGATCCATTGGTGGCTATTAGCCAGAAAGTATAGATGGAACACTATATCTGGGGCAGTGATGCTCTGTATTCTTGGTGCCTGGGAGGCAATGGTGGAAGGAATTCTGGAGTCTCTGGCCCTGCTGGTAGACCTTCTGGTGGTACCTGGGTTTTGGCCACTATGTGACACAAAGGCTGCATACAGCCAGGCAGTTTTAGGTGACTCAGAGATGCCTCAGAAATCAACTAGAAAAACCTGTCTGAATTAGCACATCTGCTGCCCGCCCCCATCCCGTACTCAACCTGTCCTCTGGTGTCCTCAGAGCAGCTCAAAAAGCTACCACTTCCAAAGTGGTAGCACATTTCCGAGCTGCACGGCAGTCACCCCACTAACTTCTGGACGCGGATCTGTGCAAGCGAGGTGCCTTGGTGGTGTGAACCTGCCAAGTCACCACAAGCCATTTCCAGCCTTTTTTTTTTTTGTTAAAAATTATTGATTTCAACCACATAAGTGCATGAGCACACATGCACATAACCAGCAAATAAATAGGGAAAAAGAAAACCCAGACCAAGCTACAGGGATGGCATGCAACAGTCATCTGATCGTGCCAAGTCACCCTGCAGATGGGATGGGAATGGCTTGCAGGGGAACATGTGGATGGTTTTAGGATGCTTCTTTCTGAGCTGGCCCAATTTGGAATGCCTCCCATGCACCCCAAAGTGCCTGTCCGTAAGCTGCCAGAGTGTTGGACTGGATGGTACATTGGCCTAATCCAACACGGTTTCTCTTACGTTCTTATGTTACTTCAGTCACCTTCTGTTGCCTTTGCCATCTGAGGCTAGATAGGTGGTGATCCAAGAAACACCTTTCTTGGTCATGGCGGTAAAACTCTGGCACTCCCTATCCAGAGATATTTGTCTGTCTATTTCCCTCTATTAGAGTCTTCTGCTAACAGATGAAGAATGTTCTGTTTTCATTTGGCTTACCCCCAATAACACATAGTGACCCTCCTCCGTGGTTCTAGCATTGTTTGTTTACATGTTTTTATTGAATTTTTGTATAATTCTGTTTCTAATTGCTCAAACAATTTAATGTTCTATGTGTGCTGCCTTGAGGACCCTGATCACATGGAAAGGCAACATCAAAATATTTTAAATGAACTAACCATATAAATCAGTTTAGAAATAATGCAGGTTTGATTTTCACAGCTGACTTGAAGAAGGAGCTAATCTTGTGGGGCTCCAAGATTATACTGGTTGCTTGAGCAGGGAGCTGTTGCTGCCTTATAGAGTAGGGTAGCTTCCTTAGGTGCTTTGGCCCTGTATACCTGGAGAAGGTGGTTTACATATCTCTCTGGAAAGCCACTCACCAGATTTGTACTGCTGTTTTACAAAAAAGAACCCTGGTATTACAGGTTCCCCAAAGCTTGCTGCTTGCATTGGGAACTGATGGTGTTTTACAGATGAATGCTATCTGGATGTCTGTCTGTTTTACTATTCTCAACCTTTTAACCTTAAATAAACCCCCATCCCTTCTCCCAAATTTTGTAGGTTTCCAATAGTCTCTGATGCAGAAGGAAACCAAACCATGTTAAGTGTTGCCACTGGTTCTTTGTATTGCTCAAGCAAGGGAGGAGCATATCATGGTATACATAGCCCTTGCTTGCCATTTGTTATATTTTATTATGCATACAGGGAGAATGTATACACATTATCACTATTTTGTCTGAAAGGAGCAACACATGCATTTTATGCTTTGGTAAAAACACAGACGTTCTGGTACATGTGTAGCATGGTTGAAAATATGGGTGTTGCTCCTTTCAGACAAAATGGCAATGATGTTTATTGGGAGGATCATGGGTATCCCCCCCTGGGGATGGATTTAACTTACAGGGAAATTTCCTGGAGTACCCCTGGTAGCCAGGAGAAAGCAGAGCCAGGCCCCAGAAACTGTATCAAAGCCTCAGGGGCCATTTGACCCACCCTCTCATCAGCAGTGGTGGTTGATGTCAGCTCAGCAACTCTCTCCTCCTGCATTGCTTCCAGTTTGGGGGATGATGCAGTATTTGAGTGAATGCCCATTGTCAGCCCCACTGAACTCTATGGCCCTGCAGTGTTGGCTGGTAGAATGGCAGGGGCCTCTCAGCTTGACTTCCTCCAGGGACATTTTCACTTCCAATTTTGCTCCTGAGTCTCCCCACATGCAGATGACTGTAACATCTTAAAAGGGCTAATGTTTCACATGTGCACACATGCAGAAAAACAGACGACGTCCTTCCACTGATTTGGCGATGTGTAGATCACAAGGCAGAAATGTCTAATGCCTTTCTGATTAATATTTAGTTGACCTGGTAAAACTCAGGTGTGAAATCTGAAAGGTCAGAGGCTAATTCATCATGTCATCTGTCACAAAAAGGGAACCTAAGCAAATATGTGCCTGGACTGATTATTGAGCTTTCCAGGAAAGAAAGCCCCTGCATACCATATGTATACGTATATGTTGTTGTTGGAATTCCCACCCCCACCAATTTCTCACCTAGCATTCATTTACTGGATTTCTGTCTCACTCTCTCTTCTTTCTTTTTAAAAGATCTCATCAGAAAGATAATTGCAAGCATTTCATTTCTCCCAGAGACAAAAAAAAAAAAAAAAAAAAAAAAAAGAAAAAAGGAAGGGAAGGGAAATCAGCTTGCTAAAGTTCTAAAAAGGATGCAACATTCAGCCCCAGTTTTAGCTGTGCTGTGTGTGGAGTGAAACAGCAATGCAGGGGTGGCAGAATCAGCTTGTCTGTGACACTGACCAGATTTTTTTCCTTTCCTTTCCTTTAAAAAAAAAAGAAAAGAAAACCAAGGGAAAGGAGAAAGAAATAGCATAAGAATGCTAAAAATTTTATGGAAAAAGGTAGAACTTTGCTCACAAGCTTACTCATAAATTCCAAAAAAGTAGTTCTTAATGATACACTTAGAGTAAATCATCTGCCTTGAGAGACAGGCAGTCTCTGGTGACCCGTACGCCAGCCACCAGAGACTAGCAGCCTCACTGCTTTCAGCTAAATGTACTCTCATATTAATATTTTAAAATGCCATAATGCCTCTCTGAAAACCTCAGAGGACAGATACATCAATTTGCGAGGTCTTCACTCCAGGAAATAGAAACAGGGATAATCTGCCATTAAAAGAAATAGTTCATTATGCCTGCTTCTTGGGAGCACATAAACTACGTCCTGAACATACTTAAGTTGCAAATCCTCACTTTAATGGGAAGGGAACCACCGTGCCCTAGAGCATTATTGTCCCACTGTTTATTAGTACAAAAAGGTTTGTTGTGGTATGAAATCTTAAGCGCGTCGCGATGATCAATCAGCTTCAAAGAGAGACTCTACCCTCAGCCAGAAATCATTACAGATCCATCAATTAAACATAAAGTTTCTATTTTCAGGATGACTCGCAGGACAAAGGATCAGCAATGCATCATAGTTAGAGGCAGCAATTTTACCAGTGCAAGGCTCCTGTCGTTATGGTTCCCCCCTTTTTTCTTTCCCATCTCCCCCTCCCTGTGCATTATATGATTATTTCCCTTTTTATTTTGCTAACATTTCTCTTTTATTCTCATCCAAAGGGAAGAGGAGGGGGGACCCAGTGTATTTTCATAAAGATGACAAAAAATAGGTAGGCACTTTGGAAGCAGAAAAGGTGGGAGAGATTATTCATTAGGATCCTCTAATTCATTCAGTGTACAACATGGATGATTGGTTCTGAGGTGGAATGGCTGCTATGTAGAGAAATCACTTTCCTCTGGCCAGAATCCACACCACAGCAGCTGAACATGTATATGCCGATTATGTAAGAGCTCACCTAGACACAATTTATTTATTGAGAAAATGTATATTCCACATCTTGAGGCATATTTCAAACTAAAACAATGCAGCAAAAGCAAAGAAGCTATTAAAACAAGCCAGGACATCAAAACAGAATAAAACAAACATTGAATTGCCCAAAATGATGTTAATAAAACAGCTTTAAAAACAGGGGTTTTGTTTCCCTTTTAAAAAAGATGGACTCCCTTAGTTCCCTAAGCTTAAGTAAAAACAAATGTTGGCCCTGTAAGCAAGGAGATGGAAAGTAGGTGCCAGCAGGGTTGCGGACTCTGAGGTGGGAAACATGGGGAGATTTGGGAATGGAACCTAGGGAAAGTGGAGTTTGTGTTCAATTCTGGTCACCACACAAAAAAGACATTATAGCATTGGAAAAAGTGCAGAAAAGGGCAACTAGAGTGATATGCGCAATGAAATACTGAAAGATGGGAAAAGAACAGTAGCGTTCTAGTAATGAAAAAATTAGAGAAAGCCTGGAAAACAGTGTATAGTAAAGAATGGCACCATCAGATTACTCAGAGGAAGGATCATAAAGATCCAAAACAAGAACGGACCGGTTTTGCATCGTTGGATTGTATTGTTTGGAAAGAACCTGATATTATCTTATGGACAGTAGTGAAGTTGTGTGCTTTGGATGGTATTTGTCACTGAATTTGTTACTGAAATTTACATTGTAATACTATGTTGTGAATGGAAAGTATTGTAATTATATTTTGATATTGTTTTGTAACACGGAGAGTATCTTTTCTGTCATTAATCTGAATTATGGCAAGTATCCCAATGCAAGTTTATTTAAGTGGCAGACAACCCCACCATATAGGTCACATATGGACCAGGACAAATGTCATGGTAGCATTGTACAATTCACTTTTAATTTTTGTTTTTGGTAAAATCCCATGAGTTTGGTTAGGTAATATTTGAATTACCTTCCACTCAGTTTCATAGCTGGACAGGATTAAAATCTGAAGCCGATATGCTATCTACCACAGCAGACCATCAAAGTCATCTGTTTAAATGAGTCTTATTTCATAAATGATGATAAATACAAAATAAGGAACTATTAACCCTGTACTGGATGGCCCAGGCTAGTCTGATCTTGTTAGACCTCAGAAGCTAAGCTGAGTTGGCCCCTTGTTTGTATTTGGATGTGAGACCTACAAGGAAGTTCAAGGTCATGGTGCAGAGGCAGGCAATGGCAATCACATCTGAATGTCTTTTGCCTTGAAAACCCTACCAGATCACTGTGTTGGCTGTGACTTGATGGCACTTCACACACACACACACACACACACAACATTGCTAAATATTATTCAAAATAGGCCTATGTACACAATTAAATATCTATTTACACATAATGTTTTGGTTGCACAGTGGGACTAGAGAAGCACTGCGGAATAGTAGGCTGCAGTAAAACACTATGCTCCCTCCCAATACAAGGCAGTGTCTGCCACCCTCCCTGATTTTTTATTGTTGTTTTAGGGCAGTGTGGTGTTCTAAGGTCTCTTTCCTGCATAATTCTTTATAATGTTAATGCAGGGATGCTCATGCCACCCTTTTTTATAAGAATGGCATCGATATATACAGGGATGGGGAAAGGAGTGTAAGAATACCCATGCACAGGGCATTTACTGTTCAGTTTTGAGTATTTGATAAGGCTTCACTTATTTCAAGTGTTTGATGACACTGCTTGCCCCTTACAAACTGATTGTGATTTGAATAGACAGGCAATTCTTGGTTCTGAGCAAATATATGGTTGCATCCATAAAGACTGGTAACATGATTTTTTTTAAGGAGAAGCTGCAATTCTCAGGATGTTAAATGTCTTTGGCAGTGTTCTTTTCTCTTTTGTGCTTCTGAATAATTGTCAAAGGCACACAGCTCTGAGTATATACACCTGTCCAGATGGACTCTAGTGTAGCAAGCAACCTGTGTTTCTTTCCTGCCTTTGAGATCAAGATTCAAGCAACTCTAGAGGCTCAAACAAAGGGCAGTCAAAAGATTCAGTAATGCCTTTTGATTTCCTCCACCCCATCAGCCTTTATCAATATTAAATTGCAACTTGCACTTATTTTTCAGTTTTAAATCTTCAGATCCCGATTGGAAATCCTTCTCATCAGGCTTTCAAAGCTGTCATGATGCATCTTGCTCACTTCCTACATAGCAGCAAGCACCGCTCAAGACCTGTCGCAGGGACTTGGCTGCTCCATGAGCAACCCAGGGTGATTTGTTGATTGCACAGGAGTTATTTGGGAGCTGAATTAAGGTGATGGTTCATGGATGGTTACACACCAGTCATTGCCCATAATTCATTGACGTTTTCATCGATGTCTTCACACCTCCACTGGAGTGAATATGTGTTTGTGTACCGATCGCTCAGATTGCTACACACCTAAACACTGATGTGTTTATCTCCATCTAGGAAGTCATAGGCTGCTGTCTGTCTCTAAAGGCAAAACATTAAGAAACAAGATTACCAACTCTCTTGATGTCAGACGTTCTGTTATCTGGTTGGAGGCTTGGGCTGATGTTGGACCAGGGGATGAAACCATGGAGACAAAGCTTTAGAGTTTTGGCAAGGTCTGGGTGGGGGAGGCTAGTGGGGAAAAATAATATGTTTGGCAAAAATGTGCAACCAAAAAAAGTGGCTAAAGTGGGATGTAAGTTCAGTTTTTAGAAGTTAAATCAAAGAATAGTTAAACAAAAAATGATATCAGAGTTGGTTAGCTATTCAAACTAGTAAACTGCAAAGCAATTAAACAGAAAATGAAAAAATCTGGAAAAACTGATGGAAGTATATTGAATTTTTAAAATATAATTGAAGTATTCATATAATTTTTCTTTAAAATATTTAGCCACCTTTTTCCCTTGCAGAACTCAAGGTGACTTACAATATAAATAAAATGATTATTTTAAAAATCACAACAAAATAATATGATTAAAACAGCAATTATATAGACACATAAAAGGTCACAATTCAAAACCTCCAATCAGAACTGCCAATAAATAAAAACCATATCAGTCAAATGCAGTCCTAAATAAAACTGTGTTCAACTGCCTCCTGAAGATTGAGGAAGGGCAAAATAATAGAGCTTTTAGTTTTAGTTTAGTCCTAGTCCTATTGCTTTAAAAATACACACCTTAAGGAAAAGATACATGTATAAAAATGTTAATATCACAACTTGGATGTTCTCTGAATGACTGAGTGCAGGAACATAGAAATGCATAGAAATTAATAAATAATTTCACATCTACATGCACACACGCACACACACACGCAGCATTACTATTGTATTTTTGCCTCTGTTTGAATTAGAGAAGTCTGCTGATGAGTAATAGGTACACAAAGAGGTACAGATTTGTCCATAGTCCAAAGGTCAGGTGTGCATGATTCAGAAACGCCACTTAGGTTTCCTATGATCAAATTTCTATGGGATGAAGCTTCCTTCCTCCTTCCCAAAAAAGATGTATAAGCAAACCTTGGTATCATCCTTCCAGCATCTCTCCTTCTTCTCTTTCCCATCCTCCTCATAAACAAAGGGGGAGGATAAATGAGACATTAAATGCCCCTTGCAATATGCCTTGAAAGTCAGCAGATTCAAGCTGCACCTATAGAAGAAACATATTCTTAAACAAGTCAAGGACTTGTTTAAAGCAGAAAACATCCTTTTAGACATCACATTGACTCCCACAGGCTTATACAAATGAGGGTCAACTATAGAATTCTCAGATGTAAACTCATGATGAAGGGCTGCCTTGAACTCCACCCCCATTTGCCTTAAAATGCCTGGCTTCAGTTGAGCCCAACATGTTTCTGAAAAGGCTATGAACACAGCAGGGTTTTTACTGAACATACTTTGATCATACTTGCAGTCCTAGACTGATATTAATTACATACAAATTAATAAAGCCATTAATGACTATAAAGTAATTACAAGTACAGATTAAAAGATAATATGGGTTATACTTGAACAAAGCAGGAATCACATTGCAGCTTTAAGACCAACCAATTTTTATTTAGAACGTAAGCTTTCGTGTGCCCTTAAGCACACTTCATCATGCTTTGTTCAACTGCTTCAGACCAACACGGCTGCCTACTTGGATCTATCTACATGGGTTATACTTGTTTTGCATGTCCTGACATGACTATCCCAAGCTAGGTGGATTTCGTCGGATCTCAGAAGCTAAGCAGGGTTGGCCCTGGCACTATTATTTGGATGGGAGACCTCTGAATAATACCAGAGGTTGTGACGCAGAGGCAAGCAATGGCAAACCACCTCTGAATGTCTCTTGCCTTGAAAACCCTACAAGGTTGCCATAAGTCAGCTATGATTTGACAGCAAAAAATAGCAACATTTTTTTTTTCGCTTATTCTATTCAGAAGTGCCAATACAGTTCTGAAATCACTTTTCTTTAGTATCCCATTCACCCAAAGAACTCGAAGTTGCTCACTGGGAGTCCTTATCCCTTCATATTTTCTCAACAATGCTATGGACTAGTGTAAAGTACTGGGGTCGGCGCAGTAAGAGACCAGAGTCGGAGAGTGATTTCAGCAAGCTTTACTTCAGGAACACCAACACAGACTGAGCTCTATTCAAACCTCCCGCTCCTTTATACAATTCTTGCCCCCTTCTGATTGGACCTTAACTATGTACATGGATTGGCTATTTACAGAGGCCTAAGGGCCTATCAGGGTACAGTATGAGCCTAGATGTAGATTGGCTACTTATGTTTCAATCCTTCCCCCGATTGGGCACGCTTAGGCCTTCTCTGGAACCCTGGTGTGGAGTACAAGCTTGGCTTGTTCAGCTTCCCTCCAAAAGTAACAGTTCCCTCCAAAAGTAACAGTTCTCCATTTGAACCTAGGACACAACACCTAGTCACTACTTCAAGCTAGCAGCAGCTTAGTTCAGATGTCGCAGGAAACCAAGGTTTTATGAAACTATCGATGGCAGGGGTCCCTTGCAGGGACCTTTGAAATTCTGACACAGTGTGGTGGACAGATGCAAAATGACTGCCACAAAATGGCTGCTGCAGCAGGTGGAACCAACCATGAAATGGCTGTTGCAGCATACCTTCAATCACACAGTGAAGATCCTTGTGCTGTTGTGGTAGCTGCCACCAAAGCAATGTTTTTAAAACTGTACAACCAATCAAATCTCTAGCAACCAATCAGAAGCCTTGCTAGGCAAAAGCCCCACCTGGCCCCACCCTCTTTCTTAAAACAGTTGGCAAGCACCAAGAATGGTATTGGCATGTGCCATGGAACCATACCATGTACGGTTACTATGAATATCGAAACACCAGCCACTCCACTGACTATGATTAGATAGAATACTTTAAGAAAACATCTTAAATCATGTTCTGAAGTTGGGTCCCAGTTTTCTAGAAGATGTTGGTTAAAAGGTTGGTTAAAATGTATTAAATAATTACATTTATTTAACTATGATTAAGTCTTTACAATGGCTTGGATGCAGACAGCTCTCCAACTTCATCTCACTGAATTCATATGGTTACTGTAGCCCCATCTCATATGGCTTTTGTCCATGTAGGTCTCATGCTCCTTTGCATAGCCTCTGGTTAAAAGGATCCACCCTTAGGGGGCCCACTATTTTCACCCAGAGAAAAACTGGCTGGCTTCAACCCAGTGGTTTTGCATGGGATATGAATATGGATCCAATTTAATCAAATTAAAAGCATCTCATTTTCACTGAAATGGCAAGCCAGTGTCTAGTCTGCACAACTTCAAAGAGTAAGGTTCTTATGATTGAATTCTTCCCCATTTTAAAAATAATAATAATCTTCATACAGAAAACTACCTGGTCTGTAACTGGACCAAGTTAATTCCAATTATTTGTTCAGTACCACATAATTATCTTGTACATTTTCCTGTCTTTGGCTTCCCCTTTCCTCTCTTCGAAGTCACTCCTTTCACAAAAATCTCTTTTTCAAAGTAGCTTCCTGAACTATAGCTGTGCAAGAATTGATTGGTAGTACATCAGTGACTTGGCACTCAGCAGGCGGTATCGAAGGCCAAATCATCAAGGCGCTCTTACAAAGCTGAATCTTGATAAGCCTAACCAGACATGTTACGGTTGTGACCTTAAAGTGAGAAAGCATGAAGCTGGGGGGTGGGGAGAGACCTTTGCTATGCATGGCTTTCTTTTATTGTAAGGGAAAAATATACTTCCTTAAAGAATAAGAATAAGCACTACAAAAAGAGAGAGAAACACATGATATTATTGCTTGGGCAGATTTACAAATACCAAGACTTCATAGCATTACTCAGTATTAATGACATTTTTTTTGTATATTTAACCAAAGACATTTGTTTTGCATGGATTTTTAAAAACTTTATTGCTAGCACACCTGGCAACTGAAAGGTGAAGGGCTAAGAGCATTTAGGGTAAACATTGCTTTTTTTCTTGGACTTGTGTGTGTGTAAATTGCCATCAGGTCTCTGCTGACTTACACTGACCCCTGCAAAGGGCTTTCAAGGCAAAGGAGAAGCAAAGGTGGTTGACCATTGCCTTCCTCTGCAGAGTTTTCTTTTGTGGTCTCCCTTCCAAGTACTGACCCTTCTTAACTTTTGAGATCTAATGAAATCAGGTTATACCATGCTGCCGTCTTTATCTTTTCTTGCACTTAAGCAGAAATAATTATCTTGTATATATGCCTTTAAAGAAATGCAAAATAGTATAGCATATTGTCAGATTTCAAATGCTAAACAGAGTCAGTACTTGAATGGAAGACCACCAAGGAAGGGTTGGAGGGAAGACCACCAAGTGGAAGGCAATGGCAAACCATCTAGGCATCTCACTTGCCTTAAACACCCTGTGGGGTAGCCATAACTCAGTTGTGACTTGACAACATTTTACACACATGCCTTTAATCCTTTGAACAAGCTTGCTTCTCCCAAGCCTTGATGTTCAGGCCAGTTGGTAAAAAGAAATAGTTGTTTCTTCTGTGCAATGGAAAAAATGGAAGGGGATTGTTGGATAAGTAGGCTTTGGATTTCCGTTTATTTACCAGATCAATGTTAGCTAAAGTTCCGATGCCAACTGTAGAATAGTGGCACCAGACACAGCAGAATCAATACTGTTCTCCTACTAGATGATTTCAGTTGCCTTAAGACTCAGACAGTTCCATCTTAAGCAGAGTTGTGTCCTTTTAAATAGACTGGTGCACATCTTCTTAGGATGGCACTGAGAATCTGAGAAATTTTACATCATCACTAGGCCTATCCAGTTGACTGATCAAAGAGAGTGCTGTCGTGAAGAATTAGAGGACCACTCTGATACTTCATGACAGACAGCCACAGCACTTACATACACAACACAACTCCAGCCACAGAGACCACCCCATTGTGTTCAGCTCTGGTGTCACCATAAGTTGCGATTTGGCCCACTATGACCCCATCAGGTTTTGTTTAAGTAAGTTGATGAACACTCCTAATTCCTTTTCCAAACATGATTTGGAGCCTCCCTCTCTGTGATGTCAGGGACCACATGGAATAGTGTAATGGGTCATCTGATTGCAGTGTCATGCATCACCTGATATCATGCCCTGAGGATATGATCGAGGTTATAAAAAGCCATGTGCTTGACCACTCAGGTGTGCCTCTTACAGTATCCCCACTTTGCTGAGCAGGAGACTCTTCAGGAATCACTCCTCTAAATATTGTGATGCAATTTTCTATTTTAATACTGACAGGGAATTATAAAGAAATAGGATAAATAATGTATCTTGTACAACTGGGGCAGCTGTGAGATGCACAGAAAGTCCATTGGTTCCTGCCCCCTAGGAGGACTGCTGGGAGCTGTGGCCCAGGGAGCAAAGGGGATATGGAATTCCTAGGCCTAGTCCCTTCTCTGTTTTAAGCAAGCATGCTCAATAGTATTTTGACAGAAAATGTAACAAGGAGCATTTTCTGACACTACACTGCACAAGGTTGATGGATTTTTCAGAGCTTCCAAAAAGCAAGAGATGGAATATTGAACTGAGAACTAAAAAACAATTCTTTAGCTGCTAGCTTCTCATAATGTATATAAGAAAGGTAAACTATCACAGTTTCTTACTGGGATTCTTGAAGACATTTAACATCAGTGCCAGCAACTTAATGGAAAGATTAACTGCTTCATTTTCATCCCCCCCCCCCCCCAAGATATGCCTGGGTGTCAATGTAAGCTGAAGGAGATTTCCATGCCATTTGCCAACTTAAATGTATGCATGATATACTTTGGCTTTAATGTAAAGTTATCTAGAGTATGAATCTACTCTGAAAATGAAAAGTGTTAGTCTCCAGGGACTAACCTTCTTGCAACTGTCAAGAAGTTTTAAATTTTTTCTGAGCTGACAGCAGGTAAGAAGAAGAAGAAGAAGATATTGGATTTATATCCCGCCCTCCATTCCGAAGAGTCTCAGAGCGGCTCACAATCTCCTTTACCTTCCTCCCCCACAACAGACACCCTGTGAGGTGGGTGGGGCTGGAGAGGGCTCTCACAGCAGCTGCCCTTTCAAGGACAACCTCTGCCAGAGCTATGGCTGACCCAAGGCCATTCCAGCAGGTGCAAGCGGAGGAGTGGGGAATCAAACCCGGTTCTCCCAGATAAGAGTCCGTGCACTTAACCACTACACCAAACTGGCTCTCCTGAGTGTGTGCGTGTGTGTGTGTGTGCAAAAGATAATTTATTTGTAATATTTATGCAGCAGCTATTTCTA
This sequence comes from Heteronotia binoei, assembly GCF_032191835.1. Lineage (NCBI taxonomy): Eukaryota > Metazoa > Chordata > Lepidosauria > Squamata > Gekkonidae > Heteronotia > Heteronotia binoei. Next base: position 150,529,267 of record NC_083226.1, on the reverse strand, counting down.
AAATACCTGCATATGCCTATATATTATTACATATCATCGTAGCCCACAACTGTATTCTACAGGATGATCAAATGATGAAGACAGACTTAGCATTTTAAGAGCAGTGGAGGTGGACAGATAGTATTTCTGCTGCTCTATCAACAAACATACATTTGTTCCTAACAGTACAGTACACCACAATTAGCTTGTTGTACATGTATTTTCTCACTCCTGACCGAGTTCTACTTCTGCCTATCCTTGCTGTGCTACTGCTGCATATGGCAAGCAGTTGCTTAAACAGTTAAATCAGTCACATAAAAATCCTAAGGGTCTAAGTAGCCCTTAGTGACTTTAATGGCTGCCCTTTTTGCATGTGCACAGTTTTGCAGAAAAGTGATTCAGATCTGTTTGGCAAGCATTCAAGGTCCTTGGTGCTGAGCTGAAGGGGCTGTGGCTCAGTGGTAGAACATCTGCTCAGCATGCTGAAGGCCCCAGGTTCAATCTCCAGGATCTCCAGTTAAAAGGGATCAGGTGGGAGGTGATGTGAAAGACCTGTGCCTCAGACCCTGCAGAGGTGTTGTCAGGTGAAGTAGGCACTACTGACCTTGATGGACCAAGAGTCTGGTTCAGTATAAGGCAACTTCAGGTGTGTGAATATCTGTACATGTCTGACTGCTGCAGTCAAACATAAGTTTGGCTTTTGAACACATCTGCTGCAAAATTTGTGGTGTCCCTGGCTCAATGGTAGAGCATCTGCCTTGCATGCAGAAGGTCCCAGGTTCAATCCCCAACATCTCCAATTAAAGGATCTAGAAGTAGGTGATGCAAAATACCTGTGCTCGAGATCCTGGTGATCTGCTGCCAGTCCGAGTAGACAATACTGAGTTTGAAAGACTGATGGCCAGATTCAGTATAAGGCAGCTTCATGTGTTCTCCCAAACCACCTCATCAGGTTTTGTTTAATAATAAATATCCATTTCTTTTGTCATGTGTGAACAGGAACTGTTTGTCTTTTCACTCTCTTGAGCTTTCATGTGACATTCCAGAATCCAGATAATGAGAAGTGTCAGACTGTGAACTACTAGTTTTCTCTCATGTATAGAGATCATTTTATACCTCCCCTTCACTGGTATCTTGCAGGTCATCTTATTTTGGTGTGTATATTTTAACTGTTGGGTAGGGAAAATTTTCTGCCTTTGTTACTGTAACCTTACAATATATAACCTTACCTTACAATATAGTCCTTCAAAAGAGGTACGTAAGTCAGGCATATAAGCACTTCTAGAGAAAACTTCATTTCCTGGACCATTCTTACTTAAAACTCACTGTTCCCAACTGATCATTTGTTCCATTGCAAAAAGATTGGGCTCAAAATACACACACGCACACAGACACAAAATACAACTCTGAAATGTATTTCTTCTCCTTGGCCACTATCCCTGTAAAACTTCATTTTTTCCCTCCTGTCAAAAGTCCTTCACTCCTTTAATATACAAAATTAATTCATCTTCCAGTGCCTTTGGTTCTCGTAAAAACACACACACCTGATGTCAGAGATAACAAGACACATGCACTCTGCACAATCACTAAAGAATGCAAATTGTTTTTCCTTGCTTCACAAGACTGAAGAGATTGTCAAAGCAAAACTCAGTCAAAGGTTGCCAGACTGGTGTGCATCCATGATAAGGAATTTCACTGTGAATATTCTATATGCATTTTTTAAAAAAGTAATAAATACTGCCCTCTCTGTTTGTCTGCGGGGTATGCAAAATGCTATCACCAGGAAAAAGATGATAACACCTGAACATCTGCCTCTATTCCCTCATGTCTGCCGGCCTGCTTCCCAGCCTGAGGATACATGTGAAGTGTTTCCCTCTGCAGCTTGGCTGGCATGGGAGGGGGCAAACCACAGCCTCATTATGATTTTTCTCCATAACTGCCTGCCAGCAGGTACAAACAAAACATGTTCCCTGCCTGCCTAGCCTAGTACTGCTCAATCCATACCCCAAAGCCAGAAATAATTTTGTTTGTTGTGGCCACTTGGATAGTTCTGTGGGGATCAAGTAGCATCAGCACGGTCCTGGCAGTCCAGCTGGAAGAAAACAGGGCTGGGCCAGAAGGACTCTGGGGATGCTGGCAGGAGAATGGGGGTCATGCCAATTGGCAGCACAGTCAAAAGGCAGCTGGGAGCCAAAGAAGGGAGTAACAGGGCAGAGGAAGGCTTGCTGGAGCCAAGGATGGAGTGCAGCAGTGCCTAGTCAGGAGATCAAGTGATGTGGTTGAGTCAGTGAGGCATAGACAGCAAGGCAGCTGGCTACTATCACTGGGACCTGTGCGGGTGACCTTGACTCAGTGCAATCCAAAAAGGCAGCTAAGCCCTCCTGCTAGAAAAAGAAGTCAAGGAGCTTGGAAGGGGTGAGGTGGAAGGAGAAGCAAGTAAAGATTGTGGGCAAGCAGCCACAGTAGAAATGCCCAGCCTTAGAACCCCTGGAGAGGTGTGACTGCCAGGGCAGTGGAGACCTGAGATGCCAGTCTGAAGCCTTCTTCTGGGATGAGGAGCCCCCCAAAAAGGAATTTTTTAAAAATATCAAAACCCCAGAATTTACATACAATCAGCATATCAGATTGTCAACCAGTAAAATTAAAATTAATTAAAACTAACAGAGCCCCAAAAGTAGTTAACATTAAGAAAATGTTAAAATATGGATGAGCATTCTTCTACTGCTCAAGCCATGATGTGCAATAAAACAAAATGGTTAGATATTGAGAAAGATTATCCTTTGTAATAGATTTTCGTCTCAAGTGTGTATATGTTATTAATTATTATAATTTATTTCTGTACTATATTTTGTGAAGCCGTTCAGTTATAGATGGAACATTGGCAGGCTTCCATTTAGAATTTTTGCTGATAGCAACAGATTAGCAATTAATTGCACTTTTAATGTAGCTATGCTGTATTTTATTCAGAACAATATAATGTTTGGATCCAAATGTATTTCGCACTCTGTAAAACTTTTATATATGTAATTACATTTACTCAATATATCAGCGGGCATTCCTACCCTATATGCTTGAAATCCCTTTTGTTCATTTCTTATAGAGCCAGATTTATGCACATGCCAAGTAAACTACCGTTTAGGGTCTCAGATTATGAGAGAAGTCTAAATATTTCTTAAAAATGCCATTTGGGGGGTAATGCAATGGAGCCTCTTAAATTTGACCTCAACATTTCTGGCATTCTGAATAATTGAACCTGTGTTGGTTTTTGTAACTGGATTTGCCTTAGCATTTACACATGGTCGAACAAAAATAAATATAGACATTTTTGTCACAAAAAGGCTTTCCAAACAACAGTCCCCATTTTATTTTACCATTGATTACTCAGACCCAACTTTAGTGTATGCATTTAAATAATAAACCTTTGAAATGAAAACATTCCAAGTACAACTCCTCGATACTAATATTTAACAAGTGTATTCCAGTTGCTTGGGGGCAGTAACAAGAGAAAGCTATTACTTCCATGCCCTGCTGGAGGATTTCCCAGAGGCACCCTGTCACAAACAGGATACTGTGGGCCACACAGCTATTTTTGATTCTGTTCAATTGGTAAATGTGCCTTTCTGTCAACTCCAGATGATCTCACTGTAGGATAATGTTATATAATGATATTATGGAGCAATAGTCTTCTTCCCATGATCTTTTTAACAGAGTTGTTGATGATGTTTTAGGCAGTGTTCAAATAAATTTGGCAACCTTTCTTTGCTATGGTAGCTAAATATTATATAGACTTTATCTCTTAGCTGATATAATAACTGCTATATTGGTGGTGGACAGTATCACCAAATTGCAATCAGTTTACGGTGGCACATGGGGTTTTCAAGGCAAGACAGAAACACAGGTGGTTTGCCATTGCCTGCCTCTGCATCACAATCCTGGACTTCCTTGGTGGTCTCCCATCCAAATACTAATCATGACTGATCTTGCTTCGCTTCCAAGATCCGATAAAAGACTGAGCTAGCCTTGGCCATCCAGTCCAGAGCTTTCTCAATTACAGAATAGTAAAAAGAATCTGAAAATTGTGCTGGTTTATAATGGCTGCGTCCCCACCACCACCACCAACCATGAACAATTAATGAAATCTCATGCTCTGTGAAACTTACAATAATTTTGAACTGATTTCAAAATGATGTCCTTTGTTAGATATAAAATGACCAGATTAGAATCATAGCATCATAGAATCCTAGAGTTGGAAGGGACTTCTACGGTCATGTAGTCCAACACCTGAACAGTGAAGGGAACTCACAAACACCTCCCCCTAAATTCACAATATTATTACAAGGAAACACAATTTCTTAACAATAAATCTTTCAGAATTCAAGTGGAGCATGATATGAGCTGCTTTGGGTCCCCACTGGGGGAAACGTGGGATATAAATGAAGTAAAAATGAATAAATTTACAATTTTAAGACAAATTCAGTTTCTAACAAGATTTAGCACTGCAAATTTTAAATAAATCTAATCAGGGCTTTTTTTGTAGAAAAAGCCCAGCAGGAACTCATTTACATATTAGACTATACCCCCAGGTGGCACCATTGTTTCACATAGGGCTTTTTAAAAGAAAAAGAAAAAGCCCAGCAGGAACTCATTTGCATATTAGGCCATACCCCTGACACCAAGCCAGCTGGAACAGCGTTCCTGTACGTTCCTGCTCAAAAAAAGCCCTGAATAACATTTTAGGAAGAGTTTCACCATCCATATATCATCAGATTTCATGGTTCTAAATTCTAGTCCCTTCTCTTTTTCATGTCTGATTTTAATTGTCAGTGATTCAATGCTTGTAATAAACAGAGGTGCAAGAGAAGAAAATATAAGTAGTCCATGAACCCTGGACATAATTCCAAAATTATGGAATTCCCTCCTCAGGCAGATTCATCTGTCTGCCTCTATCATTGTCTTCTAGCAGCAGATGAAGACATTTTTTTGTTTTATCTGGTGTTCTCTTCTTGATTTCCATGCACCCTGTAAAGGAAAAAAGAGACATTTAGCTTTCATCCCTGAGCCTATGATTGTGTGGTTCCAGCGTCCAATTGCCTTTTTTTTTGGGGGGGGGGCAGAATTTTATTTTTATTATTTAATTTGATGGGATTTTTATCTCACCCATCCCACCAAGGCAGGCTCATGGCAGGTTACAGGCAAAAGTATAGTACAATATCATAATAAAAGCATAAAAATCACAATGTAGACAGTATACAAATAATAAACAAAAATATGGCAATATCTCCTGAATATATGCAATAGTATTCAAATCAGAGTTCATGCATAATAATATAATTCATATGGGGAGGTCTGGGCCAATGTAAACAGGTTTACAGCAGGAGAAGCCAATCATGTCATATGTTCATGGCCTCTATTCAGAGTCTTAGTTAAAAGCCTGGCAGAAGAGCTCCACCTTACAGCCTCTGTGGAACTGTAATAAGTCCCACATCTCATTCCACCAGTCAAAGCCAGATGGACCTCTTTTGGGCTGTGGGCTACTAGCCAATATTGATCGGCTGATCTTAAAGCCCTTCATGGGACATATGAGTGGTGATCCAGTAGGTATGTTGGTCCCTGACTATTTAGGGCCCTGAAGGTTAACACTAGAACCTTGAATCTGATTCATAACTCTATTGGCAGCCAGTGTAGTCCACAGAGGACCAGCTGAAATGTTCACCTATAAAGGCAGCAGGCACACTGCTCTGTTCTGCACCAGCCATAACAGGCACAAGGGTAGGCTCGCGTAGAGTGAATTATGACAATCTAGCCTGGAAGTGACCATTCCATGGATCACTGTAGCCAAGTAATGGGAAGAGAGGTAGGAAGCTAGCTGACAAACCTTCCAAAGATTTAAATAGGCAGTACAATATCATCATCTAGCAGCCATTATGACCTGGGACTCCATAGATAAAGAGGCATCCAGGACCACACCTGGACTCTAGACCATGGACACAGGTGTTAATGATACTCCATCCAGAGTAGGAAGTTGGATTTCCCTACTCAAGTCCTTGCAGCTCAGGTACAGGACCTCCATTTGATGGATTCAGCTTCAACCAACTCTGCTTCAATCAATCAGACATGGCCTCCAATGCCCGGTCCAGTGTATTTGAGGCTGAGTCTGGCTGGCTATCTATTAACAGATGCAGTTGAGTGTCATCCACATACTGATGGTACCCAAGCTCAGACTCCCAGATCAGCTGGGCAAGAGGGCGCATGTAGATGTTGGAGGGAAGCACCACATCAGTGTTAGTTTGGGGCTGCCTCATGGAAAGTTCATACACAGTTTAGATCTGCCTCAGCAAAAAAGCAAACAGGTTGATAGCATGGTGGTTTAATACTTGTAGGAGAGGATAGTGTACCTAGGCCTGTCTCAGGTGAAGAGCAGACCTTGTACCATTTAGTCTGACTCTTTGGACAGACAGGTGTAGGTGGAATCCCTTGTGTATAGAAAAGTTAACCTAATGACTAGTAAGTGAAAGCCTGCTTATACCTGTAAGCATTGAAAAGAATTCAAATCCCATCTGAAGCAATAACTAGTTTATATTTATGTGCCTCAGTCAAGCTTCTCCTTTGACTGTCTGGAGACCTGTGCCACTAGTCTGTTCTTTAAAATCAACCTGTAAATAAATAAATCTTTTGTTACTTTCCTACAATTCCTGCCTCAGTTATCTCCATGTTGTTCTTGTTTACCACAGAACTTGCCTCATGGCAATGAACCCAAAGCCTTTACACCTGCTACCCTAATAACACCTTGTATCCAAGGGGAAGGTTTAGAGTTATAAACAAACCTAGTTCTCCAAAATCATCAGGCTATGTGGTTTCTTTCAATTCCAAGAAAGGGCCTATCACCAACTCCTCCTCCTATCCATGTGTTTATTGGTTTATGTATTCTGGTTTAATTGTTGTTGTTGTTGTTTGTAAAACATTATATGTGTGGTTAATCTTTTAATTTTTCTGTTCGCTGCCTTCAAGACCCCAAATTCGATGGAAAGGCAGCTGAGAAAAACTTCAAGTAAAATAAAATAAGTGCTGCTTCCCTACTTCACAAGTGCTACGGATGCCAGCCTCCAGATGGGACCTGGGGATTCCATGGAATTTCAGCTCACCTCCTGAGATCAGTTCCCCTCAAGAACACAAATATGTTAGAGGGTGGACTTTATGACATTGTACCCTACTGAAGTCCCTGTCCTCCCCAGGCTCTATCCCCAGATCTCCAGGAGTTTCCCAAACTAGATCAGGCAACCCTAACCCCCTATCCCCTGCTGATGGCCTGGTGGGACCCAGCAACCCTAATTCTCCAACATAGGTTTGCTTGCTTGGTTTTTTTAAATTGGAAAAAAATACCATACAACAGAACAAAAATATAGTTATAAAAAGATATGTACAAGAACACAAAATTAATCCATCGTCAAATATATTGTAAAACTTCCAGCTGTATAGTAACTATTGGACTTATCTCGTTTCAATATTCAGTAAAAGGCAAATATTACTTGCCCCATATGATTGTTCCCTCCAGCAGATACTTATATAATTTTAATTTATTAACACCTTTGTTTTACCATTCTTCAAAACCAGGAGAAAATTTCATTTTCCATGACTGGGCTAAAAATACACAGCCGTTGAGAAATCCAGTAACCCATTTTTATTCTTTACTTGCAATTATTTTTGGAAGATTACCAATTAGTAGCAATTCTGGATCTTTACTCACTCTTATACCTGTGGATCTTATAAAAATGTCCCTCTGTCAATCTAAAAAGTTATACCAGCACTATGTCTGCTCCTCTCTACTGAGTGTCTTTTCTTCATGAAGTGACATTAATACAGGTTCCTCTTTCACTTAACATGATGTATATTATTAATTGTTCTGGTATTATATGAGAATAATCTTCCTTCTATAAAGCTAGCTTGATCTAAGTGAATATACTTAGCAATGCTATTGTTCACTTTTAGCAAAAACTGATGTTAATATCTTATAATCAGTGTTCCAGGGAAAAATTGGTTTATATAAATCTATCTTCAAGAGATCCTTTTGGTGTTTTACATTCAGCAGCATTACATTTGCTTCATACCAAGTATCAGTTATGACACTATCAGTTAAGTATACATTGAACAGTTTAACAAATGGCTCCATTAAGCTAACTTTCTTATATTCCATTGTTAGAACATTAAATCCTAGAAACTTTCCCTTTGTAGTGTAATGTTATATCCTTCTTCCACAGAATAACTTTTGACACACTGTGAGTTAACAAATGAAGATTTTTGAAAACATTTTCGTTTGTTATGTGGAAAGATTTCTAACTGACACACTCAACAAAGGACTTAGTTGAATTTGACTGATCTGGAGTATCTATGTAGTTGTCCACCAACATATGATACCCATAGTTTACCTGAAGTCAGAGGCTGTTAGCCTTTGCTGCCTGATAGCAGTATGTAAATTACAGGTTCAGAAAAACCTGTAATTTATGAAGCTTAATAGTGCTGAATATCACTCTGAAATTAATCACTCTGCTACAATGTGGAATTGTTGAAAAAGCTTCCCATACACAGCAAAACAGACTGAATGGTAATACTTTTTGACAAAATTATTTAAAGCCATGACAAGACTGCTGCGCATAAGAACATAAGAGAAGCCATGTTGGATCAGGCCATCCAGTCCAACACTCTGTGTCACACAGTGACCAAAAAAACCAGGCACAATCAGGAGGTCCATCAGTAGGGCCAGGACACCAGAAGCGCTCCCACTGCACCCTCCAAGCACCAAGAAACAAAGACACTAAGGACTGATTTGCATAGTCATGTACATCACATGATTTAAAAAAAAAAACATCCATGACATAGCATGGTGTAAATTTCAGTGAACTGCTGTCATTTTATCAAACAAGAGCATCCTAAAATTTGTATCAGAAGCACCATGATAATTAGGGTTGTGTATTATGAAATTCCTGAGCTGAGGATATTTATTGAAATTATTGGTTTGAGTTGTAATTTTCCAGAAAGGGAAGGCAAATATGGAATACTTGAAAATTATGAACTTCCTTCTCCCAGAGATTCTCTCTCTCTGAGTTTGAGTGCTTACAAGCCATACAACATGCAGTCATGTTTTCCTTTGATTCTGCTGATTTCTGAGGCAAAAGCAGCTCACCATTCCATTCAGATCCTTGCAGTGGAGACTCACAGAGTGCTCCCAGCCAATCACTTTTGGATATAAGCTGCAGACAACTGCCATTCTCCTTTGTGCCTTCCTCTGTGGGGGGCGGAGCCCCTTTTTTTGCTGTTAGGATATCAGGGACACATTTTAAAGACACATAGAACTGGACCTGTTAGTCCAATTTTCTTGAAACTGGGCGGGGGGGGGGGTTCTTGGGGTGTGTGTGTGCTAGCTCTGCTGTAATTTTGGTATGATTCAGTTGAAAAACAGCCAGTTCAACCCCTCTGAAAATAGTCCCTCCTTCTTCACTTTGTGAATGGAAAAAAAGAACAGACCACAACAAAAAAAGGGTGACAAACGTAGAGTTTTTAGTGGAAACATTTTTTTTTAAAAAAATGTCAGAACAGGAGAATGAAATGACTGTAGACATGTCATAGGGGTTTTGTTTTAAGTGCTGATTACCGCCGCCATCCCCCTACCCCAATAGGAAGCAGTGGAGAGAACGCCACCTGGTCAGAGCGTTATTTCAATTCTATCCTAAAACTGTTCATTTTAATGAGTTTAGACTGAACTAACTAACTCAGACTAGGATAATCTTGGAAATACATTGCTACATATCTGTTGTTTAGTCCTGTATTTGTCTTCAGTGTTTGAATAATAATAAAAAACTTTATTCATTTCTGGTTGAATCTCAGATTAGAAGGAGAGTAGGCAACATTACAAAAATATGTAAGGCAGGAGTAAAATGTATGCATTGCTATGCAACATATTATCATAGCATTCCCACCATCCCAACTGGACTATTCATGGTAGTTAAGGAACCTTAGTCAAGGTGTTAAAATGGTCAGTGAAAGGGTTTAATTTTTTTAAAGACTCCTTCACAACTCCTAAATTTCATCTGACAGGATAATTCCTTAAAAAGAGCTGTTTTCCATATCTGTTCATTTTACAATGTAATTGTTAATGACATAGAACATTTTCCATTTTTATTGAAAAGTATTGTTTTATGATTCAGGAGCAACTGAAGATTTGCCCCACTATTTACTGTACTTTCTTTTTTTTTTGCATTGCACTAAGATGTTGCATGCACTAATCAACAGTTTTCTATTTTTGCTTGCTTGTTTCATATCTAGCATCGCTAAATCAGTGGCTATATTTGTTTCTGTTCTGCTAACATCAGGCTGATGTCAGAAAGAGACTTAAAGAATAGAATCAGTAACATAAGGAAGTGGCAGGAGGTACTATTTTGGGGCACTAATAATAAATGCATTTCTGAGCAGAGAATTGAGAAGGGCAAAGCTAAGTGGTTCTCGTCAGTACTGTTTTAGCAAAAAAAGAAAAAGAAGAAATATTCACAAACTCTGTGGAGTGGATCATGGAATCCAGAGTAGATTTTTCAATTAACTTTTGACATATTCAGCTGCCAAAGGCCTGTAGTATCATGAGGTTAGCAAAAATGCCCCACATTGTGTTATATGTCCCCAAATGTGTGGAGAGCTGCTGTGATTAGGATAGTCATTTGCCCTCTGGCAGTGGACAATCCCCCTTCCTTTAGTTGCCTCCATTTGATAAATTGAGGAGCAGTAGAAAAATGGGGCTCTGACTTAGAGACCACAGGCTAGCCTGATGTCATTGTATCTCAGAAGCTAAGCAGGCCTGGCCCTGGCAAATATTTGATTGGGAGACTTCCAAGGAATACCAGGGTTGTGATGCACAGGCAGGCAATGGCAAACCACCTCTGAATGTTTCTTGCTTTGAATATCTCACAGGGGTCACCATAAGTTAGCTGTGATTTTACAGCAAAAAAAAAAAAAGGTGGGGGGAGTGGCATCTGTGGTAATGTTTTAGCAATTTCCTCTTGTCTCTATTGATGTCACAATCTGTTGAAACTCCACCTTCTCCAGGCAAAATCTCCCATTCTTTTCTGGCAAGATCAATAATTATCCACAAGTAGTGTTGCCAGGTCACAGTGATAATTGTGGATGGGGCAGGGCCGTAGCCAGAAATTTCAAGGTGCAGGGCTTTTAAAAAAATTCAGCGGGCATTTTTAAAAAGTGCCCCGCCCACCTTAAAAAAAACACTCTAGAGGTGCAGCAAGAGTGGCTGCCGGCCTCTGGGAGTGATTTCAATACCCTGCTGGTCTTTAAATCATACATGGAGGCTGGAGCTACTTCTGCCACCCCTCCCGTGCAATTTGAATTGTGAGGGAGGCAGAAGCAGGCCTCAAGCCACTGTAGGGAGGGAAGGCCTCAGCCACCACCTCTCATAAGAACATAAGAGAAGCCATGTTGGCCAATGGCCCATCCAGTCCAACACTCTGTGTCACACAGTGGCCAAAAGAATTATATATATATACATATACACACACACACACACACACACACTGTGGCTAATAGCCACTGATGGACCTCTGCTCCATATTTTCATCTAACCACCTCTTGAAGCTGGCTATGCTTGTAGCCGCCACCACCTCCTGGTACTTCCTTCTATCCGTTTTAACCTTACCGCTCAGCAATTTCATTGAATGCTCACGAGTGTTTGTATTGTGAGAAAGGGAGAAAAGTACTTCTTTCTCTGCTTTCTCCATCCCTTGTATAATCTTGTAAACCTCTATCATGTCACCCCGCAATTGACGTTTCCCCAAGCTAAAGAGCCCCAAGCGGTTTAACCTTTCTTCATAGGGAAAGTGTTCCAACCCTTTTATCATTCTAGTTGCCCTTTTCTGGACTTTTTCCAATGCTATAATATCCTTTTTGAGGTGCGGTGACCAGAATTGCACACAGTATTCCAAATGAGACCGCACCATCGATTTATACAGGGGCATTATGAATCTCTCCCCCAATTCAAATTACATGGGAGGGGCAGCAAGAGCAGACATTGGCCTCCATGTGCGATTTAAAGACCCCACAGACCAGCTGCTCAGTGGATCTTTAAATCACTCCCAGATAGGGTTGCCAAGTCCAATTCAAGAAATATCTGGGGACTTTGGGGGTGAAGCCAGGAGACATTGGGGATGGAGCCAGGAACAAAGGTGTGATAAGCATAATTGAACTCCAAGGGAGTTCTGGCCATCATATTTAAAGGGACAGCACACCTTTTTAATTGCCTTTCTTCCATAGGAAATAATGAAGGATAGGGGCACCATATTTTGGGGCTCATAGAATTGGACCCCCTGGTCCAGTCATTTTGAAACTTGGGGGTATTTTGGGGAGAGGCACTAGATGCTATACTAAAAATTTGGTGCCTCTACTTCAAAAAAATAGGCCCCCCAGAGCCCCCAATACCCGTGGATTAATTCCCATTGTTCCCTATGGGAGTGCCCAGTAGACATTTCCCTCCCCCCCACGCTTTCTAAAGTGGCGGGAGGGCCTCCAAACCAGGGAATCCCCTGCCCCCTCCCTCTCTCTCATACACAAATACTTACTGAGTCTTGTTCCTGAAGAACTTCACTTGCTCTGAAAACGAAAGCAAAAGAAAGGGAGGGGCCGTTCTCCGACAAAACTGTTACTGACTCTTTCCCATGATGCCCTTCCTGTTTCCTGCTTCCTGCTCAGCCTTAAAGGCTCATATTTTAAAAACGGATCTGTTTGCAGTTTTCTAAACCTGCAGGCGATCTAAAACTACATGATGACTGTGGGGGTGGGGCTTCCCCGCCGGCCAGCTGACTGGGGGCGGGGGGAAGCCTGTATAAAGCGGGGGATCCCCCACTGGGACCTTGGGATTGGGAAGCCTACTCTCAGAGGCAAGTGGCTGCTTTTGCTGCACCTCCAGAGCAATTTCAATTGTGGGAAGAAAGGGGAGGTGATGACAGAGGCCCTGCAACTGGTTGGGGGACATGAGTCAGAACCCCCCACTCACAGTCAGGGGCAGGGCCTTCACATGCCCCCCCCCATAGCTATGGGCCTGGGATGGGGAATGTTTCAAGGCTCTCCCCCCCGCCCCGTTTTTAATGTCTTGTCTTCTTTAATTCACTATAAACAATCTAGGCAGCTTTTACAACTCTTTTTTCACCTTCAGAGTGTCAGTATATCTAAATGCCAAAATCAAAGAGGAATTGTATTTCCAACAAATCCCTGGGTTTCCTAATACTATTGATCTACCAGTCCTCAGGATCAACAGAGCACTATATGGTCTTAAACAGTCAGCAAACGAGTGGAATAAGTGTTTGAGCAATGCACTGGAAAGTTTGGGTTTTACTCAAAGTGTGGCTGATCATTGCTTATTCTGTCATAAAGTATATGGACAGGAATGTTATATTCAGTTTCATGTTGATGATCTGTGTTTGCTATGCAAAAGTACTAAGCAGCTTGAGTGGTTTATTAGAGAAGCTCAAGCTCTGTTCAACATAAAACACCTGGGAGAGATACAACACTATCTTGGTATGGAGATCACTAAAAGTGCTGAAGGTCATTTCCAATTATGCCAGGAGGAAAAAATCCAGAATCTCTTAAAGGTATAGGGGATGGCTGAGGCTAAGGTTGTACAAAGTCCTATGACAACTAGTTTCATTAAAGAAGAGGATGATACTGTGATAGAGAATAAAAGCATGTATCAATCCTTGATGGGATCTCTTTTGTACTTGGCATGCTGGACCAGACCTGACATTTGCAGGGCTGTACATCTACTGAGTCAGAAGTGTGCAGAGCCATGGCAAAGGGACTGGGTTGCAGCCAAACGTGTACTTAGGTACCTCAAGGGCACATCAGGGCACAAATTGGTAATGAGCACTAACAGTGAGCAGGTTTTGATGGCTTATTGTGATGCAAGTTGGGGGGAAAGAGAGGATGGCAGGTCTACATCTGGGTGTGCAATATTTATGTTTGGTGCTCTGATCACTAAAACAAACGCACATATCCATGAGTAGTTGTGAGGCAGAATATTCTGTGATAAGCGATACTGTTATACAGATTGAGTGGTTGAAACAATTATTAAGTGATCTAGGAATAAAGAATTCAACACCTGTAAATGTGTACTGTGACAGTACGGCTGCCCAACATCTCGCAAATGACAGAGGAATAAAGGGCTGGAGCAAACATATTAACATCCGATACCAAAATGTAAGGGAGGCTGTTAATAAAGGTTTGGTAATCCTAAAGCATTGTACATCTTCTGAAAATGTTGCTGATGTGTTTACAAAATGTGTAACAGTTGGCAGGTTCCTGATGTTAAGGGAAATGTTAATGCTAATGGTCTAAGACCTGAGGAGGGGTGTCAGTATATCCAGTCTACAGGCCACAGATAGATCTGCATGGTCTGAATGACAGCTGGATCCAGGTTGCATTAGCCAAGGTGATGTAATGGGGTAGTGCTTAGTGACTCAGCACTAAGCTGATTGGGTACTGAATTGTATAAATGTGCTATAGACCTGTTCTGCTTGTGGTGTGTGTATAGTGAACGTGTTGGCGGAGCGCTTTGTCAGTCTGTATAAATATTGTAAATAAACCTTGTATATAGCAACTGTGTACAGTCTTCATTCTTCAAGTCTCGAGAAGACCCCACGCTAAGCACAAACACAGAGAGCTATGGGTATCCTGTGGTTGCCCAGGAATCAAGCTTTTACAGCCACTTCAGGTAATTTTATTGGGCAGAAGCAGATCCTGGACATTTCAGAGAACAGGCCTCAAAAGCAGATTTCTCACTTGGCATCCCATTTCACCAGATCCAGTTTTCCAACCTTGAGGAACTGAGGTGAGAATGACTTCTACATAGTGATGCAGTCCTATGCAATTCCTAGACATTAGAAAGAACTTCCTGAAAGAATGATTCCTCAGTGGAACAGACTTCCTCAGGGGCCCCTTCCTTGGAAGTTTTTAAGCAGAGCCATCTGACAGCAATGCTGATTCTGTGAATGAGACAAATCATGAGAAGAAGTGCAGGAAGGGTTTCATCAATGCTTAGTTCTTGTGGCCCTTTCTTACACACCCAAGGAAATGCTGATTGACACTTTGGGCAATTTTTCTCCAGGCCAGTTTGGCAAGGGATCCTGGAGGTTTTTGCCATCTTCTGGGCATGGAGCAGGAGTCACTGGGGATGTATGAGTATGGGGGAGATATTTATGAATTTCCTGCATTTAGGGTTGCCAAGTCCTCTTCAAGCCCCAGCAGGGGACATTCATAGGCGCACAATGAAATGACATCACCCAGAAGTGAGGTCATCAAAATGGTGGTGTACACGCAGGCCACTCTAGGCGTTTCTGGGAAAACTCTATGGTTTCCCTGGACACTCTAGCCATTTGCAAGGTTAAAACTCTATGGTACCTATTGTACCATAGAGTTTTACCTCCCATATGGCTAGAGCATCAAGAAAAACCATAGAGTTTTCCCAGAAATTCCTAGATCAGCCTGTGTGCGCACCATTTTGATGACATCACTTCCAGGTGACGTCATCACACAGACAATGCAGGGGGAGGTCCCCACCACTGGCCCAATGTTGGCCGGCAGGTTGGGAACCTCCTGGGCAGGGGAATCCCCGCCCGGACCGGGGGCTTGGCAGCCCTACCTGCATTGTGTAGGGAGTTGGCCTAGATCACCATAGAGATCCCTTCCAACTCTATGATTCTATGCTATGCTCTATGCTTTCCTCTTCTTTCTGTGCTAAAGATCATAGATAGGAGACAGACTAGAGTGCCAACTGAAAGTGCCACCACATCTTCCTCAGATTCCACACTCTAATGACATCTGCTGAGGGAATGTTGGGAAGCCTCCTGGCTACTCTGTTGCTGAGCTCTGAAATGATTGTACCAAATTGGCTAGCAGGCTGTTTCCATTGATAAATAGTAATGCACATGGCTGCCAGTCTACCATGAAGCACCTAGTTAAAAACAGTAAGACACAGCAGTGGCGCCTAGTCCCATGTGGGGCCATCTATATGGTGAGGGGGTTGTGAGTCCATGCCCCAGTCCATTCCATTGTGATGATTTTGCTAGAATAAATTCATGACAATGCAGAGAATAATATACACACCAGGCAGATTAGAGGATCGATTAATAGTACAGTACACTTTACTTAACCTTGTATATATTTTTTTCAAAGTGTACATGTATTTGGTCTTTTCTGCCTTCAGAGTTCCAGAAGTATGAAGAATCCATAAACATTATGAACAGGAGGCAACCCTTGTCTCTTCAAAATTTGGGGAGACATCCATGAAGTTCAGGGAAGTTTGAGAGCAGCAAGAAGCTCAGACTTGGTTTATCACCACTGCAACTAATGAGGTTCCTTTGGGGATATTTCAGTGACTAACATCTGCTTTCCTTCCATCTTTTTACCATAAGCAGACACCACTTACTCTAGAAATGAACCCACTTATTCCAGAAGTCCAACCTGCTTTAATGAGATTACTCCAGAATAAATTGTTTGAAGCTGGCAAAATTGCTTCTTTGGTGTCTGGCAGCTGTCTAGTCTCTTATTTTGAAAACGATCTGCACATTAAGGATGTGCAATCAATACAATTTAAGCAGATTTGAAAAGTGAATTACAGCATAAGAAAAGCAGGCTCTCCTTCTCAACAGCCAGGGATGTTCTAAACTGAAGTTTCCGTTGCTTTCAATATGGAAGCTATTGCTTACATTTAGTTTAAAGCCTAACATGTTTTTAAAAGAATCTTAGTGGAGCTTTTTATTTTACAAGCTTCATAAAGCTTTGCGAAGTTCTATAACATATACCAGCCTTTAGATAAATTTATCTGCCTCCATAAAACCTGGACTTTTTTTTTTTTGTTAAAAGTTTAGAAACAGTAAGAAAAATATCACAAGGAATTGACATATCTCCACTTCAAATGTATGTCATTTAGACACCACTTTAACTGTCTTGCTTTCCTGCAAACAATCCTAGTAACTGTAGTCTAATAAGGTGCGTAGTATTAGCTCTTGCTTATGTAACTACAATTCCCAGGATTCCATGGCAAGACAGCATTGCAGTTAAGCCAGCAAAATATTCACAGTAGATGTTCTCCCTATAGTCTGACTTAGATAGCTAGTCTGACTAGCTATTTGCCTATCTTACCTATTCTTTGTTATCCTGCCTTCCTTCAAGTAGCTCAGGGCACCATCCATCTACCAGACCTCCTGCACTTTTCTTTACATTAATCTCATGACATAAATTTAGGTTGAGAGAGAGCAGTTGGCCCAAGGTCACCCAGTGAACTTCATGCGAGTGTGAGAATTTGAATCTAGGGTCTCCTGTCTCCCGATAAGACAATGTTAACTACTTTTTTAAAAAAATAACCATTGTATTTTTACAACATAAACATAACAAAATAATGTAGTACAGTATTTATTTATTTATTTTACTGGATTTTTATCCCACCCTCCCCACCGAAGCAGGCTCAAGGCAGCTCACAACAATAAAACATTTACAATTCTGAACTTTAACAGTTAAAAACATTTAAAAAATTAAACAATGAACAATTAAAACATTTTAAAAACAATTTAGTGCTAGTGTTATTTCCAGTGTCTCCAGATACCTCATTGGGTGTCCTCACATACTACTATCAGTCGAAGGCGAGTCGAAACAGAGTTGTCTTACAAGCCTTGCAGAACTGGGGAAGGTCCTGCAAGGCTCTTACTTATTCTGGGAGATGGTTCCACCAATAGGGGGCCACTAAAGAGAAGGCTCTCTCTCTAATGGTGTAGTACAATAGTGGTCTAGTACAATAGTTATAAATTAATAGTCAGACAGTAATAAAAATACGACATTTTAACTGTTTATGTTAAACATATACTGGAAATTTTCAATATTTAGAAGAAGAAGAAGATATTGGACTTATATCCCACCCTCCACTACAAAGAGTCTCAGAGCGGCTCACAGTCTCCTTTACCTCCCCCCCAACAGACACCCTGTGAGGTGGGTGGGGCTGAAGAGGGCTCTCACAGCAGCTGCCCTTTCAAGGACAACCTCTGCCTGAGCTATGGCTGACCCAAGGCCATGCTAGCAGGTGCAAGTGGAGGAGTGGGGAATCAAATCCAGTTCTCCCAGATAAGAGTCCGCACACTTAACCACTACACCAAACTGGCTCTTTAGTTGTTTCAAACACTTTCTCTCTATAAAGAATCTATAGTCTAAGGAATTTAAAATCTGGTAAGTTTACCACAAACAGAGTATATCAATCAAACTGGAAATATCATATTTTGATAAATATTTCATTATGAGGAACCAGATTGTCTGAAATTTGGATGAAAGTTTTTGAGAAATAAAAAATGATAAATTGTCAAAGAGTTTGGCCACAACGTATGTGTTCCACAACCGTTTGTGCCATAGTGACAAATCTGAGGGAGCTTTGACTTTCCAGCGTAAAGCTATAGTTGATTTTGCTGTGAATAAAAGAATTGAGGTAGCTTCAGATCTAAATGAGAAGCAAGAATCAGACTTCCAACAATTGAGGAAAAAGTGGTCAGGATTAAGTAGGATTTCAATACAAGTTATTGGGTGGATTTGTTTAGTGTTAACCACTTTACCATACTGTCTCTCTGGTCCTTTTCAGATTTGCCATTTGAAGAACATCACTAAAGATGCTAGTTAGCATGCCCAGTCTTCAAGCCATGCATTGTGACATCTCTGTGTTATGTCAATGGGCAGCCCTGCACTGGAAGGTGCTACTTCAAGTAAGAAGGACATTGTGACTAGGGGTGTGCATTCGGTTTGGCTGAACCAAATCAACTGCCGAATCACCCCTGATTCGGCTGTATACGGAATCGCATACAGCCGAATCCAGTTGGGGCCCATTATGCCGGAGCCGAGTATGGTTCCCCGTATACTTCCGTATAAATATTCGGAAGTATAAGAAAATCCATGGAAAAGGCGAGAAAGGGGCTTCTGCAGCCTCAGGGGAGCTGCTTGCCTCCTTTCCTGCCTTTGGTAGCCTTTTCCCGCCTCTCCCATAGCCTCCCTGGGATCAGGGAGGGGGGAGAGGGAAGAGGAGCCCCAGCAGCCAATTCAAAGCATGCATTTGCAAAATGCATTGCAAATGCATGCTTTGCAGGGCTGTTGTGTAGCTGATCCCCCAGCCATCAGCAACATTGTTGTTCTTTTGATCTTTTGCTTACTTGGGTATTCAAGTAAGCACTGTTGTCTGGCCAATCACAGAGCAGTGCTATTTTTTGAAACTGCTCCCTGTAGGGCCAGATAACCTTTTTAAGGAGTCTGCCTGGCTGGACTCCTCCATTGCTGCTGTGTTGGTGTGTGAGAGAGATTGTGCTGTGCTGGCCCTTGGCCTCAGCTGCTGCTGCTCTCTCTCAGCCTTACCAGACTTGCCTGGAGTAGAGAAGACGTCTAAGGTAAAACAGTCTTGGGGATCTTGTTTTTATTTTAGTTGGTAAAAGGACTTTTTAAGACTCAGAGTCCCTTTACTTATCCAGATTTGGGTGGTGGGTAGCTTATTTGGGCTTAGGGTTAGGGGGTTCTGCTGGGGGAGGGGGCCTGGGGTGGGGTTTTTTTTTTGCCAATTTGCCCATATCTTACTTTAGTGAGAGGGCTTTTAAAAGTGCAATGTCCTTTTACTTTTCCTGATTTGGGTGGCTTGGATTTCTTGGGGTTAGGGTGAAGGTTTTTTTTGGGGGGAGAGGGGTTGGGAAAGTTCCGGTATTGTTAAAAGTTAAGTTTTTTACTGTTTTAAAAGGATTCTGTGTTTGATTTGTTGCTGCTGTGTTGTGCTGCAGTTGTTCCTTTTCTCTTCTGGTTCTTACAGGGGGGAGGGCTGTTTGTCCTAATTTTCATTGTTTAAAAGGCCACTTTTTTAACAGTTGAGTTTCTTGGCTTTCTCCTGTTGTCCCTTTTCCTGGTTCTGTTTTTTTTTTTGGGGGGGGGGGGAAGCTGGCACCTGGGTGAGAGACCCAGAGCCAGCATGCTTGTTGTGCTTGGCCAGCTCTCCCCGCGAGAGCTGGCATCTGGGTTTGCTGCAGCCAGGTCTGCAGAG
This sequence comes from Heteronotia binoei, assembly GCF_032191835.1. Classification (NCBI taxonomy): domain Eukaryota; kingdom Metazoa; phylum Chordata; class Lepidosauria; order Squamata; family Gekkonidae; genus Heteronotia; species Heteronotia binoei. The sequence continues at coordinate 150,509,196 of NC_083226.1, read as the reverse complement.
CAGACCTTGAGCAGATTGTGTTTTGTGTGGCAGGGTTCATAGAGTAGATACATGTATATAGTGCATTTGGGTCCTATAGAGATTCTCTGGTGTGAAGTTAGGTTTGGCTTTGGGTGCCCCAGGAATTGGACCCCCTGGTCCAATCTTTTTGGGACTTGGGGGGTTTGTAGGGGAGAGTTTTTGTGTTGTGAGCCGCCCTGAGCCTGCTTCGGTGGGGTAGGTCGAGATATAAATTGAATGAAATAAATAATAAATACATAAATAAAGAGTCCCCTGCAAATTTGGGGGCTCTCCCTCAAATCCTCTCCCCTCCAGGCGGCTTCAAATATACCCTATTTGCCATTGATTTCAATGGCCCATAGGGTATAATGGGGCCGTATATTTGGAAATAGCCACGCATCTACCGTATATGCGGCTATTCCGACTACGGAATTCAGAAATATACGGGATTCCGTATTCCCCCCCCCCCGTATATTTCCAAATCCGTGTACTACCGAATTTTTTTTTTGCATATCCCTAATTGTGACCTGATGCGAAGAAAGCCTTTCTTCTTGTTTTATAGTGATTGTCAAGATTTTGTGGGGTGAGATGTTCGCACATAATGTGATTCACCTTGGCAGCTGTTTTTAACTCATTTGACACTGCCCCCCCTTACAAAACCTGGTCTCATTTTGGCCAAGAAAACTATGAAGGAAAGAGTAAATTCAGCATAAAGGGCTGATCCTTGACTTTGTCAGGTGGATGTTAAACACAAGTTTTTGTTTAGCAATGACGGCCTGGCATCTGGTAGGAGCCTGGAGGGAGGGTCAGGATGCCCCATCAGGGATGGCATGATGGCATATCAGGAGAAAACTGGGAAGCAACATCATTCCTCTCTAGGATTTGCCGGTTTCTGGTAATTCCTAGAGATGACTGATGTCACTTCCCAATTTTTCCTGGATGTGACATCATGTTGTCAGCCCAGTGGTGATTTTTTTGTTAATTTTTCTCCCATTGCTTTTTGAGTGGTGGCAGGAAAAGCAGGATGACAATGAGTGGTCTCCCTCCATAGTGAGAGACTTGGCAACCATACTTGGGATTCAAACATGTCTGCAGCATGCTTAGCAAATTAGAAATCACTCCCAGGACAACCCAAATCTGTGGGAAACTTCAGACCTGCCACCAGGGCCATGTCACCACAACCTCATCCCACACCCTCTTTCAGAGACAGTTGGTGTTTTAAAGAGAGCCAAAGAGAGTAACTGCTGTATCCCACCCACCCCAGTCTCTAGAACCGCCAACTCTGGACTTGGAAATTTCTGGAAATTTGGGGTGGAACCTACGGAGGGCAAGATTTGGGGTTGGGTGACATTGTATAATGCCATAGAATCTGCCATTCAAAAGAGCTGTTTTCTTCAAGGGAATTGATCTCTGTGCTCTGGAGATTGGTTGTCATTCTAGGAAATCTGCAGATTCTTTCTGGAGACTGGCAACTCTACCAGTATCTCATCAAACCAGGAGATGGGAGACTGCATTTTCCATTTTCTAATGGGAGTAGTATTGAAGTGAATGGAAGTCAAATGATATCTTGCTGGGCTTCAGAGGGCATTGTTGCCTCTGGGACAATTTCCTATTCCCTGATGATAGCAAAGGTGCCAAGTGTCTTAGCATGGCTGGAGAATGGGCTTGAGCCCCATCCTGACCATTCCTGATTTACAGTAATAACCTCCAGTATTTAAAGAGCTTTACTGGCTTCCAGGTTGTTTCCAAGCCCCATTGTGAGCAGCTGTGGTGCAGTGGTAGACCATTTCCTTGGCATAAAGAAGGTCCCAGGTTCAATCCTCAACATCTCCAGTTAAAAGGCTGGTGATGTCAAAGACCTCTTCCTGACACCCTGAAGAGCCACTGCCAACCTCAGCAGAGAGTAGTGACCCTGATGGACCAATGACCTGATTCAGTTTAAGGCAACTTCATGTGTTCATGTGCTTCCTTTCCATGAAAATAGATTCAAGTGTTGGTCTGAAGCAATAGAACAAACTTTAAGTTCAATAGCACTTTAAGACAAACAAAATTTAATTCTTTTGTGTGCATGCACACTTCATCAGATACATTGAAATAGTTTTCTTCAAGCCTTAGATATAGGTAGGGGGGATTGGATGCCAGGAAGGACTAGTTAGAGTCAAGATGCATAAATAATTGGGCAATAAGTATTTATTTATTTATTTATTTTATTTACATTATATTTATACCCCGCCCATTCTATACAGACTCTTTCTCACGCGCACAGATCCTAGACAGTAATAAAAGCGTGATGGATCCAGATGTGGTGGTAGCCCTCTACCATTAGATGTTATATGCCATCCGAAACAGTTCAGTCTTGCAGGCCTTGCGGAACTGTGATAAATCTCGCAGGGCGCTGATGGCTTCTGGGAGGATGTTCCAGAGTATTGGGGCCACAACCGAGAAGGCTCTTGGTCTGGTGGAGTTGAGCCTAGCCTCCTTTAGCTCAGGGAAAGCCAAAAGATTTTGAGACCTTGATGGCAGTGCTCTGGGGAACATGTGGTGCAAGGTGGTCCCGCAGATAGGTAAGTCTTAGGCCATATAGGGCTTTGAAGATTAATACCAGGACCTTGAAATGGATTTGGTATGCAACAGGCAGCTAGTGCAGCGCTCTCAGCACTGTATGGCTGAGATTGGATTAAAACAGTAGTTATGATCTGTGAATGGCAGCAAATTAGCATACTAATACAAGAGATAACAGATGTAAGACCTAAGTTTGGGTCCAGTCACACTTCCGAGTCCAACAAAAGTTCATTTTTGGGTATAAGCAAGAACTTAGCATGTTCAGATGCACACTTCCTCAGATATATTGAAACAGGTTTCCTCAAGCATTACATATAGGTAGAGGTGAGAGGGTTAGTTGCCAGGAAGGGCTCAGAGTCAAGATGCATAAGTTCAGTTAAGACTGCAATAATGCAGTTGGTAAGCAAATATGATACAGATAATAAAATAGGTAACAACAGATGTGATAACTAAATTTGAGTCTAGTGTCACCTTTAACACCAACAAAGTTTAATTCTGGATATAAATGATAACTGAGTTTTTTAGCATGTGTAATGTGATAAGAACCCAATATCTGTTAAGCCCTGATGGTTCCATTGTCCTGAGTATTGTATTAACTTGTAATTCAGTAATCTCCCATTCCAGTCTGTTTCTGAAATTCCTTGGGAGTAAAACTTTGAGGTTCCCCACTGAATGTCCTGGGAGGTTGAAATGTTCTCCTATAGGTTTCTCAGTTGTGGTTCTTGATGTCAGAAGGTCCATAAGTAAGTGGCTTTTTGAAAGTGCACTAGTAAGTTCAAGGTTGAGTTGTCCACAATAAGGGTGAGCATGAAATAAAAGTTTGTGATGAATTTTGGCTGGTTTGTGGCTCACAAACTTAAGAGCTGCCATGAATTTCCATTAATTTAAAGGCAGTTCCTGGTGGTTCATGAAGAGGAGAAAGCAGAGGTTTAAATGGTTCTTCATGAGTGGTGGGGACATCCCTGCTTTCTGCTCCTTGCCACTTTTCACAGATCAAATGATATTCTCTTTTTTTCATCATAACAGAAATAGAACCAAAATGGAGCTAAGTAGATAAAGGGACAGGTGATGCAAGTTAGCCTCAGTGGCTTCCATGATAATCTTAGGGCAAGGTAAACTGCCTACAATGGTGAAATCTTTTTTTGTGTGTGTGTGTGAATCATCTGGAACTTTTATTACACCGATTTGGTTTACAGTCTTTGTACTTTGATATTTCCAACAAAAAGGCAACATTGTGATATACCTTTTATACATACAGAGAAGACAGACAGAGCTAGATCATACTGAAAAGTTAAAAAAATGTTCTCTGCTCACAGAAAAGGTCTGTCAGAATCAGATATAGCCCCATAATTATTTCACTGTGTGTGATGGATACAATTGTCCATCCAGGGCTCTGCTGCCTGCATACCCCTTAGCCAGTGGGGCTTTCCGCTGCTTGATGTCTTGGCCATAATAGGTCAAATCTATTGTGAAAGGGACAGAAATTGCTTTTCCCAAGAAAATTTAGTTAACAGGGAAATGAGCCTGTTTACCATTCATTCCATTGGTGTCACTTAGAACCAGGACTTTTTTTTTTTTTAGCAGGAACGTACGGGAATGCAGTTCTGGCTGGCTTGGCATCAGGGGGTGTGGCCTAATTTGCAAATAAGTTCCTGCTAGGCTTTTTCTACAAAAAAAAATTCTGGAGATTTGGGGATGAAGCCTGGGAGATAGTGGGGTTTGGAAGAGGAGGTGACTCAATGGGGTATAATAGCACAGAGTCCACCCTCTGGAGCTGCCATTTTCTCCAGGAAAAACCAATCTGTCTTCTGGAGATCAGTAGTCATTCTGGGAGATCTCCTGGTCTCACCTGAAGGTTGGCAACCCTTTCTTCCATCAAAGCTATAAAGAAGAGAAGAGTTGGGTTTTATACCCTGCTTTTTTTCTATCTCAGAGGGTCTCAGAGTGGCTTACAATCACCTTCCCTTCCTCTCCCCATAACAGTCAGCTTGTGAGGTAGGTGGGGCTGAGAGAATTGTGAGAGAACTGTGACTGTCCCAAGATCACCCAAATGGCTGCTTGTGGAGGAGGGGTGGGGACTCAGACCTGGTTCCCTAGATTAGATTCCCCCACTCCTAACCACTACACCACACTGACTCTCATGCTGGCTATACTTACCAAGTACAAAGAAGCTATATTTGAAATCTGGGTTGCACAATAATGGCACCATGTTCTGCTTCTCTTTTAGGTAATAATGGATTAACATTCCAAAACAAACAAACAACAACACAAGTGTTTATCTGAAAAAAAAAACACCTGGTTTTATTCCTATGTAAATATAGCCAATTCATCAATTAAATAATCGCTTAAAATTCATATTTACCGTATATACTCGAGTATACGTCGAGATTTTCTGCCCAAATTTTGGGCAGAAAAACCCCCTCCTCGACTTATACTCGCGGCACTATTCAGCCGTCAGGTAAAAAGGGAGGGAGAAGCCCCGGCGGAGTGGGATCCTTACCAAGTGGCGGCTCGGCCGGCGGCAGCAGCGGCGGCCCCGCTTTTCCCCGCGGCTTCCGCGCCTTCGCCTCCTCTCAGGGACGGCGACGGCATGGCGAAAGGGAAGGCTCGCCGGCCGGCCTGGGGTCGTTGAGGAGGGGGAAAAAAAAAATTGATTATCAGTCAAGCCCTAAAGAGAATCACGCCCTTTGAAGCTCAGTGACGTCAATGGATTTAAAAGGGTTAACACTGTTTAGGATTGCACTACAATTTTTTTCTACTGGTGTAACAGTTGTAGCAAAAATTAAAACACTTTAAAAAGCAGATTGGAGAAGTGGCATGAATTAGAAATCCCAGATGTGTGTGTGTGCTATGAAAGCTTGAAGCCAGGAGCATGTCACCTGCATCCCCAGAATGCAAAATGTTCTCTTCCATGTTTAAAAAAGGAAAAATGAGGCACTTATCAAGCTATGCATTGTTCAATCACACAAATAATCTCTCCTCCCTCCTTCTCAGTTACTACAGAGATATTTTACTCATGCTCCATTTGAATGACAATAGCTCATAAGTCAAGGCTAGGCTTAAAGCAAAGCGATGAGAAGCCCTGTTTCAATGCATTTTCTGCTGAGGCACACAAAGCATAATTTTTGTCTACACACAGAAACCCATGATATTTGCTGTAATCATATAGCAATTCAACTTTTTTTTTCTTTATTTAAAAAATAGATGTAGTACACATTGATTGGAATGTGAAACCCCCAATATATTAAACCCAGAATTGTAGGGGTTCCCCCGCCAGTTGTCTCCCACACGCAAACAGATGCCCTGATTGAGCTGTTTGGTATTTCATCTGAATGCAGCTGTTTAGCAATTTGTTTGTCCTGCTCTTGTCCCCCCCCCCCCTCAAAAATATGTGGTTAACAGTGGCCGAGCCCGATTTGCATGTGTGTGTTCCTGATTTGTTCACCACGATGCCTCCTGTCTTCTACATCTTAATCACATCTAGGCTCCCGCCCCATTACATTACCAGAAGGGAAGTGATGGACGTCCCTTGACTTCCTCCGTGACCCCCTGATAATCCTGTTTCACACACAGGCTCCCTGCTGGATGGAACACAAAAGCTGCCACTGTAGTTCTTTACTTCCAGTCGATATTCTGACAGACTTGATCTAGCAAATTAGTATGCTGCGGTAGGGGCTCGACAAAAGACCCCTTTTGACACACTCTGAATCGATACAAAGGCCAAGAGAGAGCCATTTTACCACAGTTCTGTTATTTTTTCCCCTTTTGATGACCCTGTTTCTCTCCCCTCCTTTTTTAAAGCTCGTGTGACCTTGTCAGATTTTTTTTTTTTAAAAAAAAACAACAACCCATAATGTTAGAAAAGTCAACCTTCTTCAGGAAAAAAAGCTCAACATGCTGAAATTCAAGAAGACAAATAGAAAATTCAAATATATCTTGGTTTGCCAAAATGTTTCTTTTGCTTGTGTGGTGCTATTATTATTTTGTTCAGCTGTTGCTATCATCCATTTTACATGATACACAAATCCTTTCACACTTCTAGCATCAATACACATGCTCACCACCAAAGAGAATGGTCTTAGTATAACTTTCAACAAAATACCTGATTTAATTATCAAAAGATCTTTGAGAGCAATTCATGTTTTCTGGCATTACAAGCAACAAACAATTTTAATTTATAATTTATAAACAGCTTGAAGTAAACGTGACTGTTCCCTCCCCCTCCCCCCCCTCGTTATGTGTTTATATGCTGTTTTTGGAGGTTCTTGATCATGATTCACAGATTGGGTTGCCAACATCCAGGTGGTGGCTAGAGATCTCCCGGGATTACAACTGATCTCCAGGCAACCAAGATCAGTTCACCTGAAGAACATGACTGCTTTGGAAGGTGGACTCTATGGAATTATACTCAAACTCTACCCTCCTCAGGCTCCACCACCAAAATCTCCAGGTGTTTTCCAACCCAGACCGGGAAACCCTATTTGATCCGGAGGAATGAAGCCTGATTCAGTAAATAAATCCAACTTTTCTCCTCAGCAAGGATAACGAAATCACAATTAATCACCAAGAAACTCCAATATAATCAATGGCAGTCAAATAAATAAATGGCTGCACACTCTATAAGCTTGTAAATTAGGAGTGTGTCTGTAATATGTTATGCACACACAGCTACAGCCATTCTTTACAAGCAAATGTGCAGAGTGAGCTTCCCTAGGGAGAGGGTTCCATCAATATGGGCCACTCTGGATAGGCCTAACTCTGCTACTGTAAAAGCTCCAATAGAGGAAGGACATGGAACAAGGCCATAGAGTGTATGAGATGCTACTGGCTGCATTCAGACAGGCAATTTGGTCATCACAGCCCACTCTCATACCCTGGTTAAACAGGTGCATTTACTGCTCAAGAGCTTGCATGGCAACTTTCCAGGTTGTCTGAACAGCCAGGGTGCACCATGAAAGTGCCTTCCAAGAGCATGAGCAATGTGACTGCTCCTCTGGGGGCGTGCACAGTCTATGCCTCTCTAGGCAGCCGGGCATGTGCTGTCTGCTCATGGTGGGGTGCCTCAAACTGTGCCAGTTTTTTTTTTTTTTTAAGCTCAGAGGCTGCCACCATTCCTGCCAGTCTGAATGCAACCACTAATCCCTTTTTGCTTCTTTGTGACTAGGTCTTTACAGTTCTATTATTTATTTACTTAGTTACCTACTTACTTACCCTATTGCCTATACCATCAGCTATCCCTCACACACACAGTGATTCGTCATCTGAACCATTATATCTGGGCCACTAATTATACCTCAGCCTGCACGATGAGCCCACCCACCTCTGTTATACTGTACTGTACTGTGATGTGTTGTTGTTTTAATGGTATTTTATTGATTTTATTGTATTCTGCTGGTTTTATTGGATGTAATCTACCTTGAGCCCACTTGGGAATGGGCGGAATATAAATCTACCAAATAAAATAAAATAAAATAAATAAAATTACTTTCTTAGTTTATTTCTATCCTACCTTTCTCTCCATTGGGAACCCAAAACAGCGTACATCCCTCTCCTCTCCTCCATTTTATCCTTACAATAACCCTGTGAGATAGATTAGGCTGAGAGTGTGTGACTGGCCCAAGGTCACCCAGCAAACTTCTATGGCATGAGTGGGGATTCAAATTTAGGTTGTCCAGATACACGTCTGATACTCTTAACCACTACACCAGACTTGGCTTCAGGAGATCATAGCTGACAGTATCTGCTGTCTGAGAAGGATCAGGGTTTCCCAGCTGATTTAGCAGGGACATCACGTTGTTTGGGTACAGGTGTGGAAGAGACTTGAGTCACTTAAATTTAAGCAGATATGGAGGAACTGAGTCCTGAACAAACTTAAATTAGATATGTACTTACTAAACAATGTTGTTGTTGTTTTGTCATTGCCAAAAGCAAAATCTAAGTGGTATTAAATGATGTGGCAGTCATTAAATGGAATGAGCACAGGCCTATATACAAGCTTACTAAGTAGTCATTGGCTACTGTACTATCATTGAACAATAACATTGTCATTGGCTACTGCACTATCATTGAGCAATAACAATCAATTCCAACTAGATTATCTTTTGCAGTTAAGACAAGCCAGGAAATAGATGTATGCTACAGTACAACAACAATGATGTGTAGATGCAGGCTAACAGCCAAGGGTGGACCTCACAAGCCACCTTTGCTATGTGTAACTGCATTGTCTACGGCAGGGGTGGCCAAACTACAGCTCAGGAGCCACATGTGGCTCTTTCAGACATATTGTGTTGCTCTTGAAGGTCTCTCTCCACAGTCTTTGGAACTCCTGCATTAGCATCTGTTGATCGATCTGTTGCTATAGTAAGATAGACTGCTCCACAGTGTGTGTGTGTGTGTGGGGGGGGAATCTGTTGAATGGTGACCATGTTGAATGTTTGCCTAATAGACTTGTCAACCTCCAGGTGGTGGCTGGAGATCTCCCAGAATTACAACTGCTTTGGGAGATGGTTTCTATGGGATTACGCCCTGCTGAGGTCCCTCCTCTCCCCATACAAGGCTCTGTCCCCCAAATCTCCAGTAATTTTCCAACCCACAGCTAACTGCTCCATGCATAACTTGCTCTACAGAAGCAGCCTGACAAAAGAAGTCTTGGGGAGAGCCAAGACTCCAGTCCATGAGAGTAACATGCAGAAATTGTAATTGCAATACCAGCCCCATTCTCATGCTGACCTGTACTTACTATTCCATTTATTGCACCACGAGCATGGACTTTAAAAGAAAGACTGCATGATTATGGCTAATATGATCAGAAGATTGTGGCAGAAGATTATTCTTACAATATGCAAATTTGGACTGTACTTGTAATGCAGCTTTTCATCAGTCCAGCATATATATAAAGAATTTAGTGCTTCAGAACTATGAGTTAGAGCTTCATTCTGTGTAGATTGGCCTAATTCCATTAATCTAATGGAGCACTAAAGACTAAAAGAAGTTGCAGCTATATACCTATATTGAGTCAGCTGCTCTTTAAACAGGCCTCCCCTCCCACACACACACACTCATCCTCAACCTTTGACAGCTGGAATGGGAAGAGCTGATATAATTTTGCTTCAGTGTTTTCAAGATGAGTTGTCTGAAGTGGTCTGAATTTCTTACACAATATGTCATATCCCATGTGGCCAGAGAGTTGTTCTGTTGGAGAGAACAAGGTTTATATGTTGAAAAATGATGAAAGGTGGCAGAGGTCAAATCTACATTCTGTATGGGGAAAAAAATGCTAGATGCAGTTCATGCACCTGTATTTTTGGAAGAGATTTCTTTTGTACGTTAAGAGCAAAGTGCTTTCAAGTGCTGGGAACGTCTCATGTGATATTGACTTAAGTTTTCTTTGAGCCAGGAGAACTTAAAATGCAAAGAATGGGCTGGAAGGAAGGGGGGAAGGAACTTGGGGTGGGTTATTTTAGTTTGTTGCTTACAAAAGAGAGATTATTTATATGATTTCAGTGCTTATCTCATGCCTCCAAGGATGGATGGCATGTTTTATCTTGTAAAGTGTGCATAAAAGGCATATAAATTAAGCCAACAGAGCCTTATAATATGCATAATTATACCTTTTAGATGATAATGTAATATCTATGTGTACTGGCATCTAAATATACATTAACAGGGGGAAAGCAGCTGCAATCAATATTTAGATGTTTATTTCCCCAAAGAGAAACATTTGAGTGGCTTATATTAGTGACACAGAGGAAACACAAAAATCAGAGACATTGCAAAGGATTAGCATGTACTGTGTTATGGTTAGGCCGTAGTCTGGCTGGTATCACTGGCAATATGCACACATACATGGGTAAGATCCAAAACAAACACAGGCAGAATTCTGCCTGGTCATTCATGTGCTATTACCAGTGCAGCCCTCAGATGCCCTTAAATGCCACTACCAATGGTGAAGAGACCATTAAGACTGGCTGCACTGGGGTAGGGCACAGAAGAGAGGGAAAATCAGTGACCCTTAGGGTTGCCAACTCTGGATAGGGAAATACCTGGAGGTTGGGGGGATGGTGTCAAGCATGGTGAAATTCCATAGATAATTGATTGTTATAGGGTCCTGCCTAACACTGGTCTGTGAAGTATCATGAAGGACCAAGCTTTGCTAGCTCTGTTATTCTTTCCCTCCCCCCTTCTTGCTTTATTGCCTGAAAAGTAGAAGTAGAGAGAAATGAAACTAACTTGAGAAGAAGTAATCAGCACCTTCCCATACATTCCTGGTAGGGAGTGCGACACATCTGGGGAAAGCAAGGACAGAGTCCTGATAACACTATGAGAATGTAGACATTTATGATAGTTTATGTGTGAGAGCTACCCCACTCTCCCACCCTATGGAATCCCTTTGAAGTAAGCCTTAAAAGTATTGTATCAATGCATTTGTAGCATTACTCTCAAGAACCTGTTACACAGAAAGTATCGGTCTATCAATAAATGTAGTGTTTGTATCAACTTCGACTCATCATTGAACCTGCATGCTTGACAGATGGAGCCTGGGGAGTATGGGGTTTGGGGAGGGGAAGGGGAATGAAGGGGCTTCAGTGGGGGTGTCATGCCATAGAGTCCACTTTCCAAAGTGGTCATTTACTCCTGGTGAACTGATCTCTATTGCCTGTAGACTTGTTGTAATCATATGAGATCTCCAGCCCCCATCTGGAGGTTAACACAACAAAAAATGCAAGCTAGTGACCAATTTATTAAGAAGTATATAGAAACCAGTCCAAATGTCCAAAACATGTATTTTCAAGTCCCAAAGTAGTGTGGTGACAAGCCAATCGATTAAGTACTTGTTTCTTTCCAGTCTTCATCAGACCTGGGACCACTAATATACAAAAATATCTGAAGGACATTCAGACACCACCAACCCTCTTCCAGTGAAAAAATATATCATACTTACATATTGATTCAATTATATAGATTCTTTACACAATTTTCAAAAAACAGGGATGCAGAGCGTCTCCAGCAGCAATTTCACATCGGCTACAGCTCAGCATATGGCTTTTTTGAGCAAATACCACCTGGAGGTTAGCAACTTTACTCCTTTCTCATGAGCTAAAAGTACTCCTTCCAGTCATACATGGAGTTCTTTGGATCCAGTATATACAGAGAAAGAAACAAAGGGTAGGTCAGAAACCTGTTAACTGAATGTGAGTCATTTAAGGGGAGGGATGGTGGCTCAGTGGTAGAGCATCTGCTTGGTAAGCAGAAGGTCCCAGGTTCAGTCCCTGGCATCTCCAACTAAAAAGGGTCCAGGCAAATAGGTGTGAAAAACCTCAGCTTGAGACCTTGAAGAGCCACTGCCAGTCTGAGTAGACAATACTGACTTTGATGGACCGAGAGTCTGATTCAGTATAAGGCAGCTTCATATGTTCATATATGTTCATTTAGGAGATGGATCCAGGTGGGCAATCGTGTTGATTTGAAGCAGTAGAACAGATTTTGAGTCCAGTGGCATCTTTAAGACCAACAAAAGTTTATTCAAGGTATGAGCTTTCATGTGCATACACACACTTATAACAAGAGTAAAAACAATGGCTTAGATCCAAAGGTTTCTATTAATAGAAGGCATTTTCACTCGTAGAACAGAACTTTCCTGCTCCCTACCCCACTAATCTCTTTAAATGTTCTTCTGGGAGACAAGAGGTCAAGAACACCATGATAGGGGAGGAGAAAGGAGAGCTGCCAACAATTGCCCAATAAAGGAAAAAAAAAATAGGCTGGATCCAACCCCAAAGTCTGCAGATGTAGGATGTATTTTCCATAGGTTTTGTGCAGATAGTGTACGATTGGCTGAGTAAGATTTATCAGTTTAAAGGTTTTTTTTTCCGCACACAATACATTTGGGATTGGACACACATACCTAATGAGCTGAATTACAAACTGTTTCAGAACTCTTTCATGTTCAAAAGTTCTTTTATCATTCTTCAGGAGAAACCATTGTAGACAGAAGGCCCAGAGGGAAGGAAGGGGTGCAAGGGAATCTAGTACACTCACATTTCGGGTTGTCAGCACCTGGTTGGGAAATACCTGGAGACTTTTGAGGTGGAGCCTGAGGAGGATGGGGTTTGTAGAGAGGAGAACTTCCATGAGCTATAATTCATAGAGTCCACCTTCCAAATTTGCTATTTTATTCAGGTGAACGGAGATCAGTTGTAATCCCAGGAGGTCTCTAGCCATCACCCAGAGGCTGACAACCTTAATACCAAGTCTCCCAGGACACTCCTTTAGTTTGAGCTTGGTTTTTGCCTACACTATAGCTAAAGAGAGTTAAGACACTGTAGTGGTGCAGAAAAAGTGGGTGATTCAGAAAAAAGGTCAAAATGTTTAATTTCCTACCATGCAGAGGTAGAATGATCCTACTAAGCTCAATACTTGGCCCTTTGCCATCTTTTAATGGTGTCACAGCCTCTCTTGCTAGAGTTGAGCATAATGCTCAAGCCATGTCTGAGCCAACTTCTACACGATCCTAAAAAATGCACAGGCTGGCCACACAGCAGGAGGAAGAAACATCATGTCTTGGATGCAACTGGAATGTACTCAGCAGCTGTTCAAGAGAGAGAAGGAAGCACCAAGTATCACTGCGCGGAACATCTTAAAGATTCATATTGGTAATCACTTATTTATGAATGTGTTTATTTATTTAGTGTATATTTACTCTGCTTTCCAACTCCCCCCCACACACAAAAAACAAACAAACCCTGGCTCCTGAAGTAATTTACAGCAATTGAAAATGAATACAAATCTAGATTAAAAGTATATCCATGAAGATCTAAGCTGGAGTTTATGCACTGTTGAATGTAAAAATATGTGTCTCAGTAACTTGTCTCTAAACACTTCTCCTTGACCCGGATTTCCACATTGTTGGTTTGTTTGCACTGGATTATATTTCTTGTTAAATTTAGTCTCCATTTATATGGTAGAATGCTTCTCTATTAGGCTGCCAGCCTCCAGGGGCAGCCTGGAGACCTCTCTGATGTACAACTGACCTCCAGATCAGATCCCCCAGGGAAAATAGTGGCTTTGTAGTGTAAACTCTATGACATTATATTCCACTGAGCTCCCATTCCTGCCCAAATCCTGCCCTCTTCCATCTCTGCCCCAAATCACCAAGAATTTTCCAACGCCGAGTTGGCAACTCTATTCTCTCTTGAGGAGGTACCACAAAATGTAAGATCAAATTGTAAGCATTCTGGCTACAGTGTACCAGAGCTCAATCCTTCTTTCTGCCACTAAACAGTCATGATGTTCAGCTTGCCAGTCCCTCTGGAGGAGAGAGGGATTTCCAATGGATTTATAGAAAAGACCAGAGAATGCCAACAGCCCCCAACAAGCATAAAGACTCTCAGTCTTTGGGCCAATAAGCAAAACTGAGAACAAGAATATCTTTTGCATAAGCTGTTAAGCAGCCTGCTTGCTGGTTTGGCTGAGTTCTCTGAGGTTTTCTGGTTTGGCTGAAATTGGGCTACATCTCTGACTGATAGCCCCCCTCCAGACTGAGGCTTCCAGTCCTGATTTTAAAAAAGCTCAAATCAAATGTATTTCTGCTTGGCGATTATTGAACGTGCCACTTTAGTTATATCGATGTAAACTGTGATCTGAGATTTCACAGCTCAATCTGTGCCTCATTATAACATCCATGACAACATTGATTGATCTGTGATTTTCTCCAAGATCTTGACATAACAGTAATTTTAAGCTGATGGATGTCACTGGCCTTCAATTAATGAATCGGAACCTACAAATGTGTTGGAATTAGACGTAAAATATAAGTTGCATCAATAACATCTCTATAATTCCCTTCCCCATAGGATATTCTAGGAGGAAAATGGAACAAACAGAAGCATATGAAAGGGGAGAACGCGAAAGTCAGAATTGATCTTTATTGCATATTTGGGGTCATGTGTCTCAGAAGAATGAGAAGTTACTATGGAAAATTATAACAATGACATGTCAGAGCTACTCCCTTTTAAATCTTGGTCTTTAATCTTACTTGCATTAAAGGAAGGGGGGGAGCTGAAGTTGTGTCACTGAGCACTTGCACTGAATGCAGAAGGTCCCAGATTTAATTTCTGACATCCCTACTTAAAAGACCTTTTCTGGCTGAGCCCCTGGAGAGCAGCTTCTGATCGGAGTAGACAAAGCTGAGCTACAGGGATAAATGGTGTGACCCAGTGGAAGATGGGGCTCGGCAAATCTCAGGTCTCCATAATACCTATCAATTCCTGTGTGCACCTAGCATTATCAGCAATGATTTTATTATAATGTCTCAGCAATCCTCAGTGGAAGAACAAAAGGTTATTTATCATTTCATGTCAGGATATGTTTTGTTGTTGAGCAGACTTTAGAGGATGGTGGAAGACAGGATGGCCTGGCGTGACTTGGTCCATGAGGTCTCAAAGACTTGGACTCAGCTGTGCGACTGAACAAGAAATCACATAAGAAGGCATCTGCATGACATTCTTGTCACTGCTTGTTTATGTGTTAAGTTTACACCATTCAGTGGTGAAAGCTGAACTTGTTTCTTAACTAGTTGCTTTCTAGACAGGCTCTGCTATTCACTTCAGCTGCTGACTAGGGATGTGCAAAAAAAAAAAAAATTCGGTTTTCTCCTTGTCCTTGTCCCCAGGGCCCCTCTTCTGCTGCCTGCCACTCATGTCACCCTTGGCCAGTCTCACACAACCTGAACTGAGAGTGGGTTTTTTTACAAACCTAACTCACTGCACTGTACCCTTAACCAACAGGTGCCCTGACTTCTTTCTAATTACCCTCCCACCAAAACTTGTTTGTTTGTTTTTTTGGTCCCTAACCTGTCCCTCTTTGGGTTGGGGTAGTAGTAGTCTGGTAAAGTTTAGGAGACTAGGTGATCCTGCCTCTACCTGGCTACAGTTTTTTACCTTGAGATGAAGGCAATCCTTGTTATAACCTCCTAGTTAAACTTCTCCTAACTAGATCCTGGGACAAACCTGATTTCCTTGCAAACTAGAAATCAGTCGTCCCCTATAACTTGAGAGAAGCTGTGGTTTACCCTATGGAAATCTAAGGATGCACCTGCTTTCAGTGGCTGAAAGCAAGATGCACTGCAACCCTAGTCTCTTTAAAAGGGAGCCTGATGTGGCCTAGTAGTCATGCTGCCTTTTATGAGAAACCTAAAATCTTTTTAAATCACCCTTATCTGGCTACTTGAATTTTGAAAGGAGATAAAGCCCTAAACTGGATTTTTTTTTTAATTTCAAAAAACACAATCCCTAAAAGCACCCTTATTAGTGTGGCAGCCTATTTAGTGGCCCTAGCCAAACCGAAAGCACACAGACTCCAAAAATAACTCTATAAAAACATGAAAGTGACCCAGCCCACACAGCCCACATGCACCCTCACCAACCCCCACTCCAACCAGAGGTAATTTAAAAAAAAACAAAATGTGACAGAAAGAAACTTAACCAACACACACCAACACAGCAGCAATGGAGGAGTCCAGCCAGGCAGATTCCTCAAAAAGGTTCTCTGGCCCTACAGAGAGCAGTTTCAAAAAATAGCACTGCTCTGTGACTGGCCAGACAACAGTGCTTACTTGGATACCCAAGTAAGCAAAAGATCAAAAGAACAACAATGTTGCTGATGGCTGGGGGATCAGCTACACAACAGCCCTGCAAAGCATGCATTTGCAATGCATTTTGCAAATGCATGCTTTGGATTGGCTGCTGGGGCTCCTCTTCCCCCTCCCACCCTCCCTGATCCCAGGGAGGCTATGGAAGAGGCGGAAAAAGGCTACCAAAGGCGGGAAAGGAGACAAACAGCTCCCCTGAGGCTGCAGAAGCCCCTTTCCAGCCTTTTCCATTGACTTCCGTATACTTCCGAATATTTATACGGAAGTATACAGGGAGCCATACTCAGCTCCCGCATAATGGGCCCCAATTGGAATTGGCTGTATGCAATTCCGTATACAGCCGAATCAGAGGTGATTTTCCGGTTGATTTGGTTTGGCCAAACCGAATGAACACCCCTACTGCTGACCACTCTGTTGAGGCCCTGCTCAATACTCTCTCTAAGCTGTGGAATTTTGTGAGCACAAATTCTATTTTGTGAGCTACTAGCATTAAAGTTGTGAGCTACTGCATGCATTAGTTTGTTCTGGGGCCATTTTTCATGAGCTAAGACAAAAATTTGTGAGCTGGAGGCTAAAAAACTGTGAGCCAGCCCACAGTAATGAGAAGGGAACACTCACTAGAGAAGATCCTGATGCTGGGAAAGACAGAAAGCAAAAGAAGAAGGGGACAGCAAAAGATGAGATGGCTGGACAGCATTACTGACGTAACTAACACGAATTTGAGCAGACATTGGAGGATGGTGGAAGACAGGAGGACCTGGCGTGACTTTGTCCACAGGGTCGACACCCGGCCCGGCTGGGAAGGGGCTGATCTGCCCCCCCCCCCAGTCGGAATAAAGAGGCTGACACAGTATGTTGGATAAACCAGGCCGCTTTATTAAAGATAACTTAGGGTCAACCACAGGACTCCGCCTTGTCCTTAGAGGGCGAGCCACGCTGCCCCCAGCACGAGCCCAATATTCTGGCTGGTGCTGAGCGGCCAGGCCCAAACTCCACCTCCACCTAGGCCAGCTTCAATCCCTCTGGAAAGATCTGCCTCGGTGATGCTTTGCCGTGATCTGCACTCCCTGCATTGAGCCATACAGCCCATCTGCAGTTCATACAGACCACCTGCACCTGCTGGTGCAGGGCCATAGGTGCTCCCCTGAACAAACACTGTAGCACATACCTCATCCTGCCACCGCCAATGCCAAGCCTCTGCTTGGGCATTAGCACCCACTGGCCGGCCCAGAGCCGACCGCAACCCCAGCCTAATCTCTTCCAAAAAGGCCCAGTTACCCAATTCAGATAAATGCACCCCATCCAACCTATACAAGGCGGCATCCTTGACTCGTATGGCCGGATGGGGGAGAAATATCCCTAAACCCCCCTCCATGACTTTCTGCAAGGCCCTAGTGGCCTTGCGCCTGGTGCGTTCTATCCCAGCAGGGGACAAAGCATACCCCCAGACTCTGCGTGGCAGAATTGCTGACCACACCAACAGAACTCTTGGCCATCTCTGCTTAATGGCCCGCATATTGTCCCATGCCTGCAACAAAAGGGCCTTCCCCTTCATAAACCCAAGGTCATTGCCACCAAGGTGGATAACCAAAATGTGTGGAGGAGGCGCACTCCACCCACGGAACAACAGTGGCATGATCCCTGGCCAACTCAGGCCGCAGCAACCCAGCCACTCCACAGTCGCCCACTCACTGAAACCCAGCTGGGTGCTAACTGGCAATCTCTTGGCCTGGTGGGCAGCCCAAAAAATCATACTGTGCCTGCAGATGAGGATTCGACGCCTCTCCCTATGAGCCGCAGCACCTGAAAAACAGAAAAGAGTCACAACCCAGAAAATACATGCCAACCGGCAACATAACTACTACCTGCCCACCCCCCCACCCCCCACGATCTCACTGAAAGACCAATGGGCACACATATGACCTGTAGGCAGATGACCACCAACGGCCCAACCGCTGTATGGCCAGAGGGGTGTAGCCCATAGCTGTCACGGTGGATGTGGCACCAATTTGGAATGAATGTGTAGCTAATTTAATCCCCCCTAACCCCAACTTCGCCAGTGCCTTACCGGTCACTGTCCAAAATTGCTATTTAGTTAGGGGGAACCCCCACTATGGCGAAACAAGGGGCCATCTCCCTCTCCCCTGAGCGATATATACCACTCCAATGCAGTGACGGGGCACAGCTCCAGTTGCAGGCAATTGTAATTACTGTGCCTCTCTGATGCTGGTCTGTGTTGGACCACCTTACTGTCACCCGAGCTTGCCCCCCTTCAAATTTGACGTCCTTAGCCTGAAGCACCCATTCAGAGGTATCCTTTTTATACTGCACCACCAACTCACTGATCCACAGTGCACCGAAAAAGACCACCAAAGAGGCCACATGAAAAAGTTTGCCCTTGAAGGAAGATAAACATACGTCAGGCCAAACCCTGTAAAGCCCCTTCAACACTGAAAAAGATATGGGTTGCCGGGCATCCACCCGTGGCCCGCGTTTCCTTGTCCAACCTTCCAGCATCTTCCTCACTCTGAAGTCGCCAGTGCCCTCAGCAAGACCCTGAGATTTACTTATAAAAGACAGTGCAGCCAATTGTCCCTTAATTGACTTGAGCCCCAACCCTCTGCCCTTCTGATGAATGCAGAATTGCAATATGTGAGCCACTGGGACCGGCCAGCTATCCGGAAGCCCCGCCAGGTTTCTAAAAACCTGGAATTGCGTCACCGCCCTATCATAAACTTTCCGATTGCTTGGTGCCAGAGCTAATCGAAATGTCCTACCGGCTTCAGCTTCCCAAGCTGCCAAAGGTCCAGTGGCATTCACACTGGCTGCAAATCCGCATCCGGAGCGAGCTGGTGAAAACGCTTGATCTCTTGATGAGATCGCCACCCCATTGCACACTCCCAGAACATGCCTTGCCAGGAACAGAATGTTCAAACGAAGTCATCGCAATGTGAATGCCCGCACAAGATTCATAACTGCTGGAGACTTGTATGACAGGGAGTTGATAACATGTTATCACACCATGTTATCACACCAGAAATGAACTGTGTGGTTGGCCAGCTGCTCTCCCCAAAGCCAAACCACCACTACAATGGGAAAGAACTACAAAAAGGTGAGGTCCCGACAGAGTCCAGTGGCCAACCACGCAGCGAGCCACTGCTCAGCGCACCAGTGTTTCCGGAAATATACCCCGAAACCAGTGGCCCCCGCTGCATCAGAGGAAATTTGAAGCGCCGCTTCTATCTTCAAATCCTCCCACCAAAATAAAATCCCATTAAAGGATTCTAAAAATTCCTCCCAAACCTCCAGGTCCCTCCGCATACCTGTGTTCATCCGAACTCTATGATGAGGAAGCTGCAGGGACCCCATGGCGTCACACAGCCGCCTCGAGAAGGCCCTACCAGGCGCAACAACCTTGCATGCAAAGTTGAGGTGCCCCACTAACTGCTGCAGCTCCAAAAGCGACACCTTGCGCTGCTTAAGAGATGCTAAATGATCCCTCAGACCCTCCACTTCATCTGCAGGCAGCCGTGAAACTTGCCGAATAGTGTCCAGCTCAATGCCTAAAAAGGTAATCACCGAGCTGGGCCCCTCTGTTTTTTTCATGGGCCAACAGGACCCCTAGCTCCCCTGCCACGTCCTCAAATGACCGCAACAACCTGGTGCATTGCCCAGACCCCACTGGGCCCACGAAAAGGCAGTAATCCAGGTAATGCACTGTGTTGTTCAACCCAGACTTAATCCGAAGCACCCATTCCACAAAGGAACTAAACTGCTCAAAAGCGGCACAAGATACCGAGCATCCCATGGATAGGGCCCTATCCATGTAATATTTTCCCTCAAAGGAGAAGCCCAGGAGATCATAATCTTCCGAGTGTACTGGCAACAGGCGAAATGCTGACTTACTGTCACATTTTGCCATTTCAGCCCCTATACCACAACCCTGTACCACTTTGACCGCTTGGTCAAAGGAAGTATGCCTGACTGAACAGAGAACGTCCGGAATGGCATCGTTCACTGAGCTGCCCTTGAGGTATGACAAGTGGTGTATCAAACGGTATTCCCCCGGTGCCTTTTTTGGCACCACCCCTAAGGGAGACACCTGTAAATTAGGCACTAGTGGAGCGTCAAAGGGGCCAAGTACCCTCCCCTCCGAACATTCCTTGGCTATTTTTGCCCTAACCACATGTTCCATCCCAACCACTGAATGAAGGCTAGGGGCCATACAAGGGACTCTAGGTCCCTGATACGGAATCCTAAATCCAAAACTAAATCCCTTCAGTAAATAGGCCCTGTCGGCAACTAAGGGATAATTGCCCCACCACCATCTAAGTACCT
The DNA here is from genome assembly GCF_032191835.1 of Heteronotia binoei. Taxonomy (NCBI): domain Eukaryota; kingdom Metazoa; phylum Chordata; class Lepidosauria; order Squamata; family Gekkonidae; genus Heteronotia; species Heteronotia binoei. The sequence goes on along the minus strand of NC_083226.1, from coordinate 150,488,648 downwards.
TCAGACGTATGGGACTGGGCCCCTTTTCCCGACGGCTGCGGATTGCTCCCACCACTGGGGCGCTTGGCATTCCCCTTGGGTTTTGATCTGCTGCAGGCTGAGAAGGCATGCGACCCTCCTCATAGCGGGCACTTGTGTTTGAATTTACAGGCTTTTCTAGCACACATGCCCTTGGAGGTAAATTCCCAGCATAGCAGCTGGGGTTGAACCGACTGGCCCGCCGAACTGTGGGCACCAACCATGTTCTGCTGCCTGTGCACCAAATGCCCACTATCCACCCTATCAGCAGTATTGGGCTTCGCTGGGGACATCAACTGCAGCCAGAGCTGCTGATTAATTTGATCCCAGGAAAGTACAGGATTGACTGCGGCCCTCATTCTGAATGCCTCGTCATATTGCAACCATGCAGCCCCGACGATGTCCGTATATGCACAGTGCACTATGTCACAATATTGGAAAAGGGCTGCAGCCCGTAAAGGTTGCACCCTTGCTATCACCCCCGCATAAATCAGGAAACCTGACAGCCAATTGGCCCAAGTCCTGTCCACCTTTCTACGTTTCAGCTTCTCCTTGTCGTCTAGCTCCTCTTTGTCTTTCTTTTCTAGTTTTCTAAATAGGAGACTGAAAACATCCACATATTCACCCCTTAGTATTTTCTCCTGGGTGGCCATTGCCAAATGATCACCCAAGGGCAATGCAGTGTCGCCATATGGCAGGACTTGGAACGGTATGGACCCATAAGGATTTGGTGGATAGTGCCACACACCCCAAGGATGCCCTGGCCACGCCCCTTGTTACAGCAACTGCTGCTGCCTGCCCCACGGCAGCACGCCCAGCGCTGCCTGTGAAGTAGAGGCACCTTGCGACGCCAGCATAGCCACTGACTGCAAAGGGGGCTGTAAGGCAGAACCGACCGCATTCTGGCTTTGAAGCGGGGTACAAGGTGCACCCCAAGCCCAAGAAGGTCCCACCTGACTGTATTGCCCAGAAGAGGCCAACTGCCCAGGTGATGACACCGCCATACCCGGTGTATTGTGGATAACCAACAGCTGGGGGAGGCCCCATGGCCAAGTCGGAAGCTGATGTTCCAATGGGGACATACCAGCTACCCCCGAAGGGGTAACAGCAACCACCACGGTTGTCTCCACCACCACCCCTCCTGCGCCAGGATCCACAGGCTCCCCGCTGGGGGCCTCTCTCGTGTCCACCTCCAATTCCAGGTCCAATTCCTGCTGCATATCTGAGCCGACAACCACGCCCTGTAACACAGAAAGGTGAGCCAACACCTCCTTTTCAACTTGGACAAATGGCCTGTTGCCCTACGGCGCCCTTCCCATGTGGGAGCCCCTACAGCACCCCTCTGTTGCTCCAAAGCGTCCAGCTGTCTAATGATGGCCTGCCATAGGTGGGCCTCCTCACCCAAGTCACCAGGCAGCCTAGCTTGCTGCCACCTCTTTCTAGTGGGCTGTTTTCCCTTAGAGGGGCCCTGACCCTTCTTGGGAGCCATCCCCCCTTACTAACCACCCTTTTACCTGACCACCCCTCAAGTAACTGAGCTCCCCACTCATGGGCAACCAATATTCTGAAATTAATATTAAAGAGCGCCCTGACCTGGTTACTTGAACCCAGCTTCCCCCGGGATCAACTCAGGTCATGAACAGAGTTTAGGACTGCAGGCCTGCAGCTTAACCACTCTGCACAACAGAGCTGCTATATGTGTGCTTGGGGGGGGGGGGGGTCAGGCACCGGAACTAAGCCCCACTACTCTATTAACCATCCAGAGGGGGAAGGTGAGTGAATACACACTTCTGCCCTCACGGGGGGGGGGTGAATAGGCCTCTGCGCCCAATGACCCCTCTCCTGCCTACTCCCAAAAGCACCCCTCCCCAACTTGCAGTCAGCTGGAACTCCTGCCCCCACGTGGGGGAGGGGGGGAGGTGACTAGGCCACCGGCCTGGTGTCCACACAGAGCAACCCCTCTCTAGCCTTCCTCTAAAAGCACCCCCCAACTTGGCTAGAACACCAGCACTCAAGAGAAAAACCGCAGCTCGCGCAGAAGCTGGCAATGCCTCGTATGCGTCCTCCGATGCTGCTCGTACGCGCCGCCGCGCCCAGGCCCTCGCGCGATCAAAACAGCTCAACAGGTGCTCTCCCTCTGAGAGTCGAAGAACAAGTGCGTGGGTTTGGGCGGGGGCAGGGCCTTTATAGCCCCGATGCCACGCCCAACAAGACATCCCCGGATGCCAGAGATGATGGGGGCCAGCCTTCCCTCCTTCCAGGATGGCAACAGTAGCCCCCAGCCTCTAGTCGGCAAAGCCGGCCTGGCTGGGAAGCGGCTGATTTAATTCACGGTTTAGCCATGAACCATAAACCGAACTGCAAAAATGCAGTCTGTGCTCATCCCAATGATGACAGTGAAGAGGCGATATTTCTCTGCCACTATTGTGTCTGCCTATTGTTGTCCAGCTGAGTTTGTGTGGTTTGGAGAAGGGACTGGACTCTGACACCTGTGACCATAATCACAGACAAAATGGCCCATATCCATGTTCAGATGATGTACCTTTGGCACCTGCTTGTCTGATTTATATGGATGCTTTTCAGCTTGTGGACCCCAAGGACGTGGACAAGATCCTTTGACAGGTGGTGGCAGCTCCAGGATTATGGAACAAACTCCCCAGGGAGGTGCACTTGGTCCCTAACTTTTTATTTCTATGAGACAATTGAGTACAGTTTTATTAGGACTGTATTTGACTGATTTAGGTTTTATTTACTGATAGTCCTGAGATGGTAAATTGTGGTCTTTTACATGTTTTTCATAATTGCCATCTTATTTACATTGTAAACTGCCTTGAATTTCACAAGGTAGAAAGGTGGTAAATAAATGTTTTAAATATAAATAAATAAAATTGAGCTTTCTAAAACAATAATGAAATTATGAGAAATTTGGAAGAAGCTAGGTTAGGGTTAGAAGTGGAACCCACAGGAGAGTTCTGAGGGTGGAGCATGGAAAGAAAACGATGCCATTTAACTTGTAAGCATCATTTTTGTCTAAAACCTGGAAATGGTAAAACCATAGAGATTGGTGCAATTCTAGAGTGTTGGCAATGTCATCTCTGGGTTTTAGCAAGAAGTGACATTTGATGCATTAACGATGTCTCCCTGGCCCCCTTTTTTAAAAGCTGGAAGTGATATTGATGAATTAACAATGTCTCCCCACCCCACTTTCCCTCCAATGATTATTCAAGTAGTGTCAAGGTATATTGGCAGCCCTAATCAGAAGTTAGATACTTGTAGTTATGACAATGAGGGTTACCTCAGGGTTGCCTGCTGTGAGTTGGAAAATTCCTAGAGACTGGGCAGACCAGAGTTTGGGGTAGGGCAAGACCTCATCAGGCTATAATGCCTCAGAGGTCATTCTCCAATGTGGCCGTTTTTTCCATGGAAACTGCTCCCTGTCATCTGAGGATCACTTGTAATGCTGAGAGATTTCCAGGTGAGATGTGGAGGTCAGCCACCCTAGTTGCCCTTCTATTCTATAACACTTTTGTCACAGCTTGAATAAAATCATAAGGCAATGTGACTAAGTTTTGTGGCAGTACTAGGTTTTGTGGCAGCAATAATGAGAAAATATGGTAATTAAAATACACACACACCTCAAGCCTGAGGGCTGAAAAATTAGTCTGGTGCCTAATTGGCTGGCCTTGTATACAGCAGCTGTGTATGTTCCTACACAATTGATATGGTCTGAAAGGGTCTTCTGGCTGGATCTTCCGGGCCTAGTCTCATTTCTAATTCAGGCTGAACACTGAAGGCATTGATCCCTGACCACACAACTGACCCTCTAAATCCCTGCTCTCAGGTTCTGGGCCTCTTACATAAGTTTGCTTGTAGCTTCACATGACACTCAAACGAGCTCTAATATTAGTTCCTCTGCCGCAAGGTTGTCCAAGGATGCAGCCCTCACTGCCCTATTGTTCATCAAAAAGCAGGTAGAAAAGGTTTTCAAACCCCCACCCTACCCTGCTCTGAGGTATCTCACTGACTAATCTACAGTGATCAGGTGGGATGTCATTCTGCGGGCTTCCTTGCTGAGGCAAAGGGTGAGAGAACAGTCTGAGTGATGCTTCTGCATTGCCCAATGAGGCTCTGGGGAGAGAGAAGTACAACCTCCTGGCATGTCTGAGCCAACTTCAAGCTGTGTCGGAGGAGGCATCCGCTCTGACATCAATTATTAAAGCAGTTGCTTCTTCATAAACTACATTAAGAGCCTTTGTTCATTTTTAATACTGTTTACAGACTGTGGGCCAACTCTCACTGCTCTGATTGCCAGGGAGGAAAAAAAATGTAAAAAGAAGAAGAAGAAAAACTGGGTATCTTCCGCCTTAGTGCTGCCTACCAGAAGCAAGTGCCAGAAACTGTGTGATGGGTGAAGAAAGGCACTTCCAGGCAGATACTACTATGGGGATTAGTTCCACAGGATTTATGTTTCTAATCCACTGTGGGGGCGGGGGGGGGCACTAGTGGAGGAAGCCAGCATGCCCTAGGCTGTGATCACACATACTAAATATAACACACCTTCAACCCCCTTTCAATGCTCTTTCCAACTGGATTTTACTATGTGAACTGTCAAAATCCAGTTGGAAAGTGCATTGAAAGTAGATTGAATGCATTATTTAGTGTGTGTGATCACCGGTTACTAGACTAGCAAATTGCTTCAGGAGTGAGAACTATTTCATATGCTGGAACTAGCCAGTTGTTAATGGGACAGGTTTTCTTTCTTGTCTCCAACTAGTTCAAGTGCTTCAGCCAGTTTGGTGTAGTGGTTAAGAGCAGACTTTAATCTGGGAGAACCAAGTCTGATTCTCTACTCCTCCTCATGAAGCTGCTGGGTGACCTAAATTGCAGATGATACTAAATTGGGAGGGGTAGGAAATACCTTCATCGTCTTGGAGAGGAGTGACAAGTGGAGTGCCTCAAGGATCTGTCCTGGCACCTGTTTTATTCAACATTTTTATAAACAATTTGGATGAAAGAATAGAGGGAATGCTTATTAAATTTGCAGATGATACTAAATTGGGAGGGGTTGCAAATACAGTAGGAGACAGAAACAGGATAATCTTGACAGGCTGGAAAACTGGACTAAGACAAATGTCCCGCCCAGCCCGGGCGAGGACTGCGCGGGGGGGACCCCCCGGCGCCTTCCAGCCATTCCCAGCCCCTGTCGCCGCCTCGAGAGCCTCCCACACCTTCCCAAGCCCCCGCGGCGGCCCCACCCTTCACCCGAGCTGACGAGGCGCCAACAGCCACCCGAATGACGCCTCTCAGCCCACGAGCCCGTCTCCGGGTCCAAAGAGCCTGGCCAGAGCGAGACGTTGGGGAGCAGGAGGGAGAAGCTGAGCCCAGCACTGGGCAGAGAGGAGGAGAGCCACCTGACCTGTGGTGGCAAGAGACGCCACACCCCAGCACGCTGCAGAGGTCCAGGACGCCCAAGGCACGCCCAGGCAGCCCAGCCCCGGCTCGCCTCTCCCGGGCGTCTGGGGCTTTGAAGGGGGGGAGGAGCCAGAGAGGGGCGGAACCCAAGAAGGGGGAGGATTGGGATGGGAGGATAAAGGGAAGGGAGGCAGGAGGTCGGGGAGGAAGCTGGCCGGTGCTTATTGAGGCTGCCTCGCGAGAGAGAGGGTCAGGAGCCGCAGCACAGCCAGGAGGGGAATGGGGGCCTGTGGTGAAGTAACCCGGCTCCCACCCCCTGTTTCTGAGACCTCCGGGGAACGCCGCAGAGTGCCTGGGAGGGGCGACGGCGGCACCGGCAGACCGGGAGGGGTGCCCAGGGTGCGACAACAAATAAAATGAATTTTAACAGGAATAAATGTAAAGTTTTGCATTTAGGTAGGATGCATCATTATAGGATGAGGGAGACTTGTCTTGGCAGTAATATATGTGAAAAGGAGTCTTAGTGGACCATACGCTGAACATAAGTCAGGAGTGTGATGTGGTGGCTAAAAAGGCAAATGAGTTTTTGGGCTGCATCAATAGAAGTATAGTGCCCAGCTCCCGTGAAGTAATGGTGTTGCTTTACTCTGCTCTGATTATGCCTCACCTGGAGTATTGTGTTCAGTTTTGGGCACCACAATTGAAGGATATAGACAAGCTGGGACATGTCAGAGGAGGGCAAAGAAGACCAAGTCCTATGAGGAAAATTGAAGGAGCTGGGTATGTTAAGCCTCGAGAGGAGATGACTGAGATGAAATATGATAAACCATCTTCAAGTATTTGAGCGGCTGTCACATAGAGGATGGTGCAGAGTTGTTTTCTGTTTCCCCACGATGTTGGACAATAACCAGTGGGTTGAAAATGAATCAAAAGAGTTTTTGGCTAAACATTAAGAAAAACTTCCTGACAGTTTGAGTGGCTCCTCAGTGGAACAGACTTCCTCGGGAGGTGGTGGGCTCACCTTCCTTGGAGGTTTTTAAGCAGAGGCTAGATGGCCATCTAACAGCAATGCTGATTCTGTGAATTAGGCAGATAATAAGGAGGGCAGGAAGGGTTGCATCAGTGCTTAGTTCTCGTGGACATTTCTTATCTGCCCGGGGAAATGCTGATTGACACTTTGTATTCAGTCAGTTATTTTTCTTTAGGCTAGTTTGGCAAGGGATCCTGGAGGTTTTTGCCATCTTCTGGGCATTGAGCAGGGGTCACTGGAGATGTATGTGTGAGGGGGAGGATTTGTGAATTTCCTGCATTGTGCAGGAGGTTGGTCTAAATGACTCTGGAGGTCCTTTCCAACTCTATGTTTCTATGACCTTAATGTCAGAACTTGAAGAACTTCAAACGAAACTCATTACTTTGTTTCAAAAGTATAAGCTGTTTATTGAGAACTGTGTTCAGGGAAAGCACAAGTTGACTCTGATAACGGGTTCAGCTATCGATACATTCTTTATGCAGTTGTAACAGAAACAATAAAACCATTTCTCACACTCTGGGAGACAATTGTCTGTTCCCAGGGTCCCTCATCTCCAAGGAGGAGGAAGGAGCCCTGCTGTGATGCTCTGGCAGGCTAGCTTCAAAGGACACCTGCAGATGTTTTCCAGAGGCTATCTGCCACCCTTCAGTGGTTACAGTTTGTTTGAAATGCAAAGCATTGGGTTAGCGGACCTGACTACAAGGACATAGGATTAGTAGGCGGTTACAATATGGAGTCGGTTAGGCTAATATCACCAAGCTCAGCATACATAACAGATACAAGTTCTGACATACTGCCCCTCCTAAGCTCTCGCCCGGGGCTTGTGCGGGTACAGTAGGTGGAATTTCTTAAGCAATTGCGGGGCAGACACGTCGCTAGCTTTGACCCATTCGTCGCAGCCAGGGGGAAAGTACTTCCACCTTATTAGGCAGTACAATACCCCCCGTTGGACCCTGGAGTCTAGGATCTCCTGCACCTCTTGGTGGCTCTGGCCCTTCACTCGAATAGGTGGTGGCTCTGGAGGGCGAGGGTGCCAGGATGTAGCTCCAGGATCCTTGCGAAGAAGGCTGCAATGAAAAACAGGGTGGATCTTACTAAACATTTTGGGTAGCTCCAGTTCTACGGTAACCTCATTGATCACCCATTTTATTTTGAAGGGGCCCAAGTACTTGTACGAGAGTTTCCAACATGTCTGGTGGAGGGGGAGGTTCTTAGTTGACAGGAATACGCTCTCCCCCTCCTTGAAAGTCCACTGGGGGGAGTGCCTCCGGTCGAAGTGTTTTTTATAGTCCCCTTTTGCACTCTCTAAGTTCTCTTGTATCACCTTCCATCCCTCCCGGATCCCCTCCCACCATTGTTGGCATGAGGTCGGTTCCGGGGCCCCCGGTGGCACCGGGAAGAGCGGGAAGGGTTTCCCCTCGTAGCCATTAACGATCTGGAAAGGGGAGGTCTTGGTGGAACTGTGCAGGCTGTTGTTGTATCCATACTCTGCAAAAGGCAGAAGCTCCACCCAGTTAGTCTGCTGGTAGTTGACGTAGCATCTGAGGTACTGCTCTAGTAACCCGTTCAGCCTCTCCGTCTGCCCGTCAGTCTGAGGGTGGTAGGTGGAGCTGAGCCCCTGTTCCATGCCTGTGATTTTGCAGAACTCCCGCCAGAAGTTGGCAACGAACTGAGGCCCGCGGTCACTAATTACCTTGTCTGGGAATGAGTGAAGGCGGACCACGTGGTGAAAGAATAAATAGGCCAACTTCTTAGCCGTGGGCATGGAATAAAGTGGGCCTGCTTCGAGAAGGTGTCCACCACCACCAGGATCACGGTTTTCCCCTGGGAAGCTGGCAGCTCTACTATAAAGTCCATCGAAACCACCGCCCATGGTCTTGTGGCAGTAAGCAATGGTTGGAGGAGTCCGGGTGGCTTCCCCCCCCCCCCCCTTCGTTTGGCCATGATGCAAGTGCGGCAGGAGCTTACAAACTCTGAAATGTCTTTTTTCATCTGTGGCCACCAGAATTGACGTGCTACTAAGTGCAATGTCTTCATGTAGCCGAAATGCCCTGCTAGGCGGCTGGAGTGGCATTGCGTCAAGATCTCCCCCCCCAAGCACTTTGGTACATATATTTTCCCATTGTAATACCACAGTCCACCCTCCCCCATCTCCACGCCCTCGGGTCTTTCCCCTCCCTCTGCTTCTGATTCGGCCACTAGGCGTTCCTTTTCTTTCGGTTCCGGGGCCCCCGTCTTTTTCCCTGACCGGGTAGTGACCCCTCCCGCGATCTGGGAGGGAGGGATGAGCGAGTCTATCACCTCTTCCTTTTGACTCTCATGCTAGGGCATGCGGGAGAGGGCGTCGGCTAAAAAGTTTTTAGTTCCGGGTATGTGCTTCAGCACCCTTCACTACCAATCGAATTTGGCAAAAAACCCCGCCCACCGGATCTGCTTGGCTGTGAGTTTGCGCCAACCGGTTAGCGCCTCTAGGTTTTTGTGGTCGGTCCAGATTTCAAAAGGGACCCGCGCCCTTTCCAAACACGATCGCCAGGTTTTTAGGGCGAAGGTGACGGCGAATGCTTCTTTGTCCCACACTGACCAATTTCGCTGCTCATTGGAAAAATTGCGGGAGATGTACACACAAGGCCTCCATCCCCCCTCCTCGTCCCTCTGCATCAGTATCGCCCCAACAGCAACGTCGGAGGCGTCGCATTGTACCACGAACGGTTTAAGTTCGTTGGGGTGGCCTAGCACAGGCTCACTTGTGAACAGCCTTTTTAGCTCATCGAACGCCTCTTGACACTTGGGCGACCAGTCTAGGCGGGCTCCGGGTTTCTTTGCCTCCTCCCCTTTCCTCTTGGTCTTGAGGAGTTCAGTGAGGACATAGGATTAGTAGGCGGTTACAATATGGAGTCAGTTAGGCTAATATCACCAAGCTCAGCATACATAACAGATACAGGTTCTGACACTTGAGTCAGTCACAGTTCTTTCAGAGCTCTCTCAGCTCTACCTATTACCTCACAGGATATCTGTTGTGGGGAGAGGAAGGGAAGGAGATTGTAAGCTGCACTGAGACTCCTTTTGGTAGTGAAGGGTGGGGTATACATCCAATCTCCTCCTTTCCTCCTCCTCCTACTCGTTTCTGCCTAAGATCATGAAGTGTCCCAAATTGTCCATACAACAGCAGTCAATGAGGAAATGGAAGTATGTCATACTTCTTGTCATACTTTTTGGGAAGTTTCAGAGGGCAGCCATGTTAGTCTGCAATAGAACAGCTAGATCTGAGCCCGGTAGCAGCTTAGATATCAAGAAGATTCTTGGAGTATGGGTGTCCAAGAGTGAAAGCTGGTGAATGTTATCTGACAAAGGGAGATTTGACTGTCAAAAGCTCATATCTTGAGAAATTTGTTGATCTCTAAGTAGATACTTCACGGGGTTCCTTTGTGTGTGTTTATCCAGTCTCATGTAGGATTACCAACCTCCAGAGGAAGGCTGGACTTCTCCTGGAATTATAGCTGATCTTCAGAGACCTGGTCCTTGAAGGAACAACAACTCCAGCAGGTAGATTCTATGACATCACATTCCTGCTGAGCTCACTCTCTTCCCCAAACTCTACCCTCTCCAGGAACCACCTCTGAATTCCCAGGAATCTACCAAGCAGGAGTTGGCAGCCCTATGAGAATGAGGAAGTCACTAACCTTCTCTCACAATAGACTTTGCTATCCTTGTGTCAGGGCCCAAGGCTCAGCCTCCTTTGCACCAGGAGGAGAAGCAGAGAATGAAGGTGAAGAAGAAGATGCAGCAGAAGGCCTAGCAGACAGTAAGTTTCTCTTCAACTGATCACTCAGACTCCAAGAAAAATCCCAACCCTGTTGGAGCACTTGCCACTGTGACTAGGCATGACACCTTTAAGAAGAGACAGACTGTTACTGGAGAGGTGGGGCTTGTGCAATCTTTGCAGGCTGGGCTCCCTGCCCCATGTGGACGGTTTGACTGAATACTCTACTTGAAGTACATCCCAACCCAGAATTAAACAATATACAAAATGTATAGAATTAGGGAAGTCAACAATTTGTAAATATATAAAATATATAGTTAATATGTGTGTGTGTGTGTGTGTGTATATATATATATATGGATTTTTAAAAATTTCTTCACAGGGGATTTCAGAAAGATAGTAAGGCATATAAAAATAGGTGCCAATCTATTACTTTAATAAATCCAGTTTGAAGAGCCATAAAAATCAGCTTTCACGAACTGCAGGGCTCTTTTTGTAGCAGGAGCTCCTTTGCATATTAGGCCACACCTCCTCGATGTAGCCAATCCTCCAAGAGCTTACAGTAGGCTCTGTAAGAAGAGCCCTGTAAGCTCTTGGAGGATTGGCTACATCAAGGAGGTGTGGCATAATATGCAAATGAGCTCCTGCTACAAAAAGAGCCATTAATAAAACTATCACTTGTCTACAAATTACAGGAACAGAGAATGGCATGGTCCATATGCAGGGACTGGGAAAAAATACACTTGAGTTGACTGGAGATTCAGCATATAATTTTCTAAATAAATAATAAATAAATTGTACAAATACTTAGAAAAATCATGACAAAAGAGTAAGAATCTAAAGAGTAAGGATTTTTAATTTACTAAAGTCTAACAATTTAAAAACATGTTTCATTCCTCCCCAAAGATATACCTATACATAACTATGATGAAAGTTATTGCAATTGATTGTCTGTGTGCCCTACCATGTATCAACAGCCACTGAGATAAGGCTACCATATGACTCAGTTGTTAGGGAGGACCAATATAGTATAGTGCAAGGGTGGCCAAACTTGCTTAACATAAGAGCCACATAGAATAAATGTCAGATGTTTGAGAGCCACAAGACATGAACATCAGATGTTTGATGAGGGGAGGGAAGAGGGAAGGAGAGGTGGAAAGAAAGCAACTTTAACTTTAAATGCCTTCTCCAAGCTGCCAGCTGGCCTGACTTGGAGAAGTAATGTAAAGAGAGAAATGCCTTTTCCAAGCTGTCTGACAAGGTGGTGGGGGCTTTGAGAGCCACACAATATGTGTGAAAGAGCCACATGTGGTTCCTGGGCTTCAGTTTGGCCACCCCTGCTATAGTGGTTAAGAGTGCTGGAGTACTACTGAGGAGACCCGGGTTTGAATCCCGACTTGTATCATGGAAGCCCACTGGGTGACCTTGGGTTTGTCACACTCTCTCAGCCTAACCTACTTCACAGAGTTGTGAGGATGTTATAATGGAGGAGAGAAGGAGAATGTAAGTTGTTTTGGGTCACTACTGGGGAGAAAGGCAGGGTATAAATGAATTAAGTTTTTTAAATTAGTCTGATCAGGGGCATGCAATCTGTTCTTGTTAAGAGCTTTGCTGGGCCAGATTCCCAGCTTTCCTTTGTTATAAACATTGTTAGCACCTGAAATTCTTCCTAAGCCTTTAGCACCAAACATACTTTCATTGTTCTAGCCAAAGAGAAAAGTCATGTTTGTATCCTGACAAGCTTTGCTGTTATCTGACAGCAAACTGTGAGGAAATCCTGGCATGAGGAAATGGTCAGGAAAAAAAAATGCTTCTAATGTTTCCCCAAACTTCTGTGTGAGTTGCCAGGAGAACACACACACACTGGAACTGAGAGCTAATTCAACAATTGACTGTGCTGGAACCGCACAGCGAGCAAGCCATTTGTATCATACAGGGCTGCCAGCTTTCAACCTCTAGCTGTCTCAGGTTGATCTTCAAGCAATTGTCAAGTGAGGTTGTTTAACTTCATGCCATGAAAAGCTTCAACTGCCCATTTCTACTCATTAAACCTGTTAAAGAGACATGATATTTCCTCCTACCTCCAGTTGACTTCCTTTCATATATATTGAGCTGTCTGGATCTGGGACACAGGGTATGGCAATCATAGCTCCGAAACATTCTCTGTTGCTGTTCCACATTTATTTCCCTCTTTGATTGATACTCTGGTGGAGTTGGAGCCCCATGACTGGCAAAGTGTTCATTACCCTGACGATTCAATTTTCCACTTTTACAGAAAAGGTCAGAAAAAGCACAACGGAATTATTGATGCTACCGTCTAAGTTAGGGGCTTTCTGGGTTGCCGTGTCCAAAAATCACCCAAAACTTAAGGTCAGCATTGTATATACCACATGTTCAATGTCTTCTCTTTTGAGAAGAGATTCTTGTCTATTACTTGCTTCCACTCTCATGTCCTTGAACAGTCAAGTCCAGGGGTCATTTTGTAGAAAAAAAGGTGCAGGAACTCAGTAGCATATCTCATTTGCACATGCCCCGGGATCTGTGTGCAGAAGGGAGAAAACTGGCTGGAGGTTCAGGTGCTGCGGCTCCTGTGAGCGCCTGCTGAATTCAAGCCCAGGTCAGGTCAGTAGCTGCAGCCCAACTTGGCAGCTTCTACAATAAAACATCAAGTGGTGAAAAATAGATTCCACCCCCCCACCCCCCAGCAGTAGTTTCATGGCATAGGACTTGTCCATTGCATGGATGGATAGCTAGTGACACCATCATTTGCAAAGTTGTCTGTACTAGGTGTGAGAACTGTGGAGAACCTATTTATTTAAGTTGCCTATACATTTGATCCATCTTATCCCAAAGGCTCAAGATGGCTCCAAATTAAACCCTTATTTCTTTATCCTCTGGCAAATCTATGAGATTAGTAAAGAGTTGGAGAGAAAGGAAAGAAGTTACCCAAATGCCAAGGCCTATAAATGAAATAAGCAGCTAAGGGTTAGCTTATTTCAATACTTAGATTCACTCTTATATAAATCATGATGGTGGATTTATGATCTGTCATTTTAAAAATCGTATTGTTGAGAACCTTCTCTTGATTTTGAGCTTTATATTGGAGTAATTCCCAACGTTCTACTATTGAGGGGCTGGGCTTAATGGTATAGCATCTGCTTTGCATGAAGGATGTCCATTCCATGTAGTTCCAGTTGAAAAGATCAGGTGTCAAGAAAAACCTATACATGAGAACCTAGAGCTTCAGAGTAGACCCTGCCTGCCAGTCATAGGAGAAACTATTGACCTTGATAGTCTAAAGTTCTGACTCAGTATAAGGCAGCTTAGGTCTATACAAACTAGGCAAGGTATGTATAAAATCATGTTTTCCATCAATAAGCTTTCTATGAGACCATTCTCCCCCCCCCCAAAGGCACACTCCTCTTCACACTGACACTGTGTGACACATTCAGAGACGCATTCCTCTTCACAGTGAGTGAGCATGAATTTCTAGTATTATTTATTTGCAATCAGTTATATATATATATATATATAATCTTATGCTTCCTCCAAAGGATGGCATAGGCATTTCACTCCCCTTCCATTTCCCCCTATACAACATCCCTACAAAATAGCTTAGGCTAATAGAGAAAGACTGTCCCCAAACTGCCCAATGAGCCTAGTAAAGTTACCAACTCCACATTGGAAAATTTCTAGAGATTTGGGCCAGAGCCTTTGGGGACAGAAAGGACCTCAGAAGGGTATCTTGCCATAGAATTTGCCCTTCAAAGCTACCATTTCCTCCAGGGGAACCAATCTCTGTACTTTCAAGATCACTTGTAATTGCAGGAGATCTCTAGGTCCCACCTGAAGGCTGGCAAGCCTCATGACTGAGTAGGATTTTGAACCCAGTTGTCCTATTCTGGCATGCTGACCATTGAATCATGCTGACTGTTACCTGCCATAGTCTGAGAACATGAAAAAGGTTAATATCTTTCACTGGATCTCCTCTTATATGTACTGCTGCGTTAAATTTTTCGTTACAATTTTTCTCAAGCATTCTCGCTGATCACAGTGCTAGCTCTACAACAGCTGATTAAAAGATGTGCTCTGTGTTCAGGAAGAGGTGGGTGCGAAGCAGCTTCACATGTTTACTGTCTCTTGAATGCATTCCTCCTCATCGCCAACTATCCTGTAAGACTGAGATTAGAGATGATCCTGAATGCTATTTTGTTGCATTCCACTGTTATTACATCTTTAAAAACCCAGCCAGAGAATGTTTTAAATAAATATTTTAAAACAACCTGGAATACACAGCACAATTTTCACAGAGGATGTGTATTCAGGATCACATAATGCCAAACAATAAACACTCCCTATCTGCCACGTCAAACTTAGTGTCAAAATATTTTCCCCATCTTTTGTGCCTTCCGGACATGTGTTCCTTCGACCACTATTGCCCACCAAGCTACTCCCTGATCCCAGAGAGCCATCAGGATGTAGTGACTAAGAGTGGCGGACTCTAATCTGGAGAACCAGATTTGATCCCCAGTACCGCCTCATGAAGCCAGCTGGAAGACCTTGGGCCAGTCAAAATTCTCACAGAACTCTTTCAGCCAGCCCCACTTACCTAACAGGGTGCCTGTCATGGGGAGAGGAAGAGAAGGTGATTATAGCTGCTTTGAGTAGAGAAGAGTGAGATGTAAAAACCTACTCATCTTCTTTAGTCATATTCAAGAGTGCCATTTCTTATGGAGATTAAGTTTTTGGCAGATGCATGGTGGCTACAGCCCTTAGAGGTAGGAAGCAGGAAAAGCACCACTCCAACAATGTCCCCAATGGGAACCCATTAACTTCTTACATACAAATAACTAAAGGCTGCTTATTCTTTTCTATGTTGAAAAGGGAAATGCTGCACTTGGTGATACTATTGTAATGAGGGCAAATTTTGCCTCATCGGGGGAGAGGAGCTGGACATTACAAACTGGGGTTTCAACAAAACAGTGCAATGCTCTTCTATAAAGAAAGATGCTCCACATTCCCAGGGCAGCCCTTCCTTCTGTGTATACCCTTGTCCATTGTAATGACAAATGGGCATTTTCCTGGTCTGAATTAAAGGTTTGATTCTGATCTGCCATATTCCAATTTCAATATGGAAAGGCATAACGATTCTTCGAAAACTGTGGCTATAAATTCTGTACTTGCATAAATAATCCCATTGCATAAGGGCTGTTTACACAACAAAACCATGTGCAAGCTTATGTCTTTCTTCCCCTCTCATAAAGGGTTATTTCAGTTTGCAGCACTGCCTTTTCTTCTTTTACCATTTGCTGTTGTCCATTTTCCATCATGAAGTTCACTGGGGTCAGCAGTTCTCAAACAAAGATGACTTTAAAAAATGATCCAAACATACATTAAAACAAGGCTCTCAAGCAATGGCCCCCTGGGGACCTTAGTTTCTTTTCTAGAAACAGAAATTACTGGAAATTCAACATTTATTTTAAATACTCCAGCACAAACAGATAAGGCAATGAACTGACCTAGATTTAAACTTCCATCTCCTGAGACAGAAGATCTTCACATTAACCCACTGTTGCTCAGACATGTAATGCTTTACATATATCAAAGGGCAACCACCTAGAAACTTGAACTTCAGCTGTGTGTCTTTTGTTCTTTTCCGTGGCAGGGCAATAACATGGTTTCCTCAAAAAAGCCTTAATCCTCGCCGGTACAAATTTCCCTAATATTCAATAATCGCTCCCAG
Source organism: Heteronotia binoei (assembly GCF_032191835.1). Taxonomy (NCBI): domain Eukaryota; kingdom Metazoa; phylum Chordata; class Lepidosauria; order Squamata; family Gekkonidae; genus Heteronotia; species Heteronotia binoei. The sequence goes on along the minus strand of NC_083226.1, from coordinate 150,472,685 downwards.
TGGGGGATGTCTGGTACCATCTGTGCCAGCATATGTTAAATATCGTCGAGAGGCCAGGGCTTCATTTTGTCACAGTCTTTTCTGTCACCTAAAGAGAGAGATGGAGAGAGAGAGACAGAGAGAGTGAGAGAGAAATATCCCTTCACATTACAACCAAGAATTTAGCAAAATTTGACATTGATGGGTCTCTAGCAATACATTCGACCAAGTGCATTTGTAGCCATACCCAGGCTCCTGGAAGCTGCTAACCAGTGCTAAATTAATCTAAGCTGATATAAAAAATAAATAGTGTTTTCACTGGAACACTCAGCAACCATCTTCAGCCTAGTAACAATGTACTTTATAGGAATCAGAAACACAATTATTTGGTAATATCTAAGCAGTTGATCAAGAAGGGAAGGATGAGCAATATCCCTTTCTAATTTTCAACTCTGCCCCCCACCCCCCAGCATCCATGAATTTAAGACAATTCCCAGGCGTATATATTTCATTATCCACTTTTTTCCAAAACAAAAACAGATTTTTTTAAAAAAAGTCCAATTAAATTTTTATACTGAAAAGTCACCCTTAAAATGTAAACATTTTCAGAATTCACAATTCTGTACATATTGTCAAGGCCAGCATAGTGTAGTAGTTAAGTGCACGGACTCTTACCTGGGAGAACCAGGTTTGATTCCCAACTCCTCCACTTGCACCTGCTGGAATGGCCTTGGGTCAGCCATAGTTTTTGTAGGAGTTGTCCTTGAAAGGTTAGCTGCTGTAAGAGGTCTCTCAGCCCCACCTACCTCACAAGGTGTCTGTTGTGGGGGTAAGTAACTGAGCAATAATTAATAAGTAACAGCAATAATTCTAGCTAAGATTAGATTGAGGTGGTTGGTAAGACCTGTGAATAGCAGCAAATTAGCATACAGCATAATAAAAGCATTTATAACCAGATGTGAGACCTTAGTGATGTTAGCATGTGTAGTGGACTCAAATTTTGTTCTGTTGTGGGGAGAGGAAAGGAAAGCAACTGTCAGTCATTTTTTAGATGCCTTAGGGTAGAGAAAAGTGGGTTACGAAAACCAATTTCTCCTCCTCCTCCTTCATTATCTTGCAGTCGGTCTAGAGGAAGTCTATCCTAGCTTGTGTGATTGATCTCCCAAATAGTGATGCTATAAATGTTGTGTCAAATGTGTTCAACTAGGTAACTTTATGAATGTATGAATGAGATGATCATGTGCTACTGGATTCTTACTCTTTTCTACCAAAGGGTAGGGATTTTTTAAAGTATTTATGACTGATGGGATTATTTAGGGATGCCAGCTGGTCTCCATACTACAGAGATTGGTTCCCTTGGAGAAAATGGGTGATTTGGATGGTAGATTCTATGACATTGTACCCCACTGATGCCCCTGTCCTCCCCAGGCTCCACCTCAAATCTCCAGGAGTTCTCCAACTTGAAGTTAGCAACCCTAACCCCACCCCCTGCCAGCAGCTGGGGGAACCTGGCAACCCTATTTAAATTTTGGTGAGCTATAGAATCTTGGCCTTGAATTCTTGGCTACAGCCAGAAGGAGAACACAGTGTTACTTATCACTGAATTGGTATGTGATGTGTGTGTGTATAAAACACCTAGTCATAACTGCTGCACTTTCACTAGGGAATTATATGCAACTTCTCAGCGTGCTTGTCACTTGGTTTGCGAGTAAAGAAGCCTGAGCGAGCTTTGCTATAATTACAATTCCCTTTCTTTCCTGTAAGACAGAAATGGATCAATAGCCTACGAGAGAAGGAATAAGAATCTTCAATAACCTTTACAGCTCCCTGAAATGGAATTATGCTTTTCTTTGAGGCCTAAGTCAATGGTCTAATTCAAAATTATGATTGAGCTATTTCCTGGAGTGGAAATTAAAATTAGAGAAAGAAGGTGTTTCCAACTAGGGGTGTTTTCAGCAGCTCGCATCTGAACAAATATTGCAGAACTCCCCTTTTGAGCTCCTGATTAGCTTAATAAAGAATCAATATTGTGCTGGGCCTCTGAGGAGCCTGGCTGTATATATTTGCCTTGGTTCAGCTGGCAATGAGAATATCATGTAAAGATGTGCAGAAGCATTTTAGTCAACTTGTCTGCTTACTGATTAGGCCTAAGGAGATATTTGATTACTGAATCAAGAGGTTGGTCTTTCAGCATCTCTTCCCAGGATAATTTGCCATTTGCTTGTAGAGGATGATTGACATCAGTCTGTAATAAAATAAAGAGAGGGGGAGGGGGCTGTTTATTTTTGAGGACTGTGAACCACTTTCTGAAAGTTGATTAGCCATGCAAGCTTACACGGAGCAACACCCTTCTAAGCCCATTGACTTCAATTAACTTTGGAAAGATATCAGCCTGTTTAGAATCGCTGTTCAGGAATCCAGCTATGGCACTGCCACAAGTGATTAACACAGAACACTACCCCCCCCCCCCATTTGGAGCTGGGCAGATAGGAAACTCAAGATGAAACAGTATTTTCATGTGAATGGAAACCTTGTGGGGAGGCAGTACAATGTCTAACTCTGATGTCTAACAGTTTAGGCAGAGTTAGGTCCTTCTAAGCCTGAGCAAGAGGCTGTGTAGAAGTAGTGCAGTGCAGAGAGGTATTGTTGTGTCTAAGACGGGCATAACTCTGTTTAGGATTGCACTGTTTAAGCAGAGTTATGTCCTAATCCCATTAAAATCAATGGTTTTAGAAGGGTGTAACTATGCTTAGAATTGCACAGAGGGTCTCCTGTTCAAATTTTACATATACCGTGAACATACAAAGAGGTTTCATGCAAGCCATTATTCTCTCAGCCCACCTCATGCCCTCATCTGGTGCAAGGGGACAATTGCGTGTGTTGTTTTACAGAACCTTTGCAATGGTTACTAAACTGATGTGTGCAAAGAGTTTAGGACAATTGCAATGATGGGGAAGATTAATTCCTGGCAATGTAGCTACTTTATTACAGGAGGATATTTATATTCTTGTCGCTGGTTGCTTCCATTTTAGGACCTGTTAGCACTGCTGGGCCATTTGTTTCCTGCAGTTACCTAGAAGCAAAACTAATATTTTACAATCTCAGCAACAAGATCCTACTATGCATTAACATTGAAGTAGGTTCTGTTCAGCAAAAGTTCCACTGTTCCCAGGCACTCTCTGTTTTAAGTCCTGCATTCTCTCTTTAAAGGGTCATCTGCTTCTTGGCTTCTTAATTAGTTTCTTCCTATTATTAGCATGATGTCCAAATTGTAAGATGTCATAGTCCTGCTATACACTGCATTGGTCAGGCTGCAACTGGATTATTATGTGCAATTCTGGAGGCCTCACTCCCAAAAGGATGTGGATGAAATGGAGCAGGTGCAGAGGAGAGCAGCGAGGATAATCAGGGGCCTGGAGACCAAGCCCTATGAGGAAAGGCTGAAGGGCTTGAGGATGTTCAGTTTGGAAAAGAGGAGGTTGATCACTCTCTTAAAGTATTTTGAGGGCTGTCACTTAGAGGAGGGCAGGGAGCTGTTCCTGTTGGTGGAAGAGGATAGGACTTGCAATGAAGGGTTTAAATTAAGGGTGGGAAAGTACTGGATGGATATTAGAAAAAAATATTGCAGGAAGAGTTGTTCAGCAGTGGAACTGGCTACCTAGGGAGGTGGTGAGCTCCCCCTCGCTGGCCATCTTTAGGCAGCAGCTGGACAAATGCTTGTCAGGGATGCTGTAGGCTGATCCTGCATTGAGCAGGAGGTTGAACTAGATGGCCTGTATGGCCCCTTCCAACTCCGTGATTCTATAATTTTTCAGTTGTATAGCTATGGCATTCATGAATTAGCTCTTAATTAGTCAGTTCCTGTTATGGGGTGGGGTCTTTAGTCTTTGTATCTAAGTCAAATGCTTATTCACTATTCTTTGAAACAGTGTTATTTTCGTGCACTACAGACTTACCTCTACTTTAAAGCAGTTTCCAAACTTTAGACATGTCATCAATTTTCCTCAGTTATTTTTTGGGTCTTGCTTTTGGCGCCTAGCAATGAATGATGACCTCGAAGCAACTGTGTTGCTTCAACATGCATTGTTGGATCAAAGACTATCATGTTCTCCAAGTTCTCTCAGTTCTCTCCCAGGCACAGTTCTCTCAGAACTCTCTCAGCCCCACCTACCTCACAAGTTGACTGTAGTGGGGAGAGGAAGTGAAGGAGCTTGTAAGCTGATTTGAGACTCCTTACAGTAGAGAAAAGAAGGGTATAAAAACCCAACTCTCCTTCTTCTTCTTCAGAGATCAGGTGAAAATGGCTACTTTGGAAGGTGGAATCTGTGGCATTATATCCTGAAGTGACATCATCATGCTGATGATATCAACGCATGACATGCCTGTTGGGTGAGGCTTCCCTGACTGGTGAGCAGTAGCCAGCAGCAGGCTGAAGCCCAAAAAATTGGGGGAACCCCCACTCAGAATGGAGTCTAGCAACCCTAAATAAATAATAAAAATAGCAGAAGCTTTGGGGGCAGATAAAATGTAGGTTGATTGATGAGTGGGAAGGAGAGCAGGGAAAGGTAAGGATATGGGAGTTACCAGGGGGAGGGAATGAGGAAATAGTATGAGAAAGGGATATAGGGAAAACTGAGGTGCCCCTCATAAGATGTGGGCTCCCCTCTGTGCATCTTGTAACCAGCACTGGCATCTCAGCAAAACTCTTCCCAGAGAGAGGCTGCCAGAGATAGGGAAGGAGGGAAAACTAAATAAGGGATGGGGACAGATTTCCTGGTGGGTGGGAAAGAGAGAAAGAGGCAGGAAAAACCTAGAGGCAATAAGGGCTTTCAGGGTCTCCCACTCGTTCAATTCTGTACTCCACACACACACACACAATCTACATCCTTTTAACATTTTCTTTCTTTTTGTTCCTACATCAAGTATTGAATATTTAGCAAACAATCCCTTTTCCCACTATGAAAATCTGCAGGAGAAATCTTCATGCAAATTTTCACTCTCATCAACTTCTAACTGAGCTATTGGTACACCACTCATCATGCCACCTTGTTTGCAGAATGTAACAATGCCTGCTCTTGGCATGGTAATTCACAATTCAATCCATGATGATTTTGAGGTTCTGCTATACCAGCAGTCATGTGTAAAGGTTATTTATTACTCAGAAACTTTTAAAGTCTATTGTGAACCACTGTTTCATTGATGACTGTATTCTTGACAGCTCAGTGTTGTCTGCTCTGTGGTCCCTGAGAGAAAAACGTTAGTAGACAGTGCAGAATCAACACAGCATTGCAGATTATGTATTTATTGACAAGAACTTTTCCCTTCTTGCCAATACTTTTAACATGAAGCTGTGTCATACTGATGTCTCTGAAAATCTGGTTCAGGGTGAAGCTTTGCATTATGGGGAAGACACGCACATATACAATAGCTGTCATCCAAGGTGCCAGACTGACTACACAGCTTTTGTAAACCAATGATTCCTAAACCAATGAACCATCAATTGTTTGCAGGTCCTATCTATGCAGTAAACTAAAATTAATGCCCTGCTGGCATTCTGTCCCAGGAACCCTGGGAATTGTAGTTTCATAAGTGGGGAAGCCAGGGCTCTTATGGGAAGTTAAAGGTTGGAGTCTGATGCCATGGCTGTAGAACAGATAAAGTAATGGTAAAACTGAGGCCTTTAAGCATGAGCAGAGTGTGGTAATCTGATGTTACCACATGTGTTCCTGTTCACAGATATCAGACAGATATGGACTTTCTAAATTGGGTTCAGATTGCTCACCTAGAACCACAACCAGTTTGGGGTTGTTCTTCCTGCCTCCACAGTCTGGCAAACTTTGAAAATAGGCATACTTGCCAGTTGGGCAGACCAGAATCTTTACCTAGATAGTATGCAAGAAAGCTCAAAGTGCCTCTAATAGGCTATCAATAATCATAAAACAACTAGATCTTTTCCAGAACAATGCTTTAGAATTAATGTAGGGAAATATAGGAATACAGGAATTGACAGGTACTTCAGCATAAAAACTGTGAAATGGTAGTGTTTAGAAGAACATGGACATGAAAAGTCAATTGAGAGGAGAGAAAGAGAAAAAGAGCCAAGCCACCATCTGAGAGAGAATTCTGTACTAGGGAATGACAGTGAAGAAATGTCCTAGAGTTGCTAGATCTTAGTTCCTTGATGGTGGGCTGTGGGACAGATTTTTCCAGGAATGGGGATGGGTGGGGTGATGTCGCCATGCACAACATCCCCAATGTGATGACATAACATGGAATTGACATCATCATGCTGGGGACATCACACAGTGATGTCCTTGTATTTTAGGCTCTGGTATTTTGCCCTTTGATATCCACAGCACAATGATGTCACTTCTGTGTGATGTCATCACATTAAGGACATTGTGCCGGTTCATGGCTGTTGGGGGTGGGGCTTCCCCTCTGTCAGCCAGCTGGCCAATGGTGGGCAGGAGCCCATGAAATTGGGGGATCCCCTGCTCTCACCTGGGGGCTGGCAACTCTAAGTCCCAGAGAAAGAAAAGTGGAGTTGGTAGTCTCTATGCAACCAGAGAAGAAGACACCATCATCATTTTGGGTAATAGAGCAGCAATAATAAGAGCTAGCTCAAAAGAATATCAAAGAAATTACTATAAAACACAGGAATTTGGGGATGATAAGCATCTGTGGATTTTCCAGCTGTGACTGGGGTGGACTCTTCCCAAGGGGGTAACAAAAGCTGATGTCATCCAGGCAGGGGAGTATGCTGGGCAGACAAAAGGACCTGGCAGAATGGAGGTTTTACCCATGCCTGAGGCAGGCCGGTAGGAGACATTCAGGAAATGTCAGTAAAAGTCATTGAGCCCACCAGGCAGTTTGATAGATTTTGCATTCAGGAGAACTTGCATTTGCTGATAAAATTACATTGATAACTGAAGTGGGTTTTTTTTTAAATTGATCAGCAGGAAACTGGCAAGCTTGGTATGGAAAGACAGTACACACCTAAGAAGAAGGTCCTTAGTAATACAGAGGACACTTACTTCACAATTCAGGCATCATATCTGTTGTCATTTTTCTGTTTTCCCTGAGTCAGAAAGTTATTTGATTTGCCATTTGGAAACAGAACATCTTTATACCAACAGGACTTTTTTGTAGACAAAAGTTCAACATGAACTCATTTGCGTATTAGGCCACTCCCCCTGATGCCAAGCCAGCCGGAACTGCATTCCTGAGCATTCTTGCTCAAAAAACAAAACAACCCCCTCTGTGCCAACTAGGCTGCTAACAGACAGGCAGTTTGGGGTGCATGGGAGGTGTCCCAAATCAGGCAGGCTCAAAAAGAAGAATCAAAACCCATCCACATGCTCCAGCACAAGGCACCCCCTATCCCAGCCATGCGGCACTTTGGCGTGGTCAGACGGCTGTAGTGCACCATTCCCTTGGTAAGGTTTGGGTTTCTTTTCTTCCATACATTTTTAGTGGTCATGCGCACATGTGCTCATGTGCTCTGAACAGGTTTTTAAAATTATTTTAAAAAGAATACCAGTGAGCACCTAGAGTGGATTGGTGGGGTCACAACACTAATCCACCTTGCTTGCATGCTTCCGCATCCAGACACCAAAGAGGCAACCGGCATGCGGCTCAGAAATTTGCTACCACTTCAAAAGTGGTAGCTTTTTGAGATGCTCTGAGGATGCCAGAGGGCGGGATGAGTACAGGATGGGGTGGGTGGCAGATGTGTGTGTTTGGATGGGTTTTTCTACTTGGCTTCTGGGGTGTCTCTGGGTCACCTCAAACTGCCAGTCTGTTAGCAGCCCTAGAGTTGTGGTCAGATTTATTTCTTCATCCCAGCTCCTTTCCCTTGTTTTCAAATGGCACTGTCCTCTGCTAGCACCCCCTTTTTCTTCTTCTCATCCCACCAAAAAAGCTCTCAGGTTTGCTTCAGATTGCATTGGGTCCATAGATTTAAGGTGACCAGTTAAGTTGCTGTGAAAATTCACCTACTGCTTTTTACTTGGACAAAAAAAAAAATCTGCTGTCCTGGGAGGGGCTGCGGCTCAGTAGAAGAGCCTCTCTTTGCTTTGCTTTGCTTGCTGAGGGTCCCAGGTTCAGTCCTCCGAATCCCCACTTAAAAGGGCCAGGCTGTAGGTGATGTGAAGTACCTTTGCCTGAGACCCTGAAGATCTGCTGAGTCAACATTTCTGACACTGATAGCCAGATAGTCTGATTAAGTATAAGGGGGGGGGGGAGGAAAGGTCCCCTGTTCAAGCACCAGTCGTTTTCAACTCTGGGGTGATGTCTCATCATGACGTTCTCACGGCAGACTTTTTATGGGGTGGTTTGCCATTGCCTTCCCCAGTCATCTATACTTTCCCCCCAGCAAGCTGGGTACTCATTTTACTGACCTTGGAAGAATGGAAGGCTGAGTCAACTTTGAGCCGGCTACCTGAATCCAGCTTCCGCAAGAATCGTACTCAGGTCGTGAGCAGAGAGTTCAGACTGCAGTACTGCAGCTTTAGCATTCTGTGCCACGGGGCTCCTTGTATAAGTATAAGGCAGTTTCATAAATTCAAAGGGAAGCCAGCTTTGTCTGCTTACTTCTAAGGCCAGCTGCATCCTGTGCTGATTGGCTGGGAAAAGGATAACATCACTAATTTGTTTCCCTTTCTCTTACAGAGGCAGTTTTGCAATGTTTTACAAAGTATGCATTTAAAAGACAGAGAGAGCGTGCGCATCTGAGCACTGTAATTGAATAAATGTATATGCAATACATTAGAACTAAAAACAAAACAACAGCCAACAGGCAGACAGACCTCCTGCTGCATCTTCACTGCATCTTCACACCTGCCTTGTGCTACTGTCTGCCTGTTTTTTTAAAGGTTTAAAGCATTGCCCATTCACTTCAGTGGACTTGATGGCTGCGCTGTATCTCCACACTGTATTTGTCAAACAGACTGACAAAAGGCCATTTCTCTTGGTTTCAATAACAATCCATTTTCAACTATAACAGCCCCTACCTTAGATTCCAAAAACTGTACCCTCACCTAGAGAATCTTTCCTGTCAAATTCCAAGCAGATATGAGACATCATCTCTGTTCTCAAAGCAATGAATGGTGCAATTTCAAACAGACTTACACCTGTCTATGCCCGTTCTCTTCAATGGACTTAGTGTAAGTCTGTTCAGGATTGCATTGGATTCTTGCAAGTGAGCAAAAGTAGACAATGTATAAGTGCTCCCTTCCTCAAGCAGTGGGTGGACAAGGTTGATTATTTTACACAAATGGACTCCATTGACCATTCTCAAATCAGTCACCAGGAAACCAGATGAAGACGCTTTCAGGCAGCTTCACCCAGCATGGCTTGTTTCTGTAGTATTCTGATCAATTTCAAGCATCTTCCTAGAGCCTATTATTATTACTGTTATTATTGGTGGGAGTAGCGGTAGAAACAGCAGCAGTAGAGATGGGCACAAACTGGGAAAATGGTAGTTCATGTTGATTCATGGTTCATTTGATTGCCCAAATCAGTTCATGATTTGTTTGGTTTGGGTGGTGTAGATCAGCTGCCTTGTTAGTTAGAGACACAAACTCACCAGGAGTCTTCAGCAGACTCTCTTCCACCTGCCCTCCAAATCTGGTGAAGACTGGATTTAGAATATTCAAGTTATAGCCCCCTAAAGCAGGTGCCCCAAGGAAAGCTCAGCTTCAGCTCTCACAACAACTAACTCTTCTCTTCGTGCTGCAAAGTGAAAGCAGCTGAGTCACGGTGTCGGCTCCCATAGAGCAGAATGGGAACTCTATCATCTGGCTCTGCTGTGGGTGTTTCTATGGCTCTCAGATGTCCACACTCAGTGTTGCCTAGGAATTGATTGAAACAGTGCCAGGCTGTCTGGAAAAATGAGCCACCAAAGACCAAACCAGTTTGAAATGAATCACAAATTGGCCTGGTTCATGCTTGAACCAGGGTTCATTTTTCAGTTCATGCCCATCTCTAATTAGCAGCAGCAGCAATAATAATAACTGGAGTATAAAATTCCCAATATCTCAGTTGTAGAGGGGGAAAAAATGAGAAATAGGGTTTGGATCATTGACACTGCAATTCCAGGAGACAGCAGAATAGAAAAGAAAGAACAGGAGAAAATTACAAAATACCAAGACCTATGAATAGAATTAGAGCACCTTTGGGAGAAAAGGTTACCATTGTGTCAACTGTCATTAGAGCCCTTGGAGCAGTACCTAGAAGTTGCAAGAAACACCTGGAGAGTTTGGGCATTGAACAGATAACACCAGCTTAGCCCCAGAAGACAGTGTTTTTTGGAACAGCAAGACTTTTGTGAAGATACAACTGCAAAATCCAAAGAACTTGGCTAGATCTCAAAAGGCAAAACACCATCTACCAATCAAATATCTGTGACCACCACCACCATCGTCGTCGTCATCATCATCATGATGTTTATCCATTTATATAATTGTATAGCTTGCCTTTGTTGCTGAGACTCAAGGTAGATTACATAGTATAAGACAATATAAGCAAATAGCATGATTCATCTAATAAATAATGCAATAGGACCAGCATAACAAAAATTAGAAACAGTGCAAAAGGGATTGTCATTGCACAGCTTCACTTTTGGGTATCAACAAAATTTAAAATGGACTTCTGGTTTCGGCGATGCGTCTTTAGGAGCGGCTCAGACCAGCGCGTCCAGAGCCGCTTTTAAATTGGACTGTTCGAGGGGTCCCCCATGAAGGGTGACTCAACTCTGGGACCCAGGAAGGGTCCTAGAAGGCAGGGAGCTCAAGTGGTTGAATGGGGGTGACAGCGGTGGCAGTTGCCCCCCGATCCTGCTTGCTACAAGCCTCACTGTTCCGATCGCCATTTTTAAATGGCTTGAGGATTGACTGCCAGCTTTTTCCTTCCCCTTTTCTGATCTAAGCGACTCTGCAATAGCAAGACAAGCTGCATCTCTACTATTATGTCTGTAAGTCTTCTTTCTTCTTATTGCTGACTTTTAAGGCATTGCTCTTGACAAGCAGGGAAATGGAGAACCGGGCAGAAGCAGAATTCAAGTGGAGGCAAAAGATTGAGAAGGGGAGGGGGGAACTCTCTCTCCTTCTCCTTCAAGACTTCTAAAAGTTTCTGCCTATCTTGGTGACACCTATAATATCTGCATGAGGAGAACCACACCAATCTTTAAATGTAGAAGAGATTTGATGGCTGAATTTAATTGATTTGTTTTAAACTCCCTTCTGGGGAAAAAGTTTTGACGTTGGGAAAGTTGTTTGTTCCTGCCAAAAGGAGGAAGACTTTTAGATATTTGACAAAAATGGAAATAGACATAATTTGTTTGCAAGAAACCCATATTTTATCTAAAGACCAACATCTTCTGAAAAATGGTAGCTTATTTACAGCAACAGATATGAATAAAAAGAAAAGGGGATTGGCAATATACATTAAGGATAAATTCAACCCACAACTGCAGTATGCCTCTGAAGATGGAAGAATTCTATTAGTGGAAATTACAGTGGACAATAAAAATTTTTTTACTGGCAAATATTTATGCCCCAAATGATCAACAAGAGAAATTCTTTCAAGACTTACATCTTAAACTATCAAATTTGGAATATGTAGAATATTGTCTAATAGGAGATTTTAATGCATTTTCTGACAGACAAATGGACAAAAAATGCATAAACAGACTAAAAGTAAAAGTTTTCAATTGCCAATAAATTTTTGGAAATTAGCAGAAGAATTGGATTTGGTTGATGTATGGAGAACAAGATATCCAAATTCTAAAGATTTCACCTACTATTCTCCTAGCCACCAAACGTGGTCAAGAATCGATATGAGCTGGCTTTCTACAAATCTGGTCAAAGATCTAGTTGAGACAGAAATTCAAACAAGAGTTATTTCAGATCATAATCCTGTAATGATTAAGTTCAAAGGTACACAAATGAGAAGATCATGGAGGTTAAATACCTCAATTCTGAAAGATAAAGACTTCTTAAAGAATCTAAGGTTGAAATGAAATCCTTTTTCAAACAGAACACAACGCAAGATGTAAAGATGCAAGTAGTTTGGAATACTGCTAAAGCTTATTTCAGGGGCCTTGCAATTAGATATAGTATCAAGAAAAAGAAAGAAAGAACTGAAAATTTTAAAAAATTAATGTCACAAGCTGGAGAAGCTGAAAAGAATCTAAAAAAAAACAACTGACAAGATATCAATTCCAAAATAAGGTGAAAGAAATACAACACCAATTGAAATTGTTACTTATGGAAGAGATGGAGATAAAATTGAGGTATGATAGACAAAAATTTTTTGAGCATGCCAATAAGCCTGGAAGGTGGTTGGCCTATAGGATGAGAAAAGAAAAGGCCAAAAGAATAATTTCAATTGTGAAAGATGAGAATAACAAAGAGAAAGCTCAAAAACAAGAGATATGTCAAATCATGCAGCAGTTCTATAAAAAATTATATGAAGATAAGCAAGTTCACAAAACAGATTTAGAAGATTACATTAACCAAAATAATCTTAACAAATTTACAGAGGAACAGCAACAAATTTTAAATGAACCAATAACAATAAGAGAACTTGGAAATGTAATGGCATCTCAAAAGAATGGCAAAGCCCCGGGTCCAGATGGACTGCCTGCTGAATTCTACAAAGCCTATGAGGAGTCTTTATTGTTACCATTTAAGCGTCTCATTGAAAAGATTCAAGATAAGGCCAAATACCAGCTTCATGGTAAGAAGCTACAATATCCTTAATTCCAAAAGAAGATGCAGATTTGAAAGATACTAAAAATTATCGTCCAATTTCTCTTTTAAATGTGGATTATAAAATTTTTGCTGCAATATTGGCACAACATTTGAAGAAAGTTCTACAGTCTACAATACATCAAGATCAGGCAGGGTTCCTTCCTATAAGATACTTGAAAGATAATGTTAGAACAGTTTGTAATATTTTGGAATATCATGAAACTCATCCAGGGAAACAACTGGCTCTAATTTGTTTGGATGCTGAGAAGGACTTCGATAATGTTCGTTGGCAATTTATGTTACAGCAACTGAAAGATATGGAATGTGGTGAAAATTTTTTGAGAGAAGTAGAAGCAATATACTCTTTTCAAAGAGCAAGGGTGACAGTGAACGGTGAACTAACAGATGCAATTAATATTCAAAAAGGTACAAGACGAGGCTGTCCACTGTCACCACTACTTTTTATTTTATTTCTAGAGATACTGAACAACCAAATAAGAGAAGATGCAAGTATCAAGGGAGCAGTGATAAAAGGTAAACAATACAAACTGAGAGCTTTTGCAGATGATCTAATTTTTATATTAGAGCAACCAATAGATTCAACAGACTGTCTTATAAACAAGATCACACAGTTTGGTTACTGGGCAGGACTGAAGATCAATTCCCACAAAGCAAAATTTTTGACAAAGAATGTGATGATGGAACAAATCCAATCTCTTCAGCAAAAATCAGGGGCTTTGTATGAAAAAAGAATCAAATATCTAGGTGTACTTTTTTTCAAATAAGTGCAGCAATTTAAAAATAGACAATTATGATAAATTACTTAAAGAAATTAAAAAAGATTTGGAAAAATGGCATGACTTGAAATTATCCTTAATGGGAAGAATAGCCTTAATAAAGATGAATATCCTTCCAAGGTTATTATTTTTGTATCAAACTATTCCAGTATTTCTAAATAGTGTTTTTTTTTTCAAGAATTGAATAAGATGGTCTCCAAATATGTTTGGCAAGGCAAAAAACCTAGAATCAAACTAAAGACATTGCAAGACTCCAAATTAAGAGCAGGTATGGGCTTTCCAGACTGGCAATTGTATTACAAAGCTTCTGTGGTTTTGTGGATAAGAGACTGGATATTATTGAATGACAAGAGACAACTGTTGTTAGAGGGACATGATCTCACTATGGGGTGGCATGCGTATCTATGGTATCAAAGACTTGAAGGACATTCCTATTTTAAGAACCATTGGTTTTGGAAATCTTTGTATCATGCGTGGTCATGGTTAAAAATGAGAATTTATCAAAAAATTCCAAGATGGGTCTCCCCAGTGGAAGCATTTACTCATCCAAATCTTTTAAAACCAAATCAGAGTTATAGATATGATGACTTGTTGGGAAAAGATAATCAGCTGAAAACTAGAGAGGAGTTGGAAAATATGGACATTAAAATGAATTGGTGGTTGAGAATGCAAGTTGAATCTAGGTATGCCAAAGACAAGATGACAGGTTTCAACACAGAACAATACCCATTTGACAAAATATTTCTAGGCCCATAAGAAAAGTTAATCTCTAAACTATATGAATATCTACTACAGATGAAGATGCAAGATGAAGTTGTAAAAGATTGTATGGTTCAATGGGAGAAAAATTTTGGCCACAACATTACATTAGAAGAATGGGAGAGATTGTGGAAGTTCAATGTTAAATTAACTAGATCAGTAACTTTTAAAGAAAACTTGTATAAGATGTTTTATAGATGGTACTTGACTCCACAGAAATTGTGCAAGATCTATACTAATACGTCTAACAAATGTTGGAAATGTACTAAACAGGTTGGTTCCTTTTATCATATGTGGTGGACATGTGAGATGGTGAAGGACTATTGGAAAATGGTTCATGAGCTATTACAGAAGATTATGAAGACAGATTCAATTCAAACCAGAATTGTTTTTATTGAATATATTTCCTGAGGATTATTCCAAAGAAATGAGACGTTTGTTGGCACATTTCAATACAGCAGCCAGGATTCTCTTGGCATAGAGATGGAAATCTCAGGAAATTCCCACGAGGATGGACTTGGTGGGAAAAATTCTGGAAATAGCAGAGCTGGACTTTTTCTCCCAGCTGTTGGCTGGGAAATCTAAGGAAGAAGCAAGAAAATATTGGACAAAATTTTATTCCTGGCTAGACACTTAAGACTCTTAAGATTCTCTGGTGTGAACTTATATCTCCTTTTCTCCTGTATTTTGTATCACAAGATTGTCTATATTGGAATTGTCAAAACCAATAGATATTTTGACAAAAAGATTCATAACATAAAATATCAAAATGTTGATGATGCATAGTTTAGACACAATAATATGTGACAATTGATGTGTTTTAAAAAAGTATTGCAGATGTAGACATATTCTTTGAAAGTATTTTTATGCAGAATAAGATTAATATGTACTTTTGTTCTAAGAATAAAATTAATATGTACTATCCTCCCTACTCCCCACCCCTAATTTCTTGAAACCAATAAAACTTTTAAAAACTGAACAAAGTTTGAAATGGTTTTTCTTTCAAACCTGTACTTGCAAGCAAAATAATAAACAAAATTTTGAAAACTAGGTGATTTATGACAACCCTGTAGGGTTTTTAAGGTGAGAGACAGAGAGAGATAACTTGCCATTGTCTGCCTCTGTGCATCAACCCTGGACTTCCTTGGTGATCTCCTATCCAAGTAGTAAACAAAGGATGATCCTGCTTAGCTTCCAAAATCAGGTCAGCCTGGGCCATGCAGGTCAAGGTTGTTCCTATAGGTAACAACTTGAATTAAACATTTCCTAAACTTATTTCCTTGTTTCAACTGGTCTAAAAATAATGTAAGAAAAAGGTATATTAAAATGGAAGTTCAATCAGAAAGTGGAAGGGCATTATTAGCCATCTCATCATTCCAATCACTCTTGCCAGGTGCATCAGTAGGACTTTGCAAGACCAGATTTATGTAGCAATTTTGCTCAAAGCCAGCAATAACCACAAACCAGCTCTGGGGGGAAAAAAAGGAGGGCAATGCAGAAAACACCAGGCTGCAGTGCTTTGGCAAATAAGTCATCTGGCTTCTCTGTATCAGTTATTCAAATGAATGACAGCAATTTCAGGCAAAATTACTAGTGTCACATTGACTACCATCAGTCATGAAGCGCTATCACTGTGAGCCAAATACTATAATGAGAATATCTCAATGAACTAATATTCAATTTGAATCAAAATAAAAAATGTAAGATGAATTATATTGCATAAATATTGTGTTCTGTTGGAGTTTAAAAGCCTTTGTAAATGTAATTCTGCATGGTTGGCTGCCACAAGGAAAACATTGAGTTGGGCTAACTATTCCATGGGTGCAAGGATTTGCACCAACACAGCATAATCCTTTCCCTGCAGAGAGCCTGAAATGCCCCCAAAGACATCTCCCACATCAACAAAATTTCAGATAGCATTTCAGGCTCCTGGGGATGAGCAGGTGGGAAAATTGTGCTCTGGAGATGGAAAACTTTGCCACCATGGAAGCATCTGGTCTGGATCAAAGCCATCTTGTGGCTCCTGAGATACGTGATGAGGTCCAAATGATCCCCTCTCCAGTCTATTCTTGATCTGGTTGTCCTCCCCTGCTGGCACTGCCACCTGTGCTATAAAATGGAATATCTGCCATCTCTATGGGATAACATCTTATCATGGTGTGAGATGGCCCGGCTGGGCAATATGCGATGATATGGAAAATTTTCTGAGTACTGTTGTTTGTTTATAAAATGTTTTTATTTTATTTTATTGTTTTATCATATGTTCTACTCCTCCCTAAGCCTTATGGGGAATGGGTGGAATAGAAATATACTAAAATAAATAAATGTGTACCATGGATTAAGTTACATATTACAAAATTCACATGTTCCCCATGTGGACTTTCAACAAATGTGTTCTTGGAGTTCCCCAGAGGGAACTTAAATTTCCAAGAGTGTGTAGGCGCAATTCACATTGTACCACAGCATGCAAGGAGAAAGGTTTAGGCCAACACCACTTGCCAGAACTGAAACTGCTCTGGTAGCAACTAGGGATGGGCACAAATGAAAACCAAACAAACCATGGTTCAAGTCTGAACCAGGCTGGCTTGTGGTTCATTTTGAACTAGTTCATCTGGTTGCACTCCCAAACCCAAAAATGAACCACCTTTTATCCATGGATGTTCAGGTGATTTATTTTTGTGGTTCCTTCTCTAGACGCCTGGTGCCAATTGAATCAATTTCTAGGCAATGCTGTGGTACAGAGTCCAAACTCTGTTCATGACCTGAGTTCAATCTCAGCAGAAGGTAGGTAGCCAGCTCAAGGTTGACTCAGCCTTCCATCTTTCCAAGGTTAGTAAAATGAGTACCCAGCTTCCTGGGGGTAAAGTGTAGATGACTTGGAAAGGCAATGGCAAACCACTCCATAACAAAAAAAGCCTGTCGAGAAAAAGTCAGGATGTGACATTGCCCCACAGGTCAGTAATTACTCAATGCTTACTCAGGAGACTACCTTTACCTTTAAGTCCCACAGGCTGTTACATACCGTACTTGAAGCTGACACAACTTTCTTTAAATCTAGATGGATTCCAGTACAACCTTAGAGACTAATTATGTTTTCTGGGTAGAAGCTTTTGCAAGTCAAAGAATGTCAGGACACCTTCTTTGCAACATCCCTTCCTCTTCTGACTGGGGGATTGGGGATTTCTGTTCCTGCTTACATTTCATAAAAGCAGCTTTGACTCTCAGAATCTTATACCCCCAAACTTGTTGGTCTCTATGATGCTCCTGATGCTGTGTCAATAGCTGGACATTTAGTACTAGAACTGGTAAATGGCAATCTGGCTCAGATTTTGCATACATAGATAGATCTCTTTGTATTCTTTAAAAAGGTAAAGGTAGTCCCCTGTGCAAGCACCAGTCGTTTCCAACTGTGGGGTGACGTTGCTTTCACAATGTTTTCACGGCAGACTTTTTACGGAGTGGTTTGCCATTCTTTACCTCACCCTTTTAGAGCCAAAACGCTGTTTGACTATTGCACATGCCTTTGTCATTTCTTTTATTTCTAACGTATGGAATCATAAAAATGATTATTATTATTATTATTATTATTATTATTATTATTATTACTTTCCATTTATATCCCGCCCTCTCTGCAAGCGGACTCAGGGCGGCTTACAACATCATAAAAACAATCAATCCAATAAAACATATAAAACCTTAATTTACATATAGCAACTTTAAAACCATTCTATAGCGCTATTTCAGTCCAGTATAGGCGGTATTGACTTCTCGACTATGATCGCCAGCATTCTGTAGGATGTCCAGTGGCAGCTCTTTTTCAATCAAACCACAAAAGCCTGTTTAAACAATTCGGTCTTACAGGCCCTGCGGAATGCAGACAAATCCCACAGGGCCCTTATAGCTTCTGGGAGGGTGTTCCAAAGTTCTGGTGCTGCCACCGAAAAAGCCCTGGATCTCGTTATGCATAGCCTGGCTTCTTTTGGGCCAGGGGCAGACAACAGATTTTGTGTCCCTGATCGCAGTGCTCTCTGGGGGATATATGGGGAAAGGCGGTCCCGTAGATAGGCAGGTCCCTGACCATAGAGGGCTTTAAAGGTTAATACCAACACCTTGAAGCGAACTCGGAACACAACAGGCAACCAGTGCAGCTCTCTCAGCACTGGCTGAATGTGCTCCCGTCGCGGCAGCCCCATTAACAGCCGTGCTGTAGCGTTCTGCAGTAGTTGTAGTCTCCGGGTTAGCATCAAGGGTAGCCCCATGTAGAGAGCAATACAGTGATCTATTCTTGAGGTGACCGTAGCATGGATTACCGTCGCTAGGTCGCTGCGCTCCAGGTAAGGGGCCAGCTGCCGCACTTGCCGAAGATGAAAAAAGGCAGATCTAACAGTGGCTGCCACCTGAGCCTCCATTGTAAGGGAGGACTCAAAAAGTACGCCTAAGCTCTTGACCTTAGGGACTGGTATCAGTGGTACCCCGTCACGAGCCGGCAGCTGGATCTCTCTCCCTGGACCGCCCCGACCCAGGTAGAGAACCTTCGTCTTCGTCGGATTCAATTTCAGCCGACTCAGTCTGAGCCAAGAAGCCATGGCTTGTAATGCCAGGTCTAGATTTTCCAGGGTAGTGTCAGACTGGCCATCCATCAATAGGTAGAGCTGGGTGTCATCCGCATATTGATGGCAACCCAGTCCGTATCTCCTGACAATCTGGGCAAGGGGGCGCATATAGATATTAAATAGCATCGAGGATAGCACTTTTTATGGAGTGGTTTGCCATTCTTTACCTCACCCTTTTAGAGCCGAAACGCTGTCTGACTATTGCACATGCTCCCTGCAGCACCCCACAACTAAGAGAGTGCCTCTGGGATGCTTTCTCCCCTATCACCACCCTTTGTCCCCGTCTTGGAGAAAGGAGGTCAGCCACTGTAAGGCAGATCCCTGAATCCCCACATCGGCAAGGCGGCTAGTCAGTAGATGATGGTCAACCGTGTCAAAAGCGGCTGACAGATCTAATAATAACAGCACTGCAGAGCCGCCCTGATCCAGATGTCGCATAAGGTCATCTATGAGAGCGACCAGAACTGTCTCCGTCCCGTGACCTGGCCGGAAGCCGGACTGGAATGGATCCAGTGCGGAAGTGTCCTCCAGGAATCCCTGCAGCTGAATCGCCACCGCCCACTCTATGACCTTACCCAGAAAGGGAAGGTTTGACACCGGCCGATAGTTCGCCAATATGGCCAGGTCTGCTGATGGTTTTTTTAAGAGGGGACGGACCACTGCCTCTTTAAGAGGTGTGGGAAAGATCCCTTCGGTCAGGGACCTGTTGATAATGTCCTGTAGTGGTTCACGCAGCCACGTTTGGCTAGCCTTTATGAGCCAAGACGGGCACGGATCTAACCTACAGGTCATAGGGCGCACAGCTGCAAGGATCCTGTCGACTTCCTCCAGACTGAGTGGACCGAAGGAGTCCAGAATTGGACCAGAAGACGTGCTCGGTGCCCCAAGTTCATCTACTGTATTAATTATGGCGGGTAAGTCGTGTCGGAGCGACGAGACCTTATCTGCGAAAAAGCTCGCAAAAGCCTCACAGCCTATTTCCAATTCTCTATTATTTTGTTTGCCCTGTGGCAGTTCTGTTAATGACCGAATTATACTAAACAATTGTGCTGGGCGCAAGGTCACAGATGCGATTCTGGACGCAAAATGATCCTTCTTTGCAATCCAAATAGCCATCTCATAGGTCCTCATAAATGACCTATAGGATGTTCTCGTAGCTTCGTCACGAGCTTGGCGCCATTGTCTCTCTAGTTGTCTTAATCATTGCTTCATTGATCGCAGCTCCGGGGTATACCATGGAGCGGATCATGATTGCGGATGAAGAGGACGTCGGGGAGCGATTTCATCGATGGCCTCGAAGAGCCGGTTATTCCAGGTCTCCACTAGCTCATCCAACGAGTCGCCGGTGGGCCAAGGATCCCGTATAGCCATTTGAAGCTGCAACGGGTCCATCTGACTACGCGGGCGAGCCAAAATCTGCTCACCACCTAAATGGGACAGGGGTGGCATGTCCACACGGGCCTTCAGGACCTGGTGGTCAGACCATGGCACTGCCTTGGCAGATATCTGACCCACTGCTACTCCCGCCGCAAAGATCAGGTCTAGTGTGTGTCCAGCCTGATGCATGGGCGCTGTTACATATTGGGAAAGTCCTAGTGCTGCCATGGAAAGCACTAGGTCCGTCGCACGAGTGGAAGCTGCGTCCTCAGCATGGACATTGAAGTCACCCAAGACTATAAGTCGACGGTGCTCCAATGCCCAGCCTGATACAGCCTCCATCAGGGATGGCAGGGCACTGGCTGGTGCGTTAGGCGGATGGTACACCAGCCAAATTGCCAGACTTTCCCCAACGTCCCACACCAGGCCCACACACTCCACGCCCTTGATCTCTGATGGCGGAAGTATCCTGAAGGAGCAATCCTCCCGTATGAAAAAGGCCACCCCTCCCCCCCCCCCCGCCTGCTAGTCCGGGCCTGGTGAAGGACGGAGAACCTAGGCGGGGCAACTTGGGAGAGAGCAACTGTCTCCCTCTCCCGCACCCAGGTTTCCATTACACAAGCCAGGTCCATGTCCTGCCTGGTGAAAAATTCTTGCAGGACTGAGGTTTTATTATTTATGGACCTGGCGTTGCACATCACCAGGGACGGAGGCGAGTGTCTCCACTTGGCCCTCCCACTTGCAATCCTTAGGATGGGACACAGGCTGGAAGGGGAGCGAGCCCTCTTGTGTCTCAGACTCCTTCCGTTCACACTCTGCCTGCTCCCACCGCTGTACTTTCCCCTCCCCAGGAGCACTGGAATCCCCTGGCCCGACATCACTTACCAAAGATTTTCCGAAGTCTGGGTCTCTGTCTTGAATCAGCAACCACACAACGTATTCTGTTCTTTTGCCCACTCTACCTAAAAATTTCTGACCACCACTAGTCGTCTCAACCAATTAAAGAAAGAAAAAAAAATAATAATAATAATTTTATTTTTTTTAAAAAAATATTTTAGTTCACCCCCTCCCCCCACCCTCTTCTAATAAATTGGTCACTATCTTATCTCAATTTAGTGGATAAATAATCCCTTAGGTCTAAATAAAATTATTCAATCAAATTTTAAATCAAATTGACCCAAAAATAACCCTAAATAATAAGTGGGTGGGCCACTAGTTGCAGCAGGTAATTTGTTTGCTGGGAGACTGGAAGTGCTGGTATGTTGCAGTTCTTAAAGTGCTAGATGGTTTTAACACTGAGTGTTCTCAGTCTCTTTAAAATGCAGGAAGGCAGATTTTAAAGTGCTGGTATGCTGCAGTTCTTAAAGTGCTAGATGGTTTTGACATTAAGAGTTCTCAGTCTCTTTAAAGTGCAGGAAGGCAGATTTTAAGTGCTGGTACGCTGCGGTTCTTAAAGTGCTGGATAGTATGCTGCAGTTCTTAAAGTGCTCTTTAAAGTGTCGGTGCGGAAAAGAAGGTGCTAATGTGCTGTAAGTCTTTGGGTGCTGGCCGATTGTTTGGCATAGGCTGGTCCTGATCTCTTTAAAGTGGCAGTACAGTGCAGAGGTATCAGAGTGTGATGTGCAGAGGTAGTGCGGAGGTAGCAGGGAGTAAGGTCACAGCTCATCAGATTTTTCAGCGTATGTTTCTTTGGTGTGACTTTCCTGCCCGCTTCTCATTCACCGCCGGGTTGGGTCAGCCCCTGTTCCTCTTCAGAGCCAGGCGTCCCAGCCTTCTGGTTCTTGTGCAGGTCTCCTCAGTACTGAATCCACCAGTTCACTGTTCCAAGCCTAGTCCTCGCTCCTCTGCCCCTTCGCACCCTCCTCGTTCTCTCTCCCCCGGCTCGAGTCCTGCGCACAGCGTCAGTCCCGCTCGAGCTCCAGCCGTGGCAGCTCTCTGCACAGCTCCCTCCGTGGCTCCGCAACTCTCCGTCTCGGCTGCCCGACCGAGCCGCTCACCTCAGTCCGCGGCTACAGCGGTCGCAGCCTCCAGCAATCTCCCACTCAAAGACAAAGCAGCGTCTTTCACTGCACGCTCCAATACCCTCTCCCGCCAACTCCGTGTGCTTTGCCATCCACCAGTGGCCTCTGCTCTGCACCGCCTACCAGTGGCCTCCACTCCACACAGGCCACACTTCCTGGCTCTCCGTCCCAGTTGCCCGGCTAACCGTTCAGTGCAGACCGTGGCTGCGGCGGCCTCAGCCTCCGGCACTTCCAACATGCCTCAGCCTCCGACACCCTTCAACATGATGGAAGGTGGTTTATTGAAGACCAACAGGGCTGTCCCCTGAAACTTTCTTTAAAGGTTATTTTGTAGTATTATAAAGGTGCTTCCTTTTAAAAAAAAGATTATAATATCTGATCTATTAATTCAAAGCTAAATAAGAAAAAAATAGATTCCATAACAGAAACTTTTAATATAATAACACTAGATCTGTTACAAGTACAATTTGCACTGAACAGTCTAGAAAATAATACAGTATCTTGCCATGGAATGGTCTAATATTTTGTCTAATGGAGTAGCAATATTCATATTTTAGTGCAAATGCACACATTAAAAACATCTTATCTCTCAAAGTAGTCTTCTAAATTAGCCAATCCTGTTTCAGTGTAATTACATTTTGATATTTTTTGAGGGGAAGGATTTCTGATTTCAAAGCAGTGTCCTTCAGAAGTATGTACTAATGATATCCCATTATCTGTTTGTTGTGTGTGTTATCCTGCTCTTAGTGTGTTTTTACTTTTGTAATTAATTACAGTTTTGAGCTGCTTGATGTATTATGCAATGTGTCAAATTTTCGCAATCCCAGTCCTGTTGCATTGCTCATGATATTTGACTGCATTGTTTTACATCACATCATCTGCCCTGAGTCTCAGTGAGAAAGGCAAACTGCAAATAAATAAGCAGTTGCAAGTGGCTGTTTCATCTCAGGGACTGAAGAGTGTCCCAGACGTAAACCCAATGCTAGAAATAATAGGGGACTTTCCAGTACCAGCAGCTGGAGGGGACAGGGTTGTGGACCTCCAGTTGCACTTACAACACTAACCCAAAGGTTCTTGTGAGCAAAATTACTATGATAATAAACCGACATTTATTACACAGAGGACAGGCAAAATTTATAATCATTAAATCACAAAATATTAATCCATTAAAAATTCAGTCTATTCCTTGAATATTCAGTTCATAGTAATCTTGAAGACATAAATCAAATCAATCAGTGCAGTAACATTCCATCTTCATAAATCCCATGAAAAAGTGAGACAGAACAGCAGGTATTCCACTTCCTGTTTCAGTAATTTCCTCAGGCATGGGATTATAATACAGTTTCATAACACCATTGAAGACATAATTTTAGTACATAAAATTATGAAGGACAAAAGGTCTCCATTCCTCCTTCTCACAGGCTGATGGCTCAAGGCACCACATCCCTAATGAGCTCCCTTCTCTCTTCCTCCGTTCCCAGGCGCTGCCTCCAAATCTGGAATTTCCCAGCCTGGTGCTGGCAACTCTAGTATAGGGGGAGCTTTGGTTGAGTGGACCCTAAAGAGAGTATGGTAGGAGTGGTTTAGCAGGTAGCAGGGACTTGGATGAAGATTATGGGCTTCACATTTGGGAAGCACCAGTCACACCAGGTTCAAGACTCAGTACAGAAGTATCAGCTATGTTACCAGCTGTGTCAATAGCTGGACATTTAGTACTAGAACTGGTAAATGCCAATCTGGCTTAGATTTTGCATACATAGATAGATTATATATTCTTTGCATCAAGGCATCACATCCCTAATGAGCTCCCTTCTCTCTTCCTTTTAGAGCCGAAATGCTGTCTGACTATTGTACATGCCTTTGTCATTTCTTTGGATAACTTTCATATTATAACCCACCAGCTATATGTGGTTCTGCTTACTGTACCTCATTCCTCGTCTGAAGAAGTGTGCATGCACATGAAAGCTTACGTTCTGAATAAAACTACCGTAAGTTGGTGTTAAAGGTGCAATTGACTCCTATTTTGTTCTACTACTTCAGACCAACACGGCTGTCTATTTGGATCTATTTTCATTTCCATTGTATGGAATCATAAAAATGATGGAAGTTGCACAATTTTCAGCCTTTTGGTATAGCTACTGATAAGAGCTGTCTGAAGACTTACCATATACTTCTAGCCAGGAAGCAAGAAATAAATAAATGCAGAGTTCACATTGGAATTTTACATCCATTTTTACAGTGCCTTTTTTTTTTAACCATAGTAAGTGTCTCTTCCATAATAGCATTCATACTTACCAGTTACGTTAGGGTGCTTTTCTCTGTTCTGCATTTTAACTTAGTGCAAAATGACTGTATCTGCTCTTTTGAGCTTACAGAAACCAATGCTTTATCTTATAAACAGAAGCAGCAGAAATAAAATGGCACTATCAGCCGGGGCTGTATAATGAATTCTCATGCAACGAATGGTGACCTTGGTCAGCAACTAGTATTGTCAGAAAGCCACTTTGAAGAAAGTGGAAGAGGTTGGGGAGGTGCCATGGATTAGTGGCATAGCATCAACTTGGCCATGCAGAAGGTCCCAGGTTCAATTCCCAGCACCTCCAGTTAAGAGGACCAGGTAGGAAGTTATGTGAAAGACTTCCACCTGAGACCTTGGAGAACTGCTGCCAGTCTGAGCTGACACTACTGACCTTAACGGGCTAAGAGTCTCATTCAGTATAAAACAGCTTCATGTGCTCATGTGTGTTGGTGTAACCAAAGAATCAACCCTCACCTCCAAAGCAGTTTGTGGACATTCTTGAAGTATTTACTCTCTTCACACTTATTTGTTTTAAATCTTTGGGTAATAGTAATATAAGGATAGCCCTGCTGGATCAGATCAGTGGTCCATCTAGTACAGTGGCCAACCAGTTCCTCTGGATGGCCAACAACCAAGGCATAAAAACTGTGGCCTTCCCCTGATGTTATCTCCTGGCTCTAGGATTCAGAGTTTAGTGCCTCTGAATGTGGAGGTTCCCTCAGTCACTATGGCCAGTAGCCCTTGATAGACTTATCCTCTCCTGAATCTATGTAATCCCCTTTTGAGGCTGTTTATTCTTCTGGCCATCCCTACATCCTCTGACAGATCTTGGCTGGGGGACTCTGCAGTTATGCCTAGAGCAGGTATTTAGTTTTTTGAGTGTGAGAAGGAAAGGTTAATGACACACCCTGTTGTGATCAAATTCTGAGTCTCTGTTTTAAAATTTATAAAAAAGCAGGTATAGAAAATTACAAATTTACAGGGCAATTAGAATTTCGATTGGGGAAATAATCTGGAGAAAGGATCATTGCATCTTTCCAGAGTTTCTGTTTTCTGTGGCTATGTTTCCCTCCTCCCCACAGCTAATAGGTGTGCAGCATAGTTTAGAAATACGCATGTTGCATCTGTGGAGAGGGGATCATCAGTCAATGTCACCATCACTGCTTCACTCCAGTCCTCAGTGCCTGTGTGCCTATATGAAAGTTTTAAAGTCACAGAATCATAGAATCATAGAATTGGAAGGGACCTCTAGGGTCATCTAGTCCACCCCCCTGCACGATGCAGGAAACTCACAAACATCTCCCCCAAGTCAAGAAATCAAGTCACGGATCTTCCACACTATGGGTGATTCTGCACTCACATTGGTCTGGGGTGGGCTTCCATTTTAGGGCAGAGCAAGCTGGCGATTTCGCACCAGTTGCTCCATGCCGGTATTTTGCATGGGGCAAACCTAGGGTTGCCAAATCCAATCCCAGAAATATCTGGGGACTTTGGGGGTGGAGCTAGGGGGAGGGGGGGAAACGGCGCCGGGGAGCATGGCGAGCTGCCCCGTCTCGGAGCCGGCGATGCTGCTGCACAGCTGCCGCCTCTTCTCCGCTCACCGTGGCTGCTCCTCCACCGTGGCTGCTCCTCCGCTCACCGTGGCTGCTCCAAGAAGGGCTCAGGCTGAGCCCATCTCGGAGGAGCAGCTGCGGTGAGGCAGGGGGGGCGGCAGCGGTGCGGCGGCCTTGCCCGCTCCGCCTCTGGGGTGGAATCGGAGGGGGGGTAGACGCAGGCCGGGGGCATGGCGAGCCACGAGTCCGGGTCCTAGAAGGGCCCGGATTCACGGCTCGCCATGCTCCTGGCCTGCCTCCGCCCTCCCTTCTCTGGTTTTGCCTGCGCTGCTGCTGCCTCTTGACTGCTCCTCTGAGATGGGCTCAGCCTGGGCCCATCTTGGAGGAGCAGCTGCGGTGGGTGGGGAGGGGGCGGCAGCGGCGCGGCGGCCTCGCCCGCTCTGGGATGGGGCGGCTCGCCATGCTCCCCGGCGCCGTTTCCCCCCTCCCCTGCTTCTGTTTTTTTGGGGAGCGGGGGAAGAGGGTGGAAATCCTGGGGTCCCCCGCCAGGGCGGGAGGGTTGGGAAGCCTAGGCAAACCTGAGATTTGCCCTGCCACAGTGTAAACCTGAAAATGGAAGCCTGCCCCGGACCAACATGAGTGTGGAATCATCCTATCTGTGGCTCAGCTTTAAAAGGATTTCTTACTACATTAACAAGATCTGAAGGGTTTTTCCCAAGGTATTTCAGTAAAGCACTCCCCAATGGACAAGAGCACAGAATCAAGTGGCTCACAAGCAGATTTCTTGGGAGTGTAAACATTTGACACTCTTTCTTCAATAACAGATAGAGATGTCTGCATGACAGCTCATTGTTTAACTGTAATAAATCATCAGACAAGTTAGTTTTAAAACTTTAAAAGGGAGGGGGGAAGCCCTCAGAGAATCAAATAGTGAATATTTATAAGGAATAATCCAATCACTTGTTCATTCAAGCTGTGAGTTTTCATGTAAAAGGGTATTATTTATGACAAGGCCTACAGAGAAGTGAACCCAGTGATGCTTTGCCCAGGGCACATGTAACTGGCACGGAAGGGTAGTGAAACAAAACCGTAAATGGCTGCTGTGATTGAAAGGCAACAGAAAGGAGGAGCCCTCTACTGTTACCACTGGGTATCTCTTGAAGGCACTCAAGGCAAGTGCACACAGCTACACAGATATACGGTTAGCAAATGGCTGTCAGTGCCCAGAATGAACCAATGGCAACACAGTCTACAACCCACATGGGACACTGCTGGCCATTCACCCTATGGTGCTTCTGCTACATAAGCTGTCCACTGCCTCAACACCCTTCCCTGAGAATATAAACATAGGAATTATAAGAGAAGGACTGGTGGGTCAGACCAAAAGTCTATTTAAGCCTGTTTCATAGAGTGGCCAACAAGTTTCCCTGGAGAGCCAAAACCATAGCGCTTAAGGCCTGATATTAAAATATTTTCTACCTCTGTACATGGAGGTTTTCTTCCAGTCTTTTCTGTCCCTTCGGGTTTCTGGCTGTGGGCAGGGACAACTCTGTCCATGTGAGACATCACTTGCAGTGCAAAACTGAAAATGACATCATCACACCATGACATGATGACATCAGTTCTGGTTTTGTGCTGAAAGTGATGTCATTGTCACCCCAATGAGTCTGTCTTGTAGTGTTGAGGAATGGGATCTCAGGCCAGGAGGCCTCTCACCATAGCAGGAGACCTTCCCCTCCATTGTCCCCATCTGCCCAGTCACAATTCACTTGTGGCCCTTTACTGCTTTCTATCTACTTATCATCAGTTTCCCCAGCAGCATTTGTTGGAGGCTCAGATCCTTAGAAGAAGTTTGGGTAATGGTGCCCTAAGCAGCTTTTTACAGCTTAAAAAAAAATTACATGCAGCTGTAATAAACTATTCCTTAAAAGCAGACGTGCACTCTTCAAAAATTATTTACTACTTGTTTAGTGCATATTTTACCCAGCCCTTGCTCCTAGGAGCTCAGGGCAACATGCATGCTTTCCCCTTCCTCCGTGTATTCTCACAACAACCTTATGAGGTAGGTTAGATGGAGAGAGAATGATTAGCCCAAAGTCACCACTCAATTTCATGGTGAGCAGGAATTCGAACCTGAATCTACCCAAGAAGAAGAAGAAGAAGATATTGGATTTATATCCCGCCCTCCACTCCGAAGAGTCTCAGAGCGGCTCACAATCTCCTTTACCTTCCTCCCCCACAACAGACACCCTGTGAGGTGGTTGGGGCTGGAGAGAGCTCTCACAGCAGCTGCCCTTTCAAGGACAACCTCTGCCAGAGCTATGGCTGACCAAGGCCATTCCGGCAGGTGCAGGTGGAGGAGTGGGGAATCAAACCCGGTTCTCCCAGATAAGAGTTCGCACACTTAACCACTACACCAAACTGGCTCTCCAAGCCCAACTCAACACTCTTTATGGCTACGCCACACAGGACAGGCTGTGGCTCACCGTTCAGCATCCTCTGGGAAGTAACCCTGGGTTTAATGCTCTGTAATGTGTGAGTCAGAAGCCCACACAACAAAGCATTTGCTGCAGGCTCAGCCATGGGATTCGTGTCGCTTCCCCCAGCCGCCATGTGTTAGCAGCCAATGCACTGTAAATGACTGGTATTACTGCACTGTGTGTGACAATGGAGGAGAGAAAAACGAAGAGTGGAAAAAAAAGAGGAATAACACCATCTTAACATCTTTAGGTGTGCCACCCTCTGGCTGGTGGACAAAAAAAAAGTAGCTCTGTTCGGATGAGCTAGCTTTGTTTCATATTTGTGTAATACCCCTGAAATAAATGAGCTTGCAATAATGTCCGCTTTCCTCCTCTTCTCCCCCAACCCTTTGCTGCTGCTACATGCAGCAATGAATATCACACCCAGCAGGGTACAGTGGCACCTGGCTGTCCAGACCCTGCGTAGCACAAAGCCATCTGGGGGTAATTACAACAAGGTATTCTTTAAGGACCAGATGGGACCAAGGAACAGAAGCCCCTATCCCTCCCAGTCATTTACAACATAATTCCTTTCAATGATATACTTAATCCTCCCACCAGCTACGCTTTTCAGCTTGCTGTTGTCACTGTTTCTTTATGTTAATTCAGCTGAAAGATGGGGGGGGGGAGAAGAAAAGAGGGGGGGTGTAGGGGAGCCGGCCACCAGTAACTGGGGCTGAAAGAAATGATTCATCTTGAAATTGTTTCCACTACACCAAGTACAGTAACATTTAAAAAGAGAGAGAGAGAGAGAGAGAGAAGCTGGAAATTATCCTCAAGAAGGTCAATGCTACAGCCTTGTGCAGCAGCAGCTGAGGTTTTTTCAGCCACCTGTTAGCTAGGAGGGTTCCGTGCACGCTTACGGGGTATTTAACCAGTTTTAAAGGGCCCTTTTCCCTATTGACTGGCAGGTTCCCAACATTCAAAATACACAAGCTTTGTGATCATATGTGGCACACACGACGTAATTCAATTATGCTGTAAGCCTACCCAGTTTGCATCGGTGGCCTTTCACTTTTGTAGCATTTGTAAAGTGTTTTATTATTTTCACTTTTTTCCCCCCAGGAATGAAAGGGCGCACACACGCTTCAAAAACAATAGCCTTTTTTTTTTACCCCTTCCCATTCCACTTTATGCTGCAGATGTATTTCATACTTTATTTGTGGAACAACATATTTGCCTCCCCCCTTTATCTTAATTATCTATCCATGTTAAAAACAGCAATAAGCAGAGGCCCTTGACTGATGTAAAAAAACAACAACCAAAAACATTGGAATATGAATGCTAATGAATACCAGGAATACAGCTATTGCTATTGATTATTTACACAGGTCTTCTAAACAGGCCTAGAAATATGCATTTTCCAGAAATCTTCAAGTCTCAGGGGCAACATGTTTTTGTCCCTCCCCCCTTGATTATTTTCACCCCAAGGTAAGAAAGAAATTTTGGGGCAAAAATGAAATACATACAATTCTTCTTGGCAAATGAAACATACCTTACTTCTTTCAGAACATAAAAGGTATAATTTACAAATGAGCAAACAAAATCATACTTTTCCACATAGTAAATTTAGAAGTATAAATGCCTATTTTTTGTACTTGTGTAAGTGTGAATATGCCTAATCCTTGAAAAAGACGCCAAGAGAAAAAAGCAGCCAATGGAAAAGGGGAAGAGAATGCTGCAAAATGCTGCACCCAAAGCTAAGTTAGCACATAGTGTCTGCCAGTAAAAATAGAAAAAAAAAATTTTTGTGGGGGGGGGGATAAAAATTAATTGTATTAACTGGACAGAATCTCTCTCATACAGTCACAACAGCACTAACAGCACATCTAGATATTAGCTTTAAACTTTATAATACTGAAAATATCAAACTCTTTATTAGCATTTTATCATAATACATACAATGACATATATTGTAGACAAAATCAGTCACATTTAAACAAGGAACATAGTTTTGACAAAAATTGTACATTTCTACAGGTTCTATCACCAATATTTCTAATTCTCAAAATGGTCCCATCTGTGGATAAATTCAGAGACTGGAACCATAAGCAGACAAGACACACCTTCCTACAAACCCCAAAAAACCCTTTAAAATGTTCCAGGTTGACAGGGGGGAAAATGTAACCCAGAAATAAATACTTTTGGGGGTTAACCCCCCAAAACAATAGAAGCAGCACCTGTTGCTTTAAAAATCCAGTGCCTTCAGTGACTATTGTTAGGCAACCACAACAGTATTGCCAGCCTTCAAGTCTTGTTTCAGTTGGGAGGGGGCAAGATAATTTCTAGAGCTTTTTTTTTTTTTTTTTTTTTTAATTTTATTTATATCCCGCCCTCCCCGCCGGAGCAGGCTCAGGGCGGCTAACAACATCATTCAGTTTCCCTTATACAAAAGACAAGGTTACATTAACATTAAACATTAAAAATTCTGATAAGTTTAAAATCACTTAATTAAGTTGATAAAAGTGCTAATGCTAGTTGTGCTTTTATAATGGCGGTAATCATTAGCAATTTCTTTCTTCGTCAGCGAAAGCCAGTCAGAAGAGGAAGGTCTTGCAGGCCCTGCGGAATTGTTCAAGGTCCCGCAGGGCCCGCATTTCCTCTGGAAGTTGGTTCCATAGGTTCGGGGCTGCAGAGGAGAAGGCCCGGTTACGGGTGCATTGCAGCTTCACCTCTTTCGGTCCGGGGGTGGTCAACAAGTTTTTTCCAGCTGACCTCAGTGCTCTCTGGGGTTCGTATGGGGAGAGACGGTCCCTAAGGTAGACAGGTCCTCGACCATATAGGGCTTTAAAGGTAATGACCAGCACTTTGTAACGAACCCGGTATGTAACTGGCAGCCAGTGCAGCTCGCGCAGCCCAGGCTGTATGTGCTCCCATTTAGGGAGCCCCAACAACAGTCTGGCCGCTGCGTTCTGCACCAGCTGCAGCTTCCGGGTTCGGTACAGAGGCAGCCCCATGTAGAGGGCATTACAGTAATCCAGTCTCGAGGTGACCGTTGCGTGAAGTACCGTTGCCAGGTCTTGGCGCTCTAGGAAGGGAGCCAACTGCCTTGCCCGCCTCAGGTGAAAAAAGGCTGACTTGGAAGTGGCTGCAATCTGGGCCTCCATTGATAAAGAAGGCTCCAGTAAAACTCCCAGACTCCTGACCCGGTGCGCCGCTTTCAGTGGCGCCCCGTCGAAGACCGGGAGAGGTATTTCCCCTTCCCGGGCGCCCCGACCCAGACAAAGGACTTCTGTCTTCGCTGGATTCAATTTCAGCCCGCTCCCCCTCAACCACATTGCCATGTCCTGCAAGGCCCGGTCTAAATTTTCAGGGACGCAGCCAGGCCGGCCGTCCATCAGCAGATAGAGTTGGGTGTCATCTGCATATTGGTGGCACCCAAGTCCATATCTCCTGGCAATCTGGGCAAGAGGGCGCATATAGATATTGAATAATATTGGTGAGAGAACTGCCCCTTGAGGCACTCCACAATCCAGTGTGTGCCTCCGGGACCGCTCACCACCAATTGCCACCCTTTGTCCCCGATTCTCGAGGAAGGAGGAGAGCCATTGTAGGGCAGACCCCCTCACCCCTATATCGGCGAGGCGGTGGGTCAGTAGCCGATGGTCGACCGTGTCGAACGCGGCCGACAGATCTAACAGCATCAGCACCGCCGCACCGCCCCGATCCAGATGCCGTTGGAGATCATCTACCAGGGCGACCAGTACTGTCTCCGTCCCATGACCCGGGCGAAAGCCGGACTGGCAAGGGTCTAGGATGGAAGCGTCATCCAGAAAACTCTGCAACTGCGACGCCACTGCCCTCTCTATCATTTTACCTAAAAACGGTAAATTGGAGACCGGTCGGTAGTTTGCCAATTCGGCCGGGTCTGCTGTACTTTTTTTCAAGAGGGGTCGGACCAAAGCCTCTTTCAGGGATGATGGGAAGCGCCCCTCCGAGAGGGATCTATTTATGATGTCCCGTAGAGGACCTTCAAGCTCCCTCAGGCAGGATTTAATTAGCCAGGAGGGGCATGGGTCCAAATCACAAGTTGTAGGGCGCGCAGAGGAGAGAATTCCGTCAACTTCCTCCAGGCTGAGCGGGTCGAAATGATCCAGAATTAAATCAGAAGACAGGCAAGGGGCCTCGGGCTCATGTGCTGTATCTAAGGTGATGGGCAGGTCCTGGCGGAGCGACGTGATTTTGTCTGCAAAAAATTTCGCAAAAGCCTCACAGCCTATTTCTAATTCTTTGACGTTTGGTCTGCCCTGGGGCAGTGTAGTTAAATGTCCAATTATTTTAAACAATTGTGCCGGGCGCGAATTTGCAGACGCAATCTTGGCCGCGAAGTACTTCTTCTTCGCGGTCTTGACTGCCATCTCATACGACCTCATAAACGTTCTGTAGGATGTTCTCGCCGCTTCGCCACGAGTGCGCCGCCACTGCCTCTCTAGTCGTCGGAGTCCTTGTTTCAGCCGGCGTAGCTCCAGGGTATACCAGGGAGCCAGCCTTGAACGAGGGCGCAGAGGACGTCGGGGTGCGATCTCGTTGATTGCCCCAGATAGCCGGTCTTGCCAGGCATCAACCAGGGCATCAAGGGAATCGCAAGGGGGCCAAGGATCCCGAAGAGCTGTTTGGAACCGTTCCGGGTCCATCAGGCTCCGCGGGCGAGCCAAAATAGGCTCTCCGCCCTTACAGGGTTGTGGTAGCGTCTCCATACGAGCCTTGAGGGCTAAGTGATCCGACCATGGTATCGCCTCCGTCGCGATTTCGTTCACTTTAATCCCGGCCGCAAAGATCAGATCTAATGTGTGCCCAGCCTGATGTGTGGGAGTCGTAACAAATTGGGAGAGTCCCAGTGTCGCCATGGAAGACACTAGGTCCATCGCCTGAGTGGACGCCGCGTCATCGGCGTGGACATTGAAGTCACCCAGGACCAGAAGCCCTGGGTACTCCAACGCCCAGCCGGACACCGCCTCCATCAGGGATGGTAAGGCGCTGGCCGGTGCGTTAGGCGGACGGTACACCAGCCAGATCGCCAACCTCTCCCCGACATCCAACACAAGGCCGACACATTCAACACCATCGATCTTTGGGGCCGGGAGGGCCCGGAAGGAGTAAGCCTCCCGCATGAATACCGCCCCCCCCGCCCCCCCGCCCGCTAATCCGCGACTGGTGGAAGACCGAGTAACCCGGGGGAGTCATCTGGGAGAGTGCCGTTGTCTCTCCCTCTTGAACCCAGGTCTCGGTCACGCAAGCCAGGTCTGCATCCTGCCGAAGTAGGAAGTCCTTGATGGTCTCGGTCTTATTATTTATAGACCTGGCGTTGCATAGCACCAGTGTCGGACGCGGGCAAATTCTCTTGGTCCCCTTACTTGTCACCGTTGGGATGGGAAGTAGACTAGAAGGGGGCCGAGCACTATTTTGTCTCTGTCTCCTTCTCTCATATCTCCGTCCATTCCCACCGTCATATCTTCCCCTCCCCAGGAGCACTGAGATCCCCTGACCGGTCATCCCAAGCCTATTCTTTGATGGTTATTATTAAGTTCAACTGACTAATTTACATAAACAGCACAGATTCCCAGCCCACCCCCGTCCTTGGTTCCTAATTATCCAGATCACAAAATCTTTCCTAATTGATTAGTAAATAAATAATTCTTACTTAGCACAGTACTAAAACCTAATTCCTAAAATTTAAAGTGCTAACATGAATAAATAATCAGTTAAATTAATTAATCCAATATGCATTTAAATACATAAAATACACAGTAATAATTCAATTTCTAATCAGTTTAAAATTTCTAATCCAATTTCTAATCAAATTAAATTGGTTCATTGCTAATAATTCTAATAGGTGATCAGTAGTTCATTAGGCAGCAAAGATAAATTAAGGAGGTGAGCTGTATTGACCTGTATTGACCTTTGAAGGAGGACTCATCAGTGTTATGTCTAGTAGCAACCTCCAGGCAACTTGCTACCATATGACTTGCATGATTTACATAGGCACAACTGCTTGCTAGTGTTCAACAGCTGCAACCCAACAAAAGCAATGTGGTGTAGCAGTTAGAGTTTCAGACTAAGACCAAGGGGACCAAGATATGAATCACTACTCTGCTATGGAAGCTCACTGTGTGACTTTGGGGCAATTATACATTCTTAGCCTAACTTACCACACAGGGTTGTTGTGATTATTAAATTGAGAAAAGAATGATATAAACTGCTTTCAGTCCTGTAACTGAGATGCGCTGCCTGTTAATATGGAGCACCCCAATACCTAGAGAGAGAGAGTGGGGCTCCTATTTCTATTAAACAAAATGGAGTCTGACCAGAAACAGGCCAAGACATACTTCATACAAAATGGAGTAGAGCAGAGAGCTTGTTCTAGTCCCACCCAAAAACTCCCTCAGGAAATGGCCCTCTCCCCTCCGCCCAAACAGGATGCATAATAACAATGGGGACTAAGCCATGCTCACTATCTCTCTCTGCCTGAGCAATATGTAACTAGATTGTTCCTCCCTCCCTACTCTAAGTAAGGAGCATCAGGCTTGGCACATTGCAGTGGGTGTCTATAGCTTCTAGTTTTGAGTGGACCCTAAGCCACCAGAATCAGGTTGTATACCCTGTCTATGTTTTTACCCTTGTGTTACTCCTCTATCAATTTCATATCTGTTTTCTTAGGCCTGAATGTATGTTGTATGATTTTATACCCTTGCATGTTTGCCTTTATTCCTTAAATAAAGCACCCCATTGATTATTAGACCACCTTGCCTCGTTACTGAGAGGGTAACTCTCAAAGAAGACGCCTTCTGTATAAACAGGTTTTTAGATCTCGCTAAAAGGCTGGTTGCCCACCAATCTAAATTCCCCAAAACATATTTTTTAGGGCAATTTGCCTAACAGTCCCCATTATGCTGAAAGGCAGAGTATAAATGAAATAAATATATAATAAATATAGATGAAGATGAGAGGCAAATAAAAAGTAGGTTAGTTGATGGATGAGAAGGAAGCTGGGAAAAGTAGGGGTTGCCAGGAGAAGGCAAAGAAGAATAGTGTGGGGAAGAGGATACAGGGGAACACAAGGTCCCTCATGCAAGTCCTTGCAGGTTCCTCACTGTGTAACTGGGCCAGGCACTGCACAATAGGAACATAGTTTTCCTTGTAGATGCTGCCAGGATAAGGAAGGAGAGAAAGCTGAAGATGGGGCACAGATAAAGGTAGATTGGCTGGTAAGTAGGAAAGAGAGAAGTAGAAAGAGGGGAGACACCATTGGGCAATGGTGCTTTCAGAGAAGGGGAAGAGAGAGAAGTGAGGAGGGGAAAATAAGATGGCTCCCATATATCTAGATCATTAAATCTACAGGTTAGATGGGGGAGGAGGAAATGAGATTCACCTTCCCACCCACCCCCAGGGTTCTTAATGCATCACCTAGCTACTGGGATGTTTGAGGTTCTTTTTCCTCCAACCCAATGGCACCAGCAGCTTGGACCACAGATTCCCAAGACACATATTTCATTGCATACTGTCTGGCTGAAGCTTTTGGAAACCAAGAAAGAGCCAATGAAGGAGAAGAAAGAAAAAGCAGCAAAGGAAGTCTGCAAGTGAGCAAAAGAAGTTAAAGTGAAGGTGGGGTGAATGGGATGCCCATCCCACATGAATTCTTGCAGGTCATTGTCCAACGATGTAGATTGTGTTACATAAATATCACAGCATACATTCTGAATGACTAACATCTTGTCCTGAAAATAATTTCACTTATACCAGAACTGAAACATTTCTAAAGAATATTTTTTTCAGGAGCTGTCCAAAATTTCAGAGTGGAAGCAATTGACTGGGAAAGTCCTTGAGGGGTAATGGTGTTTTTGTCTCCTCCCCCTCTAGGGCTGCCAAGCCCCCAGGCTGGGTGGGGGTTCTCCCACCCTGGAGATTCCCAACCCGCTGACCCACATTGGGAGGAACCTCCCCCAACATTGCCGGCGCAATGACACCACCCAGAAGTGACATCATCACGCCGGCAGTGCTGCATGCTGACTGCTCTAGGAATTTCTGGGGAAACTCTATGGTTTTCCTGGACACTCTAGCAATTTGGGAGGGAAAACTCTATGGTACAATAGGTAAAAAAGTCCCCCGTCAGAGGCCATGGGGGACTAGGCAACCCTATCCCCTATCCCTGTTCCCCAGCAGTCCCCATTGAGAGGATTTTTTCAGCATTGCTGTTGTAGCAAACTTTACAAAATATGCGGAAGAAGATATAGAGTGATATATAGATATAGAGCGTGAAAAAAAATTGCTTTACATTTACATTTACAAATGTAGCAATTAAAGATCTGTAAAGAAAAATAGACTAATATGTTAACAAAACTTGCATTGTCAGAAGGGGATGGAGGCAAGTCGAATCTGCTTCATAGAGATCTAGGCCTAGCACCAATGCACCATCATGACTGGAGGAATGAACAAATGTAAGAACTATGCGGTGGTTTGAAGGAGCAGATCAGAAGGCTGTAATCTTAAACATACTTTCTTTAATATGAGCATCAGACAAGCAGGTTTGGTATTGAGGTGGTTTATTTGATTTATTTCATATGGGTTCTGCCTTTTTCTCAGGTGGAGACCCAGAGCAATTTACATCATTCTCCACTCCTCTATTTGAACCTGAGTCTCTCAGATTTGGACCTGGGTCTCTCAGATTCTACTCTGACACTCTAGCAACTACACCAAACTGGCTGTCCAGAAGGAATGAGTCATACGTTATTTAATCTGCATAGGCATATGGTTTCCGTCTACCATGGCATCCCATTTTAACAACATAAAGGGTTTCTAGGCATGGACTGGCAACCAGTAGGATATAGTGGAGCCAGGGACATGGAGAGAGGTGCCAACATCACACTTTCCTAGCAATCACCAGAAACTCTATGGTAGAACAGAACTTTCAGCAATTCCAAGAGAACACTGGCATAACTTATGGATTTCCCCCAAAAGTGACATCACACCATAGAATCAACAGCCATTTTTTTTAAATCCCATTGCTGCTTACAGCAGTGGTAGAAAATGGGAGCTGGAAGCAAGAGATCACCTGTCCCCATCAGGGTCTTGGCAGCAGTAATAATGTTCAGGACCAAATTCACTTAAACAGTAATAAAGCTATGCAGCTGTAGTTGGTCAGACTACTATTTCATCTAGACCAGCAACCTTCTTTGCACTGTGGTCATCCCTGCAAGGCCCATAAGCAGAGCACAGAGAACAAAGTCTCTCTCTATTGCTCCCCATAAGCACTACTATCTAGAACAGTGTTTCCCAAAGTGGTCAATATTGCCCCCTGGGGGGTGCTGGAATGATCCAGGGGGGCAGTAGTAGCCTTGGGTGCAATTGGGGGGTGGTGAATAAAAATAAGGGGGTGGTGGAAGCATTAAGGGAGAAGAGAAGAGAAGAGAAGAGAAGAGAAGAGAAGAGAAGAGAAGAGAAGAGAAGAGAAGAGAAGAGAAGAGAAGAGAAGAGAAGAGAAGAGAAGAGAAGAGAAGAGAAGAGAAGAGAAGATGGGAGGGTGGTAGGTGTCAAAACATCACGTTTCTGGAAGGTATCCAGAATTTCTAATTTAGAGAAAAATTCCCATTTACAAAAATAGAGGGTTCCTTTTGTCTGTTACTTAGTACAAATTCACCCAATTAGACAAGTAATGAGGACCAGAACCGCTTCCACCTAAAATATAAGAAGGATGCAGTTTATTTGCAAGACAGAATAAAAAAAATGTATACAGACAAACAAGAAACACAGAAACAAAAAACCTTACAAGCTATCCTAGCTAATACTTGCTACAACTGGCAGCTTCTCAAGGTTGCTTGCTGTTTCTCTCTCAGCAATACAGTTCAAGTCAGGACAGTAGAAGCACTGAGGCAATTGCATAAACTTCTCTGAAGAGTTCCAGCCTGCAGCTTTCTCCTCACAAGGTTTTCTGCAAAGCATCAAGCTTCTTACAGTCCTCTGGTTACCAGGTGGTTGCTTCTGTTGATTTTAGCCAACTGCAATGCTCCAGACACAAGAATGTCTTCTGCAGGGGTAGCGTGTGGGAGTAGGCAGGGTAGGTGACCGCCTGGGGCACCACCCTGCCAGGGGGCACTGCTGGGTGCCCCCTTACTCCCCCTTCCCATGTGGCACAATCTTGCCAGCCAGGAGGCAAGCCGAGAGCCGCTTTTCTTTGCAGGGCAAATGCTGCCTCTGGTTGTTGGAGGCTTCCAATGAAGTCTCCAAAGAGAGCCCCATTTTACCGCTGCCTGCTGCTTTCAGGTTGAAAGCAGCTGGCTGGCAGCACCTTCCCATTGCACTAGTCAGAGCTGATGAGTGCAATGGGAAGGTGCCACCCGCCCAGCCACTTTCAACCCAAAAGCAGCAGGCAGCAGTAAAATGGGGCACTCTTCGGAGGCTTCCTTTGAAGCTTCTGACAAGCACAGAAAACGTCTGCCCTGTGAAGAAAAGTGGCAGTGTGGTAGCACTTGTGTGCGCCGCATGGGGCTCTTGGCTTGCCTGCTGGCTGGCACAATGATGTCATCACCGGTGTGTGAAGGATATCCCCCTCTTAGGAGTGCATGGGGGGGTATGCCTAGGGCGGCAGAACCCCTAGCTCCAGCACTGATCATCTGCTCCTCTTCTTGAGTTTTGATATTTTACTAATCCACTTATATCCCTGACTGGCTGTCAAAGTGTTAGAATTGTGCAACCAATCATTGGTACAAAACAACCAATTTAGCTAGGCCCATCTAGATCTTCTCCTGTCAAATACCTGTCAAATTTGATGGCCTCCTGTCAGTTGGAATTGACAGTTCACAAGTGTTTACTATTTTACAAGTGTTTACCATTAAGAACATGGTCTCTAGGCTTACTTAAGCTGACAGAAACCCACACACACACTAAGAACTTGGGTACTGTCATTTTCCAGGTAATGATGCAGACAAACCCACACATGGTTGATGAAATGCTAAATTTCTTGACAGGAGGCTTCTGTGACTTGTGGATGGTGTACCATGGCAGTCTAGTCTGCCTTCCCAACTCAATCCTGTAGCTATGACACAGTCATTAAAAAACCAATCAATGACCAACTGGCATTGCATCAAAGAAGCCTCTCTCTCTATCTCCATAGTAGTAAAGCCTCTTCAAAGAAACTACCTTATTCTTTCATGTCATTCTGGAAGCAGTTAAGTATTTCCTGAATTGCCTGAAGCCAGGAGCCCACTGCTGGCTGCCTGCTTCATTCATTACTTCATGTTTCCCACGCTCTGACCTTACTTTCCATGGAGATGAATGAGATAAACAGCTGCTGCTTCAAATACTACTCTAATCTCTGCACTGCTAATGGTAAATAATGATTTCAAAATTAAAGAAATTGCAAAGGTGGCTTTTTCCCAACTATTCATGTAGGGGTAGGGTTCCCAAGTCTGACTCAAGAAATATCTGGGGCGTTTTCGCACTTACCTTAAGCCGAAGCGACGTCCCTCTTCACCACGCAGCATCTGCACAGTTTTCGCACTAATTGCTGCGGAGCACCTGGAAGAGCCGCAAAGTCCCAAGGCTTTTGTGGCGCAAATGTAAACCACCAAAAACCGGTTTACATTTGCGCCGCAAAAGCTGCGGGACTTTGCGGCTCTCCCAGGTGCTCCGCAGCAATTAGTGCGAAAACCGTGCAGACGCTGCGCGGTGAAGAGGGACGTCGCTCCGGCTTAAGGTAAGTGAGAAAATGCCCCTGGAGATTTTGAGGGTAGAGCCAGGAGACCTTGGGGTGGAGCCAGGAGCAAGGTTGTGACAAGCACAATTTAACTCTGAGGGGAATTCTGACAATCACATTTAAAAAGACTGCACATTGTTTAATGCCTTCCTTCCATTTGAAACAATGAAGAAAGGATAGGGGTTCCTTCTTTGGGGTCTCATAGAAATGGACCCCCTGGTATGACTGTTTTGAAACTTGGTGTTTTGAGTAGTGCACTGGATGCTATGCTGAACATTTGGTGTCTCTACCTCAAAAAACAGCCCTCCCAGATCCCTAGATACCCATGGATCAATTCTCCTGTATTCTCATTTTAAAATTATCCTTTGTTATCTTAATTTTCTGTGTGTATATCTTTTCAAGTTGGAAATTGCAGGGCTGCCAGTTTGTTGGAACTGAATCTATTTGAAAGAGAAATGGACGAGCAAGACTGAGAAGCAGGACATAACTGACTACAATGTTTTGCAAGCCAGAACTAATTGGTGAATTGAACTCAGACTGCCTGTTGTTTTTCCTGTTTACTGCTACCTGCATCTTCATTGGTTTTGTTGCATTGTTCTGTATGATAGCAGTGATGCATTGTATACTATATTTCAACAGCTGTTACCTGCCCTGAATCCACTTGCAGGGAGGGTGGGATAGTATTTATAAAGAAATTTCAAAAATTCTCTGTGTATGCAAATGTTACTATGGTTGATTTTATGAAATAATTTTAGAATTTCAAGCTTCAAAGTGTCTTCTTTACAACATCTTTTTTTACCTTGTGTGCGAATATGTCACTGCATCTTTTAGTCCACTTCTTGAAGGTAGATTTCCTGAGGGGGGCGCTGAGTAATTTTTTCCTGAAAAGGGGGCATTAGGCCAAATAAGTTTGGGAGCCTCTGATCTAGAAGAAATATGTTACAACAGCTTAGTCAGTGACTACAGAGAGCTCATAACAATAAAAGAAGAGTCATGTTGGATCACATCAATGGCCCATCTAGCCCACAATTATGTTTCACATAGAAGTCACCCAGATGCCCTCAGAAAGTCTACTATCAGGGTCTGTAGGCCAAAACTTATCACTTCCAGCATTGGTATTCAGAGGCTTTCTGCTTCTGAAGTTCCATTTAGTCATTATGGCTAATAACCATTGATGAAGGACCTATGCTCTATGGATTTATCTAGTTCCTTTTTTTATTGTATTTACTTTGTTTATGGACTGTTTTTCTCCTCAGTAGAGACCCAAAGCATATTCTCATCTGTTTTATCCTCACATTACAACCTTGTGCAGTAGGCTAAGCTGAAAGGGTATGACTGGCCCAAGGTCACCCAGCATGCTTCCATGGCAGAACACATATTTAAACTTCTCCCAGATTCTGGTTTGACACTCTAACCATGACATCACACTGCCTTTTAAAGGCAGCTAAATTACTGGCTGTCATGTCATCACCTGACAGTGAATTCCACAAGTTCATTTAGTGGAGAAGTACTTCCTTTTCTACCACACTATGGTCCCTCTCAGGGGTCATTTTGTAAGAAAAAAGGTGCAGGAGGTATTTGCATATGCCCCACTGAGAACTCCCCACTGCATGGAGACGCTGGCTGGAGATTCAGGAGCTATGGTTCTGTGAGCTCCTGCTGAATTCAAACCCTGGTCCCTCCCCATAAGAAGTTCACCTTTTGGTAATTCTTTTATAACCATCTGTACATTTAAAAAGGTCTTAGCAATTAGTGGGCAGAGCTGGCAAAGGCAAACTCTAAAGAACTCTGATGTGTTTTTGTGTCCACATTTTTGGATCATGGTTTTCTTCTATAGGTCAGTGCCATAGCTTTGTTTTGTAGATACAGATAAATATGAATTGCAGTGTCCTCCTCCTGTCACCTTCCTTTTGCCCCACAGCAAAAGTCAAATAAAGGCCAGTAGTACCAAATTACTAACTAGCCTCCACTGCAAACAGGTATCAGTTGCTGATGTAATGGTCACAGCTATGCAATACTTTCAGGATGACCGAGATCTTACATTTTCTACTTTCTGGGTGTTCCTGTGTATTCACAGTCCATGAGTTCACTATATGGCTATATTTTATCTTAGGTTTTCCAGTGGAGAGGGAAAAAATATCCTTAACTACTTAAAGAGGCATTTGCAGAGGTGCATAAGATGAGGTGGCATTTACAGCCTTGAGCCTTTCTGAATACTGAACCAGTTTGTCATGCTGAGTACATGGGGAACTGCACTGCTGGACCTGAGAGGGCTAAGACTGGAACTGGATGGAGCATGAGCATAAATCTACAGCAGGGTCAATCTAGGGATGAAATGACAGTTGCTGGTCTCTGAGATGAGGGCCATCCAAAGTAGGACAGGGTAGGAAAAGGTTTCTGGGAGGCATTGAATAGAAAGGGAAGCTGGACAATGGGGAGGATAGAAGGCAGCTGAAGAAAGAGAGAGTTGGGACAAGACTGACAAGTAGGCAGGCAACTAGAACTAGGAGGTCCTAGGCACTAGGCCATGGCTCAGTGGTAAAAACATCTGCTTTATTGCAGAGGGCCCACATCTGAACTCCAGCAATTTCAGTGAAAAGGAACAGGTAGTAACTAGGGTTGCCAGTTCCAGTTTGGGAAATTCTTGGAGAGTTGTGGGTGGAGCCTGGGGAAGGTGGGGTTTGAGGAGGTGAGGGACCTCAGTGGGATTTGATGACATAGAGTCTACTCTCCAAAGCAGCCAATTTCTCCAAAGGAACTGATCTCTGTGTTCTGAAGAACAGTTCAAATTCTGGAAGATCTACAAGCCTCACCTGGAGGTGGGCAACTGTTATGAGCCCTGACGAAGAGGAGCTGGAAGGGTTAACAGACCTAGAATAGCTGCCAGCCAGTTCCTCAGCTGAACAAACAGCAGCTGGCCCATCAATCACTCTCCAGGCACCAGTGTTAGCTGTTGACAATCAATCTCCTTCAAGCTCTCCTCCTCCCATCTCAAGAGTTTGCAGCAGGTTCCGGAAAGAACTTTCAGAGTGAAGACATGAGGCACACCAATGCTTCAGATCTCTCGGCCTTGAGTTCTAGCAGAGTCACTGCCACCCAAGGAGTAGGCTGATTGAAGAAGATAGAAGAAAATATTGGATTTATATCCCGCCCTCCACTCTGAAGAGTCTCAAAGCGGCTCACAATCTCCTTTACCTTCCTCCCCCACAACAGACACCCTGTGAGGTGGGCGGGGCT
Organism: Heteronotia binoei; assembly: GCF_032191835.1. Lineage (NCBI taxonomy): Eukaryota > Metazoa > Chordata > Lepidosauria > Squamata > Gekkonidae > Heteronotia > Heteronotia binoei. Next base: position 150,429,090 of record NC_083226.1, on the reverse strand, counting down.
GGAGAGGGCTCTCACAGCAGCTGCCCTTTCAAGGACAACCTCTGCCAGAGCTATGGCTGACCCAAGGCCATGCTAGCAGGTACAAGTGGAGGAGTGGGGAATCAAACCCGGTTCTCCCAGATAAGAGTCTGCACACTTAACCACTACACCAAACTGGCTCTCCATATAGCTCCCACCCAGGACCTGGTAACCTTGTGGAAGCAACAAGTCTATTATCTGGCTTGCATTCATGCTCCTTCCTGATCCTGACCTGCTTGATTTCCTTGGCACCCTGACCTTTTGGCTTTTGGACATTGACTTCTGATTCCGGTTTGTGATTCTGCATTGGTGACTTAAGAACATAAGAACATAAGAGAAGCCATGTTGGATCAGGCCAACGGCCCATCAAGTCCAACACTCTGTGTCACACAGTGGCAAAAAATTTTATATACACACATACACTGTGGCTAATAGCCACTGATGGACCTGTGCTCCATATTTTTATCTAAACCCTTCTTGAAGGTGGCTATACTTGTGGCCGCCACCACCTCCTGTGGCAGTGAATTCCACTTGTTAATCACCCTTTGGGTGAAGAAGTACTTCCTTTTATCCGTTTTAACCTGTCTGCTCAGCAATTTCATCGAATGCCCATGAGTTCTTGTATTGTGAGAAAGGGAGAAAAGTACTTCTTTCTCTACTTTCTCCATCCCATGCATTATCTTGTAAACCTCTATCATGTCACCCTGCAGTCGACGTTTCTCCAAGCTAAAGAGTCCTAAGCATTTCAACCTTTCTTCATAGGGAAAGTGCTCCAGCCCTTTAATCATTCTAGTTGCCCTTCTCTGGACTTTCTCCAATGCTATAATATCCTTTTTGAGGTGTGGCGACCAGAACTGCACACAGTACTCCAAATGAGACTGCACCATCGATTTATACAGGGGCATTATGATACTGGCTGATTTGTTTTCAATTCCCTTCCTAATAATTCCCACCATGGCGTTGGCCTTTTTTATTGCAAACGCACACTGTCTTGACATTTTCAGTTAGTTATCTACCACAACCCCAAGATCTCTCTCTTGGTCAGTCTCTGCCAGTTCACACCCCATCAACTTGTATTTGTAGCTGGGATTCTTGGCCCCAATGTGCATTACTTTGCACTTGGCCACATTGAACCGCATCTGCCTCGTTGACGCCCACTCACCCAGCCTCAACAGATCGCTTTGGAGTTCCTCACAATCCTCTCTGGTTCTCACCACCCTGAACAATTTAGTGTCATCCGCAAACTTGGCCACTTCACTGCTCACTCCCAACTCTAAATCATTTATGAACAAGTTAAAGAGCATGGGACCGAGTACCGAGCCCTGTGGCACCCCACTGCTTACCGTCCCCCACTGCGAAGACTGCCCATTTATACTCACTCTCTGCTTCCTATTACTCAGCCAGTTTTTGATCCACAAGAGGACCTGTCCTTTTACTCCATGACTCTCAAGCTTTCTAAGGAGCCTGATGAGGAACTTTATCAAAAGCTTTCTGGAAGTCAAGGTAAACAACATGTATTGGGTCTCCTTTGTCCACATGTTTGTTCACCCCCTCAAAGAAATGTAACAGGTTAGTGAGGCAAGATCTTCCCTTGCAGAACCCATGCTGAGTCTTCCTCAATAACCCGTGTTCATCAATGTGCCTACTCATTCTGTCCTTGATAATGGTTTTACCAACTTTCCCGGTATTGAAGTCAGACTGACTGGCCTGAAGTCAGACTGACTGATTTGGCTCCTGCTTGACTTCCTGAACTTTGAGCTTGGACTGGCTTTGGACTCCTGCCTGCCTGCACCCTGAGAATGTGACAGCAACCCCAGCAGCAAGTGTTGTGAAAGACTTCTACCTGAGACCAGGGCTTTTTTTGTAGCAGGAACTCCTTTGCAATTAGGCCACACACCCTTGATGTCACCAATCCTCCAAGAGTTTACAGGGCTTTTCGTACAGGGCCTATTATAAGCTCCAGGAGGATTGGCTCCATCAGCGGTGTGTGGCCTAATATTTTTATTTATTTATTTATTTAGGATTTATATCCCGCCCTTCCCACAAGTGGCTCAGGGCGGCTTCCAACAATTAGTCGAACATAAAAATTGAACAATATTTACATATGTAAACAGTTAAACATTTAAAACAGATAAAACCTTAAAAACTCATAAACAATCCAAATATATATAAAACAAATATGCAAATGAGTTCCTGCTACAAAAAAAGCCCTGCCTGAGACACTGGAGAGCTGCTACCAGTTAGAACAGTGAATACTGATTTTGACCAAGAATGCATAGCATTCCCAGGTCCCTCCTGTCAACTGGGTGGGGGGCTTACTAGGAGTGGGAGAGAAGCCCAGCCAACATTGCAGTGATGTGTCTACATCACTTCCAATGTGACCCAGAAGTGTCATCATCACACAGTGATGTCAGGCAATGCTCTGGTTATTTGGGCAAAAACTTTAGGGCTATGACTCAGTGAAAGAGCCTTGTCATGCAGAAGGTCCCAGGTTCAATCCCTGGCATCTCCAGTTAAAAGAACAAGACAGTGGGTTATGTGAAAGACCTCTGCCTGAGACTCTTGAGAGCTGATGTCAGTCCAAGGAGACAATACTGATCTTAAGATACCAATGGTCTGAGCCAGTATAAGGCAACTTCATGTGTGTTCATGTGACTTTATGGTAAATTTGGGTTTTAGCATAGGGTTTTTTCCCAAATAACAGCATTATCCCAGAGAGCTGCCACCTGACATCAGCTAGAGTTCCCAGTGATCAACTGTCTGAAAAGCAGAACCGTCAACATAGTAATGGTACAGCACTGTGGAATAGTTTTAAAATTTTAATTGTATTAATGTTTTATAGATTTTATTGACTTATTGTTTTAAATAATATAAATGACTATTGTAAGCCGCCCTGAGTCCGCTTGCAGAGAGGGCGGGATAAAATTCTAATGTAAATTAAATAAATAAATAAATAAATAAAGTCGCCAATGTGATAACATTGCTTCCAGGTTACATCAGACGTGGTATAGACAGGTCATTGCAACATTGGCTGGGCCTCACTCTTTTTCATGGCAGGTTCCCACCCCCACTAGCCAGATGATCAGTGGCAGGCTAGTGGGACCTGTTGTCAGGGGACCCCCGCCTCCACAGTGGAGTCTGGCAGTTCTATGAATGTAGCTTCATATGCAAGGTATACTATCCCCAGATAGTCCTTGGAAACATTTATAGCCAGTCAATTCATAAAGAAGGGACAGAAAGATAGGCACCAAGCAGGCTTTAGTTATAGGGCAGTTTATGGAATAAATTAGGCACTATTGGAAAATTGTTGACAATATTGCTTTCTGACTCCGTATATTAGGCATATGTTTATTATTTATACTATGGAAATGCAACATTCAGTTCCATCCTCAAATTCTGTTTTGGTTTGCTTGCTTGGCATTGTAGAGTCATAGAGAATTTAGAAAAAAAAAAACTGCATGCAGAAAAAGCAGACAATGTTTCCTTGTGTTTCTTCTGCCCTTTTGCTCATAGAGGGAGGTGACCACCTCATGGCCTGATCTACCCCTCAGGGCTGTGGTCAGGGTAAAATGAGATCCCCTCAGCAATGTGATGCTGAGCTCCTTGAATGGCAGGTTCTGTTGAAGGGGGCACAGCTGTGAGAAAGAAACAAGATGTCTCTCAGTTAGTGGCGGAATTGGTGATTTTTTCACATTGTGGATAAGTTTCTCGGCCTTTGTGAATACTGAAAAGTGTTCTGTTACATAATTTGGTGACTGGCTTCTTTGAAGGAAAAAGAAAAAAAGTTATATGGTTCATAAATATTAAAGAGCATTCCTTCTTGGGGGTGGGGGAGAGAATGGGCAAGCATAATCTGTACGCTAGGGCAACTACAAAGAAGCAATAAATTATTACTGTAATGTCATGCTAATTAAAATTTTGCTTGTAACTCATGTAAGTGTTTGAAGCCTGGCAAATTTCGTCTTTTCATTTGCTGAGTGTGGAGGTAAATTGCCCGGTGACAGTGGGACATCGCTAACAAGTACAAATTGAATAACATGCTAGCTTGCCTCTATTAGGCCCAACTAGCTGGGTCTGAATTAGATATTCAGCACACTCCCCCATTGTAGGCTTGATTGATAAATGCTGAGGAGAATTTGTCAAAACAACAGGGGCTACACCCAGTGGGACATCAATATGCTCCATTTAGTCACCCACCCGGCACTTCCTACGTAGGATTGTCACATAAAATTAAGACTAGTTGCTAACCAGCCATCAAGCCTGCAACCCTCCCCCCCTCCACATCAGGCAGCCTTGCATTCTGTATGCATATTAGTCACATGCTTAACAATTTGGCCTGTCAGGTCTGAAGCACGCCAGTGACCTCTGGAGCAGAGGTTGGGTTTTCTGAGTACACTGAGACATCGTGCTCAGCTGTTCGAGATTTTTAAGCCATTTCCTGCCAGATCTGTGCACAGATGCACTGCCCTAAGCTATAATCTGCAGCCTGGCCCAAAATGACAAATGGCAGAGCGTAGATTATTGCATTATATATTAAGTACTACAAGTCTGTAAATTATAAGTAAACTACTGTTTCAGCCCAAATGTCTTGCTTGGCTCACGGCGTGTTTTCCTTTTGAGCAGTCTCCCATACAAGCTCTAATAAATATCGGGTAGAGCGAGAGATCAAAAGCACCCTCAGGCTGGAATTAGCTGTCTCTATGGCTAATTAGCTGCTTGAATATCAAATAGTTTGGTGCCAGCTGCATAACTGAACAGGTTACTACAAGGTTAGGTCAGATCTGCCAACACTCTTTTCTTGGGTGGTAACGATACTGATTTACATATGAACATCAGAAAGAGTCCTAGTGGAAATAACTAAAGGTCGTTTGAATCCCACATCATATACATCCAGCCAGATGCTTCTATGAAGTCCACAATCAGAGTGTGAAAGTGTTCTTCTCCTTAACATTTGGTACATAAAGTTGCTTCTCTCTGCTCATTTGTTATTTCTGTTTAGCTATCTGCCTTGGCCCTGGCTTGGATGGCCTAGGCCAGCCCGATTTTGTCAGATGTCAGAAGATATGCAGGGTCAGCCCGGGTTAGTATCTGGATGGGAGACCATCGAGGAAGTCCAGGGTTGCTACACAGAGACAGGCAATGGAAAACCACCTGGAATGTCCCTTGCCTTGAAAAACCTACAGGGTCATCTACAGGCTACAAATTGGCTATGAATTGATGGCACTTTACACACACACACACATGCCTTGAGTCCCAGTGAGAAAAATGGACAATAAATAATATAAACAAATAAATAATTGCCAGGCATATGCTCCATGAAAAAAAGTCTAAGGTATAGAACTCACCTGCCCACATCTGCTAAAATTCACATAAAACGTTTCATGGCATTTGGTCACAGTAAGCAATGATCTACTTTCCTGTCACTTTTAGATCTTATTTGACAATTTGTACTATGTTATGGTACAGGGCTGCTGCTTATGTTACAAAGCCCTTGTAGCCGCTGTATGGTCTTTGGATCACACATGCCCAAGGAGATTTATGCTTCCCAGTTGAACACAGACCTCATTTGAATTGGGAGCATGCAATGTGTGGAGAAGAGCCATCAGCCTTTTCCCCTGCATCATTTTCCTAATCTGAAACAGCTCCAGGGAGTTGCTCTTTGTTCCACTAGGAAACTTAGAAGCAATCAAGACTAAAAAATCTGTGTTTCCTAGTAGAGCAAGCAACAGTTCCCTGGGGCAATTTCAGGTGAGGAAGAGAGTGCAGGAGGGAAGGCTGGACCTCTTTCTCTCTGTGTGCTATGGTCCCAGCCTGATTCAGTCCGACACATGTGTCTCAGGAGCATGGAACTCCCAGTGTACATGTGAGGTGGCCAGATTTTGTTGTTGTTGTTGAATTGGCTCCTGGTAGACTCACCCAAGCTTATTAGAGTTTGGAAAAACTAAACAGGGCTGGCCATGGTCAGTACCTGGGTGGAAGATCTAGAAAGACCAGGGTTCTTATACAGAGGAAGTCAATGGCAAACCACACCAGCTCCTCTCTTGCCTTGAAAACCCTGTGTTATTGTTGCTGTCATAGGGTTGCCATGTTTGACTCAAGAAATATCTGGGGACTTTGGGGATGGAGTCAGGAGACTTTGGTGAGTGGAGCTGGGAGCAAGGTTATGACAAGCACAATTGAACTCCAGAGGGAGTTCTGGACATCACATTTAAAGGGACCACACTTCTTTTAAATGCCTTCCCTCCATTTGGAATAATGAAGGATAGGGACACCTCCTTTTGGAAACCATAGAATTGGACTCCCTGGTCCAATCTTTTTGAAAGTTGGGAGATTTTTTGAGGCGAGACACCAGATGCTATGCTGAAAATTTGGTGCCTCTATCTCAAAACTCAGCTCCCCCAGAGCCCCAGATACCCACAGAACAATTTTCCATTATACCCTATGGGAATCGATCTCCATAGGAAATAATGAGTGCCCGTCAGACATTTCCCTCCCCCTCCCCCGCTTTCTGAAGACCCTGAAGTGGGGGGAAGGCCTCCATACTGGGGGATCCCCTGGCTCCACCTGGGGATTGGCAACCTTATTCTGTCATCACAGCTGATTTATAGCACAGAGTTTTCAAGGCAAAAGACGTTTAGAGGTGATTTGCCATTGCCTGCCTCTGCATCATGACCCTAATATTCCTTGGTGGCCTCATATCGAAATACTAATCAAGGCCAACCCTGATTAGCTTCCAAGATTAGGCTATCCGGAGCCATTCAGGTGAGGGTGAAATCCCTCTGATGGGTTGCCATAAGTCAAATTGCCAAACTGATGGCATTTAGTTGTTGCTGTTGTTGTTAGTATTAGTATTAGAATGAAACTACTTCTATCAAAGCAGTCAGAACTGGGCAGAGGTAAGGAAATAGCAACTAGAGACAGGGCTTTTTCAGTGTGGGCGCCTCACCTCGAAATGCCCTCACTCTGAGAATTCACCTGGCACCTATTTTTTTAGCTTTTAGTTGCCAGACCAAAATATTTCTTTTTTTAACTCCAGCCTTTAACTGGTCTCATCTTTTTGGCTGTTTTATGGACTGCTTCTGTCCTGCTGTCTCTTTATGAATATCATTTATTTACACACATTTAAAGACTGATATAATTTTATGGCAGTTTTGATCTAGTTTGTGAGCTACTGCAAGTAGGTCTCTGGAGAGGCAGTGCATACATTTTCTATGTGAAAAACCCAACTCATGGGCTTGTCACTGCAGTACCAGAAATTATGATGGATGTCCATGGCCCCAGCAGATCAGTTGCCTCTTCTTACTCCCTGTTACTCCTTGTGTAATGATAAATAAAGCAGTAGGGCCATGTGAAGAGAGAGTGAGGAGAGATTATGAGACTGATGATTGCTGGGGTTGTTATGAGCAGGCATGTAAATTGTTCTAATGAATGGAGGGGGGACATGCTAAATGGGAGGGAAAGCACTGCATTTGGGTTTCATGGATTGTCTCTTTTTCCATCTGAATTCTCTGCTGTCAACAGGACAATCGAATGATGGACCACTCCATGTCCCCTCAGGGTTAGATTTTAGCTTGCATCTTGGGTTCCTGTTTTGTATTTCCATTGAGTTTCATGTTCCATTGTTCTGTTTACTTTGAGATCACTAAGGAGGGTCATGGGCAATACTCCCTCTAAGGTGTGGAGTCTTGTGAGCAAAAATTCTACTTCATGAGCCACTGGCATTAAAGTTGTGAGTGATTTGGCTGCTACATAAATTAGTTTGCTCTGGGGCCATCCTTCCTGAGCTAAGACAAAAATTTGTGAATCTGAGGCCAAAAAACTGTGAGCTAGCTCACACTAACTCAGCTTAAAGGGAACACTAGTCATGGGTTAGTGGTTGAGCAACTGCTAGGCATTCAGAAGGTCCATCTCCAGTTAAAAGGATTAGGTAGCAGATGATACGGGAAAGACTTCTATCAGATACTCGGGAAAGCCACTGCCAGTATAAGTAGGAAAGATTCACCTTGATGGACCAATAGCCTGATTCAGTATAAGGCTTCCTGTCTTCATTGCGTTGCTTCCTGTCTTCATTGTGGATGTAGCACCCTCACATTTCCTCCCCCAAATGCTTATTTTATTTACAGAAGAAGCAACACAACATGTTGAAGGCCATGTTGTCTGCACTGGTGCATTCTTGCTGCCAAAGGACTTGAATCCCTTCCTTGGGACACCTCTGGCTTTTCAGTGGGATGGTTCAGTGGTAAACCATCTGCTCAGCATGTTCAATGTCCCAGGCTCAGTTTCTGACTTCTTCCGTTAAAAGGATCAGGTAGTCAGTGATGTAAAAGACCGCTAGCCTGAAACCATAGAGATCTGCTGCCATTCATAGTAGACAATGCTGGCATTGATGGACTGATGGTCTGATTCAGTATAAGACAGTTCCATGTATACCTGTATGATACCCTTCCTACCCAGAAAGCTTATGTACTGTGATATCTTTCTGGCTGCTTTGTGAAACATTATGGGGAAGATGAGTTTGTACTCAGGGCCATTCAGTTCTTCTCACCAAAGCCGCCCTGAGCCCTCCAGGGGAGGGTGGCATATAAATTTGATAAAATAATTTAAAAAATAAATACCGGGATTTGTGCCTTCTACAAATGGTTAATGAGAGAAACATCACTGGTGCATTGCACAGTTGGTGCGTGATAGTAGAATTTCCAAAGATGCTGCGGGGTATTTCTGTCATGCATTTACATACTTTAAAAAAATGTCCACATCTATTCTCTGTTGCTGGCTGACCCGAAGATCACAACTTTACTAGCTGAGTCTTTGCCCTGTGTTGTGCTACCTGACATACCAAGCCCATCAGTTCATTGTTTGGCACAATCTTTTGCTACCACATCCTGCCATTTATCCTTTTGTCTCCTTGACTCAGTATAGCTAGCAATCCTTTGCAATGTCTGTGTTTGTGAAGGCTGAAGTGGGTACTGAATCTTTCATTCTTGATTTTGCATTTTCACTCTCCTACCTTCTGAGTTGAGCTGCTGTCCTAGTGTACCCTTTTGTTTCTAACATAACTTGCTCAAAAAATTCCAGTTCTTTTTGACATTGCTCACTAGCTGCAACTTGTTTTCTGCTATTGTTTCCCTGATTCATATCCAACAAATTCAGGCTGCAGCAATGTTTTCATTCTTACTCACCCATCTTTCCATTTCCTATACACTTCCTTTTTTTTGTTTTCCAGATAATTGAAAGAGATCACAGGCACGACAGATTGGTTTCTTGACATTCTTTCCTTTCCATTTTTTAAACATTTGTTTTCATTATAATCCTGTCTATACTATAACTGTTCTCCACAAAATAAACAGCCATCTTGGAATTCTTTTGCATTTTGATTCCCATTCCCACCTCCCACCACCACCTAACCCCCTCCCCCCCAAGGTTTTACTTACTGGGTTCGACCCAGACTAACTTTTCCCATGGAATAATGGAACTTTCCTGCCTTTTCCCTTCCACTGCAACCTACTAATCTCCACAAAATGCTGTTCCTGGGGAGCAGGAGACCCTGAGGAATTACTGAAGTGAGGATTGCAGTTCAAAAGTGGGATCAGTGAAAATTGCCAGTTTTGTGTAAATCTGACCCACAAATTCTACAAGCTTTCCAAACCCTGTTTTGTTTTGTTTTTCCAGATCGAGCAACTGTTTTCTATGGCTCCCCTCTCATAACTTTTCTTAAAATGGCCCCCCTCAATTTGTAACCCACCAAGTTAAATGTATGGAATGGAATTCCCCCAAATAGACTTTTGCTTACTAAGCCAGCATGGTGTAGTGGTTAAGAGCAGTGGACTTTAATCTGGAGAACTGGGATTGATTTCCCAGTCTTCCACATTAAGCCTTCTGGGTGACCTTGGGCCAGCCACAGTTACCTCACAACTCTGTCAGCCCCATCTACTTCACAATGTGCCTGGTGTGGGGGGGGGGAAGGGAAGGAGATTGTAAGCCACTTTGAGACTTCTTAAAGTAGAGAAAAGTGGGGTATAAAAACCTGTACTGATTTTGCACACAGCTTACCCCGCAGTCAAGTTCTTCTTCTCTGCGCAGCGTCTGTTGGATTTCCCACTGTCTGTACTGGAGTTACAGGACGTGTCGTGGCTTTCACATAGTAAACGTAAACCACTAAAACCCAGTTTACATTTGCTACATTAAAGCCGGGGCACTTCCTGTAACTCCGGCGCAGATAGTGGGAAATCCAACGGACGCTGCGCAGAGAAGAGGAACAGGCCTGCAGGGTAAGCTGTGTGCGAAATCGGTTCTGGTCTTCTCTTCTAATTCTCTGAGCTTTCTGATGTCTGCTTTTCTCAAATCTAGCAATGGATTTCTACTTATCCCTCTCATGACTTTTCTTAGAATGGGTCCTACTGATTTGTAACCCACCAAGCTATATGTAGCCACAAATGCGGTATTGCTGGGCGTTTAACAATCTCACTCCATCTTTTTGGGGGTGCCAGCACAGTCTGGAGTTTTACCGAAAAAACATGCTTGGCTGCTGCAAATGACAAGTCAGCTGCATTTGCCTCAATGGACTGTGAGCTATGCAAGCCTGCACTCACAACTTAAATTCAATCATGCCATGACCTTGTATTCATTTATTTGCTTTTTAAAAAAATCTTGAGGTTTTTTCCTCTATTATTCAAAGTTGCTTACAATAAATGTGTTTAAAAGGCAACAGTAAAAGAGATTCAAAGAAACATAAAATGATTATTAACTAGCCACAGTATTTAGTTTAGTTAGCTTTAATTTTTTTTTTTAAGCTGGAAAAAAAATAGTAATATGGCACATGCCAGGAGAAGGACTATCAGAATTCCTGATGTGGATAGCTGGGATTGGTTAGGCCTGGGAACAAGATGCCTGATTGTATCAGACAGATTTAGCTATGCAGTAACTGGACAGGAAATCAACAATAATATTAATACTCTGAGTCTTCCTTGCATTTGCATTATGCGCCTCTTCTGTTTATATGTGTCTGACTGTGTTTACATGCTGAACAACTGTTAAAAATACAGAAGGGAAAGCTGGATGGGAAAGGTCTCCTTATTAGTGGATTGGAACATTCCGAGTTTAAAAAGGAATCCATGCGCAACCGCAAAGAAGAACTGAATGTTGGCATGAATTTGACAGAGCGGCTGAGCAGGTGTGATTCGGGGCTTTTCCTGCCAGACAGGAGGCTTCATGACTTGGCAAGCACCTGTATAAAACTCCTCAAACAGCCACAGACAAGTCATTGTCTTTCAGCCTTGAATGAAAAAAAAGTCACCTTTTTAGAAGGTTTAACCTTCTGCCTGAATTTAGGTCTGTTTCCCTACTGGAGCAAATGTGGTCGGACTATTCGTCAAGAATGAAGCGAGAAATTTTGCCTGCAAATAAAATAAGCTAAATTAAATAATAACTTGTTTTTCAGCTGGGAATGCTAGGTGAATATATAATTTCTGGCCCATAACATGACTACAGTCTTGTTTTTTTTAAATTATTTCATCAAGTTAAAGGGCTAGGCCCTTGAAATACTGCTACGGAGTTATGTGCCATGTGGCTGAAGAGATGGTAGCTACAAGTCTTGTCATCATAATTTTGTACTACTGGCTGTGCGATTTAAGAGGGATACCAGATGCAACATCCTAGCCAGAAGCAGAAACATATTTATAATGATGCTTTTATTCCCTGTATTTTCCACATATCATGGAAGTTGCCTAGGATGGAGGTTTTCTGGGCCCAGTCTTCAATGGGTCAAATAGTTACCATCTAACAAGATACCTCTGAAGTGGTGGGTGGGTGATTGATTACCATGTAGCAGTATTACAGGATTTCTTTGCCTGTCACACATTCCCAGCCATGAAGAACAACTGGCTTTTTATACTCCACTTTTCCTACTCTAAAGAGTCTCAGAGTGGGTTACAATTACCTTCCTCTTCTCACAACAGTCACTTTGGGAGGTAGATGAGAGAGCTCTGAGAGAACTGTGTCTGGCCCAAGGTCAACCAGCAGGCATCACACAGAGAAGTAAGGAATCAAACTCAGTTCTTCAAAAAAACAGTCCACTGCTCTTAACTGCTACACCACACAGGCTCTTGTGGAATTCCCCCTAATCCTAATCCAGCTGCATGGGGTTATGTTATGCTTGTGCATACCAAAAACATATTTGAAGAGCATGCCACATGTACATTTCTGACCCAATCACCTACTGCCCAAAGAAAGATACCTGGTGCAGCAGGACCTGTCCGCTTGGCTCAAACGCATACTACAAAATATTGTGTAACAAGGAACAGCTTCCAAACAGAAGAAGAAGATATTGGATTTATATCCCACCCTCCACTCCGAAGAGTCTCAGAGTGGCTCACAATCTCCTTTACCTTCCTCCCCCACAACAAACACCCTGTGAGGTGGGTGGGGCTGGAGAGGGCTCTCACAGCAGTTGCCCTTTCAAGGACAACCTCTGCCAGAGCTATGGCTGACCCAAGGCCATGCCAGCAGGTGCAAGTGGAGGAGTGCAGAATCAAATCCGGTTCTCCCAGATAAGAGTCCGCACACTTAACCACTACACCAAACTGGCCCATGTGTGTATATCAGAAAGGGAGGGCATAATCCATTACCTGTTTGTCATGTTGCCTTGTGTTTAATACATACATATAACTCTGAAATGAACTGTAGATGCTCATCACAAAGGAAATCAAGCAATTTCTCTGCTAACTTGAAAGATATATGCTGGAGACCCGGATAGCCTGATCTCAACAGATCCCAGAAGATAAGCAGGGTTGGCCCTGTTAGCATTTGGATGGGAGACCACCAAGAAATACCGAGAGGCAGGCAACAGCAAACCACTTCTGAGTGTCCCTTGCCAAAAAGTCTATGGATTATCATACACTGGACATTACTAGATGGCAAAAAAAGAAAAGAAGAAAGAAAAGAAAAGCCGCACAACGAATGCAGCACAATCTCCAAGCTCCTAGTGCTCTAACATAAGAGGGGGGAGGACTTAATATGCATGAATGTACTGACCAAAACCATATATTACAAAAAAAACACAAACCTAACAAAACAGGTTACACTACCAAATGAAATGAGAATCTGGTTTATTGTTTTTTCTTATTGAGCCAATCAGTTGTAAAAGCAAGTTTAAGTTTTATGGAGGCAGCAGCGTTATAAAAAGAAGAATTTGTCTAGCTTTGCTTTTGTTGCTGGTAGACATCCAGCCTGCCCTTCCTCTCAGCTTCCCAGTTTATTATTTTAACTTTGCTTCAGTGATTATATTCTCCACCCACTTACCACAATTCATCACTACTGCTTTGCATGAAGTAACCTTTTTATTACTATTTGCACAAGAAGACAAGGATAACACAATCTACCTTGCAATATTTAGCAACAAATATGTTTTTTTTACAAAAAACTGATCATTGTGAATTGCAAGAATAAATAAATCTGCAAAGCCCATGCTTCTGAAAGTTTTGCTGTTCACAAGAAGTCAATAGCTACCTCAACAGTGCGTACATCTTCCAGTAAAAGCAACAGCTTGCCTCAATTGCCTAAGGCAAGTGTCCAGATGATGGATAATGTAGCAGATGAGTCTTTCCCTGCACTTCGAAGCTCTCTCCACTAATTGTCATCAATATGATCAGTGATACCAGACAAAGCCGGCAGTGCATGCCAGTCACTGTCCCGCCTCACCCCAAACTGGAGGCCCTGCTGCTCCATTGGAGGCTTGTCCCTTTTGCTTCAGCAATCTGTGACCTTACTTAGGGGCAGGACACCTGCTGTGTCAAAGCAGATAACAGCTGACTGATATGGATTCCAGACCTGGTCCTTAGGTTTTAATGAAGGAGGCGGGTGTCACAGTTTTATGTCCTGTAGACAGGGTGTGCAGCAGACAAACGGAAGTACTCAATGAGCAATTAGTTTGTGGGATTCACTGGATGTAGGGATGGTTTTAGACAGATCCATGGAGGATATGTCCATCAATAGCTACTAACCATACTAACTAAAGTGAACATTCACACTCAGAGGCAATAAAACTGGGACTTTTCCATTTATAAAAGAGAGAACTGGGGGTGGGGGGAGGATAGAGATTTATGAAATCATGCACGGAATAGAGAGAGCTGACAATGAGAACTTTTTTCCTCTCCCTTTCCCAAAATGCTAGAATTCAAGGGCACCTACTGTAGCTGATGGGCAGTAGATTCAGGACAGAAAAAAGGAAATACTTCTTTACACAGCAAGTGATAGAAATGTGAAATTCTCTGCCAGAGGATATGGTGATAATATAGACGGCTTTAAAAGGGATTTTAGAGATTAATGAAGAACAGGTCTATCTGTGGCTTCTGGCCATAGTGATTAATGGGAACCTTCACATTCAGAGGCAGTAAATATTTGAATAGCAGTGCCAGGAGGCAACATCAAGGAAAGGCCTTGGATTCCATGGCCTGTTTTTGGCTCTGACTGGCCACTGTGCGAGACCAGATGCTGGACTAGATGAAGCACTGGTCGGATTCAGCAGAGTTCTTCTTAGTGTTCTTAAACCTTTGGATATCAGCACTCAATTGCAACATCATGGAGAGGCTTTGTTTTAGATAATGGCCATTGGTTTTTGGTCGCTGTGAAACAGGATAGTGGACTAAATGTACCACTGGTCCTAACTAGCATGGCTGTTCTTACATTGTGGACAGTTGTAGGCTCCTTCAATGTAACCAATAATTAATAAAAAAAACAATGGCACGTTTTCTGATCCATCTTGCTTTCAGTGTTCGCAGCATTGATTTAATCAAGGAGCACTGCATAAACAGACGTGATTTATTATTTTATCCATTCTCCTCTTTATTGCTTGGATGCACCCTTATTCATTTTACCTATAAGGCTGACTTCTTAGCTCCTGCTTCCTCAGGTCTTTTAGCTGGAGGTGCCAGGGACTGAACTCAGAGCTGCTGAATGCTTATACTATGAGGTAACAACAGAGGAAGGCCTTGCCCTCTGTCTTTTAGTCCTCTATGGTAACCATGGTAACTGGTTAGATACTGTGTGAAAGCAGAATGTTGGACTAGATGGACCACTGGTCTCATATAGCAAGGTTGTTCTTTTTTTTGTGAACAAAATTTTTTATTTTGCAATATATTGAAAAGTATTCTACTATCAAAATCTAAATATAGTTCATCAATATGTTACACAATTTCTTACCCCTCCCACCCTCCAAATTGTGACCTCCGCTGGTATACAAAACAAATTAAAAACCTTTTAAAAGTAAAAATTCACATATATAGAATCTTAACTAAAAGTTATTATTCACTTAACTTTATCTTAACTCCAATATAACTACTATTCTTATTCTTTTACTCATTACTTACTTCTTAATCCTCAATATTACAGATTTATCAGATAACCATAATCTATTCTTCTTGCACTTTTAAAAATTCAATTATTTAATAACTCTTTTGTTGATGGCAGGAAAGTTATTGGTAGCCCAACATTGGAAACGAGATGCGTCCCCTAAGATACAACAATGGTTGACTAAAGTATGGGAGGTAGCAGCATTAGCTAAACTGGCTATACAAATAAGAGCAATGGATATACAACAGAAGAATAATAACTTTATTGAAAAATGGTTTCCTTTTTTTAACTATATAAATTCGAAAGAAGATCCTCAAAAGCATGTCCCAAAAAAATATATTGATTTTTCATACTATTGAAAAGTATATTTAAAGGTTATATATTGTTTTGTAGTATATTAGAGATTTGCAACTGAGTGTAATGATAATAGGACTAAGAGGAGCTCTAGTTAATTTAACTTAAAAGATAACTAAGACACAAATGTAACGCAGGTATATTATTGTATTTATTCGATTACTAAGCGTGTATCTGAGTTGTTGGTTATTGTTGAAAAATTAATAAAAATTTAAAGTTAAAAAAAAAATTCAATTATTACTTGTTAAACATTAAACATATATTTCATAGTCCTTAAATCATCACTAAAAATTATTCAAATCTTAATCTTATCTTAACTCACATAAATTTACTATATAAAGTCAGCTACTTATATTTTGCTACTAAAACAGTACTCAGTAATCACAGTCCGTTTTCTCTTTTAGAGTTCAGTTAATATTATTAAAAACCATTAAATGTCTATTCACCTTCCATTGCATCTCCACATAGTTTTGAAATTTATTCCAATAGTTCTACAAATTATATTATTTTAAGATTCTAGTAAGTTTGTCCATTTCACTCCAGTTAAGAACCTTTAAGACCCAGTCCCACTTATCAGGTATTTTGTCTTGCTTCCACATTTGCGCATGCAATGTTCTTGCAGCTGAAAGCAAATACCACAACAATGTCCTATCTTGCTTCGGGAAGCTTTCTATTTGTAATCCCACCAGAAAAACATCCGGTGCTCTCTTGACATTATAACCCAAAATTTTCGATATCTTTTGTTGAATCATAGACCAAAATTGTTTTGCCTTCTCACAAGTCCACCACATGTGGTAACAAGAACCTTGCTGTTTTTTACACTTCCAACATCTATCCGAAACATTATTGTTCATTTTTGCTAGTTTTTAGGTGTCATGTACCATATATACAGCATTTTAAAACAGTTCTCTTTTCTATTATAGCACGTTGATATTTTCATAGAGTTCTTCCATAGGTGTTCCCACGTCTCCATTTGTATTTCTTTGTTAAAATGTATTGCCTAATTAATAATTTGAGGTTTTACCACCTCCTCTTCTGTAGACCATTTCAGTAATAGCTTATAGATCCTTGAAATCGATTTTTCATTTTCACCCAACAGCACTTTCTCCATTTCTGTTTTTTCACATCTTAGACCTGTACTCCTGATATCTTTCTCTACCAAGCTTTTAATTTGTAAAAATTGAAACCAATCAAATTTATCTTTTAGCTCTTCCACCAACTTCATTTCTATTTTGCCTCCATGAAATTTTAGCAGTTGCTCATAGGTAACACCATTTTCTCTTTATTCCTCTCATAACAGCTTTGTATGCATCCCATATGGTCTGAATTTTAACATCTTGATCTTCATTCATTTGGAAGAAAGCTTTAGTTTCTTTTTCCAGAGATTTCACTACAGCTTTTTGCAGCAAATCTTCATTTAGTCATCATCTTCTACACTTTTTCACTCCTTTTGCTAACCACAGTAATGGATTGTGGTCTGCACCTATTTTCGGAAGAATCTCTATTTTATTAGTAATAAGTCCCAGGTCCTTCATAAACCATATCATATCAATTCTCGGGAAAGTGTCATGCCTTGCTGGGAAAAAAGTATAATCTCGTAATTTAGGATTGAACTTTCTCCAAATATCTTCCAAACTTTCTTGCTTTACTAATTCAAAAAAAGACTTTGGCAACTTGCCATCTTTATTCTTTTTATTTCCAGATCTGTCCAAAGAGTTCTTAATAGTTCCATTAAAGTCTCCCATTAACATTACATGCTCACAAGTCATTTGGTCAAGTTGCTGCAAAATGTCTTTGAAAAAAGCATCTTTCGCCCCATTAGGGGCATATAGTCCCAGCAACAATGTCTTTTTCTCATTAATAAACACCTCCATCGCAATATATCTACCTTCATTGTCTTTAAAAACCAATTTAAAAACCACTCCCTTTTTTATCTTTTGCTAGCGAGAAAAATTCTTCTCCCAAAGCTTTGTTCCATAAAAATGTGTCATTGCTTAATATGTACTTCTTGTAGACAAATTATATTACATTTCTGCTTTTTAATCCAATGAAAAATTGCCTTTCTTTTTTGAGGTGAGTTAAGTCCATTTACATTCCAAGAGATTAATTTGTAATCCATAATGGTTTTTACAATTATTCTGTACCTTTGAAATCTTTATTGTCCACCAAAAATTCATTCATGCCTTGGGTGTCCGCTATTGTTTTTCTCAGTCTATTATACTCAAAGCTGAGACCTTCAGGTAAAATCCATCTATACCTTATGCCCTTCTCTCTTAGCTTGTCAGTCAGTTTCTTGAATTGCTTTCTATCACTGATGACCTTTCTCGGCAATTCCTTCATGATTCTCACTCTGCTTTCTTCCACAACCATTGGGCTACTAAACTGCTTGGTTAAGATCCTTCCCACCACATCCCTTGTAGTAAATTTCACTACCACGTCCCTGGGTAGCTTGCACTTTCTGGCATAGTCTGAGTTGACCCTATATATATAGTAACACATATGTTCCACCTCAACTGGGTCTTCTTCTGGAAATTCAGCCAAAATTGTAGCCATATACTTCTTTAAATCCCTTCTTGGTCAGCCTCTGGCACTCCCTTTAGACGAATCATATTCTCCATCAACTTACAGTCTTGCAATATTGCTTTATCCTGCAATTTCTTGATAGTAGCATCTTGGTCTTTTATTTTAACTTCAATCTCTTCAGGTTTTTTTGCTGTTGCTTGAGACTCTTTTTTAAGTTTCTCAGTCTCCTTAAATTATTTCTTTACTTCTTCAGCACTAGAGTTGATTTCTTTGGTTATTTCTTTAGTTAATTTCTTTTCACTGTCCGTTATTAATTCCTTCGTTGCCTTTAATAATCTTGTTTCCATAGCATCCAATTGTTCTTGGACTTGTTTAGACATTTTCCCTTCTCCCACTGAGGCTGCTCTTAAACGTGTAACTCTAGATCCCAGCTTCTGATCAGACATTACTGTCTGCCCATTGCTTATAATGGGATCTTAGTTGGTCTCACCAATCCACAATCCAGTGGTTGCATTCAATAGATTGGAGCCTGCCCTTTCCAACAAGGCCAAAATTGCTGTCCTAGGAGCCTCCTAGCTCCAGATATGAATTTTAAAATTTCTTAAATTCCCCAAAATGGCTGCCGCAATGTTTTCAATCCTCTGTTTTAAAAAGTTTTCCTTTTCCCCCTAGGGCTTAGTCTTTATTTCCAAATATATAGTCCAAACTGTTTCGCCATTTGAGGATGATTTGTGTTGGTTTTAAACGTTTTTATAGTCCAAATCCAATTTATTTTTTTTTTAAACTTTGGCCTTTCTATAATGGCCTCCGATGATTCTCTATGGTTCCTGGTTCTGGAATATACCCTGATGTTTGGAGGTTCCTCTTCTTTCACCACTTGCTTCCTGACTCTCTGGCAATTAAGTCCCATTCTCTATGATTGTAAATCTCACGATACTTGAAGGAGTCATCACTTCCTGCTTCGGCATGAGAGTCTGCAGCTTTGCTATGGCTGGGGTTTTTTTTCAAAGCCACAAAAATTCCAAACAGCAAGTATTTTTCTGCACTTTACTGCTTTCTCTTACCTCCAAAAATTCCACCTTTACCCCTTTCCACTTCTCCTTAATTTCTTACTTTGACAAATAGTTCTGGATCTTAGCACTTTTCTTTAAACAGTCCTAATTTGCTCCCGGAATGATAGATAAGAATCTTTTACCTTAGCGCCGTCTAATCTTGCTCATACTGTCCAGTTTTCCTTAAGGAGTTATTATAGTCTATAGAAGGCTGGAACCTTGATGAGTTTAAGTCAATTCAATGACTCCAGAGATTCTTTGTAGACGATGGGATGCAATCTCTCATCGGGGGTTCTTCAAAGCTGAAAAAAAAACCCTCCTGGGGTCTCTCGTCAGTCAAAGTCTCTCCCCTCGAGATAACAAGCATGTCCTAGACAAGTTCCTTTACTGGAAACAGGTAGACAGCAGGCATTAAAATGCCTTTTATGTCCAAAACAAAGAACTCGTACTGTCCCTCTATGAGAGACAAGTCAGCTCATCATGTTCCAACCATAGCAAGGTTGTTCTTATGTTCATATCTTGAAAGCCACCATGGACCCCTATGTATGTATTAAGTGCTGTCAAGTTGCTTCCAATTTATGAAGAACCTATGAATTAATGACCTCCAAAACATCCTACTGTTAACAGCCTTGCTCATGTCTTGCAAACTGGGGGCTGCGGCTTCCTTGACTGAGACAATCCATTTCATGTTGTATCTTGCTCTTTTCCTGCTGCATTCAACTTTTCCTAGCCTTATTGTCTTTTCCAGTGAATCTGGTATTCTTATAATATGACCAAAAGTATGATAGCCTGCTTCCTGTTTCTTAACCAGGTTTGATCCATAAATAGACCTTTTCTTTTCTTCCAAGACTGATAAGTTTCCTCAGGAGTCTTTGGTGAGGGATTTTGTCAAAAGCCTTTTGGAAGTTCAAGACCCATCCCCACACACTTATTAACTCCCTCAATAGGGGTTAAGCTTTGGAGAGGTGGGACTTCTCTTTTGGAATACTGGTAACTTTCTGGTTACTGTCATCTGTCCTCAGTCCTGCTCCCTGCTTCAGCTTGGGCACCTGAAGCAGCAAGAGCATGATCAGGACTTTTTTTTGTAGCAGGAACTCCTTTGCATATTAGGCCATACCTCCCTGATGTAGCCAATCCTCCAAGAGTTTACAGGGCTCTTATTACAGGGCCTACTGTAAGCTCTTGGAGGATTGGCTACATTAGGGGTGTGTGGTCTAATATGCAAAGAATCTCCTGCTACAAAAAAAGCCCTGATAATCACAGAATGCCATGTGAACACACATGAAGCTGCTTTATACTGAATGGGACCCTTGGTCCATCAAGGTCAGTATTGTATACTCTACTCTAGGGTTGCCAAGTCCAATTCAAGAAATATCTGGGACCTTGGGAGTGGAGCCAGGAGACTTTGGGGGTGGAACCAGAAGCAAGGGTGTGTCAAGCATAACAGAACTCCAAGGGAGTTCTGGCCATCACATTTAAAGGGGCAGCACACCTTTTTAAATGCATTCCTTCCATAGGAAATAATGGATAGGGGCACCTTCTTTTGGGGCTCACAGAATTGGACCCCCTGGTCCAATCGTTCTGAAACCTGGGTATTTTAGGGGAGAGGCACTAGATGTTATACTGAAAATTTGGTGCCTCTACCTCAAAAAACAGCCCCCCCAAAGCCCTCGATACCTCCAGATCAATTCCCCATTATACCCTGAGAATCAATCTCCACATAGGGAATAATGAAGTGTCCAGCAGACATTTCCCTCCCCTCCCCCCATTTCTGGTGACTCTGAAGCGAGGGATTGACACCTCTACTCACGAGTTGCTGCCAACATTTTCAAAGTAACACAGACACACCATCCCAAGAGGAAACCTTTCCAGTCGGAGACTGAAGCCTCTAGAAGTAGAAAGGCACATGGTGGCTGTGGGGTTGGGCTTCCCCCCGCAGGCCAGCTGACTGGGAGTGGGAAGGAGCCTGGGAAAGTGGTAGAACCCCTGTTGGGACCTGGGGATTGGCAAGCCTACTCTACTCAGACAGGCAATAGCTCTCCCAGGTCTCAGGCAGAGGTCTTTTACATCACCTACGGCCTGATCCTCCTTAACTGGAAGTGCTGGGGACTGAACCCGGGACCCTCTACATGCAAAATATGAGCCACACTCCAACCCCAAATACAAACAGGATTAAACATACAGAGGATTAAAGACCTCCTTATTATTTCTAAATATCAGTACTTTTTCTGTTCAAATTAGTTGCTAAAATAAGCCGCTGCCAGTCTGAGAAGACAATACTGACTATGATGGACCAAGGGTCTGGTTCAGTATAAGGCAGCTTCATACGTTCATATGTAAGAGTATATTTGCAAATGGGGTTTGCTTCATTTGGACTCACTTTGTTTTGATTTAAATGAAGACCTTTACTTTTGCTGTGTCAGATCATTGCTCTGATCTGTCTGTCTTAGTGCTTTCCCCTCTAACTGGCAGGAGCACTCCAAGATGAGAGACTGGAAGATCTTTACTATCAGCCTGATTACCTTGGATCTTTCACATTAGAGGCATTGGGGATTAAGTCTAAGATTTTAAAAGAATATGATTCATCACAGGGCTCTGGGTCCTCTTCAGCTTTCTCTCAGTTGATCAGCTAGAACGGGACCCTGCACATGAAATGAACTCATGAATGTTAGAGAAATGAAACAAAACTATATTTGAAAGGTACAATCACTGGGAAATTCTGTCTCATTCTCATTGGAATGGCTAGGAATTGTACAAGAGTTTTTGCTTTTCCCAATGCGAATCTGATTAATTTCACTGGAGTTTGTGTCAGGAGAACTTCCAGAGGACTTGTGCCAAATGTAAATTTGGCATTTTTAAAAACAGAAGTAGTCCACCTGATGTATTCTACACAAGGGTTAAATTTTACATCACAAGTGGAGAGATCTGTTTAAGAGTGCATGTAGGTTAAATACACTGAATCCTCATCCCGTACACAGTAAGGCAGCAACAAGTCAAACATAATGACAGTGCTGATTAATTAGGTACTTCTACTCCCAGCACTTGAGAGTGATTTATTGAGACACATCTCTAACCTGATCCATTGTGTAGGCTGGATTAATGAACTGAGCTGGAGAAATTCACTGGCGATTTTAGCTACAGGGAAGGAGAGCATTTATCTCTAGAGGTTTCTTATCCAGCTTAGAGACAGAATATTAATTTTGACAAAACATTCATGTCTTAACTCATTATCCTTTGATAGCACCCTGCACATGCCTGTTCAATCAACCTGTGCATGCAGTTTTTATTGTTGATGACAGAATGCATGGCACACATATTTTGCAGGCAAGGATGAAAATCTGTTTGCATGTAAACCTTTTAGATAAACATGAAGATGAAAGTAGATGTCCTGTTTTCATCTTAAATTGAAAATTAGATTTCTCTTTGACTCCAAATGCTCTCTTTGGGTCCCTCAAGGTATATGGCTGTATTTCACTAAATACATTCCTTGAGTTGGATCCTGTGGATGTGTTATACTAATGGAACATTTGTTTGGTGCAAGAAGCCATTTGCTGATGCTAGAAGTTTTTGCACTGCAGATTCATTTCACTCATGGAACCCCTTTCCTCTAGTGCAAGTGCTGTTTATTGATGAAGGAGACTTTTCCACCAGAGGAAAGTAGCATCATAATTAGAATAAATCTGCCAGATACAGCCCTTTGTTTAAAAGGAATTGCTTGTGACTGAAAAAAGCCCATCCCTATGATGACCATACTTTGGTTGTAGATTATAGAGGGCTTCTAGCACAGGAGCTGGAAGCTTTATTGGAATTATACTGATCCCTTTTGTTACATGAAGAGAAGACCGGAGTCACTGGAAAAGACAATAATGCTGGGAAAACTTGAAGGCAGCAGGAAAAGAGGAAGACCAAACACTGAGATGGATTGACTCAATAAATGAAGCCAGAGTCTTCAGTTTGTAAGACCTGAGAGAGAGAGAGAGAGAATTACAGGGAACATATTGCCATGTCGTGCTGAAGGAGTTGTAGTCAAATTGTATGAGGATCCATTCCATACCTGAAAGACTCTCCAGGTAGGGGATGAAAAGTCCCCCAGATGGCAGTGAAATAGCTCATTTTTCATTGCTATGGAAACATCTGACCTGACTTCAGGCCCATAGTGTTGCAGTAGTAACCATGGCACTGGTGTGCTGGTGGATGAATCTCTCCTTATAAAATTGCTCGGTATTTCTATAATGTAAGGTCACATGGACTGAGTTTTTAAGGGCCTTAAGAGTGCCTACTCTGCTTCCTGGTGCAGCATGCTAATATATGGTGGGGGGCAGAACACAAAGGCAAAAACAGAGCTCTCCTTCCATTTCTCCATTTCATCCTGTTATTAGTTAGTGACAGATTATGGTCTGGTCTGGACTGTGTAGGAAAATCATCAGTGACTGACATGCATTACATTGGTTTCCTTCCTTCCTTCCTTCCTTCCTTCCTTCCTTCCTTCCTTCCTTCCTTCCTTCCTTCCTTCCTTCCTTCCTTCCTTCCTTCCTTCCTTCCTTCCTTCCTTCCTTCCTTCCTTCCTTCTGTTGTCTCTCATGGAATCTTCTGTACGTGATTCTGGAGGCATGTTCTAGGTCACATGGTAAATTCACATGAGTGACTGGCCAAGCCTAGTAAGCTTCCTCAAGGTCTTGCAGAATCTGAGCATGCTCCTTAGAATAAATGTGCTGCATTTCATAACTACACATTGCAGATAGGAATTGGTGAAGGGCAATCTGTCTTTCAGGGCAGTTTGTCTGCCATGACATCTTCTCATACCATGGAAATCACTCTGAGAGGGGTGATTTTAACTGTAATGTCCCTTCTTCTGTAACTCTGACCTGTGCTAAGGATATTATATTTGGGTTCAAAACTGATTAGTTTTGTTCATTAATCATTGTGTTTTGTTTGTTAATAGCACTATCACATGGTTGCATAATCTAATCAATTCAGTAAGTTCAATTTGTTTCAAGTTACAGAAAACATGCTTTCACCTCTTACCACCCTTTCCAATTAGGATTAAATTATCAGGAATTATAGCCTTCTTCCTGCCAAACTGCAAAGAGGAAAAAGAATACCATTTTACAGGCCACTAAAATTGTCCTCTGCATACTGGACACATGGAAAATGAGAAGTTATATTAACCCTTTCTTGCCACTGGAATCCTGATGTGAGCAGAGGCTCAGAAGGGAACTATTTTTAAACAAAACAATGGGTACTAAATGTGGCACAGACACATGAACTCTGTAAAAGGTTCAGTTTTCTTCCAACCTGTGTGTTACTTTCTAGTAGCCACCAACACTATCAAATTAAATACTTCAGACACTGGAACTTAGTAAATAAGGCTTGGGTTTCTCCCTTCACAGTCAGTCCTGGAACATTCAGAAATGATGGCTGTGATTACTAAGAGTTGGTTTCCCAAAAACAAGTCATGTCAGACTAGCCCCCCCCCCCTCTCTCTCTTGGAAAAAATCTTGCTGGATCAAGGGAGTGCGGAATCAGACCTAGGCTGATTCTGCACTCACCTTGCTCTGGGGCAGGCTTCCATTTCTGTGCAGAGCAAGCTGGTGATTTCTCACCAGTTGCTCCCCACCACCATTTTGGGCGGGGCAAACCCGTGATTTGCCATGCCACAGTGTAAACCTGAAAAAACAGATTGCACCTAAATAGTGCTTGTGAATGGTTTCTCATCCTCTTGGAGAGGAGTGACAAGTGGAGTGCCTCAAGAATCTGTCCTGGGACCTGTTTTGTTCAACTTCTTTATAAATGGTTTGGATGAAGGAATGCTCATTACATTGCTTATTAAATTTGCAGATGATACTAAATTGGGAGGAGTTGCAAATGCAGTATGAGACAGAAACAGGACACAGGATGATCTTGACAGACTGGAAAACAGGGTTGAAACAAATAAAATGAATTTTAACAGGAATAAACGTAAAGTTCTGCATTTAGGTTGGAAAAATCAAATGCATCATTATAGGGTGGGGGAGACTTGTCTTGGCAGTAGTATGTGTGAAAATGATCTAGGGGTCTTAGTGGACCATATGCTGAACATGTCAGCAGTGTGATGTGGTGGCTAAAAAGGCAATTGTGATTTTGGGCTGTATCAACAGAAGTATAGTGTCCAGATCACGTGAAGTTATGGTATCACTTTACTCTGCTCTGGTTAGACTTCACCTAGAGTAGGGTATTCAGTTCTGGGCACCACAATTTAGAAAGGATATAGACAAACTGGAGCATGTCCAGAGGAAGGCAACAAAGATGGTGAGGGGTCTGGAGACCAAGTTCTATGAGGAAAAGTTGCAGGAGCTGTGTATGTTTAGCCTGGAGAGGAGAAGACTGAGAGGTGATATGATCACCATCTTCAAGTACTTGAAGAGTTGTCATCTAGACGATGGTGTAGAATTATTTTCTCTTGCCCCAGAAGGTCAGACCAGAACCAATGGGTTGAATTTAAATCAGAAGAGTTTCCGGCTTAACACTAGGAAGAACTTCCTCACAGTACGAGTGGCTCTTCAGTGGAACAGGCTTCCTTGGGAGGTGGTGGGCTCTCCTTCCTTGGAGGTTTTAAAACAGGCTAGATGGCCATCTGACAGCAATGTTCATTCTATGAATTGGGTGGACATGAGAGGGAAAACAGGAAGGGTTGAATCAAGAAGAAGAAGAAGACTGCAGTTTTATACCCTACCCTTCTCTCTGAATCAGAGACTTAGAGTTGTTTACAATCTCCTATATCTTCTCCCCCCACAACAGATACCCTGTGAGGTGGGTGTGGCTGAGAGGCTCTCACAGCAGCTGCCCTTTCAAAGGGCAAGTCCTGCAATAGCTGTGGCTAATCCAGGGCCATTCCAGCAGCTGCAACTCGGTTCTCCCAGATAAGAGTCTGTGCACTTAACCACTACACCAAACTTAGTTCTTGTGGTCCTTTCTTACACTCTTGGGAAATGCTGATTGCCACTTTGGGGTTGGTCAACAGTTTTTTCTCCAGCCCAGTTTTTCAAGGGATCCTGGAGGTTTTTGCTATCTTCTGGGCATTGAGCAAAGGTCTCTGGGGATGTGTGTATGGGGGAAGGTATTTATGAAGTTCCTGCATTGTGCAGGGGCTTGGACGAGATGACACTGGGGATGCCTTCCAACTCTATTATTCTTTGATGCTATGATTTTCCTTTAAAAAAAAGAGAAAAAAGTCTGTCCCCATCTTCACATTTTAAACAGATGAGATCATGCATCATCAGACCCACCTGCGCACCCCACCCCATCATCAGACCCAGGAAAAAGTTGTACATGGCTATGCCAATTGACAATAATACTGGTTACTTCTTTTGGTGTGCCTGTTGCTCTCTTTCCCTCCTACTAGATGCTGCTCTACCCTGCTCTGCCATACAGAAACTATGGCTGCAATCACACACACTAAATAATACACTTTCAGTCCACTTTCAATGCACTTTCCAACCAGTTTTTGCCAGTTCATACAGTAAAATCCAGTAGAAAAATGCACTGAAAGTGCATTATTTAGTGTGTGTAATCACAGCCTATATGAGTGAGCAAAGCAGCAGAACACTGGAAATTCTGAATATATCCCAATGCATCAGAATGCGCGAAAGAATTTCATTTGGATTAATTTCCCTTTCAAGGTTAAAAAGTGGGACGTTTGGGGTAGATTGCTGATGTGCTGTTTTTCTCGCTGAACATCCCTGATGCTTGCCCAGAACCTGTCT